>NC_044398.1:93556025-94189295 GCF_006542625.1 Nomascus leucogenys
ATCGGGTTGATTCTACTGGATCTAACCTGGCACCAGTTCACAGACACAGGGAACCACACTTGTCTGTGAAATCCCTTTTTCCCATTGTGGAAAAGGCATTTTTTTCCAGCCTGGCATCCACTTTTTATAGGTGATAAATGCCTTCATTATCTACTAGACTGTGTTCTCCTGGGGGATAGGGACAGTCTCTTTTTATCTCTGCATCCTTCATATTCAACATAGGAACTGGCCCATATTAGATAGTCAAATATTTGTTGAATAAATGAGTTAATATATTTTTGGCTATGACACATTCATAATTAGCTACAATGCCTACAGCAAACGATTATGAAAAAAAAAAAATACCTACTGCTCTGTGTCTTGAAATTTGCTGTGTAGAGTTGCCCTAGTGAGAAGCAGCTGAAGCACAAATTAGCCCCTGCAGTTCTAGATGCCTGCCCTTCTGACATACTTACAATTGGATGTTCATATTGGAAACCACAGTTGTGACCTTGGTCCCTGGCATTTTAGTACATATGATGATCTCCCCTAATCAGCAGACATGTTGTCCTCTGGTTATGTGTCAGTCTCTCTTTATCTGATGCTTGACTAACTCTCTCTTTGAGATGTCCCCCCATATCATATCCTCCACAGAAAATTCCCTATATGCCACATCACCTATACTTTAAGTAAAATCCGTTCCAAACATACCCTCCAAAACCACGTGGTAAAAAAGCATGTCTCCATGTTTGTGTGAAGAGGATAACAGTAAAGAGAAACAAAACAAAACCTTAATTTACCTAAATGTATGCATGGCATCCCATGCTGGAATTACTCCATCCCAATGGCAGAGCATCAAGAGGACTTATGTCTGTTCTGATATGGAGGAAGGGAAGGCCTTGGACAAAGGGAAATAAGACAAATAAAAGCCTGTTATTCTCAAAATCTGTACTAGGTGTTCTGTGTGTCATTTCATTTCTTTCACAGATGACCCTTCAAGAAAGGGCCTTCACACATGCCATTTCCTTGACCTGGAATGCTTTCTACCTTGTTCTGGCTAACTCTTAACCATCCTTAGGATCTTAACTAATCCTCCAGACCTAATCAAGTCTTCCTATTATGCATTCTCAAGGCATGATGTGACTTCTATCTGTGGGACTTAGCTCAGTTGTAATTTTAGTTCCTCAACAGTGTGATTCTTCTTCCTAACTCTACTGTAATGAGCAAAGGGGATCTTTCAAATAGGACAAGGACTATATTCACTCACCACCGAATCTCTATACCCAGCAGAGCACTGACACCTGGTAGGTTTTAATAAGTCTATGCTGGAAATAAAGTGATCCCTAAAGCTGCAGATAAGGCTCAGAGAACACAAGTGACTTTTCCAAGGCTGCATAGACCAAAAGCAGTAAAGCTGGAACTGAAGACCTCTTGACTCAAATGTCTACACTCTCTTCTCTGGGCATCCTTATCTCCTACTGAAAGAATTGGGTATGCTCAGAGCAGGTTCCAGAAAGACCCTTGCCAGGAGCAGTTGCCATTTGACTGAAACTGAGGCAGGAGCTGAAAAGAATGGATGAAAGGTCATTTATTATCCACTTGGTTTCAGAGGAAGACTTGCTTTATGAGGTTATTTTCTAGGGACCAAGGATTTTGATCCTTACATTGAGGAAGGTGTCACACAGGATAATGCTGCTTTATTAACTACTCCTTTAGCCTTTTGGGAAGTAGGGAGTGTAAGAGAGAGGTTTTAAATGGGGTCAGAAGAGGGCATTAAACATGACATTCTACTGAAATCTAAGCTCTGACTACTGTACCTTCATTTCTAGAAGTAAGAAAGGCTATTATTCAGCTTGGCAAAACTCATTTTATTTTTCTGAAGGAAATGGGATATAATGAAAGACACAAGGGCTTGGAAGGCAGAGAGGCCTGGGATTTGGTCTCAGATGTGCTCCTTACAAGCTGTGTGACCTCTGGAAAGCTGTGTAACCTCTCTGTGCCTCAGTCTCCTTGTTGGCAAATATGAAAATAATAACACCTACCATTTATGGTATTGGGGGATATTTAATGAGACAGGGAATTTAAAATTACCCAGTAGGGTGCCTATCACAGAGGAGATACTCAGGAAATTTTAGTTCTCATCTAGTAAAATGTAGTCATTTGATGCTTCTATCATTAAAGTGAGGGCAGACAACAAGGTTATGTGGAAAGAGCATAGGAACCAGGAACAAGTGACCTTTAGAGTCCCATCTAAAGATGGTTCTATGATTTTCCTTCACGTCTGTTGAGTGTCTCTCAGTATTAACATGCACCAAGGTTGATGGGGACAATTGCATGAAATGCCCCAGAGTGGGAATCAGGGGATCCTTTATGGAGCCCTGAAACTTAAGCTGTCTCCATTTTTACTTCTTAACAAAGTATTTCAATAACAGCTAACATTTTGCAGATAAATACTTACCATGAGCAAGATGTACATTTTTGCTAATGTACTTCTTGTATCTTCTTGTACATTTCCTAGACCAAAAATGTATATCTATTATTATCCCTATTTTACAAGTGAGAGAACTGAGGCTCAGAGAGGCAAGGTAGCTTGCCCAAGATCACACAGCTGGTAAGTGATGGCCCTAGGATTTGAATCAGGCAGTCCAACTGCAGCTTTTGTTGGAAGGATACTGAGCTATACCACTCCCAGTTTCCTCCTCCATTGAAGCTCAGATATCAGTAAGATTCTCATCTGAGCACTCTAATTATTCATGAGAGTAGCTAAGATAAACTGCTCTTTGAAAAGCAATTAGTTCAGGGTCTGCACTGAAGTTCACAAACAGCAGAGGAGATGAAAGTGGAAAAATACAAACATAACATGATACGTGCTATAGGGAAAAGCCTGCATGAAATGCCCCAGAGTGGGAATAGGGATCCTTTATGAAGCCCTGAAACTTAAGCTGTCTCTATTTTTACTTCTTTACAAAGTGTTTCAATAAATAAATACGAGTAAACATAAAATAACTTCAAAGACAACTTTTCTAGGCATGACTATGTAGAATTTCATTTTATTACGATTTATGTAATTCTGTGTAATAATCAGTCTCTGGGCAATGGGAAGATGTAAATGGAATGATCTAACAAGACTAGAGGATGATTTGTGTATTTCAGATAATGTTCTTGGCCTGAGCTCAATCATGAAGAATCGAGAACGTTCCAGTTAGGAGAAGAGGAGATGGACACTCCTGTTCCTAGCAATACAATCTCCTGCACAGAAGACATTGTTTAAGGCTCTGGCTACAATGTACTTTGGGTTTAATGAAACCCTGAATACCTTATCCGTTGGAAGTTGAAGCTGGGGTTTGTACCTGACATCCTCAAATAAGAAAACAGTGCGGAAGTAATTTTTGTAAATGACAGAGATTGTAGTCCATGACCTTCGATGCTGTGGCCTTTGCTTCTGGATGTCACAGTGGCCAGAACACCCCCCTCCTATTGCTGCCCTAGGGTGGCTTCAAATTATACAAAGAACACTTGCCAGGTTTAGGAGGCTTTAGGGTATCTCCCATGCTGCAGGGATGAGATGTTCTAAACTGAGACAGAAAAGCTTTAACAAAGTTGAATTAAGTGCAAAAATTATAGCAACTTCTTCACTCCATCCCCTTCTGTCACCATAGAACACAGAGAGTAAGGGGACAAATTTCTGAAAACCTCTTGCCCAGTGGCTTTTTCTCATCCTGTGATACTTTGTAAGATTGGAATAGTCTTTGAAGAGGTGCATTAGCTAAAATTTACAAATCAGTAGATTGGGTCTTTTCAGAATACCCATCATAGCAGGGGACTCTAAGACAATTAACTTGGGCAGTGGGAAGAACAAAAGAAATCTACCACAGGAAGGCGCAGACATTCAATATATCAGGCTTGCCAGAGACTGGCGGACTCTGGGGGATTTGAGGTTTTCATATGAGTTCATGTCTGATTCTGCTTTAATGACAGGTCTCTGTGTGTTTAGCTATCCTTTGAATTTGTATTATCGTTTCTCTCCCTTGGGGCTTTGAGTACCTGGAAAGTTGTGCTACACCTGAGTGTCCCTCCCCTCAAAGCCAGGGAGAAGAGCAGGTCTGGTAGGAAGCAGAGGTACAGTTACAGTGGCTGTGGCAGATTGCTGCCCATTTGTACTCCAAGGCTGATGCTCAAAGATGCTAGTTTTATTCTTAAAAGTTAAACCCCTCCTCAGCTTGTCCAGATGCTGTCCTATTATAGTTATGCTTTTATTAAACCCAGGCAGCAGGCAGGAGAAGAAAATCCAAGTCATAAAATGCAAGGCTGCACACACTTCTCGTAAAGTTGCTCTTCAGACAAATTTATTTTTTAAATACAGGAAAGAATGATCACATTTTTCCATGACAGCATGCTGTCAAGGCCTGGGTGCTGGAATGATACAAGGGAAGACACAAGCCCAGCCCTCCAAGGAGCTTTTCTGTCTCTACCTTCCAAAGTCTGCAAACTGTTCATGTTATTGCTAAAAATAAAGAGCCAGCATTTATTACTTACTACATTCCAATCCCCCTACTAAGCATATTCTCACTGAATCCTCAACATAGGTCTAAAAGGTTGGTACTGTTATTATCTCCATTTATAGACAGGGAAGCCAAGGTGCAACACAGGTGAGTGTCTTACCCAAGTTCTCACATCTCTCAAACAATGGAGGTGGCATGTGAATCCATGAGCCTAGACTGCTAATCACTCTACTAATTACTATCTAGGATGTGGTGAGTGATGGGAACATGGAATACCCAAATCCTGCTCCAAAACACTGAGCCCCTCGTGATTCTCTTAGATACTCAATAGTCTCCCTCTGGTAATTATAGCCAGAGCACATGGCTTAGGCCAAAAGCTTTTGATGGTCTCCCGGTCACTACCACCCTGAAGCCAGAATCTTGCCTCTGTCAATTTCTAGAGAATGAAATGCTCATGAGAAGAAGAAAGTCGACAAAGATGAGGCAGAAGATCCTGATTCTGAAAACCCACCCGGGATTCTGGGGTTGGGAATAGGGGATATTAAAACAGGGGGATGTTCAGAGATCAGGAAGGGAGTTAAGATTCAGAAAAGAAGAAAGATGTTAGTTCTCTACAGCAGAGACAGAGTCCTGTCCATCAAAACCTACGTTCTCTTCTTTCTAGGTATACAGATTACGTCTCCCAGCCTCTCTGGAAGACGCATGTGGCTGTGGGGCCGAGTTTTGATCTACGGAATGTGAGCAGAAGTGATGGATATATGCCTTTTTTTCTACCTATTTCAAAAGTTGTCACGCATAATTCCCTGTAGTCTTTTTCCTTCCACCAGCTGAATTTTATTATCAATAATGACTTTGGAATACCATGTTGAAGATAGCAGAACTTCCACTGGCCTGAGTCTCTGAGTGACAGCATGAAATAGAGCCTCCCTCACTCACCTGGAGTCTCTTTGGACTATTAAATGAGAAGAACAAACCTATATTGAGTTGCAACTAATATATACTTCAGATCTATTTGTCATCACAGCTAGCATTGCCCTGAATACTACTCTGTACCTGAGGAACCAGGAGAAAGCCTCACAGAAGGGAGAACTCTTAAATGACATCTGGTTAGAGCCCTGTATCCCACAGGTGCTCGATACATGTGGAGGTTGACTCCAATGTAGAAAGAGTTCTAGAAAGATGAGCTAGAATCCCAAAGACAAGATTATGGATCTGAGGTTGGCCCTATTAGGGCATACAGAGAATAGATCACAGAAGGAAGGGGGCCTGTTGTGGTCTGGAGTAATCTAGGAAAATTCTGGAAGATGTTGACTGCAAGCAGAAGGTGCCATCGCTTTGGAACTTAACTACAAAACTGTGTCACGACAAAAATGTATCAATTGACAAAAATGTGTCAATTGTGTTAAGACTGTGAGACCTGGGTTGTAGTCTTGGTTCTGTATCCACCTCTCTCTCTCTCTCTCTCTCTGTGACTCGGGCAGGACACAGCCCCTCTCTGAAAAGTTATTGCCTCCTTTGTTATACTAGGAGGTTTGAAAAAAAGATAACTGTTACAAAGAGGCAGTTCCACACAACAGTTAAGAACCTCAGTTCTGGGGTGAGATGCCTAGTTCAAATCTAACCTAAGACATATTAGCTCTGTGGCTTTTGGAAAAGTTTCTTGACTTCTTATGCCTGTTTTCTTCACTTTAAAAAACAGGATTAATAAAATGCCCATTTCATGGGGGTGGTTTTAAGATTTAAGTGAGATGCTAAGTGTAAAGCACCGACATTCCTGACATTGCATGTGCTGGGTGTGTGTCTGAGTATTGGCTTTACATGAAGATGAATCTCACATGAGACTGCCTTGGCCACCACTTGGAGAAAAGTTCTGAGCACTTGCAGTAAGTGGTAGGAAAGACGCGTTTGCCACTCAAGCAAAAGGAAAAGAAGAAGATCTTTAAAAAATTAAAATTGGGAGAGCAACATTCAAAAGGTCAGGGCGAGAGGTCCCTAGTTGCAGCACTACCCACCCAGGTGGCATGGACAGGGTCTCTGGTGCGGACACTGGTGTGCTCCACTGGGTGGGAGAGATTGAAAGCAGCCAAATAATTCAGGACACCAAACCCAGTTTCTCAGAGGAAGAAATGATGCTTTGTAGGGCAACTGTCCAAAGAGGCGTTGTCCCCAAATGGCTAAGAAGAAGAAGCATGCCCAGGAAAGGTGATCACAGAGTCTCAGAGCCCAGAGGATTCTATCCGATCTGAGGATGAGATGTTATCATTTCTCGGGATTAACTTCATGACTATGCTAAACTCTTCATAAATATACTATCTCGTTGAATCCTCCAACTAGCCCACGAGGCAGACACTGTTAAAATCCCCATTGTAGAGATGAAGAAATCAAGGCACAGAGAGATTTAAAAAAAAAAAATTGATGCTACACATCCAGAAAGACAGAACCGGGAACAAATCCACAGGGTCCGACACCAGAGCCCCAGGTAATAGCAGCAACGTTACATCAAAGCAGCTTACGGGAAATCATGCAATGACAGAAGAGCATGAATACATGAATACATGCAAATGAATGCATGGATTGATGAGAAAATGGAGGTGGAGGAAAAATAAAGACAAAAAATAATTGAAAGCCATTGGGTAAACTTAATTTGTCAGATTTATTGCCACTGACTATAGGACATAATGATTTGAGAAAAGCCATGAATTAAATTCAGCTTCTTAGAGGCCAGAGTGGACCAAAACAACAACAACAATAACAACAGCCAGATCTCAAGGCCATAAAATAAAACTCAACTATATGCCAAGGAACCCCAGACCACTTTGCTTGTTTGCTGTTGTTTCTTTGTTTACTTCCCAAAGACACAAAAGAAAACTTTGAGGGCCTTTATAAAAGAAGAAGCTTTTTTTTTTTTTTTTTTTTTTGGTTTGTAGTTGAGAGGAATTATCACCTACTGTGATCCCAATTAATTTTATTTTAGACTTGATTATGTAAACACATTGATAAGTAGAGAAAATAATTATCTAGGTAACATCACATCCTTTCTCTTTCCCCTTCCTACTCCTACAAAGCCCAGCGTCTGGGAATAATGGCAGAAAAATCTCATTGCCTTATAATTTAATGGCTCTTTTAAACATTTACAGTCAATTTTGACACCTACTCTTTATAATAATAATAGTAGTTTCTTTGGTACCTAATAAATGTCAAGCCCACATGCATCACTAACATGACCTAATGTGATTTTAACAATAGCCCTGATGTGGTAAATACTATAACTTGCATCTTTGCAGACGAAACAGGTTCAGGGAATTAGCAATCTGGAAGTGGAGACGGGACCCAGACCCAGGTCAGCTGGACTTTGAAGCCACACCCTGCCCATCACAATGCATGTCTTTAAGCCTATAGTTCTCAACCTTGCCAGCCCACTGTAACGCCTCTAAAGGGCTTTTTAAAAATAACCAACTTTTAGGCCTCTTTTCAGAGCAAATGAATCAGAATCAGTAGAGAAGGGGTGTGGCTGGTCACCTGGCACTTTTAAAACTCATCACTTGATCTTTCTTTTGTTTTTTTTGAGACGGAGTCTTGCTCTGCCATGCAGAGGTGTGATTTTGGCTCACTGCAACCTCCGCCTGCCATTCAAGTGATTCTCCTGACTACAGGTGCCCATCACCACGCCCGACTAATTTTCATATTTCTAGTAGAGATGGGGTTTCACCATGTTGACCAGGCTGGTCTCAAACTCCTGACGTCAAGTGATCCACCCACCTCGGCCTCCCATGATTTTTCTTTTTAATTGAGATAAAATTCACCCATCAAGCAATTTAAACATGAATAGTTCAGTGGCATTTACTACATTCACAGTGTTGTGTAACCACCACCTCTGCCTAGACATTCCAAAACATCTTAATCACCTCCAAAAAGACCCCATGCCCATTAAGCAGTCACCTCCCCTTCCTTTCTCCCCTGAAACCACTAATCTACTTTCTGTCTCTATGAATGTATTTATTCTGTACATTTCATATAAATGGAATCCTTCCACAGGTGGCTTTTTGTGCCTGTCTTCTTTCACTTAGCATTATGTTTTAAGGTTTATCCACATTGTACATCAATCAGTACTTTATTCTTTTTTTATTGGTGGACAGCGCAATATGTCTTGAGAATTGCCATTGAATGCTAATACTCACAACTGCCACATGAAGTTGCGGGGCGTTGCAGATTTGTATTTACGTTTTGACAGTGAGAGACTCGGAGCAAGGGATGTGCTCCAAATCTCACAAAATCTGGTCTCCTCTTTCTCCAGGCCCATGGTATTGCCATCACATGATCCTTCCTTAGCCAACTCAACAAATAAACTTTTCCTACAATTTGGGGGGGTTTTCTTCCCTCTATTTTTGTTTCTTCCCTCTATTTTGTTTCTTCCCTCTATTTTTTTTTTCAGTTCTTTTTTTTTTTCTTCTTTTTTTTTATTATTATACTTTAGGTTTTAGGGTACATGTGCACAATGTGCAGGTTTGTTACATATGTATCCATGTGCCATGTTGGCTTGCTGCACCCATTAACTCGTCATTTAGCATTAGGTATATCTCCTAATACTGTCCCTCCCCCCTCCCCCCACGCCACAACAGTCCCCGGAGTGTGATGTTCCCCTTCCTGTGTCCATGAGTTCTCATTGTTCAATTCCCACCTATGAGTGAGAACATGCGGTGTTTGGTTTCTTGTCCTTGCGACAGTTTACTGAAAATGATGTTTTCCAGTTTCATCCATGTCCCTACAAAGGACATTAACTCATCATTTTTTATGGCTGCATAGTATTCCATGGTGTATCTGTGCCACATTTTCTTAATCCAGTCTATCATTGTTGGACATTTGGGTTGGTTCCAACTCTTTGCTATTGTGAATAGTGCCACGAGTAACACTCACATAAAGCTCAGACAGACTATCCAGGGTCTTAGCAATGCATGTGTTGGGGCTGAGACGGGCTAGACTTTTTTTTTCTTTTTCTGGAGATGGTGTCTTACTCTGCTGCCCAGACTGGCCTCGAACTCCCAGCCTCAGAGATCCTCCCATATCACCTTCCTGAGTAGCTGGGACTACAAGCAGCACCGACCTATTTTTTTTTTTTTTTTTTTTTTTTTTTGAGACAGAGTCTCGCCCTATTGCCCAGGCTGGAGTACAGTGGTGCAATGTCGGCTCACTGCAACCTCTGCCTCCCAGGTTCAAGCGATTTTCCTGCCTCAGCTTCCCAGGTAGCTAGGACTACAGGCATGTGCCACTATGCCCAGCTAGTTTTTGTATTTTCAGTAGACACAGGGTGTTACCACGTTGGCCAGGCTGGTCTCAAACTGCTGACCCACCTTGGCCTCCCAAAGTGCTGGGATTATAGGCGTGAGCCACTGTGCCCGGCCTGCACCGACTTTTTGACCCTTTTTATTTTTGTCTTAGCAGCTACTCTTTACACACTTATGAAGACTGAGACGCTCTTGAGCATGAATAACTCTCTTCCTTCAAGAAGCTCAATCCCCATCATTTCTTCATTCATTCATTCATTTTACAACACTAATGAAGTGACTCCTTTTGTGTTCTAGGAACTACACGACAATCTAAGGATATAGATGTGAACAAGATAAATGTGTACATTGATTGGGGGAGACAACTGTCTAGTAGGGAAATTCAGAAATCAAGCAAGAGGTATAAACAATAGTTAACAGTTTACAAGAGAGAGGAATGCCACAAAAGAGATGCAAGGATCACTGAGAATTTAATAAAGGAGGGGGCTTGACCCTGCCAAGGGCTTGGGGCACTTCTTCTCCACTGTCAATGTGTGCATGCATCTCCAGGGACTTGTTAACATGCAGATTCTGACTCAAAGGTCTGGGCTGGGCTGAGATGCTGCAATTGTAACAAGCTTGGAGGTGATGCTGATGCTGTTGGTCTGTGAACCATGCCTTCAAGAACTGAGGTGTGAGCTGGGGCCTGAGGGACAAATAATAGTTAACCAGGGATGTTCTCTCCTCCTGAACAGGTTTGTTCATCATTGCTTTGGGCAAAAAGAGCCATTCTCTGACCTGTCAGCCCTAGACCCTAGCCTGGCAGATGATGGAGAAATGGCTAGATGGAGAAATGGTTAGAGGATGCGCAGGCAGGAGACAAATAGGCTCTCCATCTTTTTACAAATATTTCAGAAAGTCATTGTGTTAGGAGGCTCTGGAGTTATGAAACATGTACAGCCTTTAGAGAACTTCTGGTTCCATTCTTGCATTTTAAAACTAGGACCTGGAAGTGTGCACAACCCTTGATATTTATTAACATTTACTGCTCACCTGTTGTGTGGGAAGTCCTATGCCATGCATGTTGTTCACATTAACTTGTGCAATTCTCAAAACAACCCATAATAATTGACATTAACATCTGCAGATTGTAAAGGAGAAAATGTAAGCAAACACTTGTCCAGTGTCACACAGCTGGTAAGTGACAGAGCTGGGATTTGAACCCCCACCTCCAAACCGCCTAACTCCAAAGCTGCACTCTTTGCATGGCATCTGCTGACCTAATTATTTATTCATTCATCTGCTTAATTTTCAGCCTTAACTTTTGCTGAAATAGAGACAGGCAAATGAGGGGCTTGTTTGATCTCATTAATTAAGAAATGCTACTCCTACCTAGACCTCCAGCTACAAAAACTTTCCATACTCTTTACCTTATTGACAACTTCATCTAGACTTTTTTCGGTTGCAAATTTGAAAAAAAAAAAACAACAACAACTCAAATGATCATAAGCAATGTCACAATGTCTCTTCTCCCTGTCCCTCTCTCATCTTTCCTTGTTTCCACCTGTCTGTGTCCCTCTTGCTGTCTTGCCTATGTTTAGGAAAGTCATATCAAGGAACTCAACTTTTACTTCATAGGAGACAGAGACTCATTTTGTAGTTCCTCCCTTATCCCAATCCTGGCAACCTCATGGGAAATTGAGTAAACCAGCTCATTTATTAGGAAGGTCATGACAGCAAATCAGACCACTGGATCTGAATCAAAAAAATATAACAAATTCCAAGCCTAAAAGTGACCCTCCATCAGAGAGGGTGCCCTATCAAGTCAATATTCTTTGGGCCAGCCTTGGGCAAAGGGAGCTAGTAATTTAATTAGAAGCTCTTTGGACTGTGAAAAGTGATTATTTTTCATCACAGCTTCAAGGACACCATTTTTCTTGCAGCTTTCCAATCACCCTCATAGTCAATGGTCCAAGATCATCAAGATCATACTGCATGATGTCGTGGGCAGGGCATGGAGTGTGTAAGGAGACAGAACTCTTCCTGCAGAAACCAGCATCTCAGGCATGTCAGGGAGCCACCCTGAACCTCACCTTCCCCGTCTGTAAAGTAGGATGAATCATCATTTCCGCCTTGCCTCATTGCTGTGGGAGCTGTGAGTACTGCACGTGTGAGGTGTCCTGAGATATGCCTGACACGTGGTGGGCACTCAACAAAGGCTAGTGGTTACAGAGGTGACTTCCATATTAGCTGGATAAAACGCACATTCTTTTTAACACTCCTCCAGCATTCACCATGTGCCAGGCACTGTTCTCAGTTCCTTCACATAGATTAATTCATTTACATACTCACGGCAACCCTTTAATATGGGCATAGTATTATCTTCATTTTACAAATGAGGAAACTGAGGCTCAGAGAAGTTGTCCAAGGTCACAGAACTAGCAGTTGTAGAACGATGGTAGATGGAAACCAGACAATCAGGCCCCAGGATATACACTCTTCAATACAACACCATACTGACTCTCCCACTTAAAATCGTAGGTTCTCTAAGAATAGAAAAGTAGTAAGAAGGCTGAATATTCTCTGGCTGCTTAAGATCAGCCAAATGCCTCACAGGCTCTGTCTCATTAGTACTTGTTATAACTCAATAAGCCATACTCTATCATTATCACCATTTTACAGATGAGAAAACAGGCATGCAGAGAATAAATAGCCTGACCCAGGTTTACAGCTAGTAAGTGGATTCAGATCCATGCCTGTCTGAGTTCGAGCCCATGCTAGCAACCACGCTGCTATTACGAACCCCAGAAAGGCTCTCCTCCGTTGGTGCTCCCTTCAAAGCAGGAGAGGATTAGCTGGGATGACCACCCAAGAGGCTCAGCTCAGCGCAGAGTCAGGGTGGGCAGTCGCCCTGTGCTCAAAGTCAGAGCAGACTCAGAGGATGATAGTGATAGAGATCATCACACCTAGAGCCCATTTCACAGATAAGGAAACTGTCCAGAAAGGAGAAGGCACCTGTCCAGTGAAGTCAGTGCTGAGTCTTCCTTTGGGGCTACCTCTCTTTAGAAAATCCTCTAGTATTCTCTAATAATCATTCTTAAAAAGGTCTAAAATATGGGAAAAGCTTTAAGTCAAACTATTATAACTAGCATTCTTAATAATGGTAAAAATGTATATGAACAACTTCAGTGTCCAGCAATAAGGATTGTTTCAATAAATTATGGTGCATCCAGACAATAGCATATTGTGTAGCCACTCTCACTCAGCACTTTGGGAGGCCAAGGCGGGTGGATCGCTTGAGGTCAGGAGTTAGAGACCAGCGTGGCCAACATGGTAAAACCCTCTCTCCACTAAAAATACAAAAATTAGCCAGGTATGGTGGTGCATGCCTGTAATCCCAGCTATTCAGGAGGCTGAGGCAGGTGAATCGCTTGAACCTGGGAGGTGGAGGTTGCAGTGAGCCAAGATCGCACCACTGCACTCCAGCCTGAGTGACACAGCAAGACTCCATCTGAAAAAAAGTAATAGTAAGAAGAACTACTGGAATACTATGCAGCCATAAAAAAGAATGAGTTAATGTCCTTTGCAGTGACATGGATGAGGCTGGAAGCCGTCATTCTCAGCAAACTAACACAGGAACAGAAAACCAAACACTGTATGTTCTCACTCATAAGTGGGAGTTGAACAATGAGAACACACAGATGCAGAGAGGGGAACATCACACACTGGGGCCTGTCAGGAGGTGGGGGGCAAGGGGGCCTGTCAGGAGGTGGGGGGCAAGGGGAGGGAGAGCATTAGGACAAATACCTAATGCATGCGGGCCTTAAAACCTAGATGATGGGTTGATAGGTGCAGCAAACCACCATGGCACAGGTATACATAGGTAACAAACCTGCGCGTTCTGCACATGTATCCCAGAACATAAAGTAAACTATAAATAAATAAATAACTCAAATCAGTAGTAGTAATAGTAATTTCCTTGGGGCTAGACTTCAGGACGAATTATTTATTCTGCACCCTAATAACTCTCTAAGTTGTCTGGTATCCAATCACTTACTGGACAGAGTCTTGAGCCTGTCGACTGGACCCCAACTCTACTGCCAATCTCCTGGTCCAAACGACCATCCCCTTTCACCTGAACAACAGCAACATTTTCCCAACTGGTCTTCCAGCCCTGAGGTCCGCTCCCTGCCTCTACTTTGTGTCTTACGTAGCAGCTAGAGTGATCTTTGTAACGTGAATATGACTGTGTTATGCCCTTGCATTACTCCTCCGATGGCTCACCACTGCCCTCAGGATAAAGTCTCCACTCCACAGCATGGCACACAACTGCCCTCTCTAGCCTGATCTCATTTTTCTGCATTTTCTACCTCTCATTCTACACTGCAGCCAGGCAGAAACTTCTGGAGTCCTTCTGCCTCTCCAAGCCCCTTCTAGTCCCAGGACTCAGCCTTGTGGTGTTCACTCTGTCCAGCACACACTCTGCTTCCTTCCCTGCTGCTTCTCTCATCTCAGCTGAGCTATCATTCCCTCTTGATGTAAGTCAGTAGCTTTTCTCAGGGTTCCCACTTCCCCATTTGCTGCCATATTTATACTCTGTTATAGTCATCTGTGCTCATGCCCAGCTCTTCCACTAGAAACTAACCTCCATAGGAACAGTGTAGTGTCTCTGTCTTTCTAATATTTCATTCCCAAACACCTGTGCACTTAGTAGGCACTCAGAAAATATTTGCTGAATTGATGTACCAGATAACTCAATTAGGAGGCTGGTTTGGGTGGAGGATCTAAATTATCCAATTATTTGAAATGGAAATAAACCTTTTAGGGGAAGCTTAAACGATCCATATCTGTTACATAAAAGGAATATTTTCCCTGAAATATAGTTTCATTTTCCTCTGTGCTATAAGGATTTAGCCCCCCCAAACCCTGAAATGCATGGAAACCACTAGGTGGTCAAAGAAATGCATTAAAAATTCAGAGGTTCAGGCACTACCCACAGGGATTCTAATTCAGCAAGTATGGGGTGAGGCCCAGGAATCTGTATTTATGATAATCTCCATGGGGGACCTTTACATGTACACCCAAGTTAGAATACAACTGAAATATATTTAAAGCCCAGCCTATTGCTTGGCACAAAGTAGGGACTCTAAAAATGTTTGTTCTACTCACTCATTTCCCTGACAGATGACAGCAGGCCTGGTGTCTCCTAATTCCTTTATTCTAGCGTCATATATTTTCTACCTGTTAAGCGACACATATGAAGTAGACCCCAGAGCTGAAACTCCATCCGTCCTTGAGCCCACTCTGGAATAGAAATGCATCTCAAGCCCATCAGACTGTAGGACCTACAATCCTTCCTGCCTATTAATGATATTACAGAGGCAGCTGGCCCACCACGTTAGTATGACAGGTCTATTTTCATATGGAAAAGAAAATTATAGAGAGGCATAAACATTTGCTAACTCGAGAGATGTTATTATAGCCCGCAAATTGCATTCAGATGTTTAGTAATACTAGAGTTAATGGATTTCTGAGAGTTCTTCAGCAAGTGAGCCCATCTAAGAAAAACCTTTCTTTTCTGTTTTTATAAAAAAAGGTGTTACCCAGCAGCCCCAATCCAGCAGGCTGGTTACTGGCTGCAGTGGGGAATCCTGAGTCTGCAGGCATCCAGGGGCTGAAAGAGGGCAATATTCCCTCTGATTCAGTTAAATGTAGGACTGGCAGGGAAGCCCCTTACTCCCACACTCTGCAGCTTTGAAGGAGTATTAAAGAGAAGAAGGCATTTACTGTTGACTGAGCATTTACTATATGCCAGACCTCCCACCAAGCACATTGCAGTCACATCTCACTTTACCCTCCCTGCACCTCACAGGGTGGTATTATTATCTCCTTTTTAGAGATAAGGAAACTGAGGCACAGAAAGTTCAGGGACATTGCTTGAAATTCAATGGCTCAGAAGTCCAAGAGGTGAGATTTAAACTCATGCCATCCAACCTCAGAACCCAGACTCTCAACCACCAAAGTCAATGTGTGAGGCTTAAACAGTCCTGTTATCATGGTACCCATTTTATACATGTGTCATATGCATCAAAAAGTCTCTTGCCTAAGAGACAGAACCAGAGTTCAAACCAGTTTAGTAAGTGCTTGCCCAGCCAGTCAGTCAATGAATTTTGCTGAAATTCTGCTCCATGGCAGGCTCTGAGCTAGGCAATGAGAAACATGACAGACACCATCCCAGTCCTAGGAGATTTTAACCTTTTGTGCTGGAACTCCCTCTAGCATGGAAACTGCTTGGATAAAAATGTCAACAGCATTGCTGGCCAGGCACGGTGGCTCACCTCTGTAATCCCAGCACTTTGGGAGGCTGAGGCAGGTGGATCACGAGGGCAGGAGATCGAGACCATCCTGGCTAACATGGTGAAACCCCGTCTCTACTAAAAATACAAAAAATTGGCCGGGCGTGGTGGTGGGTGCCTGTAGTCCCAGCTACTTGGGAGGCTGAGGCAGGAGAATGGTGTGAACCCAGGAGGCGGAGCTTGCAGTGAGCAGAGATCGCGCCACTGCACTCCAGCCTGCGCAACAGAGCGAGACTCAATCTCAAAAAAAAAAAAAAAAGTCAAGGGCATTGCTATTTATGGCTGTTGTGCCTTGTGTCCCCTCATTTGGCCTCATGACCCCCATCCTTTGGCCACCCAGAATACCTTGCCCTGGCCCATATCCAGAATCTGATCCAAATAGTCCTCTGCAATCCACCTTTAGAGACTGCTTCCAATACGTGAATCCATAAAATCAAGTGATGGTCAGTAATTCCTCAGCTTGGGCTGCCATAACAAAATATCTGAGTGAGTGGCTTCAACAACAGAAATTTATTTTGTCACAATTCTGGAGGCTGGAGGTTCAAGATCAAAACACCAGCAAATTCAGCTCCTGGTGAAGGCTCTCTTCCCAGCTTGCAATAATCACAGAGTGTCCTCACAAGGCTGAGAGATGGAACTTAGTGTCTCTTCCTTTCATTATAAGGACACCAGTCCTATGGATTAGGACCCCACCATTATAACCTCCTTTAACCTTAATTATCTCCTTAAAGGCCCTATCTCCAAATACAGTCCATAAGGGATTACGTTCAACATGAATTTGGAGGGAACAGAAGTCAGTCCATAACAGTCAACTGTACTTCCCACCCTTATAATCCCCTTTAACCTTAATTATCTCCCTAAAGGCCCTATCTCCAAATACAGTTCATAGGGGATTATGTTCCACATGAATTTTGGGGGGACAGAATTCAGTCTGTAACAGTCAGCTACACTTCCCACATTGTGAAAACCAGTAAACTTAAGAAGCAGAAGATTCTGAGTCATTCCATCCACACTTTGCATTTGCAGATGGGAAAATTGAGGCCCAGACTAGGAGAATGCCTTATTCAGGACTAAAAATCCAGGCAGGGCCAGAGACAAGACAAGAACCAGAGCCAAACCTTGGTCGCATATCTAACAGGCCACGTAACTTCATCCAAATGACTTGGCCATTCCAAGCTACAGTTTTCTCACCTGTGAGATGGAGGAATCACAGAATTACCTGCCAGAAATGTTAAGGGGAAGGATTAAATGAGATTGTGCATGGAGCATCCTGGGATACCCACATGGACATTGCTCCTCTCCCCTTTGGGATGAGGGCTTAGTCTGTCCATATCTTCATTTTTGGCTGCATCCTGATAGCTAAAGCAGAAACTGACAGCCCCGTTTCTCAGCTGTTTCTTTTTATTTGTGGTCATTAAGCCCATGCCCTCTGCCTCCTTCTCATGTAAAGCTCTTTTAATTTGCAGTTTCTCTTACCCCTGCCTTTGGAATGATGACTTTCATTTTACTTGGTTGGTGAACCGAGTCTCTATCCTCTTTATTGATGAGAAAGAACAGGAGGAAGAGTCCCAGGCTCAGATCTGAAAACCTACATTCTGCGACTTTGCTGTGCAGCCTTGCTTGCCTTCTCTGAGCTCTAATCTACAGCTACAACATGAGAAATTTTGAATGCATGGTCATGATCAGTCCTTTCAGTCCTGGCACTCTCAAAACAGCATCTTTTCAAATAGAAGGCTTGCAGAATAGTAAAGCTCCACGTGATGATATGTTCTTGCTAACAACGTAGAGTGGATTCTGCTGGCCAGGACTCCTGCATGTAACTGTGAATTCCTTTGGGGCTGTGCTCTCATGAGGTCTACCTTAGTTTCCCCATGCCTGGTACACACCACTTTCATTATTTTTATTTTTATTTTTTACTTTATTTTTTGAGACAAAGTCTTACTCTGTCACCCAGGCTGGAGTGCAGTGGCGCTCACTGCCACCTCTGCCTCCAGGGTTCAAGCGAATCTCCTGCCTCAGCCTCCAGAGTAGCTGGGATTACAAGCACCCGCCACCACACCCAGCTAATTCTTGTATTTTTAGTAGAGAAAGGGTCTTGCCATGTTGGCCAGGCTGGTCTCGAACTCCTGACCTCAGGTGATTCACCCACCTTGGCCTCCCAAAGTGCTGGGATTACCGGCATGAGCCACCGTGCCCAGCCTCTTTTATTATTTTTTAAATTGACTTCTGTACTTACGTATTTACTTCTATAGTGGGTTAAATAGTACAACACCCCCCAAAAAAAAGACACACCCTGTCTGAACTTCAGAATATGAGGTTTATTGGAATGAGGACCTTTGCAGGTATAATTAAGTTAAGGCTCTTGATATGAGATTTCCCTAGATTAGGGTGGACCCCAAATCCAATGATGTGTGTCCTTGTAAGAGATAAAAATGATGAGGACACACAGAGTAGAAGGCCATATGAAGACAGAGGCAGAGACTAGAGTGATGCAGACACTGGAGTGATGCAGCTACAAGCTGAGGAATGCCAAGGATTGCTGACAGCCACCAGAAGCCAGGAAAGACACATGAATTCTCTCTCAGAACCTCCAGAAATAACCAACCCTTCCGACACCTTGATTTCAGACTTCTGTCCTCCAGAATTGTGAAGGAATAAATTTCTGTTATTTTAAGCTACCTAGTTAGTGGTAACTTGTTACAGAACTCCTTGGAAACTAATACACTTACCTTGTTGCAAAGTCTTTATAGGGGTCATATAATACAAGATAAAATACATTTAAGAAGAAGGCCATGTAGAATAGTATAAAACAGGTAAGCACCACTTTCATAGACAAAATGGAAGCTATGCTAGAAATAGATGGCACAGTTGGGTTCTGAGATTCCTAGTCGCAGGTGCAAAAGGAGAACCCAACGTCTTACATGATCCACTGTGTCTATAAGAAACAAACATGTTACACGGCATGAACACTGAGATCCTTGGTGGGGGGAAGTTGTTCTTTAAAGAAGGAAAGGCTCAGTAGTGATCTCTCAAATATATTAATTAAAGTTTTTAGTAAATATTTGTTGGAACAAGTAAGAATTTTTCTTACAGAGGCAACTATTCCAGAAAGTAGACAAAACCCTCAGGTATCAAAAAATATAATAGAAGTGAAGAGAAACTGACTAGTGTACCCTGATGATATATTTTAAAAATACATACTATTAAAATATTAAACAAGCCTCCTGGGGACACACCGTCTGCTGCTTCCTGGGCAAAAGCCTGAGTGGTTATTATGCACGCACTCTTCCCCAGAGGGAGGACCAGAAAAGCCCAGTGTGTAAGTCCTCCTCTCAGCAGCACCCAACAGGGAGCCTGAGTCTTAGGCTCAGCTGAGAGTCTGCCCTTCCTCAGGCCACTTGCTCCCTCTTGACAGAGGGCCCAGGCACCACAATTCATTCCTTTATTTATTAATTCAATCATCCATTTGCTCATCAGATGCAAGCCTTGACCTAGGTGCTAGGAATTCAGTAATGAGAAGACCAGATTAGATAAGTACATAGACAGTGCCCAGCACAGTGGCTGGAAAACATCAGAGGCTCAAAAAATTTCACCCTTTCTCTTTCTCCCTCCTTCCCCAAACAAACTTGCCATGCAGTTATAGTTGGGAAGCACTGGAAGAGGCACATCACTTTGTTCAATACCCTCAAAGCACAAATAGCAGGTCACATTTTTGAAGACTGGGTCATCAAATGTCAGCTCTTTGCATGTGCTCAGTAAGTATTTAAGTGAATAAATGAACAAATAAACCTAAGAAATGATTACTTGTTTTTAAAACGGATTTCTTCTATTTAAAAAAAATTTTAATTTAAAAAATTAATATATGCATATAGTAAAAATCCAAACAGTACAAAGTATATACAACGAAAAATGAGTATTAATCCCATCCCTGATACCGTCCCCAACTTCTCTTTAGAAGTATCTATTATTATAAAGTGTGTGTGTGCATATGCCCAGCCTTCCACAGATATTCCAAGCATTTCCACATCCCTGTTATTATCATTAGAAATATTATTTAAGCTCCATGCTTTTTTTCCACTGAAAAAATATATCATGGCTATGACTCCTTATCAGGGCATATTAAGCCATTTTCTCCTTCCCAAATGCCAAAATGGGTGCCATTGCGTGAATGGATTAATTAATTAGCCAATTCCCTATTCTTGGATTCTTGGACACTTAGGTTGTCTCCAGTCCATGCTATAATAAACAATGAACATCTTCACTGTGCATAGGAATGAGAACATTTGTAGGAAAACATCTCAATACTGGAACACTTGGGTCAAAGACTATATGCTTTTTCTGTTTGTTTTGATCATTATTACCAAATAGCTCTCCAAAATATTTATACATTTCACCCTTCTTCCAGCAGTATATAAAAATACCGATTTTCTCACACCCTGGCCAAACCTCCCATTACTGACATTTTCCATTTTTACCATTCTGCCTCCCTAATGGTTGGACAGTTACTCATTTTGCCCTTATATAAGTCCTCCTCAACAGGAGAGATTCTCTAAGCTCTATTAATGAAATTAAACACCCTTCATTAAATGTCAGGTTCAAGATAAACTTTAATTCTGTTCCACTTCAGCTGTTAATTTTTTTCACCAATCTAGGCTGCCCTTTCTAGACTGGAGTTTCACGTGTCCCACTCAGAGTGGAGACTTGGGTGTTATTTGCACAGCATATGGCACTGAGGAAACAAGGCCAAGGGCCTGGCATCACCATTAATTAAGTTGTTTCAACACAGAGCTCTGTTTGCTCATCCAGATGTGAATCATACTTCACACTCTCATATTTTCCACCATGATCCTTGTTGGAAGGAAAGACTCACACGTCCTGGTGAGGGCTGAAGACGGAAAGTGCTGGAAAAATCATTTTATCCGTATAGAATCAATTTCTGGAGCCACCTTGTGTATAGTTGAACATTCCCAAGATAGATGAGATTTTGAGAAAGTCAGCGGGTCCATGCCCCTGTTTCTCAAGTTGCGCAATTTCAAGTGAAACTAGTTCAACAAAAATTCAACTCAATTCAATAGAGATGTGTGAAGCCCTAATACTATATGTTAAGCTCTCTGATGCACCCTGTGAATATGGTGGTAAGCTAAAACAGACACGTGAAATCTCAAAGGGTTCAAAACCTGGGGTCTGCATATCTTGCAGTTGGATTCAGGAGATTCCATTAATCCCTAAAATTACCCACACAACAGTGCATGTATCTGTGCATGTTTGTGTGTGATTGTACATATTTTCTGCAGAGAAGGCCTATAGTGTTTATCCTATTGTAAAAGATTCCACCCCTTCCGCCCCCATCACCACCACCAAAAACAGAAAGAAAAAAATAAAGAAAAAAAAAGCTTAAGAATTAATGAGTCCAGGAGTAAGGGTCTTAGGCTCAGCTGAGAGGACTTCAGGAGCATTTTCAGGATTTTTATTATCTCAAAATCCGCAAGCCTCTTGGTTTTCTCCAGGTACAGCACCTCCTGCCTACTGCTTTACCCCTGGAAACACACTTGTCCAGCCCTTAGAGAAAGTATCAGTTTTGCCTTTCTTATGCTAAGCAATGCAGTGAATGATGGGTACAGGAGATGCCCAAGTTTGGTTGCAAACGAATTAAACCCTTCAAAGTTCAAAAGACAGACTTCCGAAGTCTGACATCACTTCTAGACTTGCTTTTCATTTACTCAGTCATCATTTTTCTCTCCAATGACCCACATTCTCTCTCATTTACACACACATCATTCACTCACTGTCTCATTCACTCACCATTCAAGTAACACACGCTCACTCATTCACACTCATGCTCATTCTCTGTCACACACTCATGCAATCGTGTATTCACCCTTCAAACCCTTACTGAGTACTTATCACATGTGTGACACCAAGAGACTGTAGATAGAAATGGCCCATGTTCCTCCCCTAAAGGAGAACTTTAGTCTAAAGGGGAATCTGATACTAAGACTAAGAACTACAATACATTGTCTTACCTACGACAGAAACATGATGTAAGAAGGGTCCGTGCAAATTGCTGAGAAAGCCCTGAGGAGGGGACAGCTGCATTATCGTTGGAAGACATGGGCAATGCTTCACAAGCACGTGATATTTGAGCTGGGTCTTAAAGGATGACCAGGAGTTTTCCAGGCATAAGAGAAGGAAAAGCAGCCTAAGTGGATAATACAGCATGTGCAAAAGCCCAGGGATGGGGAAATATCAGAGCATGGTATACCTTGAAGATAGCAGCTTTTTCTTTCCCCAGTTAAAACTTGATTTGTTTTGACCTGGGAGCATAGCTGCTTTGAGAGGCGCTCAACTCATGAGCCTAGAGGAAATGCTGCAGCTCTTGGTGACACACTCGCTGCAGGGGCAGGGCCCCAGGAGCCAGGCTGTTTGCTTCCCTCAACATTATGTCAATGGCTCTCCAGATGCTACTTTTACGTGATGAACTCACTTCAGAAGCACATTTGGCCTTCCACGGTGACAAAAGCCCTGCCTGCCAGTGACTGATTTACAGTGAATGAAATAATCTCTTTCCATCTTTAGGACTTAGTTTATGGGACTCCTGCTATGACTGAGTGCCTGTTATTTCTGTTTCCATGGCCCTGCCTTTCCTCCTTCCTGTGGCTCCCATCACATAGGGGAGAGACAAAGGAAGGTTCATAAACAGAAATTGAATTTAGAAGAGGTAAAATGAAAGTTTCTTTGCAAACATATGGGGACAAAAATATACGGGATTCAACTCTTTTGACTCACACAACCTCATTTTCAAATGTGTAGTCATCTGAAGATCTTGCCTAGAACACTTTAAGTGACTCAGATACAGGGTTATATTGTTTAGCTCAAGAAACAATATGGCATGTCGATTAAGGTCATGGACACTTGAGTTACAGAGAACAGACTTCAAATCTTGGCTCTGCCATCTAGAACCTGTATGTACCAATCAGGACCTGTTGGGTGCAAGTGACAGAAAACCCAACTGAAACTGACTTAGGGTGGGGACAAAAAGATCGCCATTTTTCTGTCACCTCTCAGTTCTGAGTTCATGCTCTTTGTTAATTTTAGGCTTTTCAAGTACTATTTCCTATCCTTGAAATGGTCTCCATTTTCCCAATCCTCCCCTTATCTTGTTAAATCATAGCTTAGCTATCACCTGCTTCATAAGGCTGTAGTCACTGCTGAGATGAGCCACCCATATTCACCTCCAACTACTGGGAAGTGAGTGGCTAACAGCTCCCACCTAAGGGTCTCTCTCCAGAAAACGCCTTCAGTCAAAAAGAACTGCCCCTCCCAAAGTCACTCTATCTACCTGGGGACAAGCCACATCCCGTGACTCTCCCATGTGGCAGTCTCAAGGAAGTACAAGGCTTGGGGCCATCTCAGCTTCAGAGCTTGCTGCTGCCTTAGTTGCAGCTGCATCACATTCAGCTTCTCTCTTGCTGGATCCCATTTCCTTCACTCCCCAACAAGTGTTGATCTCAAGGCTACTCCCTGAGGAACGTCTTGCATGAAAATCTCCATCTCAGAGCCTATGTCCTGGAGAACCTGATTTAAGACAGATGCTACCCTTGACACTTCATAAGGTTAGGTCAGACACGAGGTCCAGGAAACTTTCAGGTGAAAATCACCAAAGCCCTAACTCTATATTACTTAAAAATAAAGATATGTATTGTCTCCCATGAAGATTCCTAAAAAGTAGTACAGACCTCACAGCTGGTCAATTCACTTGCTCAGTGACATTATAGAGACCCAGGTGTTTCTCCTCCTTTTGCTAGACTGATTTCTGCCCTGGATTCGTTCTTAGGCTGTCACAAAGTGGCTGTGGCAGTTCCAGGCATGACATACAAACATAGGAATGCCTAGAAGAAAAAGAGAGACTGTCTCTTCTTACAGGAAAGCATATAATTTTCCCAGAATCTCCCCCGGTAAGCCCTCATAATCTCATTGGCCAGAGTTGGGTCTCATGACCACTTTCTAAACCAATCACTGGCTAAGAGAATGAGGCCCATGTGGGGATGGGGTCGTCTTCCTGTGAGGAACTTGGCTAAGGGAAGGTATGGATACCTGAATAACATTGGGATTATGTCAGTAAAGAAGAGGGTGAATGGATGGAAGGAAGATCACCGAGAACAGCATCACCTTCTTTCTCTGCGTCCCTAGCAGGCCATAGTCCCCATAAGAGCACCTATTATAATGCAGTGAAGAAATCTGCTTCCTCCTCAGTCTCCCTCATGACACAGAGCTTTATGCAAGCAGGGACTTTTCCTACTTGATGCCAGGCACCGTTCTAGGCACTGGGAGAGCAGATGATGAATAAAACAAAGCCCCCACCCTTTGAAGTTTACATTCTGGTAGAAGAGACAACGATAAACAGACAAAACCAATGTGTAGTATAACATCAGTGGTGGTGAGTCCTATGAACAGAAATAAAGCAAGAAAAGGTGATTGGGGGGATTAGGGTGCATCTTTAGACTAGAATCTGCTCAGGGAAAGCCTCTCTGATAAAGTTACATTTGAACAGAGGTCTGGGAGAGACAAAGGAAGAAGCCACGTGCTATGCTAAGTGCATAAACCCAGGGCATGATTGCCTTGTTCAAGGAGAAATAAGAAAGCCAGTGTAGGAAATAAGCAGGGATGAGTTGAGTGCTGCCTAATAGCAACAGAGCGTGGTCCCCAGTGTAACTTAAATTTTTTCTCTTCTTAGCCACATTTTTAAAAATCAGGTGAAATTTATTTTAATAAGCCAATAGAATCAAAATATTACTATTTTAACAGTGATAATATTAAAAAGTATTAATGAACTAGTTCTCATTACTTTTTCATATTCCCTTAAAATATGCAAACACGAGAATGTCCACAAGTGTGGGTTTCGCAACCACAGTGTATCTGAGCTCCAGGTAGCCATATTTTAAGGACTCAGTAACTGCATATGGACAGCGCAGACTGAGATCAGCTGAACTTGGCTGTCAGGTTTTTATTCTTTGGGCTTTCTGTTTTGTTTTGTTTTTGAGATGGAGTCTTGCTCTGTCACCCAGGCTGGAGTGCAATGGCGTGATCTCTGCTCACTGCAACCCTCCGCCTCCTGGGTTCAAGTGATTCTCATGCTTCAGCCTCCCAAGTAGGTGGGATTACAGGTTCCCGCCACCACGCCTGGTTAATTTTGTATTTTTAGTAGAGACAGGGTTTCACCATGTTGGCCAGGCTGGTCTCAAACTCCTGACCTCAGATGACCCACCCATCTCGGCCCTCAAAGTGCTGGGATTACAGGCGTGAACCACTGCACCCTGCCTGGGCTTTGTTCTTTATAAGGTGGGAAGCCACTGGAGAGTTTGAGTGGGAATGTGACTTTACTGAATTTGTTCTAAAAAGGATTGAGGTGGCTTTGATGGGAGATTTTCTCCTACAAGCATCGGAGTGGAGGTAGAGAGACCAGTTTAAAAGGCTACACTTAAGTGGCAACCATGGGGAGGGAATAAACCCCAGCCCTCAAACACAGAGGTGGCTGGATCACAGCTGGGATGCATTCCCCTAGATTCATTTCCATCCCATCCCTCCATCTGCACTGGAAGGGTGGGCCTCAGGCACACGGAATTTCCATGAGGGAGGCTGACCCACCCCATCATGCGCTCAGCTGTCTTCATCTCAGTCTTCATTTGCCTACCCATAAAGGAAATCACAAGTGGTAACTACTTCAATTTGTACAAAGCATACAAAACCAGACCAAACTCTGTGATGGTATTGTCCTCCCTAGACAGCACTAACAGGCATGTTTAGCTTAGGAATCTTGTCCTCCAGTCTATGGCCATACCACCTTGAACACTCCCAATCTCATCTGATCTCAGAAGCTAAGCAGGGTTGGGCCTGATTAGTACTTGGATGGGAGGAATCTTGTCCTGGGGCCTGGTTAGTACTTGGATAGGAAGAATCTTGTCCTCCACTGAAATTGTCTGTGGAAGCCACAGGCAGAAAAGCCTCAACCTGCAAATGGGGTAGGTTTCATCAAGCTCTCTGTACCCAGGTCCCAAGACTCTGGATAAGTGACAGATGCACACCCATCTAAATAAAGCCAGGCTCTGTATGCTGACACCTCTTGTTCTGTTTCGTGCTCATAGAAGTTTTATTCAAAGATGTTTACATGGTGACCTTCTTTATATCATAAATAAGGCATGAGTCACCTTTATAAATAAACCATGACACCTAGATGTTAAGTGGCCCTAGACAGTGCTTATGCCATCAGCTGGTGCTCGGCAGAGTGGACCTACTTTTGCTCTGGCGGTAGCTTCATTTGCCTCTAGCAGCGTTTCTAAGTTGAACTCTTTATATACAATTAAGGACATATTAGAATGGTCTTGAACTAGCCCTGATTGGGTGTGCTTCTATCTTTTCCTTCAAAGTAGCCCCTGAGCCAGCTCTGACAAACACAGTTGAAACCCATCCTATTGTTACTGCCTGACGGTTTCAAAATTTCAGGCATTCACACATTACTCTCACAGTTTTTATTTTCTTTTTTGAGGTAGGGTCTCATGCTGTCACCCAGGCTGCAGTGCAGTGGTGCAATCTCAGCTCACTGCAGCCTCCACCTCCCAGGCTCAAGTGATCCTCTCACTTCAGCCTCCCAAGTAACTGGGACCACAGGTGTGCACCACCATGCCTGGCTAATTCTTGTGTTTTTTGTAGAGACAAGGTTTCGCCATGTTGCCCAGGCTGCTCTCGAACTCCTGAGCTTCAGCGATCCTCCTGCCTTGGCCTCCCAAAATGCAGGGATTATAAGTGTGAGCACCGACCACCCTCACAGTTTTTACACAGCTTTATTGAGCTATAATGTAGATGCCACAAGATCATTTTAAGTGTACAATGTAGTGATTTTTAGTAGAACTGCAGAGTTGTGCAACCATCACCCCAAACTAATTTTAGAACATTTTCATCACCCCTAAAAAACCCTCATGCCCTATTTGTTCTCTCCCCTTTCCCACCCCCAGCCCCAGGGAATTACTAATCTATTTCTTTAGATTTGTCTTTTCTGGTCATGTCATATAAATGGACTCACAGAATGGCATTTTGTAAGTGGTGGCCTTCCCGCAGCATGCTGTTTTTAAGGTTTATCCATCATGCATCACTACTTCATTCCTTTATATTGGCTGCCCTCACAATTTTTGTCACATTCAAGTGCCACATATATTATTCCTTTCTCAGAATAGTATAACTATCTAAAGTCATTCACTTTTTAAAAAGCTGTGCTAAAAACATTAGGACTACCAAGGGAAAACCAATATTACTTACAGTATAATGGAAAGTAACTGCAAAATAAATATAAACAAAATAAAATACTGTCATGAATTGTGTCTCCATGAAAAGATAAATAAATAAAACTGTTATTTAGCTAGTTGCTCACATCTGGGCAACTTTGGGCACGTTTAGGGTGGGCATGTTTAGAATTCAGAGCACAAACGAAATAGCAGTGGCCTGGTTGAGAGGCATTCCATCAATACATAAATAGGCTCACCTATTTATCATAATAGCTTTGCTATTATAGGTGCTTAAATGGGTGTCACTGGAATCAGAGCTGTATGCTTAGAAAACTTTAGTTCTCAACTCTACATCTTAGGGAACAGTCATTCAATAATTATGCGCAACACCCTGGCTTGGTAAATAGTCACGAAACAGGAAACTCTTAATCTTCTTTCCATGCCTGCCTCCAGACACCCCAAACCCTGGAGACTGCATATAATTCAACTATACTAAAAGATAAATAGATGAGCCTGTTTATGTATTGATGAAATGCCTTTCAATCTGGCCACTTCTTTTATATTTCTTTCATGCTCTGAATTCTAAACATGCCCATCCCAATTGTCCCTCTACTGAAATCTTTCACTGGATCTTCATAGTGCTCTGGATAAAGTCCCAACTCCAGCCAACTCGGTATTTCATGTTTCCTGAATGTGTTTCATACCCCTGAGGTTTTCTTCCCTGTCTCAGAAACATGTCTCCTTACATCTCCTTGTACAGAGTCCACTCCTTCTTGAAGACAAGCCCAAGCCTTGCCTCCTTGAAACTTACCTGGTTTACCCAACCCTGCTGTGTGTGTCTGCCCACACATGTAACTCTCTCCAAACACATAACATGGGATGCTGTACTGTGAACATCCGGTGTTCACAAAAAACCTTCCTGGACCTCCAGATCCCTGAGGACAAAAGCCCTATCTTTGTTCTATCTCCAAAGCCTCTCCCAGGATCTCCATTTGTTGTATGAATGACCTTAGAAGGAACCTATGAATACCAATTGTGGAAATTGGAGAGACAATGGCAACTGCCACCTCCTTGGTAAACATCTTAGATCACTTCCCCACTTGTATTTTAGTGGTGCGTGTTAATTTTTTGTCAACTTCCTCTTGAAACTCCCTCCCAACCTTGAAAACATCCCCAGCAAGGTGATTTTGCAAGCTCACAGTTCCCACACCTAAATTCAGCAGCTCAAAGTCTTCTGTCACCTCCTATTTCTCTTTTCTCGCTAATTCATGGATATAGGTAGCAGAAATAGCAAGCGTCTGTCCTAGGCTTTGTTCTTGCAAACAGGAATGTTCTGAGGAAAGAAGTGAAGAATGAATGCATCATGCTGGAGAGGCTTCCTGGCACAGCAGAGAGAGCATAGGTGTGGGGTCTAAGGCCAAACACTCCAGTTGTCCACTGAAGCCCCTCCCCTCTAGCCAGTTCAGCGGTACTATTCTTGCAACCACCCATTGTTGTCTTGTATCATAAAATTTTCCCTCTCTGCTGTATCATTCCTATCAGAACAGACCTGCTGCAATATTTCTCATCTTAAGAAAAATCATCTCTGATCTGTTTGGCTACTGTTCCATTTCTTTGCTTTCCTTTATTGTGCACACACATAAAAATAATTGTCTCCACTTGTGTTCTTCCCACTCTCTCTTGCTTTCTACCCCAGAAAGAGATTTTTGTCAAAGTCAACAATGATATCTAATGTCCTACAACAAATAATGAATCCTCAGTCCTCATCTAACTCAACCAAGCAGCAGCATTTGATGCAATTAATTCCTCCTGTCTTCTTGAGATACCTTTTTCCCTTGGCCTCCACAGTCTAATTTTTGTATCATCTGTCCTACTGACTATGCCTTCTCAGTGTTCTTTGCCGGGTCTTATCTTCCTGGCCTCCGAGATTGGAGTGCTCCAGGGCCACACTCCCTAGCGGTTTTAACCGTCCCGTAACATTTAATACTGCCTCTGTGGCGACAAATCCCTTATTTTCATCTCCAGATCCATCCTTTCCATATACAACTGCCTCTTAATATCTCCCCTTGAGTATCCAATAAGTATCTTGAACATAACAGGTACAAAACCAAACCCTTGACCCCACTCTGCTCAAATCAGCTTTGACCAATATCTCCCCATCTTAGTAAATGGCAACTTCTGGTTGTGCAGACCAAAAAAAAAAAATGTTGAAGTCATTTTTGTTCTGTCCCCCACTCACCACACACATCTAAGCCGTCAGCAAGTCCCACATCACTTCCCTCAAAATGCATTCAAAATCAATCTACGTCTTCTACTCTAGACCAAGACTCCACCTTCTTTCCCTGGTTCACTGCAGTGGCTTCCTAAGTGGGCTCTGGGTCCTACCTTTGTCCCCCTACAGTTTGTTCTCTGCAAAAAACCTAGGTAATACAAAATATGAGTCAGAAAAGGTGTAGCTCTCCTCAAAACACTCCTGCAACTCCCCATCTCCCTCTGAATACATAATCCAAAATCTGTCTAGTAGCTATAAAACATCATGTGATATGGCCCCTCTTCACCCCTCTGATGCTACTTTCCCTCCTTGGTGAAGACCTCCCACTGCAAAGCCTTCACATTAGGCTGTTCCCTCTGCCTGGAATGTGGTTCCTCCAGGTATTTTCATGACTCGCCACTCCCTTGTTCCCCCCAGGTCTCTGCTCACATGTCACCTCATAAGAGAGGTCTTCTCCAATCACCATAAATCAAATCGGCCCCCACTAGGTTCCTCAAGTCTGCTTAATTTTTTAAAGCACCTACCACCATCTGACATATTATGTATGTATATATTTATTTGTATATTGTGGTCCACCCCTTCTAGAATGTGAAGCTTCAGAATAGGAATTTTTCTATTTTGTTCACTGCTGTATCCCCAGAGCCCAATACAGTGAATGCATGCAGTAAGCACTCAATTAAATATTTTTGAATAAGTGAATGAAAGTCAGATAGAGTTTGAATTCTGACTGTGGCACATAATAGCTGTGTGACCTTGGTCATGTGTATCTTCTTTTCTGAGCCTCAGTTTTTTTTAACTATGAAATGGAGATGAGGGCATCTACCTTAGAGGACTGTCGGAAAGTTTATCAACAATATATGTACGTGTCAGAGTAAGGCCAGAGTAATACGGGCAACAAAAGCACTAAAAAAAGTTAAGTACTATTATGGTTTTGCTGTCAATGACAGAGAAGAAATTCACCATGGGTTTGGATACTGAGATTCAATTATTCATTACCCTTTATCATGAGGGCAACAGGGAGAGCTGTGTCCCCAAAACTTCCTATGGCATTGAAGAAACCTGAGCTGATCAGATTTGGCCTTTGAGTTATTTAATAAATTTAAGAAACAGTTGTTGGACATCCATCAGGCACTAGGCACCATGCTTACTCTCTGGGTCTGACATTTTGTACAGTTGGAACCACAAGAGAATCCTTTACTTTTATGAGAATGGCCTGGATGTTACCTGCAGAATAGCAAGCAGGTCTTTGCTCACCGTGTGAGCAAAATAGGCCAGATCTCGGCTGCCACCCACACCCAGCCAAGCCCCAGTGGGGCTGGCTGCATACCACTGCCACCATCACCACCCAGTGTCTGGAACGGGGTTAGTGATGAGTGATGGAGAGGACAGAAATACCTCTCGGAACAGGAGGTTGACATTTCTGGGGCAGGGCTTCAAAGCTCTGGCAAGAACAGCAAGGGCACCTTGTTCTTCTTTCTGGGCCTGGGCTGCTCATAGCTATTGGCCCAGTTGCAAGAGTCACCGCCTAATGGGGGCATGGCTTGAGGGCAGAGGGTGGCATCAGTGAGGCTGAGGAACAGGCACTGGGCTTGGAGCCATGAGCTCAAGCAGGGAGTCCTGTCCCAGCCTCAGGTTTTATATGACATTCAGTCATTTACCTGGGAATCTGCTGACTCAGGCTGCACGTGCCCGGTGGCTAGGCCAGTTTCTTCATCTCTGAGATGCTGAGATGCTCATCTACAAAAGAAGATAAGTATTAGGTTGGTGCAAAAGTAATTGCTGACTGCAATTACTTTTGCACGTCTCAGGGCTATTGGAAAGATTAGTGAAAGTAGGTTTATTATATGAAAGCGCATGGGTGACTGGCAGGTGGGGTGTTTCCCTTTCAAAGCCTGCACTCCCTTACCCATTAAATTGGGGCAACATCACATCTATTATCCTAGAAGTTGCTGTGAATGTGTATAAGAGGATGTAAGCTGTGATTATCATCCTTCCTTTTTTTTCTTATTTTTTTATTATTATACTTTAGGTTTTAGGGTACATGTTCACAATGTGCAGGTTTGTTACATATGTATCCATGTGCCATGTTGGTTTGCTGCACCCATTAACTCGTCATTTAGCATTAGGTATATCTCCTAATGCTGTCCCTCCCCCCTCCCCAAACCCCACAACAGTCCCTGGAGCGTGATGTTCCCCTTCCTGTGTCCATGAGTTCTCATTCTTCAGTTCCCACCTATGAGTGAAAACATGCGGTGCTTGGTTTTTTGTCCTTGCGATAGTTTACTGAGAATGATGGTTTCCAGCTTCATCCATGTCCCTACAAAGGACATGAACTCATCATTTTTTATGGCTGCATAGTATTCCTTTTTTTTCTTTTTGAGACAGGGTCTTACTCTGTTGCCCAGGCTGGAGTGCAGCGGCGTGACCACAGCTCACTGCAGCCTCAACCTCCTGGGCTCAAGTGATCCTCCTGCCTCAGCTTCCCGAATAGCTGGGACTACAGGTTCACACCACCAGACTTGGCTTTTTTTTTTTTTTTTACTTTTAGTAGAGATAAGATCTCACTATGTTAACCAGGCTGGTCTTGAACTGCTGAGCTCAAGTGATCCTCCCACCTTGGCCTCCTAAAATGCTAGGATTACAAGTGTGAGCCATCACACCCGGCCTGTTATCACCCTTCTGTTGCCTCGAGTGTTCTAGGCTGAGAGCAGAAATCTTTGTTCATACTTCTGTATAATGGGCATCATTCTCTGTCACAGTCTATTGTGGGTAGTCTGCCCACCAAAAATATGTAAGTCTTGTGGTGGGCGGAGACTGTGTCTGCATTTGCTCATCACTGTCATTTCAACACTTGACACTCAGGGAACAGCTGGGAAATGCCTTGTGCCTTGGCAGTTTCTTTTTCATACTCCTTTAGATGTTCCATTCCGTGAGGCTTCACCCAACTGTTTGCCTTCATGGAACCCCAGGCTAGGAAGATGGACTGACTTACTATACAGGCACAGGGCTGGTGATGGACATCTGTGGTTTGTGTCTGCCCATTCTCTAATGACAGGATCCCCAAACTCTCTCCCTTCACTGCCCCCCAACCTGACTTCTGTTTAGGAAACTCCCTCTCCTCTCTCTGGGACCACATGACTTGGTGAGGCTCATCCAAGAACTAGCTAATCAGCATATTTTTCTTCCAACCACAGTGACTGTCTTAGGGATAGCCAGGTGACCCATATCAGACAAATGAGACACAGTCTCAGGATTTTTACTTCATACTATTGGGCCAGGAAGGCTCTTTCTACTGGGACTGTAAGCAAAGCAGGAAAAAGAGAAGAGTCAGTCATATTAACTCTTGATGACATCATTTCAATCTCTAGATCCAGCCAACAACAATTAGTGTCATTGTTATTAATATGTCACTGTATTTCGAGTCCAGATCTCAGACTGTTCGGTTACAGAAGCCAGTGAATTCAAGTTGTCTCTCTTTGCTTACACTGCTTTGAGTGAGGTTTCTATCACTTGCAACTGAAAGAACGCTGAGTAATTTCTAGCTAAAATACAGTGGTAAAGGACACAGTCGGTGGCATGAACTAAGTAATGCAAGACTTAGTAATTGTGTCTGAGAACACTGGCCAACACAGGCAACAATTACCCTTGAAAGGGCAGATAAAATTTTCACCAGGCAGCCTCACTCTGACCCTCCTTTCCTACAAGCTAGGCTCTATTCATTTTATAGTTAAGGTGCAAATGCCCTAGTTCCTGATGGGACATGCACAATATTGAAGAAGGAAAGAAAGAAGAGATGAAGAAATGACAGCCTTCAAGGAGCAATATCATTTAAAATTTAAAGTTGCTGAGTGTTGACTGCACACTTTGTTAAGAGGGTATGCAAATTATATACAAACGGTATGCATATTTAAATTGCAAATCCCTTGTGACCTTCCTACACGGTGTTCTACACACCTGGGATGAGGCCCCAGGGGGAAACCCTGGTGGGAACTTTCAATCAACATGTATTTATTTAATAAGCTCATACTCTGCCTCTCTGAAAGGTGTTCAGCCTACAAGACTTGGTCTCTGCCCTCGAGGAGTTGGCAAGTAAGCCCGGGAGAAGGGAGGAACCACAAGACACAATTAGTGCATAATAGAAGACAAGATGTAATTAAGTGCTAAATGCTGGGCTGCAAACTGCAAGCAATTGGTTGAAGTTGCAAGGATGCCAATTTCATCTAAATGCAAGGCAGAACTTTCTGGTGGAAGAACCTGTCACTCAAGGGTAGAACAAACCCAGTTTCCATCTTACCAGAGGTTGATACAGATTTGAAATAATAAGAATAATGATAGTAATCATGGAGCTGGGAAACATACCAAATGGGTTTCAGTACTGGCTCTGTCAACAAACCATGTGACTTTGGCCAAATGTCTTTGTTTATTCATCTATAAAGCGGGTCTAAATATCGCCCACCTTGCAGCATCATGAGCTTTGGAAATCCTGCAGGTGAGGTTTGTGAAAGACCCAAACTCATAACAAAAGCAGCAAAATGTCAACAGGTAAGAGTCAGGTGGACAGGGTGTGGTGGCTTATGCCTCTAATCCCAGCACTTTGGGAGGCCGAGGCAGTCGGATCACTTGAGGTCAGGAGTTCGAGACCAGCCTGGCCAACCTGGCAAAACCCTGTTTCTACTAAAAATACAAAAATGAGCTGGGTGTGGCGGAGTGTGCCTGTAAACCCAGCTAGTCGGGTGGCTGAGGCAGGAGAATTACTTGAACCTGGGAGGCAGAGGTTGCAGGGAGCTGAGATCGTGCCACCGCACTCCAGCCAGGGCAACAGAGTTAGACTCCACTTCAAAAAAAAGAGTCAGGTAGAACAGAGCTCAGAGTCCTAGGTCTGCCATTTACAAGCTATTTATGTGGCCTTGGGTGAGTCATTGAACCTCTCTGAACATCAAAAAATAATAATAATTATTATTATTACTGTTATTAGTGTTGTTATTATGTCACTGTAAATCTAATAAAGATGCTGTAAAGATTGCTAAGCACCCTTAGCACAGTACCTGGTGCAGGTCTTTAAAAAAATAATGACATGTATGTATTTACACAAACAGGCAAGCACATATTAGTACACATTTGTATTGTAATCAGGACCAGCCTTCCATCTTCTTTAGAAGCCTTCCCAACAGCAAGTGGGTGATCCCACTGCTTGCTGATGAGTGAGCTCTTTGAAAATGGAAACCAATCAAAAAGCACATTTACAACTGCACCCCAGAATCATCTCTCTAGCGCTCCCACAATGAATATTCTTTTTTTTTTTTTTTTCTGAGACGAACTCTCACTCTGTTGCCCAGCCTGGAGTGCAGTGGTGCGATCTCAGCTCAATGCAACCTCAGCCTCCTGGTTTCAAGCAATTCTCCTGCCTCAGTCTCCGGAGTAGCTGGGAACACAGGCGTGCACCACCATGCCTGGCTAATTTTTGTATTTTTAGTAGAGATGAGGTTTTGCCATGTTGGCTACACTGGTCTCAAATTCCTGACCTCAGGTAATCCATCTGCCTTGGCATCCCAAAGTGCTGGGATTACAGGTGTGAGCCACCATGCCCAGCCTCCTTTCTTAAATGAGTTTTTGTTTGTTTGTTTTAGAAAAGTAGTACACACTAATAGAAGAGTATTTGAGAAATTTCATATATAAATAAATATGTAACTGTGGATTACCCACAATTTCTCTATCACACAGGGGTAAAGACCACTTCCCAGACTTGTGGAGACAAACATACCACAGGAAACGTTGTGAGCTAAACAATTTCCCAGGTATGACCACAAAATATGTTGTGACAACATATGGGCTAGAGGCCAAATGTCAAATCAGACACTGAGTTGTTTTTCAAGAAGTACCCGGGAAAATACCAATAAATATTGCCAGTCACTCACCGGAATGACTAAAATGAAAATAAAACTGACAACATCAAGTGTTGTCAAAGACGTAGAGGAACAGGAACTCTTGCAGTGCTGGTAGGACTTTCAATCGGTACATCGCTTTGGAAAACCAGCAATATAATCATTAACACTAAACACCTGCCCATCCTATGACTGAGGAATGTCACTCCTACTTACATGGCTGTTTTGTACTGAATTGTGTCCCACTCAAAATTTAGCTTGATTCAGAGGAGGCCTTTTTGTTTTAATGTTTTATTTGAAGTCCTCTCAGTAGGGTCTTTAAAGAGGTGATCAAAGATTAATGAGGTTACTGGAGTGAGCCCTAATCCCATATGACTGGTGTACCTATAAGAAGAGGAAATCAGGACACAGACATCTACAGAGGGGAAAAAATTTATGTGAATGCACAGGGCCATTTATAAGCTAAAGACAGAGACCTCAGAAGAAACCAAACCTACCAACACCTTGATCTTGGACTTCTAGCCTCCGCAACTGTAAGAAAACAAATTTCTGTTGTTTAAGGCACCCAATCTGTGGTTCTTTGTTATGGTAGCCCTAGAAACTAGCACAGTGGCCAAGAGAAAGAAGTGCTCCTGCTCCCTGAAAGACCTGTGATATGTTCATATTATAGTATATGATGTAGCAACAAAGAATGAACAAATTGGATACATGCAACCATATGGGTGAATCTTACAGGCATTGTTGAGTAAAAGAAGCCAGACACAAAGAGTACATCTTGTTTGCTTCCATTTATGTGGATGTTTAGGCAAAACTAATATATGGTGCTAGAAGTCAGAACAGTGGTTGCCTCTGGGAGGTTATTAACTGGAAGGGAGTATAAGAGAGCAAGCTAGAAATGTTCTATATCTTGATCTGGGGTTTGGCTACACATTGTAAATATGTGTAAAAATCAATCAAGCTGTAATGGTTGCAGAGTCTCTGTGTGGGGTGATAAAAAAATTTGGAAGTAGTAGTGGTAATAGTTGTACAAAACTGTGACTGCAGTTCATGCCACTGAATGTTACACTTTAAAATGGTTCAAATGGGCTGGGGGCAGTGGCTCATGCCTCTAATCCCAGCACTTTGGGAGGCTGAAGCAGGTGGATCGCTTGAGCTCGGGAGTTTGAGACCAGCCTGGGCAACATGGCAAAACCTCGTCTCTACAAAAGATACAAAAATTACCCAGGTGTGGTGACACATGCCTGTGGTCCCAGATGCTTGGCAGGCTAAGGTGGAAGGATCACCTGAGCCTGGGAGGCAGAGGTTGCAGTGAGCCAAGATTGCACCACTGCACTCCAGCCTGATTGACAGAATGAGACCCTGACACACACACACACACACACACACACACACACACACACACACACACAGGTTCAAATGGCAAACTTTAGGTTGCATATCTATTACCACAATAAAAAATGTTCAAAAGAAAAAAAGTAAACAAGGTGTATGCTTCAGATGTGTGCCCTTTCCTGTATGTTATGCCTCTGGATATAAATAGAAAAAAACTGCCAGAGAATATTTTGCAATATATACATGATACAGCTGTGATGTGTACTTTTCTCCAGGAAATCTCATCCTCAAAGTGAGGCTATAACTTTCAAAGCAGGGAGGTTTGGCTGACTTCCCTCTAGATTCTCCTTCTCCGAGATTTTTATTTTATCATTTTTATCTCTTCTTAAAATTTCAGTGAATCATCTTCCCTGACGGCCAGGGTGAAGGTTATGGAGGCCTCTTATGAATGAGAATGTCATTGGATGGACTCAAGGAACAATGTAAAGATCTGATGTAAAGACCTCCCTTTCTAACTCACAACCCTTTACCCCAAAACTCATTTTTGGTTGGTTGGTTGGAGAAGATGTTTATGAAAAGGGCATAATTAACACGGCAGGTGCCTTTTGTTACAAGCAAATAATAACAGTGGAAAAAACAGACATATAATTAGTTGGGCTTTTTTGGTGCTCGAGTGTTACTACTGCTGATATTAAGTAAAGAACATGACACCCGATTGTGCTCTGAGTATGGGGTTGATTCACTTTCAGCTGGTGGAGATGTGGGCTTTTGGGGGATGTTGAAAGTGGACTTGAATTTTTTTAATAGAATAAAAAAGATTAACTCCTGAAAAACACACGAGTGAGTGGTTGCGATTTTTCCCTAAGTCTTCCATTGTGGAAGTCTTCCCAAGACCACTTTCTTCTGTGTTCTAGTCATTGCCACTTGGATAAGCAAAAGTATAAATCCTTTATAAAGACACTCTATTATAAAGACACGTGCATATATATGTTCACAGCAGCACTGTTCACAATAGCGAAGACATGGAATCAACCGAAATGTCCATCAGTAATATAATGGATAAAGAACATGTGGTACTTATACACCATGGAACACCATGCAGTCATAAAAAAGAATGAGATCATGTCGTTTGCAGGGACTGGGATGGAGCTGAAGGCCATTATCCTTAGTAACTAATGCAGGAACAAAAAATCAAATACCACATCTTCTCACTTATAAGTGGGAGCTAAATGAAGAGAATACATGGACACAGCGAGGGGAACAATACACACTGGGGCCTATTAGAGGGCAGAGATTGGGAGGAGGGAGAGGATAAGGAAAAATAACTAATGGGTACTAGGCTTAAAACCTGGGTGATGAAATAATCTTTACAACAAACCCCAGTGACACAAGTTTACCTGTGTAAGAAATCTGCACATGTGCCCATGAGCTTAAAAGTTAAAAAAAGAAGATTTCACTAAAAAAAAGTTTGATGTTCTCTTCCACAAACTCTGTTATAACCTATTTCTGTTAATCAAATGAACTAGGGAAAAGACTAAGCCCGTATCTCTCGTGCCTACCCCATCAAAACAAAACAGAGGGCAACAGGGAGCAGGGGCGTTTCTCAGCCCCACAGTTAATCCAGAAGCTCCTAGCCCAGGTCCACCTCTGCATGGGATGCCAAGTAGAGAGGGATGCGGGTACTACTTTCTGACCCTCTGCCTATGATGTTCCGCCTACACCCAAAGATGCTGCTAGCATTTCCTGAGCCCTTTGCTCAAAATCCACAGAGCATGTATTCAAAATGAAGCCTTCTGTATCATCTAAGCATGTTTTTACCTGCAAGTGGCACATGGTACCTTACACAGATAAGGGTCTATTTTTCTTACATAACAATATGTCTAGAGGTAAACAGCTGCAGTGCTCATTCAGAAGCTTGGTGATGTCAGGGGTGGTGCCTCTGTGTTTCTCTGAATCTTTCCTTCATGATTGTTATCTCGTATTTTCAACTGGCTACTCAGGATCTAAGCATGATGTTCATATTCAAGACAGGACAAAGGGAGGGAAGGGTGGTGCCAGCTACATCTTGTCCTTTTTTCAATTGAGAAAGCAATCTTCAATGCAAAGAGGCTAGAAAATAAATAGTTGGCTTTCCAGGCACTATAGCAGAAAGAAGCCAGGGCATGGGGTGGGAATAGCTACAGAGTGTCCACTCAGCTAGCTAGCCTCCAGGACATCTTTGACACACCTTCCACAGGGGTGAAATCTGTCTATCCATGTGAATATGGTGAGCATGAAGGCTGGAGTTCTTGAGTTTCAGAGTATCAGGGCTTCCAAGATGGCTGGATTTGTAAGTCTCTATTCTCAGTTCTTCTTCTGGGTTCTCTCAGAAGTGGATGGCAAGAAGGAATTTGACATGCAAGAGATTTATTGGGGGAAATGCCTATGAAGGATAAAGAAGAAGGGAAGAGCAGGAGGTGGGGAGAGGCTTTAGACCATGATGCAGGTCTGACACCTGGGAAAGGAGAAAGGGAAGGAAAGAGGATGTGGTAGAGAGATGCTCAAGCTGCCTGATTAGCCTCCAAGCATGTGTTGTCTACTAGAAGAATCTTCATCAGGCAGGATGGCCTGGCACTGGTACCCTCATCCTACTTAGTTACTGGCTCAGTGCAGCCAGGAGAATATGGCCTCATAATAAACGCTGTAGTGGATTTAACCATGCAGCAGCTGCAGACGATCAGCCAACCACCCTAATTAGAGCAGGTTTCCTTAAAGGCATATGTAAGCAAGGGACCTCTGTGGCTGCAATTTCAGTTCCTCTCTATACCTTCGCTTCCCTCATCCTTTACGATACCAAAACTATGTGAAATCCTGAGCCTCTGGAAGTTCTATGCAGGAGGACTTCAGCTGGTCATCTGATTGCAAAGTGGTGGGGCATTGTTTTGAAGCTGCATTTGCATGGCAGTCATGGCTGCTGTTTACATGGGTTGCATGGTCACTCCACATGGCTTAGGGTGGATGCTAAAGCCACCCCTATGAACCTTGTTTTCTGTTGAATTGTGTTTCCCAAGAAGATAATATTGCAGTCTTGATCCCCAATATTTGCAAATATTACCTTATTTAGAAATAGGGTCTTTGCAGATGTAATCAAGAAGAGGGCCTATTCATCCTAACCCAATGACTGGTATCCTTATAAGAAGAAGAAATTTGACAATGACTGGTATCCTTATAAGAAGAAGAAATCTGACAAAGGGCTAACATCCAGAATCTACAATGAACTCAAACAAATTTACAAGGAAAAAACAAACAACCCCATCAAAAAGTGGGCAAAGGACATGAACAGACACTTCTCAAAACAAGACATTTATGCAGCCAAAAAACACATGAAAAAATGCTCATCATCACTGGCCATCAGAGAAATGCAAATCAAAACCACAATGAGATAGCATCTCACACCAGTTAGAATGGCCATCATTAAAAAGTCAGGAAACAACAGGTGCTGGAGAGGATGTGGAGAAATAGGAACACTTTTACACTGTTGGTGGGACTGTAAACTAGTTCAACCATTGTGGAAGTCAGTGTGGTGATTCCTCAGGGATCTAGAACTAGAAATACCATTTGGCCCAGCCATCCCATTACTGGGTATATACCCAAAGGACTATAAATCATGCTGCTATAAAGACACATGCACACGTATGTTTATTGCGGCACTATTCACAATAGCAAAGAGTTGGAACCAACCCAAATGTCCAACAACGATAGACTGGATTAAGAAAATGTGGCACATATACACCATGGAATACTATACAGCCATAAAAAATGATGAGTTCGTGTCCTTTGTAGGGACATGGATGAAACTGGAAAACATCATTCTCAGTAAACTATCGCAAGGACAAAAAACCAAACACCGCATGTTCTCACTCATAGGTGGGAATTGAACAATGAGAACTCATGGACACAGGAAGGGGAACATCACACTCCGGGGACTGTTGTGGGGTTGGGGGAGGGGGGAGGGACAGCATTAGGAGATATACCTATTGCTAAATGACGAGTTAATGGGTGCAGCAAACCAACATGGCACATGGATACATATGTAACAAACCTGCACATTGTGCACATGTACCCTAAAACCTAAAGCATAATAATAAAAAAAAATAATAAAAATAGATAAATAAATTATTTCCAAAAAAAAAAAGAAAGAAAGAAATTTGGATGAAGAGACACACCAGAGAATGTCCTGGGATGACAGAGGCAAAGATTAAAGTGAAGCATCTACAAGCCAAGGAACACCAAGAATTGCTAGAGGTCACCAAAATCTAAAAGAGAGGCATGGAAGAGATTCTCTCGGTGCCTCCAGAAGGACCAATCCTGCCAACACCTAGATTTCAGACTTCTAATCTCCAGAACTGTGAGAGAATCAATTTCTGCTGTGGTAAGCCACTCAGTTTGCAGTAATAGTATCCCTAGGAAACTCACACACCTCTGTGGATGCTGGCCTTGTCCTGGGCTCCTCCACACGTCTCATAGCCATACACAAGGCCATCAACTCAGACATGGTGGCCAGGATTCTCCTAGTCTTTCAAACTGAGGCTGCAGGTCAGAGAATCTCTCCTGCCTTTGGGGTATAGGGAATAAAATTATCATGCCTGGGCATTATCAGGTCTCACTTGACTGGCTGCTACTTGAGGTCCTTCTGTATAGTGTGATATTAGAGGAACTCCCTGGACTTAGGAGCCCAGATGTTCATGATGAGTTAGGCTTTGGGTTGAGAGCCCAGACTTTGGGGTCAGGTGACCTGAATGTGAATTCCGTCTTCAGCTGTTCGTGGTTAGAGCAGCTTGGGGAGTGTATTAGTCCACTTGGGCTGCCATAACAAAATACTATAGACTGGGTAGCTTAAACAACAGAAGTCTGTTTTCTCATAGTTTTAGAAATTGAGAAGTCCAAAATCAAGGCACTGGCCGATTGAGTTCCTGGTGAGGGCTCTTTTTCTGTCTTGTAGACGTTCACCTGCTCACTTTATCCTCACATGGTACAGAGAAAATGCTCTGGCGTCTCTTCCTTTTCTTATAAGAGCATCAGTCCTATCAGATCGGAGCCTTACCCCTCTGACCTCATTTAACCTTTATCACCTCCTTGCAGTTCCTATCTCCAAATACAATCCCATGGGGGGTTAGGGCTTCAACACAGGAATCGGGGAGGGGAAGGACGGGAAATTCAGTCCACAACAGGCAGCAACACAACTTCTCAGAGCCTTAGCTTTTCTTGTAAAATGAAGATGATAATACTTCCTTAAACAGTTCTGGGAAGGATTCAGTGAAGTCCCTCCTTCATTGTGAATGACAATTATATGGCAAATTTTTACTATTATTGTCATTATTATTTTAAAAACAATAATAAGGGCCAGGCGCGGTGGCTCACACCTATAATCCCAGCATTTTGAGAGGCCAAGGTGGGCGGATCACAAGGTCAGGAGATTGAGACCATCCTGGCCAACATGGTGAAACCCCACCTCTACAAAAACACAAAAAAAATTAGCCGGGAGTGGTGGTGTGCGCCTGCAGTTCCAGCTACTCCGGAGGCTGAAGCAGGATAATTGCTTGATCTCAGGAGGTAGAGGTTGTAGTGAGCCGAGATCGCACCACTGCACTCAAGCCTGGCGACAGAGACTCCGTCTCAAAAAAAAAAAAGACCAATAATGAGGATGATGATGATTCTGTGGTTCTGGAGAGTGCCTATCTTTGAATACTCCTTACTCTGCCCTCTTTTAATTATTTCTTTTCTAAAAATCCCATTCTTGGCCAGGCATGGTGGATCACACCTGTAATCCCAACATTTTGGGAGGCTGAGGTGGGTGGATCACCTGAGGTCAGGAGTTCGAGACCAACCTGGCCAACATGGTAAAACCCCATCTCTACTAAAAATAGAAAAAAAAAAAAATTAGCCAGGAATCGTGGTGGGCACCTGTAATCCCAGCTACTTGGGAGGCTGAGGTAGGAGAATCTCTCGAACCCAGAAGGCAGAGGTTGCAGTGAGCCGAGATTGCACCACTGCACTCCAGCCTCGGCAAAGAGAGGGAAACTCCGTCTCAAACAAACAAACAAAAAATTCCCATTCTTGACTCCAGTTTCTGGAATTCCCAACTGGGAAATTAAGTACAGTTTAGGGTATCAGTAAAGCAGAGCCCCAGAGAGACAGAGCTTAAAAGAGAATGAATAAGAACATCTGAAAGGAGAAAGCAAGAGCAAGCAAACAAGAGAATAAATGTATTTCAGCACAACTATATAAATGTGTGTATTTTGAAAAACAAAATTATATGTTACTGCTTACTGTTACTTTGTTCTAAATTGCATATGGCAGCAGTGTGATTGATATTTTCAGAGCACTGGGCCTATAAATACTCCAGCTGTACCTTATTGATTTTACCTTGTTATGTAACCCTATATGCACCAATGCACCCCCCACCAGGAAACAGAATAGCATGTGGAAAGGCCCTTTGGTAGAAGAAAGGATGCAAAGTCAAGATGCAAATGGCAGGCCTGTGTGGCTAGACTAGTGGGAGGCAGAAGGAGAATGTTTTAAGACAACTATGATGTGACCGGGCATTTTAAATGATCCCTCTGGCCTCTGGAAGCCACATGGAGAAAAGGTTGAAAGGAGTGGGCATGGACCTGGGACAGCAGGGGTAGCATTCCAGATGAGAGGTAGTGATGGAAATTACTACAGATACTTACATGACTTAATAGTAACAATGAAGTCTAATCCCACCTCTCATTTATGCCCCACAAACAGACTGTGGCGTGTACTGCCTCTGCTCAGAACAAAGCCTAGAGCTGCCTCATCTTGCAGATTCCAGCCCAGGACAAGCAGAGAACAGTAAATGTCAGAATCAGACAATTTGCAAAGATGTTAAATCCCCAGCCCCAGACCTAGCTGCAGGTCTCTATGCTAGAGGACAGAAGCATAATTTTCCATAACCCAGAGCAGACGTGAAATGTGAAGGCAAATCCCAAAGCAGGTATTTGGCGACCGAGAATAGAGACTTGGAAGAAAGAGAACAGAAGCAGGAGTGATTGAAGAGCTGTTCTTTGCTCATTGTTCTTTTGTCCTCTCATTTAATCCTCCCAGCCACTCTGGAAGGGACAGTTTACTTTTCACATTTCCTAGGTGAGCAAACTGAGGCATAGAGGGCCTGAATGCCTTTTTGATTTATAGACAGGGTCTTGCTCTATTGCCCAGGCTGGAGTACAGTGGCACCATCCTAGCTCACTGAAGCCTGGAGCTCCTGGTCTCAAGCAATCCTCCCACCTCAGCCTCCTGAGTAGCTGGGACTACAGACATGAGCCACCATGCTCCACGAAGGGACTGAATGTCTTGACCAAGTCATGGAGCCATCTTGACCATGGTTTCCTTGTAACTTGATTCCTGAGTTTCTGATCTTAGCCACAGTGCTAGATAATCACTCTCCCCAGGGTTGCAGCAACCTCAAAAGAAGGGCCCTAATCTCATCACTAAAACAAAGGCCTATGTGACTCCTAAGAGAAATAAGGACTAACATCTAGTCCCCGCCCTCCATATGCATGTCTCCAAGCCACGCACATGGGTCATCCCATGCTAAGACGCTCTGACGGAGGCACTGTTGATATTAATACTCCTATTCAGTAGATGAATAAATGACTCTGAGAGGTAAAGTTACTTGTCCAGGGAACACAGATGGTTGGGTGGATTTGAGTCGGCACTATTTGTTCTGCCCGGGAGGGGACAGGGCATAGTGCATAGGTAACATGATTGAAGACATCAAGCTGCTCTTTTATTATTTTCACATTGATACTGAAGAGTGGCATGATTGTTATGGAATGTATTGTTCTTGTTTCTTTCTCTCTGCACAACCAATTTATAAAAAAAAAAAAAAAAAAAAAAAAAACCATTGACTCTTTTTTCAAAGTGCAGAGGATCCAATCACTTCTAGCCACCTTCAGTGCTCATACTTTGCCCCAAGACCCCGTGGTCTCTCACCTAGATTATCACAATGGCCTCCTGATCAGCCCGTCTGCATCCATCTTCGCTCCCCACCTATCTGCCCCCTCAGATGAGTGTCAGAACGATTCTGTTAAGATGTAATCGGGTCAGAGCACTCATCTGCTCAAATCTCAGCTCACTCAAGGTAAATCCCATATCCTTCACAATGGCCCACAAAGCCCCATGTCAGCTGATCAACACCTCCTATTTTCTCTTCCAGCTCATCTTCTCTCTCTAATCCTCTCTTTTCCCTCTGCACTCTCTCTGGCCCTCAGGCATGCTCCTGCCCCAGGGCCTTTGCACATGCCCTTCCCTGGAATGCTCTTTCTCCAAATACCTGCAGGCTTCACCTTCACATCTCTTTCAGGCTTCTACTCAACTACCATCTCATCCAAAATTCTTCCCTGACCACCCTTTAGGATATACCCATGTCCCTCTCCACCTTCCATACTCTGCTTTACTTTTCACCTGTAACCCCGACATAGCACATATTTATCTCTGTTTTTTGTTTGTTTGTTTTTTCAAATAACCTACCTTCTACACTGCAAAGTAAGCTCCATGAAGCAAGAGAGGGAAGTGGCTTTGTTCGGTCTGCTGCTCTATGCACAGTACCTAGGACAATGTCTGGTGCAGAGAAGGAGGGCAAGAAATATTTATTAAATGAATGCATGAATAAATGAATGCTCAGAATAGAAAAAATCAGACATGAGGATATGAGGCTTCCCCTTATCAAAGGCCCCCTATTGTAAGGGTAAGAGAAAGGAAAATGTGTTTATAGGGCACCTACAGTGTGTCAACATGGCAGTTAGGAGGGCAGCTCTGACTCAGACAGGGCTAGATCCAAATTCCTGGTTTTGCCTCTTGCTAGCTGGATGACCTGGGAAAACTACCTGCCTGCTCTAAGCTCAGCCCCCTCACCTACGCAGTGTGGATATGGAGATCACCTACCACCAAGGATGTCCTAGGTAGGAGATACAAAATGCATTCCAAGTGCCTGATGCCTGAGAAGTGGCAATAAATATTAGCTATTCAAAATTTTACACCAGCTGACCTCCCTGAGACAGTAAAAGTGCCTCTTTCCTGAAATACCATCAGGACTTTCAAATTTATTTTTTTCAGATGTGAGGTAATCAGAGTGCAGACAGGAATTCCACTAGATAAAAAAATCCAAGAACTGACCTAAATAAATATTCCTCCCTCATATCATTTTTGACCTTTGCTGTTTAAACTTTGAAATGATGCAATACACAGATGCTCCACCTGAGATACCCAGACACCAATTACCTCCACATTTTAATCTCTGATCCCAGACTTTGATGGCCTGCAGTAATTCTGGAAGCTATTTTTCCGGATATGAAAATGATCAGCACGTACGCTGTACATAAGTAGTATTTGGGCTTGAATGGTCACAGAAAGAAGGCAGCAGGGAGCACGTTTGTTTGAGGCACAGGTATTTGGTTGGAAGAATTCTGGTCCAATAATCCTATGAGTAAGGCCCTGAGAATTAGCACAGATCATTTACTTCTCTCTTGGGTCCCCTGGGGTTAGCTTTTACATTTAGGCAGGAGCCCCGAACTTCCATGTGTCACTGTGATAGAGGACATATTTCTCCTATGCTGATTCTGCTTTACTTGTTCATTAAAATCACCATCATCTGAGCAAAACGGCAAAGTGTGGAACATTCAGTATCTTGTAATCCCACTTATGTAAATTATATAGATGTGTATTTCTTTAAGCACTGGAAACATATCTGGAAAGATGCTCTTTAAAATAGAACATGGTTAAATGGCTATTTAGGGCTGATGGGAATTTGGATGAGTTGAGGGGTTTTTTGTTGTTTTAATCTTCCTTGTATTATCTGAAGTTTCTAAAATTTCTGCAAATTATCTGTGTAATAGAAAAGAAACAATAAAGCTATGTTCATTTCCAAAGATAAAAAGTCATCATCATCATGACCATCATCATCATCATCGTCATCATCATCACAAACAACATTGGACCGTGGCCAGTTACCATGCTTGAATTTTCCCATATTTGTGGCAGAGCTGGGGTCTGGTACCTAGTGGTGCCCACTCTAAGAAGGCCAACTGGGGGTCGGGCATGATGGCTCATGCCTGTAATCCCAGCACTTTGGGAGGCCGAGGCAGGTAGATCACGAGGTCAAGAGATCAAGACCATCCTGGCCAACATAGTGAAACCCCGTCTCTACTAAAAATACAAAAATTAGCTGGGCGTGATGGCGTGTGCCTGTAGTCCCAGCTACTCAGGAGGCTGAGACAAGAGAATGGCTTGAACCGTGGAGGCGGAGGTTGCAGTGAGCCAAGATCGTGCCACTGCACTCCAGCCTGGCAACAGAGCAAGACTCTGTCTTGGATGTGATCCAGAAAAAAACACCTGTCCTCATGGAGTCCAAAAAGAAAAAAGAAGGCCAACTGGGAAGCCAATGAGTTGACTGTTGGTTTCCTAATGAATGGAGGTTACAAGTTATTTGAGCATTTGTCAATGGCATCTGAAAGTCCTAAACTGATGTGCCACATGGGGCAGTGTTGACTCTCATCTTTCCCACTTCTACCTGTTTTGGGGAAGTGAGCAGCTTGATGGGGGTCCAAATGCTGGGAGTCTGTTTGTTGAACAGAAGTATTCTAACCCCCTTAGCACAGAGGCAAGTGGGCAAAAGAGAGGGCACAGAGATTTCTGGCCACTCCAAGCCATGCCAGGCTGAAACTTCCTGGCGGTGTTGAGGAAAAAGGCTGATGAATTTCCCTCATTTATTCCTTTATTAATTAGTACGCGTTAGGCATCTACTGCAGGGCAGACACTAAATCAAGGCTTGGATGTGATCTAGAAAAAAACACCTGTCCTCATGGAGTCCAAGTCTAGAGGGGAAGGCAGGCAGTAAACCTACAGTGAGGCTTTGCAAAACTAATCTTAGATGGGCAGGGCTGAGTAGAATATAAATCTGACACTGAGATAGTCTAAATCAAGAATCAGTAAATCACAAACTAATAATGATTTTTTTACATTTTTAAAGGGTTGTAAACAAACAGAACAATATGTAATAGGGACTTCTGGTGCCTCATAAAGCCTAAAGTATTTACTCAGGCCCTTTACTGAAAGTTTGCTGATGCTTGGAAAAATCGAAAAGGACACAGGGAGAGGACATGTAAAGGCAGAGAGGTCAGAAGAGCCTCTCTGAAGATGCAACAGAAGCTGAAACCTGACCAAGCAGGACCCAGTCACAGGAATAGCCCATGAGGTCCAGAAACAGAGTCATCAAGTGCAAAGGTCCTGAGGCAGGGAAGAGGCAAGTGTGGCTGGAACATTACAGCGGAGGAGATAGGTGGTGCAAGGTGCAGGGAACCAGGGGAGTAACCAGGGGCCAGAGCACGCAGGCTGGGGCTAGTAGCAACAGGAAGCGGTGAGCTCTGAACTCTGGAGATGTCTGCCTGTGTGTCTGCCTCTCCATCTGCAGACATCTATCTACACATATCTCTCACTGCAATGAAGCAATATTTAGATAGACAATAGAGAGATAGATTGATTTACTTTTTGTTGTTGTTGTTGTTGACTCAGAGTCTTTCTCTGTCGCTGGAGTGCAGTGGTGCAACCTCGGGTCACTGCAACCTCTGCCTTCCGAGTTCAAGTGATTCTCAGGTCTCAGCCTCCCCAGTAACTGGAATTATAGGTGCATGCCACACACCCAGCTAATTTTTTGTATTTTTAGTAGAGACGGGGTTTCACCATGTTGGCCAGACTGGTCTCAAACTCCTAACCTCAAGTGATTCACCCACCTCAGCCTCCCAAAGGGCTGGGATTCCAGGCATGAGCCACCACGCCTGGTGTCAAGTCATTTTTAAAATGTTGACATATTTACCTTCCCTACTTCTCTTCATTGTGTTCCCATGAAATGGACTGGGAGAGACGCTTAATGATGAGGAAACCGAGGCACAGAAGGGCTAAGCAACTCTCTTAAGATTCTACAGCAACTGGCCACGCTGGGGAAATTTTCTTAATAACACTAATCATCAGCAGATACTACTTATTACCAACAACATTATCAGCCAGGCTCTTTGTTACCATTCTCTCATTTAAATTTTTTATCAGCCCTAGGATTGGGTATCATTTTTGTGATGATTGTGTAAACAAGTTGGCTTTCTGGAAGATTAAGGAGTTGGGGAGGACCGTGCTCAGAACCCAGATCCCAAACCCACATCCTTTGTCACTAGGGCCATCCTGCCTATGTGCCTGCCTGTGTCTCTTTTCTACCCAGGTATTTCACTGGGACACACGTGGCTTTTATTTCCCTGTCCACTTGGATAAATACACCTTTCCCATGTCTCACCTTATAAGAGAGTTGGAATCCAGTCATGAACCATGGGCACCCGCTCTGCTCTCAAGGCTGGTGACAGCAACCTCAAGGAACCCTGAACTCACAAGGAGCCACAAGACAGCAACAGGCTGGGATGACAGATGTTGCAGCCCGGAAAGCCAGCTCAGTGTATCACTTCGCAAACAGAAACATGTCTTTAATTATATCAGTTAGCTCAGCACGGGGAGGGGGTCTGGAGACAGATGATCGGAGTCTCCAAACAAGCAATCCTTTTCAAGCTGTGCATCAATGCCGTGGGTGCGCTTAATTCCATTTGTCACCTGCTTGGCCACCGTCAACCCCTTGATTGAGCTGAATGAGCTGACATCATGCATTTAGGCAAAATCACCAGGTTCCTATGTTTTGATTTTTAAGCTTATTGATGTCTAAAAGAAAAGCAAGAAAATCGAATCTCTCAGGATCAAAGTTTGAACCTGTTGAGCAGAGAGAGTGTTTAGTTTTATTGGCCACCTGCTATTGGGGATTATTGCACAATAGCACTCTGCAATGGTTTTTTGGAGAGAAAGTTTCGTTCACTGGCGGAGTGAGAAGGATGGGCATTAAGTACCTAGCGTGGTTTCTGGCACACAGCTCAACTCAAAACATGAGAGACTCTGTCAATGTTATTGTTGTTACAAGCAATAATGTAAACCTTTTCAATAAACCCTTGTTTCACAGCTGTATCCCCAGACTTAGCACAGTGCCTGGTACATAATAGATGTTCAGTAAATACCTGTAGATGGAATGAATGAATGATGAATGAATAAAACCAAGCAGATGAGTATTATAATTCCCATTTGCAGTATTTGTCATTTGTAGTGTATAGTATGTTTGCAACAGCATGTCAGGAACCAGAAACGTGGATGGTTTTGCAAATGAACTTGAGTGCTTCATGAATGGATAAAGGGTTCACATATAGATCACTTTCAACCAGAGTGCCAAGCACAGGGCAACTGTCAAAAGACTGCCTTTAGCTGGGCACGGTGGCTTACATCTGTAATCTCAGCACTTTTCTTTTTGGTTACCCAGCACCTGAAAAATGCTCCTTCCTTTGCCTGGGGCATTCCAGGCAGAGCTCACTTTCCACTCTTGAAGGTAAAGATGCCAAATACCCGCTTTCTTGGGCCTTAGCAACCACCAGGCTCTACCAATCAGCTGTGCCTGCTCCAGAGTGAAATTGGAGCTATGAGCACTAAAAAATGAGGGACAAGTGAAATCCATTTTTAAAATAGATGCTGGTGGTGTTGGTGACTTTTCTGATTTCCCTGGACACAAAGGGCTGCTGGGCTAACAGTACAAGTGAGGCTGGGAGAGATGGCAGCCAGTTCTGCTGGGAGATTTTGGGAGCTGATGCTGCTTGCATAGCTCTGAGTCTACTCCCTGACCCTCTGATGGAGAGCTTCCTTACAAACACTCAGGCTTAGCTTGTTGCCCACAACCAATGTCACCAACCATTCATTCTGTTACTTCCCCAAGGTCACAGCTACTAAGTGGCAGAGTCAGTTTACAATCCTAGGTCTAGATATTCTAAAGGCCACGCCCCTCTTCACTGAGCTTCTAAAAAGAAATAGGCTGTCATTAAACCATGTGGCTGCAGAAGATGCTAATTGAATGTCTGGTTCGAGTCAACAATCTTTCCCCTGGTTGGTGCACATACATGTCACGTAGAGATCTGGACAAGTGGCCACGTATGGGTGCATCACACATGCTTTTTTGGGGATACTTTGTACAGAGGCCAGCCTGGCCATCTGTTGTGGGGTTGTGGTTAAAAGGAGAAATCCATTTGTCCAGCATTCATCAAAAGAAGCCTTCAAACTCAGGCAGAATTGACTCAATTTTTAATTGGGTTCAAGTCAGATAATTACTCAGCTGCCCATAAAATTCATTTTAACTTATTAAATGGAGCTTCCAAAATAGCATTGCTATGGAGTGTGGCCAATTGCATGGGTAATTTGTCTAAAGAAAAAATACATTGGTCTGAAACCTGAATCCTTTCTTGCCCAGTGACTGAAGGACTTGGGCAAGTGACTCAACCTTTCTGAACTACAGTTTCCTTGTCTTTAAATGGGTATATTTCTATCTGCTTCAGGGCAATGTTGTGGGGATACATGAAATACTTATGTAAACTATTTAGCACATGGTCTGGCACACAGAAGGTGCTGGATAAGTAGTATAAGAAGAACAGCCTTAGGATAGATTCCCAAAAGTCAAATGACTGAGTAAAAATGCATGAAACAGTCTTCAGTGTTCTTCATTTAGATTTCCACTTTTTTTCCTAGAGGGTTGTACCAATTTTCACAGCCACTGACAATTTATAAAAGCACCTATTTTGTAAAAGATTTTAACCAGATCTTTGCCAATTGATGAGGGATGCTAAGCAACAAGAACCAGAAACATGGATGGCATGGCAAATGAACTTAAGTGGTCCCTGGATGGATAAAGAGTTCACATATAGATCACCTTCAACCAGAGTTGTCCTGCCAACCACAGGACAATTGTCAAAAGACTCTGCCTTCAAAGGTATGCAAAAGGAGCATATATGGAGCAAAAGGAGCATGCACATTATTGTGCATCTGAACTTGGATAACTTTTTTTTAAAGAGACAGGGTCTCACTCTGTTGCCCATGCTGAAGCGCAGTGGTGCAATCCTCACTGCATCCTCAAACTCCTGCGCTCAAGCAATCCTCCAGCCTCAGCCTCCCAAATAGCTGGGACTACAGGCATGCACCACCATGCCTGACAAATAGATCATAAGTCTTAAAGTTGCAAGGGACCTGGCAAGCTGATCCAACATCCCCTTAGTGTAGGGATTACTGAAGCCAAGGAATCCAAATATTTGAAAGACAGTGCCTTTAGGGAGAGTACATGGCAGGTGGTGAAGTTGCCTTTGTGTGAATTTCCAGAACAAAACGCTTTACAGAAACAAGAAAAATATAAACAAAAGAATATGGGATGAATACTGCAGTCATAGAAATCCTGACTTTTCCTGCTAGAATAGAGAGGACAACCCTTGATCTACCCATTGCAAGTTGAAAACATGAAATAATTCACAGCGGAAACCTTCAGCCATGTACTGATTTGTGAAGTTCTTCCGGCTTTTTCTCATCATCTGGGTCATTCAGAAAAGGGCTTTTAAAAACTTTGAAGCACAGAGACCTGTGTTCAAATTCTAGCTTTACCATGTACTATCTGTGCATCCTGGCCACTCTGCCTTAGATTCCTCATTCTCAGATTTCCCATCAGGCTGCTTTGCCTGTTCACATTGAGTGCCTGTTAAGACTGAGTTAGTGACTCTTGCATCAGGGTACTCTGGGAGCAATGTGAGAATCAGGCTCCTTTCTGTCCTCTGCCAAGTCCACCAATTGGGAGAAAACTATTACAAGCCCCCAGGCCCCCAGCTTGTTGGTATAAACAAGAACAATGTCCCAATTGTTTTTTTTGTTTGTTTTGCTTTTTGTTTTGTTTTGAGACCAAATCTCACTCTGTTGCCCAGGCTGGAGTGCAGTGGTGCAATCTGGGCTCACTGCAGCCTCCGACTCCCAGGTTCAAGCGATTCTCCTGCCTCAGCCTCCTCAGTAGCTGGGATTACAGGCGCTCATCACCAAGCCTGGCTAATTTTTGTATTTTCAGTAGAGATGGGGTTTCGCCACACTGGCCAGGCTGGTCACGAATTCCTGACCTCAGATGATCCACCCACCTCAGCCTCCCAAAGTGCTAGGATTACAGGTGCGAGTCACCGCGCCCAGCCTACAATGTCCCAATTCTACTGCACCTCGGTGACTTGCAAGTGTACTGTCAAAGGACCTATTGAAGGTGGTGGTCAATCCATGTTTTGGAGATATGCATGGGGCACACCTGTTTGCACTTGATCCAAGCAAATAATGATGCATGATGTACTTGGGCCACCTGTTCATCTCATCAAGAGCAAAAGTACCTACCTAATGCAACTTGTTTGGCAGCCTCTCAACAGGGGATGCCAAGACTCCTTGAACATTAAGTGTATTAATGTCCCCCTTTGGAGAACATGTTCACTTTTAACCAATGTTAGATTCTTCGGCAGCAAGTTCTGGCCAGGAAATCTGTCCCTGAAGTGGGGGAAAGGATCCAAGTGTTCGGCTGAGCGACACCTCATGAATAATTTCAATTTCTTCTAAAAAGGAAAAAACAATAGAACTTCATTGCTTGTTGCATCAGTGACTGCATGCCAAGGCTGTTTGAACCAATCGTTCCAACCTGGCAGGGGAGCACACCTCTGTCCCAGAAGGATGGTCCTGAATGATTTATGACTGTGGGACATATACCCTAATGCTTGTCTTTAGAAACAAGGCTGGTGGGGAGAGAAGATCAAGATAGAAATCTGATTGTAAACTTCTAATTAAGGTATGTTTTATTTATGCTTATGAAGCCTAAAATATTAATGGAGGCAAGTGAATGCATAACTGATATGCCCTATAGAAAATATGTATTACAATGTACGTACAGAAAGCTCCAAATGTCCTTCTGTCGAAGATGTAAGAAGAATCCTGCAGCTATTGGCAACTTTGGAGTGCTCAGCATTGCTGAAATTCTTGAAATCTCTGCATTCTGGCAGCTGGTATCCAAAGAATGTTGTTTTCAGTATTTTGTCTTTTGGACGAACATACCCCTTCTTTGGAGGAGAAGATGGGGTTGAGAGAGATCTAATATTAGTGGAGTACCTAATATGTGATTAAGCAAGTATTGTTCCATGGTAATTTCATTTAACCCACATGACAATATCAGTCCTATAATGAATCCTATTTTATGCATGAAGAACTAGGATGCAGAAAGGTAAAGTGACATTCCCAAGGTCATACAATGAGTGAATAAAAAAGCTAAAGTTCAAAACCTATTCTTTTTATACCACAGCAATAATTGCTGCGGGCAAGGTTCATTAATGAATGCTACAAGTAGTGGGTGACAAAAGAGTGCGTGGATGTAAATCCTGGCCCATCATTCAGAGAAGGAGATTGTAAGCAAGCCACTTAATCACTCTGTGACTCACTTTCCTCATCTGTAAAATTGGGATGATGATGGTACCCACCTCATGAGTGATAACATATAAAACCTTAGGCTGGGCATGGTGACTCACACCTGGAATCCCAGCATTTTGGGAGGCCAACGCAAGTGGATCATTTGAGCCAAGGAGTTTGAGACCAGCCTGGGTGATATGGTGAAACCCTGTCTCTACAAAAAGATACACAAAACTACCTGGGCATGGTGGTGATGCACCTGTAGTCCCAGCTACTTGGGAGGCTGAGGTGGGAGGATCACCTGAGCCTGGGAGGTTGAGGCTGCAGTGAGCTATGATTGTGCCACTGCACTCCAGCCTGGGTGGCAGAGTGAGACTCCATCAAAAAACAAAAACAAACAAACAAACAAAACACCTTAGCACCTGATACGATATGATATCATATCAGCATATGAGCATATAATAAACTTTAGATATTGTTATTATGACTACTTTGTGCAAGAGACTGAGTCAGACATCAAACAGTGTGACAGACAAACATATAAATGAATTATTGTACTACAGGGTAATGATAATTTTAAATTTACCAAAACTTACAGGAACATAAAGAACAAAGAGAAATTCTTCCCAGGAATATTAGAGATGCTTGATAACAGTGTTGATTTTAAAGGGTTTTGATAAGTAAGAGTTTGTTTGTCAAGTGGAGAAAGGGGGAAAGGCGTGCCAGGTGGGGGTTACAGCCTACACAAAAGCCTGAGGATGTGCCCTGGGGAGAGCAGGAATTTTAGCATAGTGGGAGCAGAGATTACACTGCTGGTCAGGGAGCAGGGAGGTAGTAAAGATGAAGGTCTCTGTAGCTGACACAGATGCAACACACCTCCCCTGCTCTCCGCCAATACCTCTCTGCACCCTCCCGATGCAGCAACATCAGAGTCTCCCCAAGAGTCCTGAGGTTACCTTTTGGCTTTTGCCTGTTTTTTGAAGAAGGCTTAGCTGCGTGGCACAGAATGAGCTATTTGACTTCTCTAAGCCATTTTTCAAGTAAAACCATCTACATCTCAGCCGGCTATGGTGGCTCATGCCTGTAATCCCAGCACTTTGGGAGGCCAAGGCAGGCGGATCACAACATCAGGAAATCGAGACCATCCTGGCTAACACGGTGAAACCCCGCCTCTACTAAAAATACAAAAATTAGCTGGGCATGGTGGCAGGCGCCTGTAGTCCCAGGTACTCGGGAGGCTGAGGCAGGAGAATGGCGTGAACCCGGGAGGTGCAGCTTGCCGGGAGCCGAGATGGCGCCACTGCACTCCAGCCTGGGCGACAGAGCAAGACTCCGTCTCAAAAAAAAAAAAAATCATCTACATCTCTTCATCCCATCACCACATCACCATCAGAAACAGCCTAGGCCTCCAACATCTCTCCTTTAGGTGGTTCCAAAAGTCTCCTAACTGGACTCTGCACCCATTTGTATCCATGCCCAATCCCTTCTCCACCACAACCACAGGGATCTTTGCAACACAAAATTTTCATCATTCCATCCAACTTTCTTAAAATCCTTCAATTATTTCCATTGTTTCCATAATAAAGGCCATATTTGTGATTATGGCTTGGAAGACTGTGCACAATTTGGACCCTAACCACATGTCCAGTCTCACTTTAGACACCTCATCCCACTCCAGTCACTCTGATCTTCTCTTACTTCTTCCAACCTGCATGTTCCGTCGCACTGCATGGTCATTGCCATTCCCTCTGCATAGAATGTCTTCTTGCCCCCAATCCTCACCCATCATCTAGTTAAGCTCTCCTCACCCTTCATAGCTCAGCTCAAGTATCCTTTCCTCAGTGAAAACTTCTGACTCTTTATAACAAGCCCAAATCCCCTACGATGGTCTCCAACACATGAGCCTCTCCTTAACAGCACTGATCACAATTAAAATTCCCCAGGGAGTATTCTATTACCTCTGTTTCCACGAGAACATGAAACACATCTGGTGTTGCCAACCATTAAAATCCCAGCAACTGTCACAGTGCCTGACACACAGTAGAGATTCATACATATGTGTTGAATGAATGAATGAACGAATGACGCATTTCTAGTCTCCCAACTTCTGCATCTGATGAGACATGATTTTTTCATTCATTCATTTAAAAAAAAATGTGTATTGAGTGCCTACTATTTGCCAGACATTGTCCTAAAGTGCTTTGTGCACATGGAAAGCAAAACAGAGATCCCTGCCCTTGGAAAGCTTACATTCTAGCAGGGGGAGACAGACAGTTGACAATCACATCATAGGTAAATAAATCAATCACTTAGTAGTGGGATAAGTGCTGTAGAAGCAAGAAGAGGTGCAGCAGGATGCGGGTGATAAGCAGTGCCAGCCGCAGAGGCAGTTTGCAATATGAAACAGGGTAGTGAGGTGGATTTCATTGAGAAGATGACATTTGCACAACAATCTGAGGGAGGAAGGAGTGAGCCAAGCGGTACCTGGAGGAAGAGCATTCCAGACAGTCTGGCCAAGGTCTTATAGTGAAATAATATCCGGTATGTTTGAGGAATAACATGGAAGCCAGTGTGGTTGCAGCAGAGAAAATGAGCGGGAGAGACTGGGAAATGGGGTCAAGGTGAGAATGAGGCACCAGATGTTGTAAGAAATTAGATTTTTACACTGAGTGAATCGGGGCACCATTAAAAGGTTTTATGCAAAGGACAGATATTAAGGAAGATGTGAATTGACTTATGCTCAGGTTGCTGTGTTGAAAATAGACCACAAAGGGGAAGGCTGAGAAAGAAGGAGGGAAACCATTTGGGAGAATTTGTAGGAATGGACGGCAGATAATGGTGGGTGAAAACACAGTGGGAGTGGTGGAAACAGTGAAAATTGGTTGGATTCTGGATATGTTTCAAAGTAGAGCCAACAGCTGATAGACTGGACATGGGTAGAAAGAAACAGTGAAATCGAGAATGAGTCCAGGCAACTGGAATGACAGCTTACCATCAAAGATGGAAAGGATACAGGACAGCAGGTATACAGTGGTCTAGTTTGGGGCCCTCTGGTCTTGAGATGCCTGTCAGACATCCCGGGGAGAGGCCAAGTAGGTTTTTCTGTCCATGAGTCTGGAAAAGGCATGTTCTTCTTTTCTTTTTGTTCTTAGTGGTAATTTGTTTTCTTCTTATAAACACTTAGGAATACAAAGGGATGAAATTCAAAATGCACCAGCAGATTCATTTGGATGAGCCTTTTGAAAAGAGTATTAAGACAGGTCGTGTATCCCTGAAAAATGTATCTAATGGAAAGGCAAATGATGATGATGACAATGGTAATGATGATGATGATGAAGATAATGGAAAGACAGAATATAAGGAATGAGCTCAGAGAGAGACAATAAAAAGGAGGGAGGGAGGGAGGGAGGGAGGGAGGGAAGGAAGGAAGGAAGGAAGGAAGGAAGGAAGGAAGGAAGGAAGGAAGGAAGGAAGAGGAAGGAAGGGAGGGAGGGAGGGAGGAACGAAGGAAGTTGGGGAGGAAGGGAGGGAGGGGAGGGAGGGAGGAATGAAGGAAAGTGGCGAGGAAGGGAGGGAGGGAGGGAGGCAAACACCATTTTTAGGCATTCAAGTATCCAAGTTGCAAAGTGATTCTTTATCTTTAAGGAAAAAGTGGTCTCCTTGGGGTGGAGAAAGTAGATAACAGCCAGATTAATGTATTGGGTTTGTCGGTTTCTCCAAGCCAAAGTGAGTGCTGATCAAGGGATGAACTCTATTAGAAATCCCAGAAGCTTCGTTAGAGTTGAGTTTACTTATCTGCCTTGGAGGCAACAGAATGCCCAAGGTTCTCCCTGAGGCCTGAAAATGCACAAGGGCCCTTAATGGGAGAACACAATGAGAAAAGAGAGGAGAAGTCAATCCCAGTTCTACAGAGCAGGTCTCATGGGCTCACCACACAGTGCATAATGGGTATCAACTTAGCTAATCATCACAAAAACTCTGTGAAGTGGGAATCAACTTCTTGCTAATGAAGAAAGTAAGGCCTAGAGGTTCTGAGTGACGTCCCCAAGGTCACGTAGTTCTAAGATGGGGAGGCTGGACAGAAACCCAATTCTTTTCTGAGTTCAACTTGAGGATTTTTTCATGGTGCCAGACAGGATCCCTTGAAGTGGACTTTGAGGCGCTAGTGAAATATCCTGATAGTTAGGTATCGAGAGAGTAGTAGAATATACACCTGGCTTCCTTGAAAGCCTTTAGAATGGCTACAAATGGATGCTGATCCCGGCGCCAGCCTCAGCGACCAATAGATCTACCTTGTACAACATTTTTTTTTTTTTTGAGATGGAGTCTCGCTCCGTTGCCCAAGGCTGGAGTGCAATGGTGCGATCTCCCAGCTCACTGCAACCTCTACCTCCCGGGTTCAAGTGATTCTCCTGCCTAAGTAACTGAGACTACAGGCATGCACCAGCATGCCCAGCTAATCTTTTTTATTTTTAGTAGAGATGGGGTTTCGCCCTGTTGGCCAGGCTGGTCTCGAACTCCTGAGCTCAGGTGATCCACCGGCCTCAGCCTCCCAAAGTGCTGCGATCACAGGCACGAGTCACTGCACCCAGCCCCTTGTACAACATTTGTATCAGGTTTTGGCTCACAAAGCTCCATTGTGAGGCCTTTCCACCCTGGACAGACAGATTTATCTTTGAACAATTTATCTTTGAAGAATGATGTCTGCTTTGTCATGCCGTATTCCCAACAGCCCTATATATCTTAGGAGATAAATAAGATAAAAAGGAGTTAAGTGAATAAATGCAGCAAGATCCTGAATCACTAAATATTCTATTATATTCATTATAGTTGTAATACCATGAAAACTTTGTTTTATTTTTAATATGCAATGCATGTATCCATGTTTTTTGGGCACCTGCTATGTGCAGTGTGTTGGATAATACAGACTTGCTAATTAGCACACACTTGGCCTCTGCTTTCGTGAAGCTCACATTTCAGAGAGGGAAAAAGAGATCAAATCACAAACTGCATTGCTAATTATTCAATTATCATTCCAGGTGGGGAAAGTGCAACAAAGGGAAAGTCCACAATGCCAAGAAAGCATATCACAGAGAAAGATGTCCTGGGGCAGAGAGATCTGGGAAGGCTTCCATGTGAGGAGATAGTGACACTGAGATAAAAAAGAAAAGTGCAAGGTTTTGTTTTTTTAATTTAAAAATCAAAATCACCTAAGCTCTTTGATGTTCTGGCTCCTCAACTGTAGAGAAAAACAATGGCTGAGTTTGTGCTCACAACGTGGGAGGGGCACCCAGCCAGTGTTAGTTTCCTTTCCTCTCCCACACACATGTTCTCACCTAATTCCGAGGTCAGGAGTGGATGCCACTTCCACTGCAGCATTCCACAGAGACCTCTCCTTTTTTACCTCCCTCCAAACTGTCTTCTTCCCATCCCCAGACACTTCCCTTCCATCGGGAAAGCCATGCTTCAGAGAGGAGATGAATGGGGTTCCCTCTCCCTGCTAAGGGATTATCATCAATGTCACAGCCACAGCAGGGAAGCTAGACAGTGATAGCTCTATGCTGTCATTTGCTTTCACTGAGCAGACAGTGGCCTGATGTACAATAGCCTTGAGCTAAGTTCATAGTGAAAGGAAGGCCTTGGAGGCTCGCAGGCCTGGACTCCCACTTAGCTCCTCCATCGGGGCCATTCTTTCAGCTCTGCTTTACTGTTAGCGACGGTCTCCAGCAATGAGTCATTTTCTCTCAGATGCCTGGACTGATCATTCCTGGTGGATTCAATGGAAGAATCCAAGGTCAGCATGGAGAGATCCTTGCACTGGCTTGGAAATCAGACAGATGGAGTAAACCCCCAGCTCAGATCTGTGGCCTTCGGCAAGCTACTTCCCAGCTTATGAGGCCATATTGGAAAATGGAATTTTACAGAAACTACTTCCCAACTTACGATGCCATATTGGAAAATGGAATTTTACAGTAGCAGTGCTTACTTCCTGGGTTGTTCTAAGGACTGAATAACATAGTTGATAAGGTGGGTAGCTCAGTACTTGGCAAACAGTTAACCAAATCATTACACATCTACTGTCAGTTTGGAATACATCCTTCTACATCATTTTCCGCTTCATCTACAAAAACATATACATATTTGTGTGTTTTTCCTCTTTTCCTTATATAAAAACTATGCATATATAATGCTATATTATATACAAATATACAATTATATATGCATATCTTTACATATAGAATGCATTATTTCGGGTTTTTTTTTTCTTTCATCATACAGCGGCAAAGAAGAACGTATTATTTTGTAAATTACTTTTGTTTACTCAAAAATATAATGCTTTTATTTCACTCAAAGAGGTCTTCCACATGCTTATAAGCTCATATATAAGCTTATGCACATATATAAATATCTTCTTTATCCTTTCTAACTGCTACCTAGTAGTCCACGAAGTGGAACCCCATAAAAGGTTGATGGACATTTAGTTTGCTCCCAATTTTTCACTATTGTAAACTGTGTAGCTACTAGCATCTTCATACATGTCTTCTTATGCATATGTGTGAGGATTTCTCCAGCACAGGTGTCATTTCTAAACAATGAGACACGAGTCAAGGACTTGGACCCCTCTTCCCATATTTGGGTGTGGACCATATTTGTTCTTAGCATATGGAAAACTGAATCAGATCAAATTGTGATTACAATTTCCCTTTTTCTCACTTCCCAACATTATTTGTTATTATTATTACAGTATTTGCACAATTTGTATATTGCATTACAAATTCCTTGTAGCCTAATAATATATAAACATTTATTTTAAAATAATTGTGTTTTTAAATTTTTGTATTTTGACATAGTTATAGGTTAATGGGAAATAACCAAACATAGATAGATGTTAACAGATAGATAAACAGTTAGACAGATAGATGATATAGATAGATGATAGATAGTAGATAGATAGATAGATAGATAGCTGGGCACAGTGGCTCACGCCTGTAATCCAAGCACTTTGGGAGGCTGAGGCTAATGGATCACAAGGTCAGGAGTTCAAGACCAGCCTGTCCAAGATGGTGAAACCGCGTCTCTACTAAAAATACAAAAATTAGCCAGGTGTGGTGGCGGGCACCTGTAATCCCAGCTACTCAGGAGGCTGAGGCAAAAGAATTGCTTGAACCCAGGAGGCAGAGGTTGCAGTGAGCCAAGGTTGCACCACTGCACTCCAGCCTGGGCGATAGAGCAAGATTCCGTCTCAAAAAAAAATGAAAAAGATAAACAGTCAGTTAGATAGATGATAGAAGATAGATAGATAGACAGACAGACAGATAGACAGATAGATATCCAGGCATCATTCACCTAGTTTCTCCCACAAGCATCTTGCATAACCTTAGCACAATTCTTAGCCAAGAAACTGACATTGATGCAATCCACAGAGCCTATACAGGTTTCGCCTGTTTTATATGCACTCATTTGCATGTGTTCCTGTGTTTCTGTGTAATTTCATCACATGTGTAGATTTGCTTAATGACGACTACAATCGAAACCCAGCATTGTTTCTTCACCACAAGGCTCCCTAGTGTTCTCCCTCTATAGCTGCCCGTGATTCCCGCCCCCTGCCAATCTCTAATCTGTTTTCACCTCTATAATTTTATTTCAAGAACATTATATAAATGGAGCCATAGAATATGGAACCTTTTGAGACTGGCTTTTTTTCACTCAACATTATCCCCTAGTGATCCATTTAATTTGCTGAGTATTTCCGTAGTTCCTTCGTTTTTATTGTGGAGTAATATTCCATGCTATGGATGTACCACAGTGTGTTAGTCACTCAGTCATTCATTCATTGACGAACACTTGTTTCCGGTTTGGGACTATCATAAATAAAGCTAGAATCTAGGAACACTGGTGGACAGGCTTTTCTATACAACTAAGTTCTTATTTCTATGAAACAATTGCTTATGTCACACTGGCAGGGTTCTATGGTGAGCATATGTTTCATTTATAAGAAAGTGCCAAGCTATTTTCCAATCCATTTTGCATTCCCATCAGCAACATATGAGCGATCCAGTTTCTCTGCATCCTTACCAGCATTTGATGTTATCACTATTTTTTATTTTAGCCATTCTGACAAGTGTGTAGTGAAATATCATTATGGTTTTAATTTGCATTTTCCTACTATCTTATGATGTTAAGCGTTTTGTCATGTGCTTATATGCCATCTGTACATCCTCTTAGGTGAAATATCTCTGCATGTCTTTTGCCTATTTTTTAATTGGAGTTTTTGTTTCTTTACTGTTGAGTTTCAAGAGATCTTAACAAAAGTTCCTCTTTTTAACTTTCATTTTGGAATGCCAGATGCGCAAAATAAGAATTCTGATCAGAAGGACACTGTCTATGGAAATGGGGAAAGACTATCTTGAGCCTCGTTTGAACAATTATCATGCTTCTCTGTGATGTGTAGTTCAACTTCAGGATTCCTTTTCTATCCAATTTTAAACCAACAGTCCATTGTGGGTATGCCTTTGAAAATACGAGATTGAGAAAAAAATAATTTTAAATGACAATGACAATAATCAAAAACTCTCTAGCAGCCAGCAGTGTACTGCTGAGTGATCCATCACCCGGGACTGAGCCATGAGTACTCCCATCTGATCACTCAGTGGGCTCTCATACATCTTTCTTTTATAAAAAGAAAGAAAAGTATATATTATTTTTACATATTGCCCAGGAATGAAATTTGCTATGGGCAGAATGTAGGTTCTGGAGTCAGACCGCTTATGATAAAATCCCAGCCGCATCACCTAGTAGTGGTGGTAGGGCTACTTGGTATGGTTTTGCAGGTTGTGCACTGCATACATTTCCCTCCCACCATTTAAGGAGATGAGTTGGAGCTGAAATACGGATTGCCTTGTATTTGCTAAGCTATGCAAGCCAATCTGGAGGAAGGGGCTTCTTCTTCCTTGTATAACTATGAAAACCACTTGCCAAGCTGTATGCTGGTATAGCTGTATCTGCCAGAAAGGGCATCTTGTTCTAATTCAAAAGGGGATACCAGTTTCAATTTGCACACAGGCTCTTACAGGCTAGCAGGGGCCCTATGCTGTGTCACCTTGGTCAAGTTGCTCAACCTCTCTGCCTCAGCTTTCTTATCCTTGTAATGGGGAAAACAATTGCATCTATCTCAAAGAATTGCTGCAAGGATTAAGAGGGTTAATTCCTATAAAAGGCTAGACTAGCATCTGGCATATGATAAATGCTCAATAAATGTCATTGTTGTTACTACTACTATCTTTTAGTGATGTGGATGGACTGGCTTACCCACACAAACCAGTTTGCAAGCCAACAGTGGGAAAATGATAGTTCAGTATATTGCACGAGATCAGGACAATACAGCTCTTTATTAAAACTGCAGCACTTCTGACTTATAGTCACAAAATGCTTCAAGGAACAGAATGCTCCCCTGATCTTGGGGCTGGGGAGATGAATCAATGTGGAGAGGCTGGCAGAGTGTCCTTTATCCTGGAGCCCAGCCAGGCTGGCTTTAACATTCCGGGTCAGACACCCAGCCACAGGCTCTCTCCTGCCAGCCTGATGTGCTTCTTCTTAAAACAGTTTATTTATTTTTTTCTATTTCTTGCAAGATGTAGGATTCTCCTTTCTTTTCCTTGAGAAAAATCCCATCTGTTCTCTGCCAATATTTTCTCTCCCAGAATAATAGTCTGAATATCTGAAAAGTTCTTCATGAGCTGACTTGCCCATTGTTTTCTTAAGTCCAGAGGGGGGAAAAAATCATGTGGAAAGCATATTAAACATGCAGATTCTTGGACCCTGACCCTGGAAATTCTGATATAGTAAATCTGGAGTGAAGTTCAGGCATTCTTCCTTTTAACCAGCACTTCCAGGTGTTTCTAATGTTTAGTTGGCCTTGTCCAACCCCTTTAAGACTCAGAGGGCTGTGATCAGCTGCAGGTCACACAGTAAGGCAAAGCAGAGCTGAGATTAGAACACAGACTTCTGTGTGGTGTTATCTCTCAGCACAGTGCAGCTCCCCCTGCTGCTTTCTCTTCCCTCACCAGGCTTTTCCCCCATGCAGTGACCTTAGGGGCCTTCATTGGATGACCTTGGATGATCTTGAATGCTGCAAGGTCCACTCCTTCACCCCCAACCCACAATAAAACTCACAGGCTCAGGGTCGGTTCCTTAAAGGACATAACTTCTGGATTAAATGGTAGGATGTTCAACAATTCCTACCTGCAAAATCCCCAAAAGGAAAAAATGTTTGAGCCTATCTGGGGCACAGCAAAGAACATGGGGCAAAATGGAGTATCTTCACCCTTGTAGACAACACTAGGAGGTGAAGGAACTCTGGGGAATGGGATGAAAGTGAGTATCTGGGAGGCTTATCGAGTGAACAACCCATTAGCCCATTCAGTTACTTCATGAAACATCCTATGCATGAAATATTAACTGAAGATGGACTGGTTAGCAATATGCTAAGCCCTGGTTAGGACCAAATTTCGCTAAAGAAAAAAAAAAAAAGAAATGCAATCACTTTTGTGCAGACTGCAAAACCTTTCTTAAAGATAAATAAAACATTCATCCTTGAAAATGCACATGCAAATTGTACATAGATATAGACACACTTGTGTGGACAAAAGCAAACACACATACATCTGCACACCAAGTGGACACATATTCATACACGTACAAGCAGATATGCACTACCACATTAACAAGTACACACGCACATGGGCACACACACAGACACACATGCACAACCACGAGCGCAATTACCTACGTACTACATATCCACAAAAGTGCTTAAAATGTACCGTATTGCACTGAATTATTATTCCAGTCACTGGACTGTGAGTTCCTGAGGTTGAGAAACAGTGACTTACTCACCTTGGTAGCCCCAGGGCTCAGTACAGGGACTGGAATAGAATAGACATTCAGCAAAGTTGTGTTAAACTTTACTGAGTACAGGCTCACACACTTAGACCTGAGCTAAAACTGTCCTCCCATGGATACAGATGTGAGTTCCTTCAGAGGTTTTTTCATTGCATCAGCAGAAATCAGGCCTAACTGTGGATGTAAATATCAAGGCAAAATCAGATTGCCTTACTTGCATTCCTATTTGAGAAAGCAGCAAAAATGCTCCCAGGGCTCCAAAATTGATGGCTAGAAAAAAGGGGGAGCCCAGAAGAGCTACTGAGCCTGCACCCCACGTGGGAGCCCACTCCACCCGTTGAGGCTCAGAACCCTAGCCAACAAGCACTGATCACCCCCACAGGTGGGTCCCCACTCCCTGCCAAGCTTTCCCAAACATCCTTTATTTGTCTAAAATCAGCCCTTTCTGGTCTGTACATGAGAGAAAATCTTTAGTTCTTCTATTTGTCTTTTGCGACGACTATAACACATTACCCCAGCCTGGGTGGCTTAAAACAACAGGAAATTTGTCTCCTCATAGTCCTGGAAGCCAGAATTGAGGTGTCGGCAAGGCCACGCTTCCTCCAGGTGCTCTAGGGAATAATCCATTCTTTACCTTTTCTGGCTTCTGGAAGCCATCAGAGTTCCTTGGCTTGTGGCTACATTACTCCAATCTCTGCTTCTGTGGTCATATGATCTCTTTCTGTCTGTCTAATCTCCCTCTGCCTCACTCTTACAAGGATAACGATTATTAGATTTAGGGGCCACCCAGAAAATTCAGGATACTATGGTTTGAACATGTCCCCCAAAGGTCATGTGTTGGAAACTCAATCCCCAATGCAGCAGTGTTGAGAAAGAGGATGTTTAAGAGATGATTAGTTTATCAGGGCTCTGTCCTCATGGATGAATTAATGCAATTATCACAGGAGTGAGTTAGTTATTATCAAGAAAGTGGGTTCCTAATAAAAAGGATGAGTTCGGTTCTCTTTCCTCTCTCTCTCTCTCTCTCTCTCTCTCTCTGTCTGTCTCTCATATTCTCTTGCTCTTCTTCTTTCTGCCATGGGATAACACAGCAAAAATAACCTCAGCAGATGTGGGCCTCTCAACCTTGGACTTTGAGAAGTCCAAGAACTGTAAGAAATAAATCTCTATTCCTTATAAATTACCCAGTCTCAAGTATTCTCTTATATCATCACAAAATGGTCTAGGATGCAGAATAAACTCCCTCTCACAATCCTGAATTGCACGACATCTGCAAAGATACTTTTTTTCAAATAAAGTCCATTCACGGGTTCCAGGTTCAAGGAATTAGGTCATGGACATATTTGGAAGGGGAGCAGGGGAATCCCAGTCAGCCCGCTACAGTATCTAGAACCACAAAGCTCGTAAAATAATAGGAAAATTTTCTCAACTTCAACCTTTTGAGCAGAGGTTTATCTAAACTGACGGGAGATAAGACCGTTCTTAAGAAAATGCAATTTATTTTTATGGACTGACTTGACTCATTCAGAACTATCTTAGACAATACTGATTGATTACAAAGCTTCTTATGCCAGAAATGTTTCAGTATTAAAAAAAGAATATACTTTCACGCCCACTACAGTCCTGAACAGAAAGTGTGCACAGGTGATTTTTTTCCCCTATGTTCAACCAGAGAATGGCAGAGTGACTATCTCTCACTCCCTTCCAGAGAGAGCTGGTTCTCCTTTGGCCAACAAGCTTTGGCAAACCTCAATTTGAGTACAGCTCAGTCTATTTGATCATTTCACTATAGATGTAACTTCTGCCATTATCGCTCCTCTGATGAACATTTTTGACTCGAAACGACTGAAGAAGCCACAAATGAGTCTGGGAAGAGTATTACACTGAAGGTTACAATGTAAATTTTACAGTGGCTTAAGGCGAGTGGATGTCTTCAAAGAAATAAAGCCCAGGAAGGAGGGTACGGATGGGCAGTTCTTAGAATTCAGTGGAGATCTTTTGGAATTATAATTAGCTTCTAGGCATCACTCACCTCAAAGGATGTGGCCAACTGGCTGTGCATGACCCATAGCTGTAGGATCCTGGCCCAAAGCTCTCCATATCTTGGAGAGTCTGAGGAGGACCAACAGGGATAATATCACCTTCACAGAGACTATGGAATCACCTGGGAAGTGCAAAGAAAGAGAGACAAAGAACAGGAGAGAGGAAGGTAGAGGGGTTCCTAAGATTCCCACCCTAGAGATCTTTTTCCAGTTGATCTCGGATGGCACCTGGAAGCTTTGTATTAAAAAAAATTTTTTAACTCCCTTACTCAGGTACTTTGACCCAGAGCCAAGCTCAGGAGCCACTGCCTCATAGAACCTACTTTAATGAACAGACAAAAGTTGTTGGCGCTAAGCATTGATTTTCTGTCACTCAAATTTCTTAAGGGCAAAGATCAAGTCCTCTTCATACTTGAAGTCTTCATTGACTAGCGCAGTGACTTCCATGTAACAAGAGTCTATAAAGTATGTTGAAACTGTAACATTAGGAATACGTATTCCAATATGTTTGTTGAATAATTTCCTGAGTGACCTGGCCACCTCCTCAGTCTGCTATATAGAGAATCAGCAACAGCAGTGGTTGGGGAGGAATAATCCTGAGTTGAGCAGTTTTGGTCAAATCCCTACTCTGGCAGTTACTCTGTGACTTTGGACAAGTTGTTTTACCTCTCTAGGCCTCAGTTTCCTCATCTGTGAAATGGGAATAATAATAATACCTGTCTTTTAGTGTTGTGAAGAATATATACACACGACCCGGTGTCTTGCACCTACTAAGCACTCAATAAATGCTAGCTGTTACTAATAGAATTATTACTAATTTGAATACATTAAAACATGCCAGTGATCTCCATTGCTCTGCATTGTCCTTATGGCTAAGCAAAAGGAAAAGTGCCTTAGCCTTGCATAGCAGACCCTCTCAAGAGATTTTACACACATGGTCCCTCACCACTAACCTTCTGGTAATACTGAATTGCTAAAGGTTCCCCACATTTAGTGTGCCCCTTTTTGCCTCAAAACTGTACAGAATATTAATCCTTCTGTTCCCACTCTCTCTCCCTAGTTCTCTCTGTCAGTGATCTTCTACTGAACTTTAAAATGGCAATTCAGATGCTCCTCTCCTCCAAGAAGACTTATGTCCCTGCTAGTTCTTCCTCCCTTCCTCCATAGAATCAATAATCCTCTCCCTTATCATAGCTCCATATTTTGTCTTCACTTGTATTTTTAAACATACTACATTGTGTTGAAATTTATCATATTTTATTTAAAAATGAATAACCCATCCTGTCAACATAGGTTCTGAATTTGTGGGTTTTGAACACATGCACTTTTACAGTATACATTTGTATTGGTTAGCTATTGCTGTGTAACAAGCCATCCTGAACTCAGTAATTTAAAATAACAATCATTTATTCTCACTCACGTTTCTGTTAGGTTGGATGGGAGTTTGCTAAGCTCAGCTGAGCAGGTTGTATTCCAGCCTAGGACCAGCTGGGCTTGGTTGCTCACTGTAGGTTTGGCACAGATCTACTCTAGGTGTGTCCATTCTGGAGCCCAAGTGGAAGGTCCACCAGCAACTGAAAGGAAGCTCCTCTTCCAAATGTGTTTCAAGCTTCTCTGCTTGCATTATTACTGCTACAATCTCATTGGCCAAGTCACATGCTGAGCCCGAAGTTAAGAAGCAGAAAAGTGCACATAGCCTATCATGATGTCAGCAAGCCACATGGTCAAACTCAACATTGGTCCCATTGGTCCAGTGAGCATGAAGGTGGGAGGGAGGGAGTGGATATTTTTAAGCAGGAATTGATCTACCATGATAATTCTCAAATCTGTCTACGATTCATTTTGCCTGTCAAGTGTGTTAGTCTGTATTTAGACACCTGCATTTCCAGGCTCAAATAGCCTTAATAATGAATGCATTGTAATAATATTCTGAACTCTAACAGGGAATTAAATTTTCCCTTTTCAGTCCCTATTACATTTGCGTGTGTATATGAAATTATTTAGTAGTCTGTATTGTAATTCTCCATGTGTGTCTCTTTCAATGGTGTAACATTACTCAGTGGTGTGACAGATACTATGGTTATCTGACCTAGCACTCATTCTCATCCCCTTCTTTTCCGCTCACTTACGCTATAAACAACATGGATGACAAATGTTCTCCCCTACAGCTTCCATTGCAGCTAGGAGTGACCATATAACACAGCTCAGCTACTGAGGCATAAGCAGAAATCTGCAAGGAGGTCTCAGGAAAGTCTTTTCTCTCTTAACAGAACAGTATTTCTCCATTGGCCCTACCCCTTCTCTCCTTCTTCCTATCTTTAACATGGATGTGATTAGGCTGACAAGCATGAAAGAAATACATACAGAACTATGAAAATGCTGGTTGACATCTTTGGTCGACCGAACCAACACCAGTATCTGCCTATCAAGACTTCATGTAGTAAGATTTTCCAGGAGGTATAGCCAGAGACACTCCCAACTGTGCAATTCTTTAGGACAGGGGTTGGCACAAACTACAGCCAGCAGGACAAATCTAGCCTACCACCTGTTTTTATAAATCACGTTTTACTGAAATACAGCCATGCTCATTTCTTTATTGTTTAAGGCTGCTTTTCTCCTGCAACGGCAGAGTGAAGTAGTCGTGACAGAAACCTTTGGGTACACAAAGCCTACAATCCTTGCTCTGTGACCCTTTATAGAAAGTTTGCCAACCTCCTAAGACAAATGTTGCACCTTATTTCTGTTTTTCATCCCTCAATGTCTAGCACAGGGCTGGTATACCACAGACAAGCAACAGTTGTTTGATATAATAGCAACAGCGTTAGATGTCATTTACTGAGCACTAACTCTTTGTTAGGAGCTGTGCTAAAAACACTTTTCATTTTTTATCTTATTTCATCTTCACAACATCCAGGTTGATTGAAATGACTGCTTTCCCCACTCTACAAAGGTGGAGACTAAGGCTTAGAATTGTTAAATAATTCGCCCAAGGTCATGAAGCTAGTGAAGGGCAGAGCCAGCCCTCCAATGTAGATTTGGCAGACTTCAAAGAAAATGCTCTTAACCTCCAGGCTCTTTTCCCTCACAGCTGACCAGCTGAATTTGATCAGAGACCATCTTTCATGAGGGAGGACAGTGGCTTCTGTCCTCTTCCTCACACCGTCCTTTGTAGGCCAGGTTTATGAACAATCTTTGCTACCTTGGGAGACTTCATCATACCTCACTGGAAAAAAGAACCTCTCAGCAAAACAATGACTCTAAATCACAGAAACGGGGATTTTACAACTACCAAATAATCAGAAGATGTTGTAAATTTTCCTTTGTGTGCTAGCCAAGTAGTTATGCATCTGTCAGGACTTCTCAGCGGTCATTCTTTCCCTCTGCCTACATCAAGACATGCTCAGACAAAGAGAACTGTGCATCTTGCCTATCAACTACCCCTAAACTTGAGATAGGTATCTTGCCTTATCTTCTGTTGTTGAAAAATATCTGTTTTGCTCATTGTCAATGCCCTCCCAGAACAACTTAGCTTTTAGAAAAAGACAAACACGTACCCTTGTGCATCTCAGAGTCCTCCTGCCCAGATGTTCAAAGTGATTATACACAAATCATTCAGCTGTCTCTGAGGGTGGGATCAGAAAGAGCTGGGTGGGCATTGATCACACCAGAGTCTCTTCAACAGCTTGATTCAAGAGTCTTGCCAGAAGATGAGGGACACTTTCAGATTGAGTTAAACATAGTTGGTGGAAATCCCATGGATTTCTCTTAGTAGAAAATCAGTCTGGGATTTAACTTGAACTTTTTTTTTTTTTTTGAGATGGAGTTTTGCTCTTGTTGCTTAGGCGTGAGTACAATGGAGTGATCTCGGATCACTACAACCTCCACCTCCTCGTTAACTGGAACTTCTGTCAATTCATCAATGAGTACATTCCAGAGAAGAAGGAACTAACGAAAACTCATTGAGTGCCTACTGAACACCCCAAACACTACATGCTTCATGCCATGGTAGAATATTTTATGCACCATGTGTCAGGCCTCTTCTAGGTACTGTGCACATACTATCTCATTTAACTCTAACAGTGATCTTGCAGAGTAGGTGCCATTTTTTATATGAGAAAAAATGAGGCATAGATAGTGTATCAGTTATCTATTCCCAGTAACAAACATCCCCAGATTACAGTGGCTCAAAACAAATCAAGCATTTCCCCATTTCCCATCCCAGCCTCCTAGCCTCTGGCAATCACTGTTCCTCTCTCTAAGGGTACGAATTTCAGTTAGACAGGAAAAATATGTTTTAAAGATCTATTGCCCAACATGGTGACTATAGTTAATAATAATGTATTGTATATTTCAAAATTGTGAAAAGTGTAGATTTAAAATGTTCTCATCACAAAAAAAACCGGTAAGTATGAGGTGGTGGATATGTTAATTAGCTTAAGTATTCCATAATGTATACACATATCAAAATATCACCTTATACCCCATAAATATATTCAATTACTTTTTGTCAATTAAAATAACATTTTAAAGAATCAAGCATTTATTTAACTCATGATTCTGTGAATCCATTGAGGGTTTTTCTGATCTGGGGCCAGCTCAGCTGATCTCAGTCAGTCTCTCTCATGCAACTGTGTTCAGCTTGCAGATAGGCTGATGGTTGGAGTATCTGGAATGGCCGCACTCACCTGTCTTGGGGATGGAAGGCTGTTGGCTCAAGGACAAGACACTGTATCTCTCCACCTCCAGCCAGCTCACCTGAGCTTCTTCACATGGCAGTAGTGTCCCAAAGCAGCAAGGGGACAAGTGCACAGCACCTCCCCAGTCTCCACTGCATCACATTCGCCACTGTCCCATTGGCAAAGCAAGTCACATGACTCATTCCATAGACACTGCAGAAAAGGACTTTCCGGGAGTGTGGGCAGAGAGAAGTCTCAATGTATTGAGGCCATTACTGCAGCAATCCACCACAGAGAAGTGATGTCACCTCTCTAAGATCCCACGGCTAATAAGTGGTGGGGGTAGAATTCCAACCCAGATAGTCTGACTCCAGAACTCACATCTGTAAGGATTGTGTTACTTAAAAATACACGATTTCATTCCATTCTTAGATACCTTGGAGAGAAGGTATTACTAGCCTTATTTTAGATTTAAAACACATAAAGCAGAGACTCAGTATTGTTAGATGATTTGCCTGAGATCATAAGGCAAGAAAATGGGAAACATTTGACTCACTTTTATAAGTTATTGTTTCCTTCCGTTTTTACACATACACACGTCCACAAACACACTGCATCTGGCCCTGGGTGGGGGTCATCTTCAGAACCAAACAGTTTAAATACCCACAGTGAAAGTCACCTATTAAATCTTGGATCATATTATATCAAAGTACTATATCTTACTCCTATTCACTTGACATTATGGCTTCTTGGGTTTTTAGACAAAAATTATGCAAGGTATCTTTAGATGATGTAACTTATATTTCCTCATGCCATTTTGTATCCTCCAAATTAATATTATTTGTTCTTATGACGGCCCCATAATGAATTTACTCATTCCCCTATGGTCAAAAAATTACTCATTCTCCTATGGTCAAAAAATTTACTTATTCCCCTATGGTCAACCTTTTGCTATTACAAATGACCCTGTGATTAATATTCCTGTATAAAACTTTATCACCCATTTGTGACCATATTCCCAGCAGTGGCATCATTGGGGCATAAGCATGAACATTTCAAGTCTCTTGATACACACTGCAAATTGTCCCTCCAGAAAAGATATACCAGTGCTTGCATACCAGCTACCCAAGACAGTGAGACTCCTTGCATCTCTCAGCCTCACCAGGACTGAGTATTAACAAGCATGGATGGGTCCATTGGATTATTCCCCATGTGTAACGGGATCAGGCTCTGATAGACTGACTGCATCCATTTGCACACCATAAGAGCCTTCCCACAGGGCCCTAATACTCAAAGTCCATTGACAAAGACACTCTCTACCCTGAATTAGCAGTGCTACAATTTATTACCTCTCCGACACTCTTTATTTCACATGTTTCTTCCTGACCAGTGCTTCTTTTCATAGACCACATTGTCTTTAGCTATGAACAACTGCAACTAAGTCTTTCTCAACCTAGGAACTTAAGCTCATTTTTTTTTCTATCTTAACCCTGACCCATTGTGTATTAATTTCATGGTTTGCTGACTCTTTTCTAATATCCAGGCTAGTTGTTGGGAGGGGTGAGAAAGTCACGTTGTTTTCATCACCACATACTGTCTACAACACACGTGCTCCCATTTGATCCTCATCTCAGCCATATAAAGTGGACAAAGACAGAGAGGAGAACTAAAACTCACTGAGGTTAAATGGTTCTCAGTAGTTCAGAGCTACTAGTGAGCAATGCCAGAACTTGAGCCTGGCATTGTTCTTTCTATGTGATCTTGCAAGGGGAAGAAATTGGGCCCAAAGCCACCAATTTGAAAGCTCATGTAATCAATAAGTCATGAGGTCCTGGGGATTTGAGTGAGGAAAACAATTACAAGAAAGAAGAGGAAGTGATTGAATCTAAAAGTCTTGTGAAAAAAGAATGACCACTAGGAGAAGCCTATCTGTTTTTGGAAAATGTATTTCAAATGGAAAGTGAAATCAAAATACAGAAGAAAGGAGAAAATGAAGAGTGGTAAGTGTCTTCAAACTTCCAGATCCAGTTGTCCCTAAAGCCAATTACTCTACCCCTGCTATCCCTAGTCACTTAAGCTAAGAAAGCCCCCATTGCTTTGCCTATGCTGGCTGGAGTGGAGTTTCTGCCACTTGCAACAGAGAGGGCTGACTTGTGCATCCACACCACCACTCCAGACCCATATACAGAAATGCATGCAGGAAAAAAAAAATGGCAATCTTTGAATTGGAGTTTACTGCATTAGCATCCAAGACCTTACCATCAGCTCAATCTGCCCTCCTTCCATCTCCCAACTGAGGCCTCTCATATTTACTGATAAGAACTTTCTAATCTTCTCCAGTCTTCCTAGCTCACCAAATATCAAAATCTCCATGCCAGAGTTTTAGTTCTTGGGAGCTCTACAAATTTGCTCTCTTGGGATGCAGGAGCAAAGGTTGAGGCTGTGAAGGGCTTTAATCAATACTGCATGAGCCTGGAGAACAGGCAGGAATCAATAATATATTTCCACTATCAACTTTTTTTATCCTCAAAACAACAGCATCAAAACATGCATGCCAAATGGTAATCGAAAAAGTCAATTTAAAAAGTTATTATTCTCTTTCTTGGTCTTTATTAAAAGGCATAATGAATACACTTACCATAAGGAGATGAGATATACTCAATTAGGAAAAAAAACAGAAAATATAGTATTTTATAGTGATGGGGCTTACCTCAACTTTTGCAAAGAAAGTCAATTGCAGTTTTTAGGATGAGTCTATAGAACGATGCGTGATAAGTAAGAAAAAGCAGGAGAGGTTATATTCACAGCTCAGAACACAATGAACTTCTGGGTTTATGAAATGGGAAATTCCTCTGTTAATTTATAAAATACAGTAAATTTCTTAGTCCATGCTACATAGCAGGCTTACAGTGAATGTATATGGCAGTTGGTTAGATGGTAACCACTCTCATTGCCAGATGACTCCAATAGGCAGCTGGTTCGAGAACCACTGGACTTGATTATGTCTCCAGGCTAGGTACTTCTTAAAATTTCATATAGTCCAAAATAGTCTTTCCAAAAATTGATGATGATCTTAGCATTGAGGCTCATGTTTGACTGAATGATTAGACAGAGCTGCTTTACTAAAATCTTTTATCTCAGTGGACAAAACAATATTTCTTGACTTCTGGAAAAGGTACTTCAAATGGGAAAATGGTAAGAAATACAAAATGTGTAAAATCATCATTCCATTTTATTTATTTATTAAATCACCAACTCCTTTTTCTTATCATGTGTCAAACATTTGTTATATAGTAGACATTTTTGGGAACAGCATTGGATAAGACCCAGACCATGACCTCAAGTAGATCACAGTCCACTTGGGCAACACCAAGAACATTTAATTGGAATAATAAAGTGTTGGGTTAAAATACAATGTGCCTCTCTCTAGGACCAGGGGCTACTGCAGGAGAGGTGGGCATGTGACATTGTAAGGATTGGTTTTGAAGGACAGAATTACTTCAGATCCTCCAAATCAAGGACAGGCACACAGGTGCCTAAAGAGCTGATAGACTCAGGTACTTTGCCTCCTGGGTCATTATGTGGCCCATTTTCATCCGTGCCAACTACAGACTTCCCATAAACTTACAAGAGAATTACCAAGAGGATATCAAGATACCTGGTGACAGAGTCTTCTTGTATAGTTGTTCCCAGTTATAGGGTTTATGCAAATAGAGATATGATTTTAAAAAATTTGGCCACCTTAGGAAAAATTACTAAACAGAACATAAAAGGCATCGTGGCACAACAAAAACCTCTACATTCCTTAGCTTAAATGGTTTTAGCAAAATGCTTTTGTTTCATATAGCTGATTACTACAAGTCTGTTACTAAAACCAAGATTACAGTAGCTCGACACGTAGAACTTATACATATGTCAATTCCATAATCTCGCTTTTTGGCTTTGTTGTTTTGCTCTTATGTTGCTTAAAAGGTTTTAAGAGTTGTTGGGTTTCTTTCCACCTCCATTCCTGTCTGTCCTAGAAAGTTTAATTGGCTATAAGTCTTTTGCCTCTAATTCCCTTGGCCATAGGAGTCTCATCGAAGAACAAGATGGACCCAGGGCAAGCAGCCACACCACCCCACAAAGATAGGCAAGAAAATAAAAGTTTAGTCATTGATGCTGCCTCTGGCAGATCTTGGACAAAAGGGGGAGAATATAAACTAAAAATAAAATTCTAAGCTCCTCAACTGACTGAACGTAACATCTCTTGGACAAGGAGACCCCATTTGAAAACTGAGTTATCAGCCATGATAGGATGTGAAGGTCAGACACTCTTGTTATACTCTGTTACGGTTTGGGTCTGCGTCTCCACCCAAATCTCATGTCAAATTGTAATCCCTGTGTGTTGAACGAAGGGCCTGATGAGAGGTGATTGAATCATGGAGGTGGACATCTCCCTTGCTGTTCTTGGGAGAGTAAATGGATTCTCATGGGATGTGGTTGTTTAAAAGTGTATAGCACTTCCTGGCCAGTCTACAGATAATGCACGGTAAGGGTTTTCATGGACTTTGTTTCATCTTCTGACATAAGAGGGCCAAAACTCCATCTTCAGATTGCTGCCATGTTTTGAACATGGAGAAGCAAGAAGCTCAGTTGCATATGTGCACATCTCTCCTTTCATAAACATGCATGACTCCTTCTATAGCTTACTGAATATGTATATTTGGCCATCCTACTTGGCATCAATTCCTGTTCCCTTTGCTCCTTCCTTGAAGTGTTTGTTTCTGGCTTCTGGCTAGAGGCTATGTTTCCCAGCCAGTCAGAATGGCCACTCTGCAGGCTGTAACGCTTTATAATAAGTAAAGTCTCCTTTTCTCCAAATTTAAATTTAAAAAAATACAGTGGGATGAGTGCCATGAAGACAATAGGCACAGAGAGTCCATGGGGACACTGAGAGAAAACTAGCAGCCATAGAGGGAGAAAAAGTGAACACAGCTTCTTAGGAAACTACTAGTAGGAGGCCGGGCGCGGTGGCTCACGCCTGTAATCCCAGCACTTTCGGAGGCCGAGGCAGGCAGATCAAAAGGTCAGGAGTTCGAGACCAGCCTGGCCAACATGGTGAAACCCCGTCTCTACTAAAAATACAAAAATTAGCCAGGCATGGTGGCATGTACCTGTAATCCCAGCTACTCGGGAGGCTGAGGCAGGAGAACCTCTTGAACTTGGGAGGAGGAGGTTGTGGTAAGCTGAGACTGCACCACTGCATTCCAGCCTGGGTGACAGAGCAAGATGCTGTCTCAAAAAGAAAAGGAAAAAAAAAAGGAAACTATTCGTAGGAGAGAGAGAGGTTGAAAGGAAAATGGAAAAGTGAATGTAGAGGCAGGCAGGTCAGGAGAGGAGGCTGGGGAGGTTACTGAAGACTAGAATCACCTGGGGAGCATTAAGAAAAATTAAAATGCCCTGTTTCCACCCAAGACAAATTAAATCAGAATACATTAGTGGTAAAACTCAGACATCATTTCTTTTGTATTTTTTTAAATCTCTCCAGTTGATTCTGGTGAACTGTCAGTTTGAGAAATCTGGACTAAATTATGAAGTGTCTTGTTACTAATCTAAGGAGTTCAGACTTTGAATTATAAAAGGAAAAGTCTCCTAATACTATAACGATCATTAGACCTGAGAAAGAGCATTACACTTTCAGATGTATTTAAATAGTTCTCCAGGACCATCAATCCTCATTTATCTCTTTGAACCCTGCTAAAGAGAAAACCAACTTCTAGAAGGCATCAGAATAGCATAACCGTTAAGGCTGAGCTTGTGTGAAACAGCCTGGATTCAGGTCCTGGCAGAACATTTAACTCTTTGCGGGCTTCAGTTTCCATATCTCTAATATTTGGCTACTAATATCTGATTATTTCATAGGGCTGTTGTAAAATATTTACAGAGAACTTACGAGGTGTCAGCCTCTTTGATAAGCCCTAGAAATAAAATAGTAAAAAAAAAAAACCACACACACAATGTTTATTCTCATGGAATTTACCTCCTAAAGAGGAGGGTTAGACATTAGTCAAGTAACCATATGAGCAATTATAAAAATATGTACATAATTGCAATTGTGTAATTACAAAACGATATACTGCTAGAATGTCTGGTGATAATGGCTGTCTGTAAGAGAAAAACCAGGAACTAAGAAAGTGTGTAACAGAAGAGCTCACCTGGGAAGAATAGGCTGGAATTTGAAGGAATAGAAACAAATTCACTGAAAATGCAGAGGAAGAGAAATTAGAAGGAAGTGGAGTGACAAGGGAGGCCAAGGCCAAGGGACATATATAAACAAAGGTCCTGAGAGATTAGCCAATAATGTATATGGATGACCTAGCAAGGTTTGGAGCGCAGTGTGAGTATGCTTAATAGTTCGTTACCGTCATCATCAGCAGCAGCAGCAGGCATCTCTTCTGAATTAAATCTCCAGAGAGGTGAGAAATAGAAACTGAAGAGATTAATTGAGCCAGATATGTTCTCATTGTTAAACATTTTTAAATATTGATGATGTTAAAGGTGAAAATGTCCCTGCATGCAGTTTAAGACTAGTACTTTGTACTTAATGAAGGTCTCAAGGAAGAAATGCCAGCTTTCATTCAAGCCCAGGACAAACAGCACACTAATGAGTGGCATGTTAATCGTCAAGGAGTTATCTTGAGTGACTGCTGAGACAGACTCTTTCTAGAGTACAGAACAGAGTTTTTCTAGCCAGCCTGCACCTCAGGGGATTATCAGTAGTTCTGGCACGTTGATAGTTGCTCTACTGATATCGAAATGTGCTTGAAATGTTGAATACCTGTCCCACCTCCCCGTCAGTCTCTACAGGAATGGCTTGAGTGACAACATGCAATAATATCCTCCATCGATTTCCTTGGAGCTCCCTTTGGTGGCTCGAGATTAAGTGGTGAAGTAGAGACAGCCATTATCACTGTATATTCCAGCAGCTGATAATATGCATTTGATCAACTATTTTAATACAAGTTGCAAAAGGAGCTCCATGCATCAGGGTGAGCAGCTTTGCTGCTTCCTCCGTACTAATTTTTCTTTTTCTTTCTTTTTTTTTTTTTTTTTTGAGACAGACACCCACTCTTTTGCCCAGGCTGGAGTGCAGTGGCTCGATCTTGGCTCACTGCAACCTCCGCCTCCTGGGTTCAAGCGATTCTCCTGCCTCAGCCTCCTGAGTAGCTGGGACACCCCTGGCTAATTTTTGTATTTTTTAGTAGAGACGAAGTTTCACTAGTCTGGCCAGGCTGGTCTCAAACTCTTGACCTTGTGATCCACCCGCCTCAGCCTCTTAAAGTGCTGGGATTACAGGTGTGAAATTTTTCTTTTCTTAATCTTTTGTTTCCTCAGTCTCCGTGGCCTGAGTGTAACTTTGCTCAAGAGATAATGCATGTGTGGCATCCAACACTGTGACTGGCTCATAGTAAGCCCAGATTCTGCTCTTCCTCTTCCATCTTATCATGTTTGCCAAGGAGCCAGACATAGTGTAATTACAGCATGGGTCTTAGCATCCGACAGACCTGGACTCAAATCTAAGCCCTATAACCTAACCAGCTGTCATAACTTGGGCATGACACATTAATTCTTTATTTATATACTTTTCTTTTTCTCTGCTAAGAAATTTATTCTGTAATTCTTGATTTCTTCAGTTGTAAAACAGAAACCACACTGTGGGGTTATTGTTAAAACCAGTGATAACCTCCCACCCCAAAAATCTCCTGACCCCAGCCTATTTAGTGACAGATATCCAGTTTACAGAAGTTATCATTCTCATGCTAGAATTATCCTCAGTCTTGTTTATTTGTCATGAATTTTCACCTTCTTCCTCCCAGCAAATGTAAGAAATCTAAGAAAGTTAATTTGACTTTGAGAAAATACTGTTTTGACTACGAATATGGTATTACCTACTCATTAGGACTCTCCTTTTTCAGTGACCAAAAAATTCATCATAAATTGCTCACGGCAAAAAATGCACAAAAGCCCAGGTGTTATTAGCTGCAGGCATGGCTGGATCTAGATGCTCAAATTATGTTCTCAGTAATCTGCTTCCTGCCATCTCCCATCTGCACTTGGCTCTATTTTGGCTTCATTTTGAGGTGGGCTCTCCCTCGTACTAACAGAAATGGCCTTCAGCAACTCTACGCTGATATAGCTCTAGTTTAGCAAAGCTGATGAAAAGAAAATAACTATTTTTCAAGTAGTTTCAGAAAAATTCCTGGACCTAATTCTGGTTGACTTTAATCATGTGACCACCTTTAACCTATCTCTGTAGCCAGTCCTGCCAGAGTCAGGGGCCCATACCTGGAGTGGAAAACAGGTCAGTCCCCAGAGAACACAGGAAGCTCCTTCCTGAAGAGGGATGCCTGGAATGCAGACAAAACCAATTCAGATTCACTAACTATAGGCATTTTTCACTTTTTCCTCTTAATCTTAACTCTCTTCCCCATAAATCAATTGTTGACAGAAGAAGCTCACTTTGATCAGTTGCTCAGCTGAGCCCTCTTCCTGGCCTCACTGATTCCTCAGCCAGCCTGTATCTCCACTCTGGAAGACACCAGGCCTCCATCAATTTGCAGCATCTGCATTTATTCCAACCTGCACGGCAAGAATAAGCATCAGCAATAGAGATAATTGTAGCCAATCATTTGGCTTCCAATCACCTGCTGTCAAAACATGTTAAAGCCCCTCAGCAGCACAGTCATTTGAGCACTAGGAACCACCAATTTAAAAGAAATCAGTCACTTTTCTTTGTTCACTTATTTCTAGCCTCCCTCAAACAAAGAAATATTTCTTACTTTGACTTTACAGTGACTTAAATAACCAGCAATAAAAATACAGTTTCCACTGACTATTTACTATGCAGCCAAGCCTAGGGAGGAAACACCAGGTTGCCCCTGCCTCCCCTTCCCATGCCTGTAACCATGACAGACATCACTAATCAATCAGGCACATGCCTCCCCTCCCCATTCTTACATCTGTGACAGACATCACCAATCAGTCAACAGGCCACCCCTAATGCCTACATCCATGACAGACATCACTAATCAGTCATGCAAATACCTCCCCTCCTCATGCCTACATCCATAGCAGACATCATTAATCAATCAAGCATAGGCCTCTCCTCCCCATACCTACATCCATGACAGACATCATTAATCAATCAAGCATCAGCCTCCCCTCCCCATGCCTACATCCATGACAGGTATCACTAATCAGTTAGGCACTCTCCTGATGAACCTGGGCCTGATCTCTGAATCCTCCCCAACATAGCAGCTATTATGAAAAGAACAAAGTTGGTTTCATTCATAAGAAAGGAAACTATTTGCCCTCTCAGATCTTGGCAATGTCTAGGTTCACGTCTGTATCTAATAACTTGTAATCCTCACAACCCTCTCCATTTTACAGGTGAGATGTGAGGCTCAGAGAGGCGTGGCACCTTGGTAACTATCACACAGCTTTCAAAGCAGTCTGATTCCACAGCTTAATTTTTACACCATTCTTCCTCAACCTCATCTATTCATAATGAACACAGCAAACTGTTCATAAATCCCTGTTCACCCAGCAGCCCAGGCCAGAGCAAGGGCTCAGAGTTTCACAGCATCCCTGAGAAATGGCTGGCTCCCACTCCCTGTTTCTGAAGGTGCCAGCTGCCTCACCCACTCGGCACTTGACAGCCAGCCACACTACCATTAAGGAGCATTGGAAGCCAGTAGGAGCTACCTCTGAGCGCTGTAGTTTTACAAGTGGCACCAGAGCTGGCATCAGCCCTGCCTTCCTCACTAGGAAGAGCAAGAATGATATTTTGAATCCATGAAGCTGTAGCAACTTTCAGCTTCCCTTTCCCAGACAAAGTAGGCAACAGCAGCATGTCAGAGCAAATCACACTGGCAGGCCCAACCTGCCAGCAGTGAGGGAGGGCAGAGAGCAGGGAGCAGCTGGAAGGAGGACCCCCCCCCCCATGCCAGATGAAATTTGAGAGGGGATTGAACTCTCACAGCAGGGGTCAGAGCATCCAGCCTAGGGGCGGGAAAGAAGTAGGGAAAGCTCACTTTCAGTACAAGCAAAGCAAAATGAAATAAGATGAAATAACTCACTGTAGCTGCAACTGCCCTTTATTTCCCAGATATTGCTGTGAATTCCTGTTCTTCCTCTACCTCCTCCCTGACATCTTTCTTAATACAAGAAGCTGTGTAGTAGATAAGAGAATGCACTATGAGTCTGAATCCAGTACCAATAATTTCCTGCTTGAATAACCTAGAGAAAGCGCTTCAGCTTCTCTATGCCTCAGTTGCCCCATCAATATAATGGAGATAATAGTATTTGATACTTCTTTACAGAGTTTCTCAACCTTGGCACTATTGACACTTAGAGCCAGATAATTATTTGTTTTCGGGGGGGGCGGGGCGGGGGCTGTCCTGTGCACTGTAATTTGTTTAGCAGTATTCCTGGTGCATATTCACTGGGTGTCAATAGCACTTATCCACCCACCCCCAGTCATGTCAACCAAAAAAATCTCCAGAAATTGCCAAATATCTGTGGTGGAGGGAGGTGGGAATCACCCTTGACTTAGAACCACTAGCTAATTGGGTTCTTACGAAAATTAACCAAGTTAATATTATATGTTGTAAATCATTTAGAAGAGTGTCTGGCACATCAAAAGAGCTTGCTAAATGTTAGTTATTATTGCCATGTCTCTGTCCATGTCCCAGACCATTCCTTCTCACACACTCCACACCCACTGATATGGCTTGGCTATGTCCCCATCCAAATCTCACCTTGAATTGTAATAATCCCTGTGTGTCAAGGGCAGGACCAGGTAGAGATAATTGAATCATGGGGGTGGTTTCCCCCATACTGTTCTCATGGTAGTGACTAAGTCTCATGAGATCTGATGGTTTTATAAAGGGGAGTTCCCCTGCACAAGCTCTTTGCCAGCCACCATGGAAGACAGGCACCTTTGCTTCTCCTTTGCCTTCCCCCAAGATTGTGAGTTCTCCCTAGCCATGTGAAATTGTGAGTCCATTAAACCTCTTTCCTTTATAAATTACCCAATTTTGGGTATGTCTTTATTAGCAGCATGAGAACAGACTAATACACCCATATTTATGGCAGACAATGCTAATCAATGGTAACTCTGTTCCTGACACGCTTGAGTATGATCTGTAAATCCTTCTCAACACAGCAGCCATCTTTCAAGATCTAGATGCTCTTTGGGAATTCTTGGAGACCCAGGAGCTGAACCTGACACCAAGAGGCAGCTCTGGGTACTTACTTTATTCCATCCTCAGGATAGCCCTATGAAGTCCCTATGCCCACTTTGCAGTTGAAGAAACTGAGCCTTAGCAAGGCTTGGCCTCAGGTCATGTGGCTACTAAATGACAGCACCAGAGGTTAACCCCAAAGCCCATTTTTTGGCTATCCCTGAAGCTAGATATCAAATCCACAAGAGTCTGATTTCACAGCTCATATTCTTAAGGATGACTGTGGATAGTTAATGCAGGATTCTCCAGTTGGGCTGCACTGGTGAACCACCTCTCCGAGGAAAAGGTAAAAGCCCTAATGTGTAGCGTTTGCCAATTCCCACAGTGTAAATACTCTCACTATAGCTGATTTGAAACTAGGGATGATTTTAAAACTGACTCACAAAATTCCTAATGATGTAACAACTGGTTTTTGAAGGCTGGTGCAAGCAGTTACCAGTGCATCAGAGTGGCTTCCAGTCCATTTTGGAACAAGGCAGTGTATCAATAAATAAGTAAATCCCAGGAAATCTTAAGATAGCAAAAGCAACAGATGAACTAGCTAAGGCAGAGACTGTTTCACTTTCCATCCCTAAAGTTTGATGGACATGCACACACAAACCCATGTTTGGGTTTGAATTCTACAGCTGGGCTTACATAACCTAACACAGTAAACGCTAGATACAACGTCCAGAAAATTAGTTCAGGCTGACATTAACTTTATAGCCTCACTAATTGCCAATGAGTTCTTTTTTGAAAACAAAACAAAAAAAAATCCTCCCTCCTTAGGCTGATTGTTTCTAGCAAACAACTCAGGAATAAATATTAGCAGCAGGATGGAAAGTCTAGACCGATGTAGGATTTGCAGACGATTTCCCCTCCAGAGACACACTGCAAGATGTGCTTCAATTAGCCACTGTAGCTCCAGGCCAGCACAGGCAGCATCGGGGATCCATCTCACTGGGCTATGTGGAAGATGTGCAGCTCTTATGTAGTTAGTATAGAAGTTCTAGGCTTAGTTAACGCAATAAGCATTAACTGTGTGCTCGTTCTGCTCCTAAGCAAGCAGAGGTTTTCCCCACTCTTTCTCTGCAACTCAGTTCCCCACCCAGAAGACAAAGATGAATGATTCCATCTTGTCCCTGTCAGGCAGCTTTTCTTCCATCCTGGTGCACCCCCAAAACCTCTGTCAACACTCAGGCAAATATGCTTGACCGTTTTGCCATCTCTAATGCTGGGCAGAAACACATCTTAGCAGCTTTTATGACCCAGGTTGCATTCTGGAAAGCGAAGATGGCTTCCCTGGAAAACACTTCTAGAAAGCCTAGGGCTTAATGCCCAAACACCACCATTTCCCATAAGGTTATCAGACCAGCTTAGTTTTGTACAATGCCACAGATCTTTGTTTCTCAATTTTCCCCAGCAATCCCCTTCACTTCAAAAAAAGGAAAAAAATCAGCCAAAAGCACGAAGAGGATTCACTGGAGTTTAATATTCTGAATGCAAAGGATACTTAATTTTTTTTTATAGATTCTGCCACTAGGTCTTCATCAAAGAAGAATTCTCCAGGACATGGATGCTGTATAGATTACATAAAAACAACCAGGAAGAGGGGTAAGAACATGGATTTTAGAGTCAGACACAAGCCTGGGTTCAAATTCTGCCATGTGCGTGCTCTATGTCCTTGAAAAGTTACTTAAACTCTGTGTGCCTCAATTTCCTGATCTGTAAGATGGAAACAGTAATTTTAACTTCATAGGGTTCCTGTAACTAGACACACAAAACAATAGGAGTAGATGTTTCTAGCCCAGCTGGAGGCACGTGGTGAGTACACTCCACTAGGGATTAGAAAATCATCTAATTTTCTAATTAGGGATTAGAATCTTTTAAATAAAAAAGGGATTCATTTGAAGACACAGAGGTCTGGAGACAGGCTTTCCTTTTGTTCCATTCTAATGACTTTAGAATGTCTCTAATAATCTTCACTATTCTGTCTGTAGTATTTTATGGCCCTGATAAGGACCTAGTTTGCTTCCTGGTTTGTAAAAGACTTTTTAAAAAATGGGATCTTCAAAACCAGATGCTTCTCCTGGCCCCGGAAGAATAGAAACCATGAGGAATGAATCTGCCCACCATGGATGATATAAAGAAAATATGACTCTGCTGAGAATGACCCCAAATCCTCCCGATGTTGTGCTTGCATAGGGAAGTGGCTTCTAAATCCATGTAAGCCTGACTCGAAATGTTCTTTAAGACACTATCTAAGCTATCACGAGGCTCTCTGCAGAGACTCAGTGAGGATATTAAAGCTCTCAAGGGTATCGTGAAACTGCTTTGTCTCGGCCTTTTCAAAATTTCTAGAGAACCCTTGGAGAACAACTCTATAGAAAGGAAAAGTATTGGCTTATCAAATTCTGAGAGCTGGCAACCTTACACCCCATGAGCCCCACATTTATTATCTTACTCTCATCTTTTCTGGTTTCTAATCAATTAATTTATGTGAAATCTCTCCTATAAAGCTTTGTCAAGAACTACTCCTTAGCTCTTCTTGCTGGGATACAGAGGATGGAGTGGTTGTAGGTCTGGTTCCAGGCACTGAGAGTGGCTAGGATCAGAAACCTCTATAGGCTGGTTCACCTTGGCCCCATGAGAGAGCTTTGGGAAAAACGATGCACATGGGAAAATATAAGAGCTATGTATCCAGCGATGTAGGATTGGAAGCCCGTGGAGCTAGAGGCCATTATCCTTAGCAAACTAATGCAGGAACAGAAAACCAAATACCACATGTTCTCACTTCTAAGTGGGAAGTGAATGATAAGAATGCACAGACACATAAAGGGGAACAACCCACACCAGAGCCTGCCAAAGAGGGAAGAAGAGGAGGAGGGAGAGGACCTGAAAGAAGAACTAAGGGGTACTAGGCTTAATACCTGGGTGATGAAATAATCTGTACAAAAAAAAAAACAAACCCATGACACAAGTTTACCTATGCAACAAACCTGCACATGTACCCATGAACTTGAAATAAGAATTTTTTAAAAAACAAAGGCTAGATAAAAGATTGGAAGCCCAGGTCTATGGGGCCATGAGGATACCATCACTAACTCTGACCCTAAAAGACTCTTCCTTTCCCCCTGTATTAGCCAGGACTCTCCAGAGAAACAAAACCAATACAATACAGAGAGATATAAAAGGAGATTTATTATGGGAATTGTCTCACACAATTATGGAAGCCAAGAAGTCCCACGATCGTCCATCTGCAAGCTAGAAAATTCAGTCCAAGTCTGAAGGCCCAAGAACTAGGAGGGGGCTGCTGGTGTGAGTCTGAGTCTGAAGGCCCAAGAACCAGGAGCTCTGATGTCCAAGAGCAGGAGAAGATGGATGTCCCAGCTCAAGAAGAGAGAGAGAATTCACCCTTCCTCTGCCTTTTTGCTCTATCAGTACCCTCAGTGGACTGAAAGGTGCCCATCACATCATTCAGGGCGAGTGTTCTTTACTCAGTTTACTGATTCAGATGCTAACCTCTTGCAGAAACACCCTCGGGACACACTGAGAAATAGTGTTTTACCAGCTATCTAGTCATCCCTTAGCACAGTGAATTGACATATAAAATTAACCACCACACACTCTCTGCATTGACCCTTTGGAAATCTCATCCCAGAGAAATGAAAACATGGAGAGATACAGTATCTCACATAAAATATTTTTAAAATCATCATGTAAAGGCCAGAGATGACCTGATCACTGTTATCTAAAGAGTAGAAACATGAATATGGAATGAAATTTACATGAGAGGAAGATGTTAGTTTGACACTGGAGAGGAGAATATAACAAAGTGGTCCAAGAGAGAATTTAGGGTTTATGTACCTATTAATTCATGCAAAAAAACATATTCACTGAGTACCAGCCACGTGTCAGACAAAGTTCTGGATGCTGGGGACATACCAGTGAGCGAAAACGGGTGTATTTCCATGGTCCCACTCTCCTTCTTTTCTCTCTTTTTTCCTTCCCTCCTTAATCAAAACATTAGTGCTTACTAGTGCCAAGAACTGTGCAGATACTGAGGCTCCAGAAAATAGTAAACAAATAGATGAACAATTGCTAATCAGTATGAAAAATAGCTAACCTGAGGGCAATGACAGATCAAAGACTACACATTGGGTGCAGTATATACTGTTCGGGTGATGGGTGCACCACAATCTCAGCGATCACCACTAAAGAACTTATACATGTAACCAAACACTACCTGTTTCCCAAAAACCTACTGAAAAAAAAAAAAAATAAATAAATAAATAAAGACTTAGCACGAAAACAAAGAAAAAAAAGAACCAGATAACCTGTATAGAGTACTTTCTATTGGCCAAACACCCTGGATTAAGTCAATGAATGTCAATGAATCCTCAAAACAAACCCTCTTTGTTTTTAGAACGATTATCTTCATCTCATAGGTGAGGAAGGTGAGGCTCAGACAGTCTAGGGAACTTGCAAAATCACGGAGCAAGGAAGTAGTGGAGCTAGACATCAAACCCACAGTCTGATTTGAAGTTCATATTCTTAAACATGATTTTGGATGGTTAAAGCATGTATATTCTATAGTGGAGGTGTGCTAGTAAACCACGTCTCTGAGAAAGAAAAAAATAAAGCACTAATTTGTAACATTTTCCAATGCCTTTGGTGTAAATATTCCTACTGTGGTTAGTTTGAGGTTACCAATGGTATAACAACTAATTCACAAAATTTCTGAAAATTTAATAATTGGTTTTGCGAACTGGTGTAAGTCAAGCTTCAGCATATGACTAAGTGCAAATTGCTGGTGGATACAGAGAAGAAACCCACCTAACTCACCTTTAGGAATTTTGTTGTAGAATTAAAGATGAATGAGCCATAAACTCCTTTCCCGTAGGCCCCTGGAATAGCCATTTCCCCTTACCCTTGCTGAGCCCGCCCCAATTTTTAGAACTGGTTGTTCAGCATTTCCTTGGATTCTCTAAAACACAATATCCTTCCAACAGTATCCTTCCAATAAATTGCTTCTTGCCCAGGCTGAGTCAAAATGAGCTTTGTTATTGAAAAGCAAAAGATTCTTAATAAATAATGCAGAGGGACGTCTCCATCGGAATCAGGAAAATATTATTCAGCTGAGCAGCAACAACATGTTGATGTCAAGTAAATGCAGCTTCGATAGATAGACATGCTCTTCTGAAAATTCAGGGACCTGTATTCCCAGAAAAATAGAAATTTTCAATCTACCAAAGGGAAGTCTAGCAACAACATTCCCGGGTGCACTTAAGCATGTGTTTATACACCATTAGCTACTTGGCAGAGTGACTGAGAGAACGTTGTGACTGTAAATAACATAAACTGAGGTAAGAAAAGCTGGGGGCAATGGAAGAGATCAGTGATGACGATTTATTATCCCTGAAATTATAACAGAAGCCCATAATAAAATGTAATTCAATTTTAAACGGAAAAGATTTACAAACAACATTTTAGAAATTCAGCTAAAGAGTAAAGACATAAATAAGTATCTTTTCTGAGGTCTACCTGAACTTGCAGTCAAGTGGATATGAGCCTGAATCTCAGCTGTTTCCTAGCTCTGTGACCTTAAGCAAGTAACAGCCATGTGCCACATACATCTTGAAGCTGGCTTTAGGCTCCTCTTGTGTAACCTGAGATAAATAGTTCAGGGTGACTCTGAGAAATAAATGTAGAATGCGTGGATCTTATAGTGCCATCCTGGCTCATCATTAATATTCAAAAAATGATAGTTAACGTTGAAATTGTCCCTATATACTGCATAAAAGTCTATCAGTAAAGAAGAAAGGGAGAAAAACAAAAATAAGCCAACTTTGCAGCACACGCAGCATTCATCATTAGGTCAGCTTGCTCGCTCATAGCTGTTTGGTGTGTATTGTTTTAGAATCATGCACACCCTCTTACAAAATTAAAGTTCCCCTTAACTGCTCTAGAGATAATAACTTGAACATTATAAAATATTCAGTTTTTCAACTGAGATATTCTTTTAGGTCCTACATATTGTGAAACTACTGACATCATCTGGTCTGGAAGCCCCATGAGAAACTGACTCATCAAGAAATGCAGTTTCCAAGTCCTGATGATTTCATCCTCCTTACCCCAACCAACCAATGACCCAAATTTCCAGTCCCTTGCCCTCCATGACCCCCTTAAAAACCCTAGCCCAGAACTCCTTGGGGATATGGATTTCAGAGTCTCCTCCAATTTCCTCACTCAGTGCCTTTCTCTGCTGTAAACCCTGCTGTGTCACTGTATTGGTCTGTTAAAGTACAGTGAGCATATGCATCTGTTGGTCCTATAACAATATTGTCAACAGTGACGATGATGACAGTGAAGATGATTACAGCTCAAGTCTTGCCCCATCTAGAACCTCTTCCTGACGTCTCTATCCCTGGTCAATTTTTCTAACCTCTGGGGATAGCTCTGATGTAGTTCTCATCAATTATCTGTATCTGTAGTTATCTGTAATTATCTCATCAATGATCTATAGTTAAGTAGATAATTACCTGTTTTACTCAAGAGTAAGAACTGTGTTTCAATTAGCTTCTGTGTTTCATGTAATAGTAAAAGTACAAGATTTGAAGTGCAATTGTATTTCAGAGAAGTTTGATCATTTTCTTAAGGTTACATAGCTTATAACTGTCAGAATTCACGAAGCTAAAAAATAGGTCTGGGCTACTCCACAGCCCAAGCATTTTACTTATACTTCACCTCTCCTCCCTAGTAGGTTCTTATCTGTTAATTAAGCTTAGTGCTATGCTCTTGGGACCCACTCATTGTTGTTGCTGTTGTTGTTATTGTTACCAGCATTCTTGTTGTTGTGTTTCCAAATTCCATGTTGATCTGTGTGATAAGCGTCTTTTGATTGATCACAGCTCAAATCAATGTCAAGTATACACAGAGGATGGATTCTTGCCCTTCTCTGAGCCCTAGCATTATAGATTCAGTGTAGCAGGACTGAACCAGAAACTGTTTGGCAATGCCTAATCTGTTGCATTTGGCACCAAAGATGATGGTGGATAAAACTCATGACGGCATCATCCTTGCTTGGTTGCAAGTAGTAAGGAATTAGAAGTCCCCTAGCATTTGTGTCCAAGCTAATTTAGATTTGTTTTCCTTACTAAAACTCATGGAGGTTTGACCTACTCATATGATACATGCACATGCCCTCCAGAGTCTCCTTGCAAATAAGGATCGCCATAAAGGATACCTGGAAACACTGCTGCTCCTCCAGGGTCTGTGTACTCTGAGCATTTTGCCTTCAACGTGGGCCTAGGGTCAAGGGCTCTCGATAAAGGTTGCTAGGATTCTAGTTCTAGTTCTACCACCTGCAAGCTGTGTGAACTTGAAATAGTTAATCTCTCTGTGCCCTTTTCCTTTATCTACATAATAAGGATTATACCCCTCAAACGTAGCCTGTTGTAAGGAGTTAATGGGATGCCATGTGTAATATAGCTAACAGCCTTGGCTCCCAGGCAGTCAATGCTCCCCTGAGCTCATCACCAAGGGAAGGACCTTGAAAAATGTCACTAGGAAGGACCAAGAAAAATGTGCAACTCAGGTTGGCCTCTGTGAGGTTAAAATAAATTCAGATGACCTCAGCCCTTCCATTTCTGCTTCCCTCCTTCAGCTATCACACACCCCTGAAAATTTTCATGCTGCCGTCACCACACTCCGGTAAAAACACACATTCTCTGGAGTCAGAGCTCTGAATTCAGAGACCTGTGTCTCCAAAGACTGGCTGTATCCCACTGCAAATTATTTCTTCCATTTCAGCGTTTCCACAGTGTGAATGATAATGTAAACTAAGTAAAACAAAAATGCCTTGCACATGAAAATCACAGAATCCATGCTGTTATTTTCTGATATTTTAGTCTTACATAAAGGAAGGGTTGTTTTTTCTGTTGTTTTTGCGAAAGTCTCCTCTCTCCGTCTGTCTGTCTCTGCCTCTCTGTTTTTCTCTGTGTGCATGTCAACTATCTCAGACTCTTTCTACACACTTCTTTAAATTCTTTGTATTTTTCCCACTCTCCCATGTCTCACACTGTCTCTTTCTGTAAATCACTCTCTCTCTTTATCTGTCTCTCTCTCTGCCTTTCTCTCTGTGTGTATGTGTGTGTCAATTCTCTCAACCTCTTTCTGCCTCTCAACCATAGTAATTTAAAGTGTATCCTCTAAATTCATCTGCCTGAATTTGCAGACTGGCTCCATACTTGAAGAACTGTGTGAACTTGGGTAATTTATTTAGTCTCTCTGAGCTTGTTTTTACACTTTGAAAGTAAGGAAAATAACAATGTTTCTACTATACAGGGTCATCGTGAAGAAGAAATAAAATAATGCAGCCAGAGCCCCACCATAATACCTGGCAAAGAGCATGCATTTAACAAATATTCACTGTTGTGATTATCTGTTTCTCCTCTCTCCTTGATCCCTGTTTATCCTTGTGTCTATTTCAGGCGCATTCTCTTCCTTTCTCTTGCTCTGTTTTCTGGCTCTCTCCCTCTCTTTCTTCCCTCCCTCCTTCTCTCTCCTCCTCCCTCTCTGAACAGAGATCCACTGTTGCTCATTTCCTAAATTTGTTTAGCCACATCAATCTCTTGGTCAGATGCAGATGTCACGCTGCCCACACACAAAATAAAAAGCTACACTTGTGGTGCCAAGGAGGTATGGGTGGCTTGGGAGCCCTTATCAAGTTGCTCAGGAGATGGCCCAGGGGTTCCGTGACGACAGGGCCAGTGCTGGCAATGTTTTCCTATGCCATGGTAACCACCCGCCGTGCGTCACTGCAAGACGAACGGTGCCTCTCAGTAAGCAGAGAGATTAACAGCGTAGAATGTGGAGTATGAGCTCTTCAAAGGGAGCAGAATGTTCAACTGTAATTCATCTGAACTCCCATTTTTAACTCAAAACACAAATTCAGTTGCCAATAGAAGTCTATAAAGAATTAATTAGGGAACTTCACAAACAGTCAAAACTCATAAATTTATCACTGTCAAAAAGAATCATTTCCTCTGTCAGACGTGAAGTATGGTTGTCAGAAAACGGAAACAAAAAAGAAAAAAAACACTCAAAGAAGCAGGCCTGCTGTCTCATTTCTTTTCTTTAATTTGAAGAGAGAAGATAGTTTAGCACTTGGAGGATTCAGAAACTGACAATGCTCCCAGACTCTAAGCTCCATGAGGCTAAGGGCGGCCATGTCTGCAGTGTTCATTGCCAGAACTCCAGTCTGTGGCTTGGTGCCTGGTACAGAGGAGGAGTTGAAAATATTTATTGAATTGACTAAAATTTAAAAGGAGGCAGTGGGAAGGGATGAGATTGATGGTCCAGACTTCTGACATTAAATCTGGCTTCCCTCCATTGCTCTGTCCTAACAGGAAGTGACACAGTGGCATCATCCCCGTCTGAGAATTCCTCACTATTGTGACCCCATTATTACTCTAACAACCCCAGTAGTAAGAGCATGGAACATGGAACATCAACAGGCCCAGCTCTATCCTAACTTGTATTAATCTCAGCTTTTTCATGTGGAAAATGAAGCTAATTCTTTCATCACACAATTTATGGAGATTAAGTGATAAATGCATTTGAAGATAAATATTAGCTACTAGTATCATTACTGTAAGGAGTGAAGAGGACCATATTAGTTTGCTAGGGCTGCCATAACAAAGTACCTCAGAGTGGGTGGCTTAAACAACTGAAAATTATTTTCCAACAGTTTTGGAGGCTGGAAGTCCAAGATCAAGGTGTCAGCAGCATTGGTTTCATTAGGAGGTCTCTCTCCTTGGCTTGTGGATGGCCATCTTCTTGCTGTATCCTCACATGATCTTTCCTACATGCACACACACCTCTGGTGTATCTCTATGTCCAGATTTCCTCTTCTTATAAGGACGCTAGTCACATTGGATTAGAGCCCACCCTAACAGCCATGATACTAACTTAATCATCTCCTTAAAGACCCTATCTCCAAAAAGTTACATTCTGTGGTGCTGTGGGTTAGGGCTTCAACACATGAACTTTGCGGAGACAAAACCCTGCCCATAGCAGGGACCTTTAGTATAACCATACTTCTCAATAGTTTAAGAGAAAAAAAAATTTGCCTTCCAACTGGCACTGAGCTGAGTTCACCCTTGTAAATCCTCAAGCTAAAAAATATTTTTCAAATCTGACCTGCCAGCATGCAAAGATCTAGCCAGCATACCAGCAATCTAGGACTAATGCATGCAGCGCAGGACCTCAGCCAAGGCTCTTACCCTCTCTAGTCCTAATCTAGGAGGAATAGGTTGGACCATGGGGTCCCTAAGATTTCATCTGCTATAATTCTAGCTATATGATTGCTCAGATTCTGAAAGGATCTGCAAAGGCTTGTACAGAACGTATGAGTTCATATAAAAAATAAGAGTGTTCCCACCTCTATATTGAAAGTTTAGCTTCTGGAGCTCTCCACTGTAGTAAGCATGTGGTAAAGGACACTCAACTTTGGGAGAAAAATGGGAAAAAGGTCAGGGAATCAAGGTTAGGAGCAAACTCATGAAGGGCTTTATCACAGTAACGCCTCCAACTTGCCTGGCATCCAAAAGATGGGTCCAATTATCACCAAAAAGAAAACCTAACACAGAATCTTGACCACTCATGAAGTGCAGCAGGTGGTGCAAATAATTCCCTTCAAAATGCGTTTCAGCCTAATCAGGGTCCACCTCTGGGAGTCGTTCCTGGGAGTCTTTCTTTTCTCCAGCCTCTTGCCTCTTTCTCCTCTCTTTATCCTCATACCCTTGGTATTTTCTATTTCTCTGCCAGGGTCTTGCTCTATCAATGAAGAAACTCCTTACAGCCCTTGGCTCCTGAACATCATCTCTGATTCCTTCCTCTTTCGCAGGAAAAAGCATCAAGCTCTTCACTTTCCTCAGGTGAGAGATGGCAGAGTGCAGTGGTTAAGACAGGCATTCTGGAGCCAGTCTCATTAGTTTTGAATTCCTGATCTCCCACCGATCAGCTGGATCTGTTAGTGGGAAAGTTACTTAACCTCTCTATGCCTCCATTCGTTTATCTATGAAGTGGGAATTGCAATTGTTTCTCCCCACTGGGGCTGTTATGAGGGTTAAATGAGCTAACATGCATCAAGTGTGAGGACAATGCCTGTACATAGTAGGTGCAACACATGTTAACTGCTTTTGCTAAGAGGTGAGCGTTCATACCAGTGGCTGAGATTGGGCAGAACAATTTACTGGGGTGCATAAAGAAAATATCCATTATCATTACCTTTTTAATGTCTATTTTAATAAGTGTTTTATAAGATACACAATATATGAACACAATAGTATGTGTTTACAACTTATAAATCAGTAAACATATATATTGTGTGGAAATGTTCAAAGAATTCTAATTCAGTGCACAACCAAAAGTGTTTAGAGGCCATTGATCTATAACCAACCAACCCTTACTTTAAAAAAAAAAATGTAATTTGCACAATAGTATTTTTCAGAACACACCCTTTTCTTGTTAATACTGACTTTTTCTCTGAGTATAACGTAGTTGTCACTGTTCTACTAATGAAACCTCAGTCTCTTTATTCTGTCTCACTAAAGACGGCCAGTCTGCCAATAATAAAGAAGGGAATCTCATCCAGCTACTATACATTTTTACACTCACCTAAACACAACAATAAAGACAGCATCAAGAGATAGAATGAAAGAATATCAGGGACTGTCAGCACATAATAAATCAGTAATTATAGCTACTATACAACTCATTTCCATTTGCTATCTCTTATTCATTAGTCCTCACTTTGAAAATCCTGGTTTTCCGTGATATATTGTCATTTCATTTTCAATTTCTTTCACTGTGCATTTTCAGGGAGGGGCTGCATTTCTCTATGTCTACCTTTTCAAAATTATAATGCCCACTGCATTTCTGATTTTAGCTATTGACTTCCAACTCTTGGGACCCACTGTGGTCTGAGACATTCAGTGAAATCTGGATACTTGCATTGGAAATAACTTTGGGCAACCTTGTTTCAACCTTTTTGGTGTCACTAGTAGGAATTTCTTCAGTCCCATTGGCAATGCCTAGAATTTTGTAATCTCAACTTTCTCCGTATAAGTTTGTACCAAAGCCACCTGCCTCTTAAACATCTGCCTTTCTTATACTGACTAGAATTATCTGAAAATAAAGGATGACTCACTGTCCTGGGAATAGGTGATGAGCTTCCTACCTCTAAAGCAGCACTTCTCAACTTTGGCACTATTGACACTTGGGGCTAGATAATTCCTTGTCATGATGGGTCACCCTGTGCATTGTGGGGTGTTTAGCAGCATCCCTGGTCTCAACCCACCAGATGCCAGTAGCAACTCTCCCCAGGTCGTGACAACCAAAAATGTCTCCAGATATCACCACGTGTCTCCTGAGGGGCAAAACCATCTCTGGTTGGGAATCCTGTTTCAGTAGTCAAGAAGAAGAACAATACGTTCTTCAAGGGGGTTACAGCAGGAAGATTCCTGTGCTGGGTGGGAGCTTGAACCAGATTTTAAACTCCATGGAAATCCTACAGTACTACGATAGCATAAAATGGTTTTTAAGTCAGTGGTGTTGATGGGGTGAAGTAGAGAGAGGAATGGGGCAGGAATGGGGGAAATTTAGAATCCGGGTCCAATGGACTTGGGGTCCACTCCGAGATCATCTGAGAGTGTTCCCACTATCTCTCTCCCTCCCACAGCCAATCCCTGCATGGGGTCAGTAGATGAAGGAGGAGAGGTGAGATGCTCACTCAGGAGTTAGAAGACTTATACCAACAGACAATGCTTTCAGAATGTGGTGAGTCTTCCAAGTTTGTTTGTTTGTCTTCCAGACAGAGTCTCACTCTGTCACCCAGGCTGGAGAGCAGTGGCACGATCTTGGATCACTGCAACCTCTGCCTCCCAGTTCAAGCTATTCTCATGCCTCAGTCTCCCAAGTAGCTGGGATGACAGGTGCCCTCCCACCACATCCAGCTAATTTTTGTATTTTTAGTAGACATGGGGTTTCACCATGTTGACCAGGCTGGTCTCCAACCCCTGACCTCAAGTGATCTGCCTGCCTCGGCCTTCCAAAGTGCTGGGATTACAGGAATGAGCCACCGCACCCAGCAAGCCTTCCAAGTTTTACACCGTATCCCCAGCAGCTCTGTGCTCCCACATCCCTAAGTACCAAGAGTAATCTCCTTGCTGCAGTGCTCGAGGGATCTCAGGAGATGCGGGAAAGGGGGACCACCATAGGACCACCGTACTTCTTCCCTGAGACCCCCACAACCAGCACAATCCTCATGGACATTCGCATTCCAAGATCAAGGGTGCAGACTGACACACTTCATCATTTTCATATGAAATGATTTGCAGTCTCAGAGGCACAGACTGACTGCAAGGCTATCATAAACCCCTCCTGATTTATTTCTCTTATTATTAAATAACCATCTCACTGGAGCCTGGGGACTTTGTGTTTTTTTAGGCCAGGCCCCAGCTCTGAAATTGACACAGCCTAGATAATTACAAATCGCCTTAAGGACCTCATTCTGCCTACCTCCCCGGAAAGTTTGCCATTGGATTTCTTGACCTTCCCATGTGAACAGCGCTTGTGTTTAGCTGGGCCATATTTCAATTTGATTGTCTTGCCCACGACACACTGACTGTCTCACATGCTGGAAACAGAATGAATTAGAAGAAGTTTCCTGTTCTGCCTCATGGAGTCTTTTCTTTCCCTTATGCTATGTTTAGCCTTTGTGTGGGCACTTGGCTGATGCCAGATACAACTTATTGCTTTAATTCCTGTTTTGATGAGACACTCTGCTGAGGGTGAAGCTCAAGGGTGAAAGAACTTGCTGAAGTATTTCTTCCGTCATCTACCTCATCTCCTGTGGACTGGTAAAGTTTCTTCCATTTGGGAAAAGAGAGTGTCTTCTTTCAAACACAGAAGAAGTATACTTTATTGGAAGGATTACAATAAAGGAATTCATTGGAAGAATTGCAGATAAAGGAATTCTGGCTGCCTGTCCTGCAGTTGTGCTTTCTATTTAAGCAACATCTACTGCACATCTGCTGAGTACCACATTTTGTGCCAGGCAAGGGTGACACAGCTGTGGCTAAGTCACAGTTCCTGCCCTTGAGGAATTCAAGAGCCTAGCGTGGAAGCAAACTGGTAAATAGGTATTAAAATATGATGTGGTAATAAGAACAAAAGCAATGAAAAGCAAGTATCTCTCGTTTTCTGGGGCACTTACTATGTGTCAAGTTCTATGGCAAAAAAAAGAAGGAATGGAGTCCAGGCTCTGAAGCCAAGCTGCCCCAGTTTGAATACCATTGTGGGCACTGACGAATGATATAAACTTGGAGAAGTCACTTTCTCTCTCTTGGCTTGTAGATGTGGTGTTTTGAACCAGTCATGTAACCTCTCTGAGCCTCAATTTTTTCATCTGTAGAATGGGAGCAATTGTATTCCTTACCTCTTAGGACTGTGTTCAGGATAAAATGAAATAAGATGTATAATGCGATAAATGCTCCACAAAGGCTCACTGTTACTATCTCTATAATCCATGAGGCCAGTCGTATTATTCTCATTTTAAAGATCAAGAAAATAAGGCTCAGATACATCGTATGAGTTGCCCAAGATTTTACGTATAATAAGTGGCAATCCTGCAATTTGAACCCAGGTCTATATGATGCCACAGCCAGGGTTTGAGCTAGAGTTTAGTATGAAAAATCTAATGTTTTTGAGGATCGTAAGGACAGAGAATTTGAGGGGACAGCTCAAGCCTCTATCCTGGGTCCTATGACGTGAAGACAAGAAGAGTTCCCAGGGCTGCAAGAAGAGACCTTAGCATCTCTACTCTGTTACTCTTCTTCCTCTCTGCTCCTTAGTCTCTATTCCTCTGTGTCATCATGAATCTCTGTTTCAACTTCTCCACTTGAATGTCTAATTCAACTTCTAATTAAATGCATTCAATTTCTCCACTTGCATATCTAAATAGCATCTCAGTGTTAAGATACCCAAACCCAGACTCAGGAAGTCTAACCACCCCTCCTATGCTGCTTCTCCCGCAGCTCTTCTCCATCCTGGTACATGGCACCGTCATCTCTCAACCAGTCAACCAAAAACTCTCAAGCTATCTTGATTCCTCTTTTTCTCATTAGCAAAACTCAGCAATCCCACCTTCAAACCAGTGACTGACTCTATTCACAGCTCTCCACCTCCTCCACCACTCTCCTGGCCCAAGGCATCACCCTGTCTCAACGGGACGGCTGCTGGAGCCTCCTTAGGGGTCTTCCTGTCTCACTCTTGCCCCTCCACAGCGCACTCCATGCAGTATCAAAGTGAGCTTTTGAAAACAGAACTTAGGCACTCTGCATCAGCCATGTGGCCTCCTTCTGTTCCTTTGCACCATCAAGTACTTAGCCTCAAATGTTCTCTTTTTGATTTTTAGGTGTCTGTTTCCTTCTCATCATTGGATCTCAACTTAAAAATCACAATCTTTGAGACAACTTGACCACTCAGTCTCCCTCTGACTCATCTTCTGTTTTTATTCTTGCATAGCAAGAATTATCACCAACTAATATTTTTTCTGTTTTTGCTTCTCCCAACTAGACTGTAAGTGTCGTGGGAAGAGAGGCCTTGTCGATTTTGTTTATGTATCTTCTGTATCTTGAACACAATCTGGCACACAACAGGGTCTCGTACATAACAGGTACTCAATAAATATTTGTATACCATAAATACATAAATGAGTGTCTTTCTTCCTCCCTCCCTTCTGTCCCTCCTATCTCTAGCTTTTCATCTCTTAAATTTATTATTCAGAATAAGAATAGAAGACATATAATGTCTCATGCTCAGTCATTTGTAAACACTAGGTAAAACCCTAGAACTCCCAAATTGTAATGAAGAATTCTAAATTGTAAAATGTGACATGTGGATGGTTCCTCTGAAATGTTTACCAGCCTCCCGAAAATGGTTCCTTATCTTCATGAATACAAATGAAGAAGGGCCGCTCAACGATTACCTTCAAAGAAGCAGCAGCCTGTCTGTAATCACCGTCAGATTCTCTCTGCTCAGTCTCTGATGCGCACCCCTAAATTCACTTCATTAGTTTTAATTATCCCCGCCATGAGCAGGCAAAGACTTTAGAGCTATTTTAGAAATGGAATTAGCAAACTTATACACTGGATAACGTTCTCCAAGGTGTTTAGCTGTAATTGTCCTCGTGTTGAGTAGAAATAGAAGCAGCATCAGCTTATCCATTTGCTGAATTTATATTGCATTTTGGGGAAGATGCTGTTTGATGACTTTTTTCATTTGTCTGGATTCATTAACATCAAATCTACCTAGACTGACTTAGCCCTGGCTGAACCGTTGCTACGTTCCTACTTTTTCCTATGACATAATTCTGAGTTGAGCCACATTTCTCTCTCTCTTTCACACATACACACACCCTCGCTAGCAGCAGAAGCAGCAGCAAAAAATCATACCATAAAACTCTCTCACACACACACGCGCACACACACTCATGCACACAAACACATTCACACAAAACAACAACCACATAACTCAACCTAATCATTTCTTACCATTGCCACCATAATACTGCAATACAAGCCACTGTCATCTTTTATCTGGACCACTGTGTAAACCTCCTTTAGGGCTCTATGTTTCTCCTCTGCTCCCCGCCCCCTTTATCCCCATCTGGCCTCCATTCAGCAGCTAACATGCTGCTAATAAAAGAAAATTCGAATCACATCCCCCCACTGCTCAGAGCCCCTGCCTGTCCCTCCTCACATGTGGATTAAGTCCTCACCACGTCGGACCCTAATTGAACCCTAACAGGGCCCTAACTGATCTGGCTCCTGCCCACTTTTCCGACATTGCCCTGAATTACTCACTCCACTCCAGCCACCTTGCCTCCTGAACATTTCTGGAACCCACCAAACCCACTCCTGCCTCAGCACCTCTGTGCTGCCATGCCTCAGCCCGGAACACGATGCAGCAAGCGTCCACATAGTTTGCTTCCTCACTTCACTCAAGTCTCCGTTCAAATGCCGCCTCCTCTGAGAAGCCTCCCATAAGCACTCTAATGAAACACTACCCTCAGTCTTTATCCCTACACTTTGATTTTTCTTCCATAACATCATCAGCTGTCATCATTATATAATCTAAGTCGGGCATGGTGCTTCACACCTGTAATCCCAGCACTTTGAAAGGTCAAGGTTGGCAGATCACTTGAGGTCAGCAGTTGGAGACCAGCCTGGCCAACATGGTGAAACCCTGTCTCTACTAAAAATACAAAAATTAGCCAGGCATTGTGGTTACATGCCTGCAGCCCCAGCTAGTCTGGAGGCTGAGGCAGGAGAATCGCTTGAACCCAGGAAGAGGAAGCTGCAGGGCGTTGAGGTTGCACCACTGCACTCCAGCCTAGATGACAGTGAGATGCCATCTCAAAGAAACAAAAAGATTATATAATCTAAATACTTGTTTAATTGTCATCTCCCTACATTATGCATAAGAATGTGCTAGCAGGAGCATGGGAATGAGAAAATAAAATCATGGGTAAAGGGTAAAACGTTTCAGTTACACAGGAGGAATAAATTCTGGTGATCTATTGCACAGCAAGGTGCCTCTAGTTAATAGTAATGTATTGTATATTCCAAAATTGCTAAAAGAGTGAATTTCAAATGTTTTCACCACAAAGAAATGGTAAGTATGTGAGGTAATAGATATGTTAGTTAGCCAGATTTCCTCATCCACAATATATACATGTATCAAAGCATCACACTGTATTCCATCAATATATGCAATTATTATTTATTGATAAAAATATAATTAAAGGCTGGGCATGGTGGCCCACACCTGTAATCCCATCATTTTGGGAGGCCAAGGCAGGAGGATCACTTAAGCCCAGGAGTTCAAGACCAGCCTGGGCAATGTAGTGAGACTCCCTCTGTATTTAAAAAAAAAAAAAAAGAGAGAGCGAGAGAGAGAGAAAGAAAAATTTTTTTAAATGATGATTCAGGTAGAAAAACGGAATGACTGTAAAAGTGAGCTGACATGCCTGATTTGGCTAAACCTCTGTGGTGGTGGAAACTGAGAAGCCAATTTCATTAAAATCGTTTAACTGGGATTAAAATGCACTTCTGTGGGAAACCTGAGAATCTGGGTGTACTTTTGTATTAGTCCGTTCTCACACTGCTAATAAAGACATACCTGAGACTGGGTAAATTATAAAGGAAAGAAGTTTAATTGACTCACCACTCACCATGGCAGAGGAGGCCTCTGGAAACTTACAATCATGGTGGAAGGGGAAGCAAACACGTCCTTCTTCACATGGTGGCAGCAAGGAGAAGTGCCCAGCAAAAAGGGGGGAAAGCCCCTTATAAAACCATCACATCTCACGGGAACTCACTCACTGTCACAAGAACAGCATGAAGGTAACCACCCCCATGGTTAAACTACTTCCCACTGGTCAGTCCCAGGACACATGGGGATTATGGGAACTACAATTCAGGATGAGATTTGGGTGGAGACACAGCCAAACCATATCAACTTTCCACTCAAGAAGGCTCAAAACATCTCTCATCCATCATCCCAGTGCCCACCCTCCCTCCCCATCACTTTGGGTCACCCAGTCCTTTGGGGGCATCGCACCAACATTTCACAATATCTGTACAATGAAGATACTACCCACAAATACCAAAATGTGAGTTTCAACTTGGCAAATACATCAAGAACAGTAAAAATGTCCAACTCTTCAAGGCAGAAATCCTCCTTTTAGAAAATATCATATGGGGCTAGGCACGGTGGCTCACGCCTGTAATCCCAACACTTTGGGAGGCCGAGGAGGGTGGACTACGAGGTCAGGAGATCGAGACCATCCTGGCTAGCACGGTGAAACTCCGTCTCTACTAAAAATGAAAAAACAGAATTAGCCGGGCATGATGGCGGGTGCCTGCAGTCGGCAGGAGAATGGCGTGAACCTGGGAGGCGGAGCTCGCAGTGAGCCGGAGCTCGCAGGGAGCCGGAGCTCGCAGTGAGCCGAGATGGCATGCCACTGCATTCCAGCCTGGGAGACAGAGCAAGACTCTGCCTCAAAAAAAAAAAAGAAAGAAAGAAAGACAATATCATATGGAAATATTCTGAAACACAATGTTTCATGTACAATGTTATTTACAACAGTGAATAGGAAACAGGAAACAGTCCAACTGTCTCGTAGTATGGCACTGGTTAAACAAATGAGGGTACATTACTATGATGGACTTATGCAGTCATTAAAATTATGTTTATGAGCATTTTTAATGTCAGGAAAATACTTATTCCATAATGACAAGCAAAATAATGAAAATGCAAAATCTATTATTTCAGTCTCAACTATGGAGATAAAATAAATTTTAAAATACTGGAGGAAATATACTAGAGTGGCTAACTCTCGTTTTAAAAATTATTTTTTCTGCTTTGTAATATTTTTCATGTTTTCCAAAGCGGCCTGATGGGGATTGTCTCCACCTCATTCTATTCCCAGGAAATAATTTTGTGCCCCCTGCTGTTCTGACATAAGAGAGTCATGTTGGGAAAGATGAAGAAAAGCCATACTTATTTAAAGTTATGACAAACTGAAATTATGCTAAAAGACAGCCAAAAAGAAAGCTTTGTCTGAAAGTTATTTCTCCAGGCTTAACTGAAAAAGTACGCTCCTGCATCCTTTCCTTCCTAGCACAACACCTGAAGGATCTGGCTTCCACTTACCTCAAAGGCCAGCCAGGGTAGGGACTTAAAAACTGACATTCTGGCTAAAGGTTGAAAGGAAGAAGAAGTGGGGTACTAGAAAGATCAGGGAAATTAAGAAACCAAGGGAACCATCAGGGAGGAGTAAAACTGGAAAGAAAACCACAGAAAAAAAAAAATCAGAAACCCACCCATCTACAAGGGTCGAATAGATAACCAAGCTGTCTGTAAGAAGCAAAAGGGAGGCCAGGCGCAGTGCCTCACGCCTGTAATCCCAGCACTTTGGGAGGCCAAGGCCGGCGGATCACCTGAAGTCAGGAGTTCGAGACCAGCCTGGCCAACATGGTGAAACCCTGTCTCTACAAAAATACAAAAAAAAAAAAAAAAATAGCCGGGCATGATGGCGGGTGCCTGTAATCCCAGCTACTTGGGAGGCTGACGCAGAAGAATCACTTAAACCTGGGAGGCGGAGGTTGCGGTGAGCCGAGATCACGCCATTGCACTCCAGCCTGGGCGACAGAGCGAGACTCCAAAAAAAAAAAAGAAAAGAAAAGAAAGAAAGAGAAGAAAAGAAAAGAAAGAGAGACAGAGAAAAAGAAAAGAAAAGAAAAGAAAAGAAAAGAAAAGAAAAGAAAAGAAAAAAGAAGCCAGAGGGGAATGGTGGGGACTGTGGCAAAGTGGAAGGTTTTTACTCTATTTAATGGGGAACAGTTAAGTCAGTTCCAGGTAAATGTTACCACATGCAAACCCAGTTTTTTTCAGGCTTTTCCAATTTTTCAATCCAGAAATCCATATTTTTATGCAAAACCCTCACCTTATAAAATATCGACAAATAAAGATTTACACTCCATTAAAAAAGTATCAGTATCATGAAAATAGTAGGCGGTGAGGCCAGGCATAGAGGCTCACGTCTGTAATCTCAGCACTTTGGGAAATTGACAATGATGAATCACTTGAGCCCAGGAGTTTGAGATCAGCCTGGACAGCATGGTAAAACCCTGCCTCTACCAAAACAAACAAACAAACAAAAATAGCTGGGTAGGGTGGCATGCACCTGTAGTTCCAGCACCTAGGGAGGCTGAGGTGGGAAAATTGCTTGAGCCCACGAGGCAGAGGTTGCATTGAGCTGAGATTGTACCACTGCACTCCATCCTGGGTGACGGAGCCAGACCCTGTCTCAAAAAAAAAAAAAAAAAAAAAAATATATATATATATATATATATATATATATATATATATATGCAGATGATTATTTTTGGTTGATAGCCACATAGGCATTGTTATTTTTCTATATTTTTTAAGTAAGAAAAAAGAAACAAGGACAAAATTAAAACCCCCACTACACAGACCAAGTAAAATATTGACAAGCCACATTCAGTTTTCAGCCATGCCATAGTACAAGGATTCTCTTTGACCCATCTGAGACAGACTTAGCATGAATCGATGGGAAACTAAAAGGAAACACAGAGGATTTTTCTTATTTTTACTATCATCCATGGTTTTTTTAAGAATAGACATCACCACCCTATCCCTCCAAATTTTAAGGGGTTACAAGAAAATGAGCATCTTTTATCATAAAGCAATCAAGGGCTGAAAAAAAGCTAGGATGGAATGAGGCTCGGCAAAGCTTTCCTCTCCGAGCTTGGAGAATGGACACATCTTGTATCTTGCCCAGCCTCAGCTGTTTGAGTGAGTGCACCTCTTGTGTTAAAATGACATATCCAGATTAATTTGTTTGACAAAGGAAAAGAGGTGTGAGAGATGTTGGGTCATGGAGACGGTTATGTTGTCGCTGTCTTTATAAATCATCCCTGCTTCTCCTGAGACAATGCCAGGTTAACTCACAGATGCCTCTGGTTCAGACGGTAAAGATGGGAACAAATCACCCTTTTGCTGAAGAGTTCAGTTAGACAGATTGTGGTGGTGTCTACAGGGCCAGAAATGATCAGAGTCTTACAAAAGTAACACAAGAGCATCACAATCGATTTCTATAGCTGCCTCATCTTAGGGGTCGCCATCTGGTGACCAAGGGAAAACAAGAACTGAGACATCTTACAATTTAGAACTGGCTAGTGAGACCCAGGTCTCCTTGGTTGTTCTCCCCATTGACTCATGGCCCTGGGGTTCCCTGAGCCCAGCACATTGGTTAAGAGATTCTGCTAATGACTATAGAGTTAATGATAACCAGCAATAACTTTTACCTATGCAAAGCCTGCTCTATGCCTAATGATTGACCTGCGTTTCCATTTACTATTTCCAAATCTTGAAATAGATACTGGCAGTCTCATTTTACAGATAAGGAATTTTGAGACTGGATAGATGAAGTGACTTTTCCAAACCCATCAGCTGGGGTTTAAGTGGGAATTCTGATACTGTTCCAGCCCACCTTTCAGAGATCGTCATGATGAGACGGTCACTGTAGAGATGTTTTCCAGATATTTGTTTCCCAGAGGATCAAGACCTTCATCAGCTTGACTCTCTTTTTTTTTTTGAAATGGAGTTTCACTCTTGTTGCCCAGGCCGGATTGCAATGGCGCAATCTTGGCTCACCGCAACCTCCGCCTCACAGATTCAAGTAATTCTCCTGCCTCAGCCTCCCGAGTAGCTGGGATTACAGGCATGCATCACCACCATGCCTGACTAATTTTGTATTTTTAGTAGAGATGGGGTTTCTCCATGTTGGTCAGGCTGGTCTCAAACTCCCAACCTCAGGTGATCCACCCACCTTGGCCTCTGAAAGTGCTGGGATTACAGGCATGAGCCACCACCCCCAGCCCAATTTGACTTTTAAAAAAATAGTAATTTTAAAATACAGCTTCAAAAGAAACTGTAGAGTATAGTAAAAAGAATGAAGTTCTAGTATCAGACAGATCAGGAACTGCATGTGGACTCAGCCCACTTCCCTGCCATGAGATCCAGACAAATCCGTAAAACTCTCTGAGCTTTGGGTTTCTCGTCTGTAAGAGAGAAATGGTCATTTGACACACATTAAGTATTATGTAGGAATAATTTTCTTTTCCTAATGGGAGACTGGCAGAGCTGTTTCCCACAGAAACCACAGCATAAGAGCCCAAGTTTACTTCCTGAAATCACAGTTTGACCATTGCCGAAAGGCCACTTCCGTGCTTTTCTCTCCCCTGTTCTTTTTTTTTTTTTTTTTTGAGGCAGAGTTTCACTCTTGTTGCCCAGGCTGGAGTGCAATGGCACGATCCTGGCTCACTGCAACCTGTGACTCCTGGGTTCAAGCGATTCTCCTGCCTCAGCCTCCTGAGTAGCTGGGATTAAAGGTGCCTGCCACCCACCACACCTGGCTAATTTTTGCATTTTTAGTAGAGACAGAGTTTCACCATGATGGCCAGGCTGGTCTCTAACTCCTGACCTCAGAGGATCCGCCCACCTCGGCCTCCCAAAATGCTGGGATTACAGGCATGAGCCACCACGCCCAGCCTATTTTTTTTTAATTGACAGATAACATTGTATGTTTTATTATGTATCACATGATGTCTTAAAGTATATATACATTTTGCCATTGAAAGTAATGGCAAAAACCACGATTACTTTTGCACCAACCCAATAGTTAGCAAATGCATTTCTTCACATGGTTATTATTTTAGTGGGGAGAGCACATAAAATATCCACTCTACATTTTTCAAGAATACAGCATAACATCATTAACTACAGTCACCTTGCTGCACAATAGATGTCTTGAAATTTATTCCTCCTGTCATTATGTATCCTTTGACCAACCTCTCCCATTCTCCTCACCCCTCTAACACTATACTCTATATTTCTGTGAGATCAACTTTCTAAGGTTTCACATATAAGTGAGATCATGCAGTATTTGTCTTTCAATGCCTAGCTTATTTCACTTCATATAATGTCCTCCAGGTTCATCCATGCTGTCCCAAATGGTAGAATTTTATTCCTTTTTGTGGCTGAAGTTTTTCTGCTGTGTATATATACTGCATTTTCTTATTTATTTATTTGTTTTTGAGATGGAGTCTCGCTCTGTCACCCAGGCTGGAGTGCAGTGGCGCGATCTCGGCTCACTGCAAGCTCCGCCTCCCGGGTTCACGCCATTCACCTGCCTCAGCCTCCCGAGTAGCTGGGACTACAGGCACCCACCACCATGCCCGGCTAATTTTTTGTATTTTTAGTAGAGATGGGGTTTCACCGTGTTAGCCAGGATGGTCTCGATTTCCTGACCTCGTGACCCTCCCACCTCGGCCTCCCAAAGTGCTGGGATTACAGGCGTGAGCCACCGCACCCGGCTTTGCATTTTCTTTATTCATTCATCCACTGATGGACATGTAGGTTGCCCCCATGTCTTGTCTATTGTGAATAGTGCTCTAATAAACATGGGTGTGCAGATGTCTCTTTGACATGGTGATTTTATTTCCTTTGGGTATGTATGCAGTAGTAGGATTGTTGGCTCACATGGTAGTTCTATTTTTAACTTTTTGAGGCACCTCTCTATACTGTTTTCCATAATGGCTGTGCTAATTTACATTCCCACCAATAGTGTGCAAGAATTCCCTTTTCTCCATATCCTCACCAACACTTGTTATCTTTTGTCTGCAGAAGTGTTCCACAGGACTCGTGGCATATTTTAAATCACCTTTATTTAGGTATATTGTCATACACTAAGATGCACACATTTTCAGTGTACAGTTTAATAATTTGGACAAAGATATACACTTACATCATGTAGCGGCAAAGACAAATTAAAAACAAGAGGCCTAATTTTCCCTGTTGAAAATAAGGAAAGAGACTTCTCCCTCCCTTTTCTTAGAGCATTTACTTTAGAAAACCTCTAATTGTAGGCTCTTTCTCTGTCTCTTTAAAACGTATGTAAATTTTTTAAAAGTGAACTAAGTTTCTTGCCAGCTTTAGGAGCCAGAAATGGCTTTCTCAGGGACCTGGGTACCATCTCTTAGAAATGTAATCATCAAGAAAGATGGCGCCTCTATCTCCCAATTCCTGTGGGAGAATAGGAGTCTAATCCAAGCTGGAGTGGGCACCTCACTGCAAGTTACAAAACTGTCTCCTGTCATAAAGATGTGAGAAGTCTATTTTTCCTTAGGATAAAGCCAATTAGCAAGCACAGATGGCCATCCCAATTACTAAGTGAATCTAGGATGAACTATGTATGACAAATGTTGCTGTCAAATTCTCTGACTTGAGGACTATTTATTGTTTATCTTGAGAATCTGCAGGTAATGGGTTATATCTGCTTGACTGTATAAAAGGGTGAGATTTCTTTCTATCTTTGCAATTGTGCGGCAGATTGCCTGTGATATACATCACATTCTGAACTAATGCTTATTCAGTAATGAAATTGTCTGCCTTCTCTTCTACCTTTTTGAGTTGAGAGGGGATTTTCTTTTGAATTATATGGTATTTCTCCAACAGTCACCACTACCCTGATCGAGATACTGAAAATGGGTCAGGCGCCATGGCTCACACCTGTAATCCCAGCACTTTGGGAGGCAGAGGCGGGCGGATCACTTGAGGTCAAGCGTTCGAGACCAGCCTGGGCAACATGGTGAAACCCCATCTCTACTAAAAACACAAAAATTAGCCAGGCATGGTGTTGTGCACCTGTAATCCCAACTACTCAGGAAGCTGAGCCAGGAGAATCGCTTCAACCCTCGAGGTGCGGGCTGCAGTGAACCAAGATTGCACCTCTGCAATGCAGCCTGGGTGACAGAGCGAGACTCCATCTCAAAAAATAAAAATAAAAAAGGAGAGAAAAGAAAAAAGACACTGAAAATTTCCATCACCCCAGAAGTTACCATGTGCCCCTTTGAAATAAATCCTCAACTCTCCACCCTAGGCAACTATTGATGTTATTTCTATTGCCATAGATAATTTTTGCTGATTCGAGAACTTCTTAAAGTGAAATCATACAGTATTTACTCTTCAACATAAGGCTTCTTTAACCCAGGCTGTTTTCGAGATCCATTCATGGTTCTTGCATGTAACAGTAGGATGTTCATTTTAACTGTACAGTACTATTCCAAAATTGTTTTTCACTCACTCGTTGATAGACATTTGGGTTTTTTCCAGTTTTTGACTGTTAGAAATAAAGCTGCAGTGTACATTCAGGTACAAGTCTGTTTGTGAAAGTACATTTTTATTTCACCTTGGATAAATAGCCAAGAGCAGAACTGCTGAGTCTTATGAGTGTGTATTTAACGTTTTCACTGACATATTATTTTCCAAAGTGGTTGTACCATTTTGCACTCCCATTAGAAAGTTCCTGTTGTTTCATATCCTCAACAACACTTGACATAGTCATTCTTTTTAACTTTAGACATCTTAAGTCATAAGGCATAAATCTTATGTCATAAGTCTTAAGTCATAAGTCTTAATCATAAGATTTTTCTATGTTTTCTTCTTATAGATTTAAGCATTTATATTTAGGTCTGTGATATATTGTAAATGAAATTTTGTGTATAGTGTAAAGCAGAGACTGAGGCTCACATTTTCCTCTCTAAATATCTTCTTTTTCCATCACCATTTGTTAAAAAAACACCCCATTTCTCCAAGTGAATTCTTCAAGTCTTTGTCTAAAACGAGTTGATCATATGTGTGGGTTATTTCTAGACTCTGTCTTTACACCGATACTATACTGTCTTGCTACTGTAGCTTTATTTCAAAACTTTTACAGTCTTGATATGGTAGCTTTGAAATTGAGTAGTGCAGTTTCTCTAATTTCTCTCTTCTTTTTCAAATGGTTTTGGCTATTCTAGATCTTTTGTACTCTACAAAGCCTGCTTGGGTTTTGACTGGGATTATGATGACTATAGGTAAGTTTGGAGAGAACAATACAATAACAATGTTATTAGTTATCTACTGCTACATAAAAAAAATCTCCAAACTTAAAATGACGTATTTAGTATCTCAGAACATTATCTGTGGATCAGTAACATGGGCATGACTTAGCTAGGTCTTCCAGCTCAGGGTCTCACTCAAGGACACAATTAGGTGGCCATGACTGAAGTCATCTGAGGGTTTGACTGGATCCATTTCCAAGCTCACTCCGTGGTTATTGGCAGGATTTAGTTCCTCACAGGTTGTTGAACTGACAGTCTCACCCTTACTGGTTGTTAGCTGGAGGCTACCCTCAAATCTTTAATATGTGGATCTTTCCATAAGGAAGCTTACAGCATGGCAGCTGGCCTCATCAAAGTAGGCAAGAGAGAGTTAGAAGAAGATAGAAGTCAGTCTTCTAGAACCTAATCTCAGAACAATTGTTCTATCATCTTTGCCATATTCTGTTTATTAGAGGCAAGTCACTAGACTCAGCTCATACTAAAGGGAGAGGATTACACAAGTCATGAATACCAGGAGATATTGATCATTGGAAACCATATTGGAGGTCTACCTACCACAATCATATTGAATATGCCAATCCACGAACATGGTATCTCTCTCAATCTCCCCTCTTTTTCCTTTTCAATTTCTCTTAGCAATGTTTATTGGTTTTACTATTAAAGTTTTGTGTATCTTTCATTAAATTTATTCCTAAATATTTTATTTTTGATCTTCTTCTAAATGATATTTCAAATTTTATTTTTAGTTCCTTATGATCAACAAATTTAAATACAAGTGAGTTTTATATTGACCTTCAATTTTTTGACTTTGTTAATTTCATTTATTAATTCTAGAATTTTATGTAGAATTTTCTATGTAGACAATCATATCATCTGAAAATAGAGAAAAATTTTACTGTGCCTTTCAAATTTCCATATCTTTGTTCTTACTTTTGATGCCTTGTTGCACTAACTAGTTCCCCTATCTAGCAAAAAGTTTAATAGTGGTAAGATATTCTTGCCTTGTTTCTAATATTGTGGGGGATGGGGACAAAAGCATTCACTAAACAGTATGTTAACTGTACAGCTTTTATAGATGCTCCTTATCCAATAGAAGATGTTCCCCTCTGTTTCAATTTCCTAAGAGTTTTTCATCACAAATGGGTTTCCGATCTGTTATCAAATCCATTTAGAGAATTTTTAATTTAAATTACAATACTTTTCAGTTCATAATTTTCATGTTTTTATATAATTTCCATTTTTTGTTGCTATTCCTTATCTGTTTACCCATAAGGGCTATATTTCCCTTTAAGCTCTTGAATATATTTAATTTGATGCTTTATATTCACAATAGCCAAGTATGGAAACAACTTAAATGTCCAACAATGGACAAATGGATAAAGAAACTTATTTCATAATGAAATACTAGTTAGCCTTAAAAAGAAGGAGAGCCTGCCATTTGCACAACATGGATAAACCTGAAGAACATTATGCTAAGTGAAATAAACCAGGCACAGAAAGAAAAATATTATAAAATTATTTTTTCTAAAGTCAAATATCCATATATTTGATTAGAGGTAGAGATTAAAATAGTGATTACCAGGGACAAGAAAAAGGAGCAGTGAAGAAATAAGGAACTGTAAGTCAGCTGATATGAGATAGTACATATATACGATTAAGAAGTCTGAAGGTCTAACATAAAACATGAAGACTATAGGTAATAAAATTGTGCTTTATTTGGAATTTCTGCTAAATAAGTATATTTTAGCTGCTTTTGCAAACAAAAAAACAAAAAAACATAATTTTGTGAGATGACAGATATGTTAATTTGTTTCACTATAGCAACCATTTTATTATCTGTATGTTACCCATAGCATTATATTGTGTACTTTAAATATACACAATAAAATTTATTTTAAATAAATTAAAAAATCAACCAATAAGTTGATGCTTTATATTCTTTTTCATAATATCCATCATCTTGGTATTGATTTCTATAAACTCACTTTTGTTTTTGACAATGAACGGTTAACATTCTCCTGTCTCTTTGCATGTCTAGTGATTTTTTAGTGTACACTGGACATCAATAAAGGAACATTATAGAGACTCTGGGTTCTTTTACTCTAAAGAATGTTGATTTTTATTCTCTAAGGAAGATCAGTTACTGAGTAATCACCTTTAACATGTGTAGTCTTGGCATTATGCTTTGTTAAAGTAGATCTATAGAATCCCCAAGGTTTTTCCTAAGCCCCTCAAACTCCAAATGTTGATGTCTCCGCAGATTTTGGCAGGGCTTGATTTTAAGCTTTGTTAGACAAGATCCAGAGAAGACCTTACTCTATGATATATTCCCACACCATAAGAGTATTTTTCCTGGCTTCTCATCTGGATGACCAACATGTTAACAAGGTTTCTCAACTGTGGGTAGGCCACAACTCTCACATCTCCTAGTACTCATTAACCTGCAGTATTCTCTTCTCTCAGCCCATGGCAGTGACTCACTGGTAAGTCTTGCATAATTTTGCTCTGCACATGTGCATCCCTCAGCCAAGGAATCCCTTAGAATCCCTACAGAGACTCCCTGAGATGCCTCTGTTCAGCTCCCTCCTTTCCAGTGCCCTGCCTTATAGCTTCTAGCCACTTCAGCAGTCCTGATCTCTCATTTCTGCCTCATCAGATCAGTAGCACTGCTGCTTCCTACCCAGGCTCCAACACTCTGCACCATGATCCAAAGATTGTCCCAGCCAATACCACATTGATATGGGTCTTACTTCATGAGTTTCCCACACTCCAGGATCACAGTCTTGGGCTGCTTACTACCCAGTGACTAGAAGCATAAATTTTGTTTAGTTTTATACTTTTTTAAAGCAGGGAGGCCAACCCAAAGCCAGCTGCTTTGCCAAGGCTGGAAGTGGTATGATTTCTGGCATTTTGACTTAGGGGAAGGACGGTCCTCTTCATAAAGAACCCACTTCCTCTCATTCCAAGTTGCTTTGAGCAGTAGCATTGTGGGTCAAAAGCCCCCACTGTGCTTCTTCTGGTATCTGATTATGTCAGGGCATGTCCAGAGGGTCTGTGGTGTAGGCCACTTCAGGGCCTGTACTCATCCTAACAGAAAAGAGCTCTTAAGAGAAGTGGTCCAGGGGTTGGTGAAGAGGAATGAGTCTCCATTACTCATATCTCCTTCTATTCCAGCAATGTGGACAGAGCTTAAAATCCTAGAAAGATTGAGAGAGTGCACAATAACCAAAAATTCCATTTGCTGACATTTTTGAAGAAAGTTGATATCAGTTGTAATAATAGTACTGGTTGAACACTTACTATATTCCAGCCATGGCGAAAGAGAACTCTCCATGAACTAACTTATGTAATTTATACAAAATCCTGATGAGAAATATTCTGTTACTATCCTGATTTTTCAGATGAGCTTAACCAACGTGCTAAGAAAATAAGTACCTTCCCCATGGTAAACCAACTTAACTAGTAAAAATGGAACCTTGCACCTTTGATGATCATTCTACCCTCCCATTCAGTACGACGTATACCAAGCAATCTGAGATGTATTATCTCTTTTAATTTTCTTAACTACTTAGTAAGGCCAGTAATTTACAGATGAGAAACCTGAGGCTCAGAAGGGGATAATTACTTTACCCCAAGTCCTTTACCTGATGAGTAGGAGCTCTGAGCTTTGAACCTGGTTTTGTCTGATTCCAATCCAATGCTCTTTCTCTGGCCTCCCATGGAAAAAGCCCAGGAGCCCCCAGGGAATTCAGTAAGAAGAGAAAAAACATTTCATGGCTACTTTGTCCTTCAACATCATGATGGTCTCAACCAGCGACATATCTCAGCAGCAGGAAGGGCAAAGAAGTGGATAAGAAGTGCTTGGGCTTGGGTGAGGGCGTAGATGAATGGGGGTTCTACAACTGTAGATCCCACACCGACACAGAAATATTGTTTGTGCCTGGTGTTGAGACCTATTCTTACCACTGTATTGAATTGGCCTGAGGGGGAAAAAATGTTACCCATTTTATTTCACAAACTGCTTTGGAAAGTAGATAAGTTTAGTGTTGGCAATTTTGGTCTCTCCACAGCATGAGCTGTTTCCAGTTGGGTCGTAATAAGATAAATGATAGAGGTGCTGGCCCACAGGAAAAGAGGAAGGCTAGCATTCTGATCAGGGAAGTTTGCTTACACCACTAATCAAACACGGTCTGAGTATGCCTCAGAGAAAGAGACGCAACATGAATCAATTTGAACCTAAAATGACTCCCCAAAAGAAGAGTCCCCTGTAAGTAAGCAAGCCTCATGTAAAACAACAGCACAGTTACTTGCCTTTCTGTTCCATTGCAACTCTACCACTTACTAGCTGTGGGTCCTTAGGCAGGTTATTTCACTTTTCCAAGCCTCAATTTTGTCATTTATAAAAATAAAAATAATAATGGCACTAATAAGACAGTATCTGTCAAATCAACCAGTGGCTTTAATGCTGAAGGGAGATCTTTTGAAGCAATTAACACTTGAACAAGACCTGAAGGATGAGACCAGGACAGACATACAAAAATCACATAAAAGAATGTCCCAGGAAGGGTCAGGAAGCATCAGCGGAACAGCAAGTGCAGAGGTCCTAGGGCAGGAAAGGATGTATGTGTTCAAGAAAGAGAAAGACAGTGTTGCTGAAACACAGAAAGCAGGAAAAAGGGAGAGAAAATCAGCTTAAAGCAGGGTCAGATCATGTAGGAATTTTAGGAGACGGTAAGAACATTGTATTTTATTCCAAGTGTAAAGGATGGTTTTTAGAGGATTTTAAAGTGACAGAATAACATAACTTGGCTCATCCCAGAGTAGCCATGGACGAATTGGATCTACAATGCTTACTAAAGTAACGAGTGCGGCAGCTGGAGGTGGAAATGCACCAAGTAAAAACTCAGTAAGTCATAGCTGTCGTGCCTCTCATGGTTGTACCCATCTGGCCTTGTCCTGAGCAAAAGACATTGCTAAAAGGGCTCACTTCCCTGAAGCCAGAGGAAAGTTCCAACTAGGCCACCAACACCACCCCCCAGGCCTGGGACAGCTGACTCAGGAGCAGAGCGATTTGATCCAGCTGAGCTTATTAAAGCTTCCCAGCTTGCTGATGTGGTTATGAAGGTTAGTGATGAGGGAGCATCCTTACCTGGCTTTAGGGCATTACCTGCTGCTGGGGCTGCACCTGGACTCCTGCCCTCCAGAGGAGGAGGAAATGATGTTTCTCTGCCTGTGCTCAGTTGGCTGTTATTATTGCTGAGACAGGCCCTTCAGGTAGCTACAAATGAGGGCAGGGACCATGGATGCAATCTGCCCACTCCCTGAGTCATAGAATCTTCCAGGGTCTGTGCTAGGAGGGACCTTCCCCTCATCTAATTATAATGCCAGAAATAAGCTACTGTTTGTTAAGCACCTACTATGCTCTAGGCATAAGACAGTTACATTTCCTCTTTCAAGTATTTAACCACTCTTCCAGAGAAGCATTTTTTCCCTCCATTTTACAGAAACTCAGAGAGGTTAAGTAAGTTGCCTAAGGTCACACAGCTATTCAGTAGCAAAGCTAGGATTTTAACCTAGTGTTTTTAACTCCCAGCTTAGACTATATCCTTCTATATCCTTTTTCCCCCATCTGAGAAATGAAGACAGTAAAGGTAAGAATGCACAAGAAATTGCTTTAAATCAGACGCCTCTATGTGTTTTTTAAAAAAAAACAACTTTTGTCACAGAAGGTAGGTTCTGGCATCACAGTCTCTGCCTACGTGATCCTCAGAGAGCAGGACAAGTTGACCTTGATGGTCGCTTCTGGCTTTTAAGTAGAGAGATTCTGCTTCTGTGATCATTTCTGAAAAGACCTACAAAGCAGGTTGTTTAAGTAAGACTGAAAACTGAACCAAATCACAAATATTTATTGACCCCTTGATGTGCCGGGATTTATCAGTTAGTAAAGATTCATGTACTATACTTCTGGAGTCTGCTTCTGGCTAAGCTGGAGTAACAGATCAGAGTTGCCCTTGCACCTGAAATAACTATGAAGACACAAAAAAATACAAGAAGGAACGGTTGGTTGTTGTTGTTGTTTTGTTTTGTTTTTGTTTTTGAGATGGAGTTTTGCTCTGTCACCCAGGCTGAAGTGCAATGGCACGATCTCAGCTCACTGCAACCTCCACCTCCCAGGTTCAGGTGATTCTCCTGCCTCAGCCTCCTGAGTAGCTGGGATTACAGGCGCCCACCACCACATGTGGCTAATTTTTTTGTATTTTTAGTACAGACAGGGTTTCACTATGTTGTCCAGGGTGGTCTCAAACTCTTGACCTCATGATCCGCCCACCTCGGCCTCCCAAAGCACTGGGATTACAGGCTTGAGCCACCGCACCTGGCCAAAGTAATGGTTTTAAAGCCAGTGTACCGCAGACAATGGAGACAGTGACCCCTATGAGGTGAGAAACAAACGAGTTAAATCCTATGATTCTTACTGCCTTGACAGAATTTCCAGGAGCAGCCCAAGGAGAGGGAAGCCAGGAAGAGCTTCCTCAACTCCACGGACTCTTGGAGTTGAAGAGATGGAGCTGTAAGACCAGGAAATCTGAAGTAAACACAGTTTGCAGGATGTAAAGGAGAGAGACCTGCAGAGGCTCCCCTGGTGTATTGAGCAGAACACTGAACAGCACCTGGATGTGAGGAAACTACCCAAGCCCATGGAAAGAACGTCCAAAAGGATTAGAAGAAATACTGCCTGAGACTCATACAGGGTCAGAAACAGTTCCTACTAGCCAGACTGGAAAAACTCATGATTCCCTGGGCACTGGCCAAAGTTCTTTAGAAAGGTCTTGCCTCAGCATTGGTAATGTTGTAAATCTTAGAATAGTACGGGGCAAAGGTAAGTCCCCTAGACAAAACCACATCCTGAATATTTCCCTTTTTTCTTGCAACATAAATTCCCACAATAATTGTGGGAAAAAAGTTGGGGGAGATTGTAGCATTATTACATATAAGTTCGTAGTGGAGAATTTCCGTCTTGAGCCAGGCTTAGCCTAGAACAAAGACTGGTTTTTCGAGAAGCAAATAAACAGTTTTGGAAGGAGAATCACAAACCCAGTCATTAAGTCATACCTGGAACAACGTTAACCAGGATTTTACAAAAATCTATGCCTATAGAGCAAGTGATAAGCTCAAGGTAATTTTTTAAGTGTAAGTCATTTGTTTTCCATCATGCACTTTTTTAAAAGAGAGTTGCGTGGGGACGAAAGTTTTCCAGTGATCTTTTTAACATGCTGCACTCCAGAGTACAATATTAAATACCAATTAATCAGTAGCAGAAAGACATTTTAAATTTGATTTAACAAATATTCACTTCTGTCAGTAGGGTGGATACTGCATGTATATATATATAAAAAATCCACTGAACACCAAAGAATTGCCAATGTGCTAGAGGAATTAGAGATAAAACAGAAACAGATGGTTCTTACTCTCAAAACTAAAGAGACAGCCTCATCTGAATAATATTAAACTTCGGGAGTATCATAGGTATGAAATATTAAAACTTGGCCTGGGATCCCTTCACTAGAGTCCATAGAGTCACAACATGTATGTTGCTGTGCCTGTGGTCTGACTCATGACAGGCATTACTAATTGATAGGGACACTCAACGGATAAGCCAGACTGACAATTGATTAAGGAGAAACCATTTCACCCTGGCTATCAGATTATCTCCTTCTGATGGTTTTCATCCACCTAAACTCAAGTCTTTCAACAGTTCCCATGTCCAAAGTATCCTAGTTGATTTCATGCCATTTAATTCTTTGAGAGACAGAATATTTGCCTCCTGGTTTGCTTTTCGCAACAATTGCCCCCTGCATGCCCTTCTGCCTTTCTCCATCCTCCAATATCATCCAATAACGTTGCCATCATCATCAACATCATCATCAGTATCATTTTCAGAACACTAACTCTGAACCAGACTAAATACTAAAATTGAAACTAGGCCAGGCACGGTGGCTCACACCTGTAATCCCAGCACTTTGGGAGGCCAAGGCAGGTGGATTGCCTGAGCACAGCAGTTTGAGACCAGCCTGGCCAACATGGTGAAACCCTGTCTCTACTAAAAATTAAAAACAAAAAATAAACTGGGCATGGTAGTGGGTGCCTGTAATCCCAGCTACTATGGAGGCTGAGGCAGTACAATCACTTGAACCCGGGATTTGGAGGTTCCAGTGAGCTGAGATCACGCCAATGCACTCCAGCCTGGGCGACAGAGTAAGACTCCATCTCAATAAATAAATAATAAAAATAAAAATAAAATTGAGGCTAGATACTAAGGAGGTATTAAATATTTTCCATGTTTTTTTCAAATTTTTAGGACTTTCTGAATGAGTACTACTTTATCCCCATTTTAGAGATAAAGAAACTGAGATTTAAAGACTCAAAGTAACTTGCCTATGTTTGGCTCTTGAAAACTAAAATTCAAACCCATAGGCTATGACATCATAGAAAAACTCATGTGTAATGTGCAAAGATTATTTTCTATGTCAATCCAGGTGTCCCAAACTCTCTAAATATAAACACTGCAAAGGAATTATTTATTTGCTATTATTGTGACTGGAGTCCATGTAACATTTTGCTCATAGAGATTTTGACCATAAGCCTAGAAGTTATATGAGAAGATTGAAAAATCTCTTTGTTCCAATTCGGAAGCATTCAGCCAGTATTAAAAATATTACTGCAGCTCTGTGTGAATTGCGTTGTTTTTTTTTTTTCATGATAAATTTTGTGTCGTGAGGATTTCCTAAGTGGCTTTCTTTCCAATAAGCATTTCCGTTCGGGTTTCTTTTGTGGTGTGCAGATGGTAATAAAATAAAGCTGCCATTCCCGTCCTTGCTTTTAACTTTCGTCACTACACATCATAAATAGTGTAGGAGTTCTCACCAGGGACTCCTGGGGTATATATAAATTGCTGTTATTTCTGTGGTTTACCACTTGGACCTGGAGTGATTTATCTTTGCACAACTAGGGGCTGCTGTCGAATTTATCATCCGAGTGGAGGCAGAAAGCCAATGGGCCCATGTTCATTGAGCAGCTAAATGTGAATTGCATGGTACGGACAGAGGTCAGGTTAGGTCTGATTAACTCATAAATGACTGTGCCCACTGGATGCAACATGGGAAACCACAGCTGCTAATAAAGTATTACAAAATGCAAGCTTCATGAAGGTGGGGGCCTTGTCTGTCTTCTTCACCATTCAAGCCCTACCACCTGGCTCCATGCATGGCACACCATAGATGCTCTATTAATATTTTTCCCGACATTTTATTATAAAAGATTTGAAACATAGCAAAGTTGAAAGAATTTTTCAGGGAAAGCTCATACACTCACCACCTATGTTTTACCATTTAAATGTTATGATATTTGCTATGTTATATATATATTATATATTATAAAATTATATATATATACCCATCTATTAATCCACTTCATTTTCCAAAGCATTTTAAAGTAAACTGCAAACATCAATACACTTCCCCCCAGGTATTTCAGCATGCATATCATTAACTTCTGTTCAATATTGTTTTGTACTTTTTTCTTTTGATGCAAATTTACTTACAGCTTAATATATAAATCTTAAGAGCACATTTACTGGATATTATGAATTGAGTTGCATCCCCACTAAAATTTCTATGCTGAAGTCTTAACCCCAGTACTGCAGAATGTGACTGTATTTGGATATAGGGTCTTTAAAAAGGTCAATTAATGTTAAATGAGTTTATCAGGGAGGACGTTAATCCAGTATGATTGGTGCCCTTAAAAGAAGAGGTGGTTGGGACAGACACACACAGAGTGAGGAAACACAGGGAAAAGACCTCCCCCTACAAGCCAAGGAGAGAGGAGTGGAACAGATCCTGCCCTCACAGCCCTAAGAAGGAACCAACCCTGTCCATATCTTGATTGTTGACTTTTAGCCCCCAGAATTTTATGAAAATAAATTCATGTTGTTTAAGCCACCCAGTCTGTAGCATTTTGTTATGGCAGCCGTAGCAAACAAATACACTGGGTTTTGACAAATGCATTCACCTGTGTGACTCAAACATCTGTCAATATACAAAACATTAGTACACTCCAGAATGTTCTCTCACGCTCTTGCTCAAGCAATTTCCAACCAAGACACTACTGTGAATTTTTATACTCTAGGTTTGTTTTGTCCATTCTCGAACTTCATAAAAATAGAATTATGCGCTATACACTCTTTTATGTAAGGCTTATTTTGCTGAATGTTTTTGAAATACATTCATGCTTTTCCATGAATCAACAGTTTATTCTTTTCATTGCTAAGTAGCATTCCATTGTACGAATGTACCACAGTTTACTTATACATTATTGTATGGATACACACTGTGCTGGGAATAGGTTCTGATTTACGAAAATTATAGATAAAACTGCTGTGAATATTCCTGTACAAGTATTTTCTTAATCATATGTTTTTATTTCTTTTGGGGAAATATCTAGGAATGGAATGATCGGCTCAAATGGCAGGTGTCTGTTTCATTTTATAAGAAATGGCCTGAAATGTTTCCAATGTGGTTGCACCATTTTACATCCTTACCAATAATGCAGAAGAGTTCTGCATGTCCTTGCCAACATCTGGGGCTGTCACATTATGTTTCAAGAATGAATAAAGATGTGGATTGTTCCTGAGTCTTGAAGTGACTATTCCTGGAACTCCGTTGGAGTTCAAGTGGAAAAACCAGATTTCTTTCTCTCAGAGAAGAATACATGATGCAATGAGAAGGCTCTGGGCTTTGGAGATGGAATATCTGGGTCCATTTCCCACCTCTGCCACTTAGTTAGCTGTGTGATCTGGGCAAGCCATTTAAGTTTCTTGAGCTTCCATTTTCTCATGTGTCCCAAGGACAAAATGAGGAAATGCATTGAACAATGCTTACCATTGAGCCTGCATATAGCAAAGTTTAGAAACTGATGCTTCATGACACGGGTCAGTCACTGTTCTCTTTTTCATCTTTTCTCAGGACCTTCTCGTTCCTTTATCACATCCACCTTGCCCCTTAAATTCTTTCCTGCATCCTTTTCCTCCTTCTTCATACCTCTGTAGAAAATCAGAATTTTTTTTTAGAACAGGGCATACCCCCTAGTCAAAGGTATGCTTTGAAGAGATCAGGAGAACCGACTCACAGAAAAAAGACCTAAATTTTAATTGAGCTTCACTTATTAGTATGGTACTGGGGACAAATAAATCTTAGTTTTCTTCTCTGTAATTTGTAGAGAACAACACCTTGCCCCATGGGGTCACGTGGTAAGTCAAATCAAGTAAGTGTCCCAGACAGTGCACAGAATAGAGTAAGTGGTCAGGAAACAAGAGTACTTTTCCTCCACCAGGTCTGAGGTCAGAAGGCACATCGCATGCACGAGGTCTGCACCTCTCTGCCCACTCTGAACTCTGCTTCTGACTCATTTGGGACTGCCAGAAGCCCTGTGATCTTTTGTCCCCTCTCTATAGATCTTGCTACTCAGGTCATTGATGTTCTTTGAATGTTCAGGAGCCAAGAGCCTTGGTGTGTGATTAGGCCCCAATCCCTGGGGAGAGTGTATGACGTGTGCTGATGGAGAAATACACAAGGAGAAGAAAAAAAGAGAGAAAGCAGGATTCACTCAGCATCTGTTTCCATCCTAAGCCTCAAAGAAAAGATTTCAGAAGATACCTTCCTCCATGCCTCTTCCCTATCATCTCGTCATTAAAGCCTCAGAGAGATATTCAGAGCATCCCTTCCCTCTTCAATTAAACGTAAAGGAATGTCTCTTCATATTTAACAAATGATTCCTGTGAATAAAAATAAAATCCTTTCATTCAGTGATCATTCTATTGGATTATTATTATTATTAACCACTGGTTGACTCTTGCTAATTGAGCTCCTCTAAATGAAAGGTTAACATTTCTTAGTACAAAATAGCCACTAACCACTTAGCAATTTGCAGAATATGTTCCCTGTGCTTTGCCTAATTAAAGGAACATTGAGGAGAGGGGCTTGTGAGTTGTCAGGGATGATCTTGGGAAGATGGAAGTGGCCCAATATCACTCCCTAGCTCCTTAATACACCATGTTCATTCTAAATGAATTCTTAAACCTGTGCTTCTTGAAGTTGCTCAAGCCTTTACAACGATGAATGCTTGAAGTCTCCTAGACGCATAGATTTTCACTGGATAATTAGGAAATGGGGTAGATGAATCTCTTCCAAACTGTACTCTTGGGTAACCTAAATGGCTTAATTTAAATTGCTAAAGAATTTACCTATGTGGCAGGGTAAAAGGCTTTGGAAGCCAATAAAACTACATTTTAATACCAGCTATGACTTTTTCTAGCTTGTGACCTCGAACATGTATCCTCTGGAAGTCTCACTTTCCTCACCTACAAAATGTAAATAATAAGACCAACTGAAGGAGCTGTTATGAAGATTAGAGATGATAAAGCACCAACACAGTATGTAATGGGTGCTCTAAATAAAAGTGCTAACTTATCATCATCATCATCAACATCATTCAGCCGAGAGTTTGTGACCTTTTACTTGCAAGCAGATTGAACCTGTGACACTATGTAAAAATATTCTCTTGGGACTTCTCTGTAAGAGACAGCCAGATCCCATGTTTAATGCAAGAAGGGTAGAGGTAGTATCCTCTAAATCTCTGTGCAAGGCTGAATCTTTTGTCCTTCTGCTTCCCCAAGGACTGAAAAGCAGGCACAATGACTAAACACAAATTTATGCATTATTTATGTATGGGAAAGATGATTCTATTGTAACCTGTGGTATGCTGAGACATAAATAAGCCTTGTTAAATCAGATTCTGCAAGGGGCGGGGAGTGACTCTTTACCTGATTTTGCTCCCTCTGGGTATCAGAATTATGACTGTAACAGTCAGAGGGGTTGACCTGGAACTGACATCTAGTTTAACAATACCTGTAGGAATTCTGAATCTATGGGCTTTTAAAAAAACTAATAATAGCTTTGAAGAGAATGCCTGAGTATTTATGCTGGCTTCTAAGGAGGTTCTGTTTCCTGCGACTGCTATGCATTTCAAGTCACAGTGATGGGCAATGAAGTGTCCCATCCTTCTGGCTCAAGGAGGAGTTGGTCAAGTTCAAGGACACTGATTGGGTCATGTTGCCCAAGAGGAGAGGACTGAAAGGAAACAATGCTCATAACACATGCAAGTATTGTTCTCTCTTCTCTCAACCCACTCACATGCCAGGGTGATTTTAACCAACGACCAAAATCTCGGGTACCTACACCGGCCAAGCAGATTACCTGGATGAATGACAGCACTATCTGAAAAGAGCAGCTACTTCTCAGTGCCAGCTGATTGTTGCCACATAGAGGTGTGCAGTGTTCCCAGTAGTCTTATTTTACAGGATGAGTTAGAAGATGAGATTCTCTGTATAATCTTCAATTTTTCAACTATTGGCAAATAATTCTTTTTTTTTTTTTTTGAGACAGGGTCTCACTCTCTGTTGGGCTGGAGTGCAGTGACGAGATCACAGCTCACTGCAGCCTCAACCTCCCCAGCTAGAGCAATCCTCCTACCTCAGCCTCCCAAATAACTGGGACCACAGCTGTGCACCACCATGCTCGGCTAATAAATATTTGTTTGTTTGTTTGTTTGTTTATTTATTTATTTATTATAGAGACAGGGTCTTGCTATGCTGCCCAGGATGTCCTTGAACTCCTGGGCTCAAGTGACCCTCCCACCATGGCCTCCCAAAGTGATAGGATTACAGGCATGAGCCACTGCACCTGGCCAACTTTTTAAAAACACTATAGAGGTCGACAAACACATTTAAGGGCCAAAATCAGCCTTTAGACAGCCAGTTCAGAGCTTAGTCACTGGAATTAGTTAGAACTGGGATCAAGTCTTGGCTCTGCACCTTAGTGTCTGGGTGACCTTGGGTAGGGTTCAGTCTCCTCACCTGCAAAACGAAGTTAATGATGGTACCTACTTCATTTGGCATTCAGATTAATAGGGATTATACTCACAAAGCCCTAAGCGTAATGCCTGGCACATAAAATTGAATTAACACTTGTTTAAGAAGTCATCGGTGCATCAAAATGTGGGAACAGAATTGAAGAATATCAGCCAAGGTTAACCTTTCCAGCCCTTACACGATGATTAATTATGGACTGTCCCATTTTATTTCTTAGTAATTTTGTCCATGTATCTCCAAGTTGGCAGGAATTCCAAGCCAGGCTTTTCCCCAAGAGCTACCCATGAAAAATGATCTCTTCCCACCTCAAATGCAACCAGGTCCATACCAATAAATGTGGTTTATATCTTTCCCTCCATTTTGAGATAACAGGAAGAAATGGGTTAGCAATGGGATAGTTTGAAAAGACCCCCAGTGAATCCTGGATTTCCTCAGAGAAACTTCTCTATGTTTTCACTCATCTTTGTCACCATCTTCATTGACTTCTCTCAGGAAGCAGAAATAGAAAGTACGTGAGCTAGACGGCTAGAAAGTAAAGGCAGTTCCCCTAGGCTTTGTCCAATTTTCTCTACAAACACAGGTCAGGACAGCAGAGGAGAGGCTGCTCCTGGGTCAGGAAAGGTAAGAAATATCTCTAGGTCAGAGTTCAGCACTCAATCTCAGCACTGTTGACATGGGGCCAGAGGACTCGTTATTGTGGGGGATGTCCTGTGCGTTGTAAGATGTTCAGTAGCATTTTTTTTTACTTCCACTGACTAAATACCAGTAGTGCATACACTGCCCCTGCCCCTGCTACACACCAGTTCTGGCCATTGAAAGTATCTCCAGATATTGACAAATGTCCTGTGGAGACAAATGTGCCCCACTAAGGACCCCTACTCTAAATCCATCCCTTCCCTGCTACTCCTTGGGGATATCCCTGATTCTGGAACCCTCCCTGTAATAAAATTAAGAGAAAACAACCAGAAGTATAAGAGCATTCTGTAAAGAAATCTTTAGGGCCGGGTGTGATGGCTCACGCCTGTAATCCCAGCACTTTGGGAGGCCGAGGTGGGCGGATCACGACGTCAGGAGATCCAGACCATCCTGGCTAACACAGTGAAACCCCATCTCTACTAAAAATGCAAAAAACTAGCCGGGCAAGGTGGCGGGTGCCTGTGGTCCCAGCTACTCGGGAGGCTGAGGCAGGAGAATGGCATGAACCCGGGAGGCAGAGCCTGCAGTGAGCCGAGATCACGCCACTGCACTCCAACCTGGGTGACAGCAAGACTCCATCTCAAAAAAAGAAAACTTTAGGAAAAAAAATACAGAGAGTGGGTTTTGGGATCAGCTGACAAGGATTCAAATTCTGGTTCACCCTCAGATGAATTGCTTGAAGCAAAATACCTCACTTCTCTGAGTTTTAAATGTTTCCTTTGTAAAATGAGGATTATGAAACCCTCCTCCCAGGGATATTTTTCATATTAACTGTAATAATGTCAGGAATCTAAATATCACAGCATTATACAGTTCTGCTAAATAAACAGAAATAATTATTATTCCATGAGAAAGATAAAAATTCACCCTGATTTTTTTTTTTTTTTGAGACAAGGTCTTGCCCTGTTGCCAAGGCAAGAGTGCAATGGTGTGATCACAGCTCACTGCAGCCTCAACCTCCTATGTTCAATTGATCCTCCCACCTCAGCCTCCCAAGTAGCTGGGACCTGAGGCACATGCCACTATGCCCAATTAATTTCTTTTTGGTAGAGATGGGGTCTTGCTATATTGCCCAGGCTGGTCTCAAACTCCTGGGCTCAAGTGATTCTCCTGCCTCAGCCTCACAAAGTATGTACTCTAATCCTAAAAAAAAAAAAGTTATTGGATCATGTTCAGTATTTTATGTGTTTTAGAAATTTAGACAAGGCCCCACCAATTCAATAAATGGCCTATTCACTGTTAATTCTGAGGGGCTGATGCCCAAATGAGACAATTTCCCTCTAGTTGTCTCGCTCCTTCCTTCTTTCTCAATGTCTCTGGTTAAGAAATCATCCATGATCTTTTAAGCATAGAAATGTACAAAATATTTGAGTCCTTCTATCTTCTTTGTCTTATATACTGTAATCAGTTCAAAGTAAAAAGTCCCCAAATCACCATTCTCACCTCATCTCCCCTTAGGTCTGCTCCATTCACTCAGTAAATATTTCTGAGAACCTATTAAGTGCCAGGCATTTGAGTTAGATGGATGAAAAGATATTACTGTCTTCTCCTTATAAACTCACAAAGCAATGGGGAAAATGGATAAGTAGGTGGTCAATTATAATACATCGTGGTCATTTTTTAAAGCTTCACTTTCTAACGTTTTTTCTTTCTTGTTTGAAAAACAATGAAGTCAGTACAGGATTGCAAATTTATGCTAATAAGGAAATTAAGGAAAAGAAAAATAAGTGTAAGTAAAATAAGAGGAAGTCAAAAAATTAGTGTTCACACATGCATGTTTAACAGGTTACTCGTAGCCTGTAAATTGAGCACTGAGCTTCCTAGTTGCCAATGTGAAAAGAGAAAGAAGTTACCGGACAATTTGGTGTGGTCAGTAGGGAAAGAAGAGGAGAGTTGGGGAAAACATCCTATACAAGGTCATGTCTGAGATGAATCTCAAAGCACAAGCAGGAGCTATGCACAACGATAAAGCAAGGGTGGGTAATATAGGTGAACTTTATAGTACACTCAAAGGCCTGGAGACAAGGTACAGCATAGCAGGCCCCAAGCTTGTGAGCAAAGCTTGGGGTTCTGTTTGCTTTTTACCATTTCTCTTTGCTTGATGGGATCAGGTTAGAATCAAATTGCATAATAAATCCTGCCAGAAATCTTCCCTTGCTGTTTCCACAGGAAGTCATTCAAAAAGGTGAAATTCAGCCACAGCTACATCAGTTGCAAGAGGAAAGACATTGGGAAATTTTGTCTTTTCTTTTTGTTCCTGGTTTGGCAGAGAGAGAATACAAGAAAATCGATTCAGAGGTAAATGCTCTGCTAATAGAAAAGCATTAACGATAAAAGTAGGTCACTGGCAGGGCCTTTCTGCTCTCCCCTGTGCTACCTGGATTACAGATACCCTTCATTACTGATACCAGCAGCTGCCTGGGGTCTGCGTTGCCCATTTGCTATCCTGGATGTCCTCTGATTATGCCCCTGAAGCCCCCTGAACAAATGCCCAGTGCTGACCATGTGAAAGAGATATTCTTCACCTGACTTCTCATGTTCTGTGCATTTTACCCCAACCAACCAAGCAACCAGCCAACCAGCCAATCAATCCAAGGTACTCACTGAGCATCCACTTTGTGCTGGGCATGGAGCTGGAGCCAGGTCATGGAGAACCTTGTAAGACTTATGTTGTGGGTCAGTCTCCCAGGGAAAAAAGATTCTGAGCAGAGATTCACATGCAGGGATTTTGTTGGGGAGTGGTTTTGAGAACAACAGATATAAGGATGGGAAGGAAGCAAGCTGGACAAAGGGAGGAAGTAAGGAAAACTGCAGTGACAATAGAAGCTGCAGATGATCTTCTGTGGGGGCACTGGAGCTGGGGTGGCCCCTCAAAGATGTTCCAAATTGAAGCAAGGGAGGCAGGCTTGTGTGCCTTAACCCTGACCAGTTGTTGCATACAACGAAGAGACATGACCTTGGATGGGGCAACACTCTTTCTAGGGAGGCACTCAGCTATGAGTTATCAGCAGTCAATGGACCAACAGGTATATATGCCTGCTGCATAGTAACAGACCAATGCACTGAGGCAGCAGGGTTTGCAGCAGAGAAAGAGTTTAATGATCACAGGGTGCCAAACAAGGAGATGGGAGGAGACTCTCAAAGCCATCTCCCCAAGGAATTCTGGGCTGGAGGTTTTAAGGGGATTATGGAGGCTGAGGGGCTGGAAATTTGGAGTCATAGATTGGTTGGGGCAAATAGAAGGAAATCATCAGGACATCGCAACTGCATTCCTTGGTGAATCAGCTTCTCATGGGGTCCTCCAGACCAGCTGACAACAGTAGTTTCACTGGTATGTAGGACCTGAAAGAATATCTCAAAGGGAAAACAAAACATTTTATAATGTTCAAGTTGTTACCTGTAGAGTAGTTAAGGAGAACTATAATCTTGTAACAAGGTCTACATGATTCCAGGACAATAAGCACCAAACTATGAGGAAGCAGGTCAGAGGGCAAAGTGACCTCATGATTAAAGCTGAGTGTGCTGCAAACTTCGTCTATTATGTTTCTCCCTTTCCTTTCTTCCCTGATTATTTTTATAAAGTTCACAGGGACGGCTTCATCTACACTCCCAGCCGCTGGGGAAATAAATGCCTTAGTCTTGTAGGAAGGTCAGGGCAGCACACTACAACATCCACTGTACGAAAGGAAGGAATTGAGATTTTATTCTCAGAATAAGGGGAAGTTATTGCAGTGGTTTAGGCAGGGGAGTTGCATGGTCTGACCATCACTGTGAAAGCATGACTCCCGCTGGGTGATGAAGTGGGGGTGAGCAAACATGGCAGCAGGGAGACCAGTTAGGAGACTATTGGAGACATTTCAACCAGAAGGATGCGGATGCGGTGGAAACAGATGAAGTGGATAGTTTAAAACAACAGGACACGATGAATAACTGGCTCGGACGGTGAGGAAGACTCTGGCTTGAGCACCTAATGGATCATGAGATAGTTGACGCCAAATGAAGTTTGCATTTCAGGAGAAGGCTGTGCACTCAACCTGAGGCAGAGTGAGTCTGAGTTCCCTGGGAGATATCTCAGAGGAGATATGGCATCATTTGAGTGTGGCACTCAGAAGAAAAACTGAGGCTGGAGGTACAAAAGGAGGAAAATCTCCAGCTCAAAAATAATACCTGAGGCTACGGAGTCTTCCTAGTCAGAATCCATAGCTCAAAAACGAAAGAGGGCCCATGAAAGAGCCCTGGAGAAACACAGTCTTTTGTGTTTTTTGAGATGAGATCTTGCTCTGTCACCCAGGCTGGAGTGCAGTGGCACAATTGTGGCTTACTGCAGCCTTGACCTCCCAGGCTCAAGCAATCCTCCCACCTTAGCCTCCTGAGTAGCTGGCACCACAGGTGCATGCCACCACACCTGCCTAATTTTTGTGATTTTTAGTAGAGATGAAGCCTCTCTATGTTGCCTAGGCTGGTCTCGAACTCCTGTTCTCAAGCAATCCTCCCACCTCCGCCTCTCAAAGTGCTAAGATTACAGGCAAGAGTCACCACACCTGGCCAAGAAACAGTTTTTAAGTAAAGAGCAGAAGAGTGGAAGCCAGGAAAACAGGCTTCACATAAGCCTGTCAGTGAAACACCAGGAGAACGTGCTGATAATGGCACTAACTTTCACGGAATGCTCTTTGTGCTGGTCACTATGCAATGAGACTTGCAAAGATTATTTTTATATTCTTTGAAGTGGGTATAACTCCTGTCTTCTCCTTACAGATGGACAAACTGAGGCTTAAACTGCTGGAGTAATTTGCTCAGGATTGTACACTCAGTAGAAGGGGTGCAAGGCGTTGCTCTCAGACTTTCTGACTCCATATTAAATGGCCTCAACCACTCTGATTTACTGCTATAGAGAAGTCAAGATGATGGGGAGTTTTTCAGTAAGGAAAGAATGGTCAAACCTGGAAAATTCTGCAAAGAGGAAGGACTACCATTTAATCCAGCAATCCCATTACTGGGTATCTACCCAACAGAAAATAAGTCATACGAAAAAAGACACTTGCACATGCATATTTATAGCAGCACAATTTGCAACTGCAAAAATATGGAACCAACCTAAATGCACATCAACCAACGAATGGATAAAAAAAATGTGGTATATATACACCATGGAATACTACTCAACCATAAAAATAAACAAAATAATGGCACTTGCAGTAACTTGGATGAAGTTGGAGATTGTTATTCTAAGTGAAGCAATTCAAGAATGGAAAATCAAGTATCATATGTTCTCATAAGTGAGAGCTAAACTATGAGGATGCAAAGGCATAAGAATGGTATGATGGACTTTGGGGACTCAGGGTGAAGGCAGGGAGTGGGGTGGGGAATAAAAGACTACACACTGGATATCGTGTACACTGCTTGGGTGAGAGGTGAACCAAAATCTCAGGAATCACCACTAAAGAACTTTTCCATATAACCAAAAACCACCTGTTCCCCAAAAACTACTGAAATAATTAAAAAAAAAAAAAAAAGGAGAATGACAGTACCCATGCTCTTTTCAACAAGGAAGGCATTGCTGGCTTGGTGGGAGTGCTTCTACTGAAATGATGGACATGAAAGCCAGACCTGTGCTGGACCAAGATGGAATGATTAATTGCTCTGAGTGCACTGGGCATAAAGTCATGATGTGGAATTATCCACCTTACTAGGTTTTGCAGTCAACCTATGATTTTTAAAAAAAAAAAAAAAGTAACTCTGTGTGACTATTTTGTTGACCATAGGGGTCCATATAAACCCTATTGGTTCACTTAAGAATGTTGGGTGTCTATAGAGAGAACATGGATAGGCAAAATTGTTTAGGAGAGAATAAGTAATTTTAACTGAAGAAGGCAAAGTAATAGCTACATTTAACGCCATTGTTCTTAGGATATGGTCAAAGACCGGTCTACTCTCCAAAGGATTTTATGATAACACTCAGGCTTCTTTTGTATTGATTTGACTGAGATAATTCTTTCTTTTTTCTTGAGTTTAGAGAAAATTCTTATTATGATAATAATAGTAATAATAATCACATTTATTGACTCAAGACATAATTCTAGAATTCCAATTATACGCTAACCACTGGAGATCCCGGATAAATCAAAGTTCCTGTCCTGGGTGAACTCACTCTTGTTGGAGAGGAAGGAATATAAGCAAATATATGTGTTATTAAGTGATAAGGAATAATGAAGGTGGTGTGTGGTTTTAGTGGAGAACTCAAAGAAGAAAGTGGAACCAACGTGATGGAGGGGGGAATGCTATATAGAGGAAGATTATTGAAGGAATGCACTTAAGCTGGCTCTTAAACAATGGAGGGAATGTGACACTCAGATGGAATGTGGGGAACATAATGCATTTGGGAGTCTAATGTATAGTTCCACATGGCCGGAACCCAGAATTTTGTAAAGCAGCAGCAGGAGAAGAAAAACAGAGAGGCACCTCCCCACAAGATACAACACTGCACAGCTTGCTAAGGTGCTTCACCTCCATTATGTAAATGGTTCTACAAGCTATGGAGAAAGGAAACTTACATACACTGAATTACCTAATATACTCCTGGCATTTGAGCTTTGAGGTTTTAAGTTATCCTATGTAAATCCAGCCACATGCCTGAGATGTGGGTACTAGTTACCGTCTCTGCTTAAAGATTAGGGAAATTGGCCGGGCTCGGTGGCTCAGTCCTGTAATCCCAGCACTTTGGGAGGCCAAGGTGGGTGGATCACGAGGTCAGGAGATCAAGACCATCCTGGCTAACACAGTGAAACCCCGTCTCTACTAAAAATACAAAAAATTAGCCGGGAGTGGTGGTGGGCACCTGTAATCCCAGCTACTCGGGAGGCTGAGGCAGGAGAATGGCGTGAACCCAGGAGGCGGAGCTCACAGTGAGCCGAGATTGCACCACTGCACTCCAGCTTTGGCAACAGAGCAAAACTCCATCTCAAAAAAAAAAAAAAAAAGATCAGGGAAATTGAGACCCAGAGAAGATGACTTGTCCAAGGTCTGAACATGGAGTTTTCAACTCACGTCTGTCTGACTCTCAAGTCTGTTCTCTTTTTATTACATGATCCTGCCTTTTTGCTATACCTAAACATTCATAAATACAGGAGGGGATGCAGAATACTATATTCCTAAAGAGCATAGTGAATCATTCATGGAGCTATAGCTGGCCCCTCCTTGGCACAGCATGATTTCAAAGCTCTTCTCTCCAAGCAGGCTGGTCTAGGAAAAAAAAGTTACTTCCACATTGACCTTTAATACAAATGAATGTGAATGATCAGGGAAGGGGAGGAAGCTAGATTTAAATTACTTCTTGAATACTGATTCTGAAAGCAGGAACTTGTGATGTGGACTTTTAATGATACGAACATATGAAAAATGCCAAGATCTTTTTATTTTATTAGATTAATTTTTTAAAATATTTCCAAACAGATTTGCAACATACAGTTTGCAGGCATAGCAAGAGAAAGGTTGGGCAGGGTTGTGAGACCCATTAAAACAATAAAACATTCCTGAAGTTATACCCAAGTTAGGGAGGAAGATTTGTTCTTTCTTTCATTCATTCATTCATTCATTCATTCATTCTCCAACATTAGTTCATTGTGAGTCCCTATAATTTGTGAGTCCTCCTATGCACCAGGCACCACCCAAAGCACTGAGGATCCCTCAGTGGACAGAATAGACAAAAGTCCTGCCCTGCAGAAGTTACATTCCAGTAGGAAACAACATGGAACTTCTGAAATGCTATGCCGTAAATCTAAATGGTGAACATGATATTTAATGAGGACTCAAGAGACCAGAATTCTATCTCCAGTCCTGTTGCTAACTAGCTTCTCTCTCAGTAAAACTACCTCACATTTCTATTTCTTCACTTCCTCATCTGTAAAGTGGGAACAACGCAACTTACACTTCCTGTTGCATGAAGTGGTCATGTGCCTCAATCTGTTCAAAAAAAAAAAAAAACACAGACTGCTATATTCCAAAGAACACCAAACAGGTAACTCCGAGCATTTACTACTCCTACCCCTGCTGCTGCTGCAGCTACTGACATTATTACTGCCATTGCTACTACTACTTCCACTATTACTTCTGCTGCTGCTGATGCTGTTACTGCTACCACTATGTCTACAACTAGTATTGCTGCTGTTACTCCTACGACCACTGTTTCTTCTTGCTCCTCTTCTACTACTACTGCTGTTCTAATACTGCTACTAATGCCATTATTACCATTATTTCTACTATTACTATGACTATCACTGCTATTGCTGTTTTTACCACACTTTACTCTTGGCTTCCATGACCCTCATTGCTTAGTTTTCTCTTACTTCTCTGGGTGCTCCCTCTCAGTTTCCCTCAATCCATCTTTCCTCCACCCCCAACCCTGGTACCCTTCCTTAGCACTCTGTGCTTTCCTTCAGATGATGTCAACAATTCCCTCTAAAATGCTACATTTTGATGAGTTCTCATTGGCATTTTCAGTCAAGATATTTTGAACATGACTTCTCCATGTTTTAGAAAAAACTCCTCTCCTGGAATCTACATCTGGGTGTCTCTCAGAAGCCTCAAACTCAATCTGACAAAAGCTGGACTCTTGCCCTCCCCTTCCAAATCTGCCCCCTCCCGTCTTGTATCTTCTGTCTTAGGAAATGACACCATGACTTCCATCATCATATCACAATAAACCTGGCAATTATGTCCGACACTCCCTTTCTCTTGTTCCCGAACACTCTCTCACTCACAAATTCCTATGGATTTTACCTTATAAATGTTTCTTGATACTCTCAAAGCCCTGACTTCACCACTACATAATCTAGACATGTAACAAAATTACACTGGTACCCCATACATTTATACAAATTTTTAAATATATTTCTTGAGCATGTCTACTTCTGTGCATCACCCCCTCAGCTCATGAGATTGTCTCCCATGTCACCAGGACCATTACTGTTGTTTCCTAACTTCCACTATTACCCCCTTTGTTTAATTCTCCATTTTTAAAAGACCTTTCATGCTTTTTTTTTTTTTTTTTTTTTTGAGACAGAGTATTATTTTGTCACCCAGGCTGGAGTGCACTGGGGTAATCATGGCTCACTGCAGCCTCGGCCTCCTGGGCACAAGTGATCCTTCCAAGTCAGCCTCCCAAGTAGCTGGAAAGAGGTGTGCACCACCATGCCCAGCTATTTTTTTTTTTAATATTTTTGTAGAGATGAGAGTCTCACTATGTTGCCCAGGCTTGGAATTCAACTCTTGGCTTCAAGCAGTCCTCCCACTTCAGCATTCCAAAGTGTTGGGATTATAGGCATGAACCACTGCACCCACTCATTTCATACCTTTTCTTTGCTTGTAAAATCAAGTTCAAAAATCTACAACATGCCCCTCAGGGGCAGCCTGATTGTCTCCTTCTCCCCCTCCAGCTTCACTCTAGGATCTTTGTCTTCCCTCTTGCTTCAACCACGCATATCTGTCTCCTCTGTGAGCCAGATTCTTTCCATCGCAAGGTCTTTCCACATGCTCTTTCCTCTGCCTGGAATGTTCCTTTAGCCCCATCTCCCCAACCCACCCGCAGGGCTCATACTTATCTTTCAAACTTCATCTTCACTGTCATTTCCTTCAACCTCCTGCCTAGACTTGCTTCCCTCAGTCAATCTCAGAGCACCGATGGATTTTGCCTTTTAATTACTTGTATGAGTGAAATCATGTTCAAAGACTGTCTCTCCTGATAGAACTTGAAGTTCAGGACATGCTTGTAATCCCAGTGCCAAGAAAAGAGCCTGGCACAAAGCAGGTATTCCATGAATGTGTATTGAGTGAACAAACAAGTAAATCATCACCATTGTTGTTATAAAGTCACTGCCCTCTGGAGATTTCAGTTCCCTCTTATGAGCATCCCATTCTGTGAGATTTTGTTTTGTTTATGAAATGTTCTGCTCTACTCCTTTGAACCTAGCAGGTTTCAATTTGGCTTTCCTTCCATTCTTCCCAGACTCATGTGGGACAGACCTTAATGCATGCATTTGGCTCTAATAAACTCAGTTCCAAGGTAATTGAACTTCCTGCTATTTTGGGGTGGCACTGTTATGGAAGGGGGAAAAATCACAGTCCTCTAACAATTATTACCACTGTTATTCACATTTGAGCTAGAAGCCACCTAAGCAGCTTCTGAAAACATTTCAGATAAAGAACCTAGCGTGTGCCTGAGTCTGTTTTTTATTTTTAAATTTTTCTCTGGAGCTTCCTGGACCCAATCACCCAGAGATGGTAGAAGGGCCCTGGTGAAACATGCCAGCCCTGAGGTGCCTCATGACTGACAGATCTTTGCAGCTATGGGCCAGCTGCCATCTGCCAAGTGGCCTCCAAGGGCTCCTGCCAAGAAAAGAGAGGCTCGAGGGAGCAGGAATTGAAAATAACTTAGTTTACACAACACACATACACACACAGTCTTATCAATACCCTTGGCTCAATTCAGACGTTGAGCTGTAAATATCAAATCCTCAAGGGTATTTCAAAAATAATTGCATCGGAGCAGGCCTGTTGGGTCCATGCCCCTTAAAGATAAAATAAAACTCACCCCACCATGTGCCCTCACCCATAAACAGATGACAGGGAACTCAACAGAAACTCAGTCTATATGTATACTGAAGCTCTGTTCTTCCTGATGAGACTCTCCATTACTCCAGTAGGATTTTTCTTTCCTTTCAAAGTGACTCTTGGCTGAGCATGGCGACTTATGCCTGTAATCTCACACTACTTTGGGAGGCCAAGGCGGGCAGATCACCAGAGGTCAGGAGTTCGAGACCAGCCTGGCCAACATGATGAAACCCCTTCTCTACTAAAACGACAAAAATTAGCTGGGTGTGGAGGTGCACACCTGTAATCCCAGCTACTCTACTCTGGTAGCTGAGGCAGAAGAATCACTTGAACTCGGGAGGCAGAGGTTTTAGTGAGCCTACATTGCGCCACTGCACTCCAGCCTGGGCAACAGAGCGAGATTCTGCTTCAAAATAAATACACACATACATAAATAAAAATAAAAGTGACTCTTGGTCCTGGAATGTCTGGGAAATAGCAGGAAGATGGGCAGAACTTCCACTAACCAGCCTTCCCTTTTGTGCACTCAGAACCATGATCTTGCTCCCAGCTCCCCTGTACCCTGCTGAGGTGCCTGCTGCAAATGGATCATGCTCTGTATTTTGCAGACGTTGTCTTGGTTGCTGCCATCATAACCCCTCAGGGCCCAGGTCTCACAGTACCCTCCGACAGAGCTATCTAAGCCCCCAAAAGCCCCAGCTGTTTCCATACTTCCACCTCCCAACTCTGAGTCTCAACCATGCTTGCCACCTCCCCTCGGCATCCCACATCAGATCCCAAGTTACTCAGGATTTATAGGACTCTCAGGAAAGCAGTGAATCTCTCCCCCTTTCTCTACCTATTACTCAATCACAGGTTCCGGAACCAGTTACCAATCAAAAGAAGATACCACGTATCTCCAGCCTTTGTCTTGGGTGAGTAGGTCTCAGCCAGGTTCTTCAGACAGTGTTGAGAACACAGACCAGTCAAGCTTGCATATTTTCTAAAGATTTACTGGACTCTCTGTACTTTCACAGAAGCAGACAATGGCCCTTCACCAGTAAGACCAAGAGAATAAGAAAAAATAACACAAGTTATGTATTGAATGTTTACCAGTTTTCTAATCACTTCACAGGCGTTGCCTTTCATTGAAATTTACAAGAGCCTGACGCGTTATGTGGTTTTTGTCCTCCTCATTGTTGCTGTTATTATTTTGTAAGGAGAAAGACTGTGGCTCAGAGTGGTTAATTAATTTGCCCTTCCATTGTCAGGCAAATGACAATGCTTTTTTGAAACACGTATCTGTGTTGATGCCAAAACCTGAGCTTTTAAAAGTATAAAAAATAACAAAAGTTGACATTTAATGATCAGGATTACCGAATGCCAGGCACTAAGCTAAGCATTTAACATGCCTTCTCTTCTTTCCAGTAATGATCCCACGAGGTAGGCATCAATATGCCCATTTTAGAGAAGAGGTCACTGAGGTCCAGAACAGCTAAGTATCTGGTCCAAGGACTTATGACTGATGAGTAGAGAAGCAGGGATTCCAGCCCAGGTCTTCCGACCTCAGAGTCTACTTACCCACAGCACTATGGGAACCTCTACAAAAGTTTCATGGAGGACCTCTGGCCCACAGAGAAGTATTATCTCAAAATGTTTCCCTATGCCGCCTCAATCCTCTGACCAAAACCCAACATCCAATTTTTTTAAATTCAAATCAATAGCAAGAGAAGTAGAGATTGAGATTTGTATCTTTAAGGTACAATTCAAAACTTCGTCTTATTCTTAAAACACATGATAATATACAATCCCCTCCAGTGGAGCCACCTAAGCCACCAGCTGCCCCAGCTACTTCCATACTTTCGTCTCCCAACTCTGAGTCTCAACAGTGTTTGCCTCCTACATCAGATCCCAAGTTACTCAGGATTTATAGAACTCTCAGGAAAGCAGTGAATCTCTACCCCTTCCCCTACCTGTTCCTCAATCACAGGTTCTAGAACCAGTTACCAATCAAAGGAGATACTAAATATCTCCAGCCTTCGTCTTGGGTGAATGAGAATCAGCCAGGCAGAGAGGCGTCCTCCAGCAAGGAACACCAGTTTGTGCCAAAGCCCAGTGGAGACAGACACAATGGGGCATTCCCGGAGCTGCTTATGCTTCAGCATGACACAGCCTGGTAAGCGGGCTGGGAGCACGTGGCCACCCCTTTGTGAAAGGGCAGGCTCTGAAAGGTGGATTCCCCTGGTGTCCTGCATCCCCGGATTTTGCACCACCCAGTGCATCCATTCCTGGGCAGCTGTCCTCAGTAGTACCCAGCACAGGTAACTGACCACTGTAGATCAAGACTGTTTCTCCAGACCTTGACTCATCTCAGCCTCAGAGCAAACCATTTCTACATTTGTATAATGCTATTCACCAGAGGTCACTGGTCATGACAGCTGTGACATCTACCCACATGTTCTTTTGGCTGACTGTCTGGTCAATTATTTTCATCTCAAAGCCCCATAATTTCCCAGGCTGGCACGGTAGCCAGGGCACAGGGTCAGGAATCATATATACCTAGGTTCTAGTCATGCATCTTTCCTTTACCAGCTGTGTGACCTAGGACATGTCACTTTACTTCTCCAAAATCCAATTGCCTTACTGTTAACTGGGGATTATAAAGCCCTCCTTTCATAGTGTTGCTGTGAGGATTAAATAGGCTAATCAAAGACCCGGTATGAAAAAGAGGTCTCATGTGTGTCATTAAGCCCTTTTCCCCTACATAACCTAGTGCATAAGTGCATAGACGTAGTGAGACAGTGATTAGACTTTTTGAGCAAGGGAACTTCAAAGGCCGTTCACGGTGTTGCCAGAACTCTCTGAATGGATTCATTTATGGAGAGACTGTAAAGAAAGCCCACAAAGCCATGAACTCAACCCTTCACTTATCCCTGCTCTTCATATTTGAATGCTGGGAAGACAGGACAAGCTGGACCAACATGCAGGGAAAGGTGACCACAAAGCCAGGTGTGTGAAGGGAATGTGGAAGGGAATTGGCCAGGTGCTCACTGAAGAAAGACATCTCCATAGGGGCCAGCCCATCAACGACCACCTTCTTCCTGATTCCAACTGAGCCTCAGAAAGCAGGTACTTCTCCTACATGCTATGCTCCTAGGAGTCTGTAGACCCCACCAAAGGTCAAGAAATTGCAAAAAATCTTGATAGACTCTAAAAGAAAGGAAGCTTTTTTTTTTCTTTTTTGACAGAGTCTCACTCTGTCACCCAGGCTGGAGTACCATGGTGTGATCTCTGCTCACTGCAACCTCCGCCTCCTGAGTTCAAGCAATTCTCCTGCCTCAGCCTCCCGAGTAGCTGGGATTACAGGCATGTGCCCCCACGCCCAGCTAATTTTTTGGTATTTTTAGTAGAGACAGAGTTTCGCCATATTGGCCAGGTTGGTCTTGAACTCCTGAGCCTGTGATCCGTCCACCTTGGCCTCCCAAATTGCTGGGATTACAGGCTATTTTATTATTTTTTTTAGAGACAGGGTCTTGCTCTGTTGCCCAGACTGGAGTGAAGTGGCAAAATCATAGCTCACTGCAGCATCAACCTACCCACCTCAAGCAATCCTCCCTCTTCAGCCTCCTGAATAGCTGGGCCTACAGGCACATGCCACCATGCCTGGCTAATTTTTTAATTGCTTTTGTAGAGATGGGGGGGTCTCCCTATGTTGCCCAAGTTGGTCTTGAACTCCTGGACTCAGGTGATCCTCTCGCCTCAGCCTCCCAAAATGAAGAAAGCATTTTAAATCTCATAGATCAGGCAGTCTCCCAGAGCAATTGAGGTCCTCCTTGCTGACACGAGGATGTAGCTACAGGAGCTGCCTCTGCTTGACTTGTCTGCAGTTCTTCTGGGCTCCCTGCTTCCCTGCTCTTCTTCCTCACCTAGTTGTGAAAGCCCCTGTCCTTGTGTTGAGGTGCAGGGACCAAGGTCTTTAGAATCAGATAGACCTGGGGACAAACTGGGCTCCATCATTTCCTAGTGTTCCGTTTCCATTAGTTACCTCACTTCTTTGAGCCTCAGATCATCATCTATAAACACACAGGGCATAATCATAGCATTTCCCTCTTGGGTTGCTGTGAGGATTAGATAAAATATGAAAAAAAAGTCGGTCCTTAATACATGCTGGTTTCCTAAGTACACCTCCCTAGCACGGTGCTGAGTATTCCTAATAACAGCAATAACAGCAGTATTAAATAATCACTAGGTACTAGGCTCTGTGCTAAACACTTCCCAGTTATTGTCTTGCTAATCCTCACCACAGCCCTATGATGTAGGTAATATAAGCGCACTTTTTAGAGTTGGGGAAATCAAGTCTCAGAAAGATTCTGTTGTGCATCTCAGGGTCCTGTTGAAAAATATCAAAGTAGGAATTCAAGCCAACACAAACAAGGCAGGCTAAACTCTTTTAGGCACTGACAATGTGCAGGAACTGCTCTAACTACTTTAAATATATTCTCCCCAAAAGAACTCCGTGAAATAAGTACTCTTTTTTTCCCCATTTTACAGAAAACTGTAGGGGCCAGAGGAAAACTTCCCCTTTACTCTCTGATGGTTCACTGAAAATCAACAGACCAAAGGCACTAAGAGAAGAAAGAGACAAAGACTAAGAGAAGAAAAGGCACACAGAATTGTATTTTAACATGCATAGTATAGGGAAATTGCAGGGGAATGATTACCGAATAACCCAGTGGGGCACAGATGTTTATATACTCTTCTTCATAGGGGAAGAGGAGATGGGGGAAGTGTGGAAATTTGAGGGACAGTAAATGATGTTTAGGGGGAAATGAATGGAGTTGGAGAACACACAATGGCCTGAGACAAAGTCTGTTGGGCCCACAGGGCAGCCAATGGCTGGTGACGAAAGTCTGTGCAGGTGTATTAATAGACTTCCATCTTTCCTTCTGCAATACGAGTTAAGGCTGTGAAAACTTGGGGAAGACAGTTGTGTTTTTGGCAGTTCTGGTTTCTAGGTAGATAAGAGAACTTCAGAGAACAACTTTATCCTGTGCTTTGGGAGACACAGAGGATGGAGAGTTGGGACGAGGGAAAGTCAGAGAGACCTTGAGGCTACTTCTTTAGTTCAGCACGTCAAACCGCAGTATTTGGGGGTATTGGTTTCTGGGCCCCAACAAAAAGAAACAAGCTCAGAGGCTAAAAAACTAATAGATTCTCCCAGCTAACAGGAGATGGAACCAGAATTCAAACCTAAATCTCCCCAATTCTAGAGCTTATTGTTTTCATCTCTATGCTCTGCTGACTCTCCTATGCAGTTAAATAAAAGAGAAGGTTACATTTTTTAGCAAGTGCCAAATGAAAAGACAGGCAATTTATACTCTGAGAGTTCAAAGGAAGGAGACATCAGCGAAGGATGGAGAGGTATGAGCCCTTGCTCTGTTACCTGAAATTTTATTTCACCTCTGTGAGCCTCAGTTTCCTTAAGTCAGAAAAGAAAATGATAGTACTCATTTCAGAGGGTGAGGGTGTCATATGAATGAGTACAGAGGGGCTTGATGCATGTTTCTTAGAAGATTTGCATGCGGGGACCCTTGCTGTGGTCCAAGGAGTGGTGTTCCTTTTCTCCTTGCCTTCCCTTTCTGTGTTTGTATGGAGAAGGCCCTAAGACCTGTGAAAATGAAGATGTGCTGTCTGACTCCCTCAGCCTGCCTACAGGAGCAATTCAAAGGCCTCAAATAATTGTCTCGAAAGAAGCAATTTGGAGAAAGTACATTACAGGAGGAAAGAAAATTGCCTAATCCTCATGCTGCTGAGTCCTCAATTTGCAAAAGCTCGGAATCAAAATAATGAGGAAATAAACATCGGAGCCGTTCCAGGGCTGTTCTCCTGTGAATGCCTGTCAATCACTCACCTGGAAGACTCCACCTATCAGTGCAGAGAAGTTCTCAAGGCCACCTGGGAGCAGCTATGAGGTCAGAAGAGGAAATGGAGTCATAGGATAACACACGGGGAGGCAGCAAAAAGGCCCCTGGTTTAACGCTGCTGCAAGACATAGCTCAGCCTCTCACCAGCTACGTGATTTCCTGTAATGCTCCCTGCCTCTCGGGCATCCCCAGGAAAGGGTTATGGTGCTAAAACATACAAGGAGCCTTAACACAGAGGGTGCCTGTGGTGAATGCCCACACGTGCATATTTCCTCAGTAACCCGATCATTTTTCACCTTTTATTTTCTGCTGCTATGTGGACATTCTGCTGCTCAGCTCATGAGAACTGTTTTAATCTCTCCATAAGTACTTAGGCTGGGATTTGAATTACGGAAAGGGAGCAAAAGCAGCAGGTATCAAAATTGCAGGGGTCTGAGGAAGGGGGTTTTTATTTTTATTTTATTATTATTATTTTTTTTTTTTTTTTTTTTTTTTTGAGACGGAGTCTTGCTGTCTCCCAGGCTGGAGTGCAGTGGCGCAATCTCGGCTCACTGCAAGCTCCACCTCCTGGGTTCATGCCATTCTCCTGCCTCAGCCTCCAGAGTAGCTGGGACTACAGGCACCTGCCACCACGACCGGCTAATTTTTTTGTATATTTAGTAGAGACAGGGTTTCACCGTGTTAGCCAGGATGGTCTGGATCTCCTGACCTCGTGATCCGCCTGCCTCGGCCTCCTAAAGTGCTGGGATTACAGGCGTGAGCCACCGCACCCGGCCTATTATTTTTTTTGAGACAGTTTCACTCTGTTGCCCAGGCTGGAGTGCAGTGGCATGATCTCAGCTCACTGCAACCTCCACCTCCCGGGTTGGGCTCAAGCAGTTCTCCTGCCTCAGCCTCCTGAGTAGCTGGGACTACAGGTGCCCACCACCATGCCCAGCTAATTTTTGTATTTTTACTAGAAACAGAGTTTTGCCATGTTGGTCAGACTGGTCTTGAACCCCTGACCTCAGGTGATCTGCCTGCCTCGGCCTCCCAAAGTGCTGGGATTACAGGCTTGAGCCACCATGCCCGGCCTTATTTTTCTTACATAACAAGGACAGACAGTTTAAATAAAGCTAGGATTATTTTTTTAATTCCATCAACAGAGATTTGAAAATTTAGTGTCCAATTAAAACCCCATTTGTTCAAAGTCCTACCATTGACAGGGAAGTTTTACAGATGTGTGTTTAATGCATAATTCATGGAAAAGTGGTGTGATTTATTTATGTTTATCTGTGAAGATGGGCTGAGCAGGAGCTACTTTAAATGAATAGTTTTATGGCCTTGAAAAATAAAAGAGGCTCAATTTATACATTTATAATTAAAGGGCCACTGATGGCTGAGCTTCATGTAGACACCATTCAGTCCTCACAATCCATGTGGCTTGTGAGGAATGGATTTGGGGGATTCCCAGGAGTTCTGAGAAGGAACTAGGACAGCTCCCTGGCTTGCAGGTGAATGACTGGCATTGTAAGGAGCCCTTCCAGAGCCTCTTTAGCAAGAACACTGGGAGATGCTTTCAGAATCTGAAGCAGGCAAGGGTAGCGCTGAATAGTTAGGTCTGCTAGGTGGGGATCATAACAGTGCCTGGAGCGCAGAGAGTAGTCCTGGGGACAAATGAGATAACACAGGTGAGGGGCTGGCACACAGCAGACACTCAAACGTTGCAGAGAGCTCAGAAAGCTGACGTCTACTTGGCAGTGCCACCAGTGCAGCCCCCTTCCCGCCCCCACATTGTAGCATTGTGGTCAAGAGCACTGTGTCTAGATGTGAGCACGTTCTAGAGCCTGAGCTGGTCATCGCACCTCCCTTGGTGTCAGTTTCCTCATCCCTGTAATGGGCATAATAATAGTACTTGACTCATAGGATTATTGCAAAGATCGAAAAAGTAACATATCTTCATTTGGGTTCCCCCAAAGCACTATTATTATCCCCACTTAGCAGATGAGAAAGGGATTCTCACATCCTGGCTCGTGCCCATGGTTCAGCATAAATTATTATCAGCATACCCTTCATGCTCCCAGTTTTCTGTCTGGACCATAAATCAATCATATAGTTATCCTCCAGAGGAGAAAATCGAGGTGAGAGAAGTAACTTGCTCAGAATCACACAAGAGAGTCAGGACTTACACCCAAGTCCATTTTCTCCACTAACCACTACACTTGCTTGCCTCAGATTCTAAAATTATCTACTGGGGTTCTTTATAATGGAGATTCCCACAGGGCCCCATGCAGTGCAGACCAGTCACCTGTGAGCCTGAATGCCATCCAGGTCCATTCTCAGAACTCCTGGAAATCCCAAAGGTCCATGACTCACAAGCCACGTGGATGGGCTGTCTTGTCTGTCTTGTCTACATTGTGTTCAGCCCAGCCATTTGTTGCCCTTCAACTATGAGCACATAAATTAAGCCTGAGACAGAACCTGGGTGCAAGTCCTTTAGTTGGAGGATGATCTCAGTTAGCACCAGTGGGAAAGTGAGACATGAGATGGGGAAATGGGAAAGCCAACAGTGGGTGCATTCGCGTATGGGTTGTCATTGGGCAAGTAAGGCTTCATCTGGAACACACCCAGAACTGTCCCACCCGAGGGTGGGGAAACTGGACTGCTCATCCACCAACTCCCATCCCTCATCCATTGAGCATTGCTCCTGGGGCATTAGTTCTCTGGCATGTTCATCTACCCAAGGCACAAGCCAAAGATATCCCAGTGGCCAGAGAGCACCCCAGAGTGTCAGAGAAAACCATCGGCATGTGGGAACTGAGAAGCCACCAGCATCTGCTACCAAAGGTCAAGCGCACCTGTAGTACTAGCTATTGTACCTCCCCAGGAAGTACTTGTGACCTGAGTACAATTCCCAGTATTTCCTGACCCAGGCACTGTCTCTTGTGATCTAGGGAGAAGGTGGCCCAAGATAATATTGAAGAGAAAACAAGACCTGGTAGGACATGGCAGAGCTTTGGAGTTTTATCCTGAGGGCCATGAGAAGCCCCTGATGGATTTTAAACACTGAATGGACCTGATCTAATTAGCACTTCCAAGCAATTGCCCTGGCTACTGCCTTATGAAATGTAATGGCCTCGAAGCATGTTCACAACACAAACAGCTTGGGGTATCACGGTCAAAGAACTTCTAAAGCACTGGTCCTCAAGCAGAGGCAAATTTGCCTAATCCCCCAGGGACATGTGACAGTGCCTGGAGATATTTCTGGATGTTACAATTGTGAGAGGGAATAATGGTACCTCAAGTGAGTAGAGACCAGGGATGCTGCTAAACAGCCTACAATGCACAGGTCAGCCCCCCACAACAAAGAACTATATGCCCAAAATATCAATAGTGCCAAAGGTGAGAAATCCTGCTCTAAGGAATTCTATAGGAGCAAGGGATCTATGTGAAATAAGGCTTCCTGGTCAAGGAGGATTCAGCTGAGTTGACAGAGCAGGTGTTATGCAAGGTTCCATAAGAGAAGAAGGAGATGAACAGGAGGTGGAAATGATCAGGGGTCATAAAGTCATTGGTCCAACTGTCACAGGTGTTTGACCAGAGCAACTCCATCTTAAATAGGGGCTAGGTAAAATAAGGCTGAGACCTACTGGGCTGCATTCCCAGGAGGTTAAGGCATCCTAAGTCACAGGATGAGACATGAGGTCGGACAAGACACAGGTCATAAAGACCTTGCTGATAAAACAGGTTGCAGTAAAGAAGCCAGCTAAAGCCCACCAAAACCAAGATGGTGATGAGAGTTACATCTGGTCGTCCTCACTGCTACACTCCCACTACTGCCATGACCGTTTACAGATGCCATGGCAACGTCAGGAAGTTACCCTATATGGTCTAAAAAGGGGAGGCATGAATAATCCACACCTTGCTTAGCATATCATCAAGAAATAACCATAAAAATGGGCACCAGCACCTCTCTGGGCTGCTCTGCCTATGGAGTAGCCATTCTTTTATTTGTTTACTTTCTTAATAAGCTTGCTTTCACTTTATGGAACAGCCTCAAATTATTTCTTGCGTGAGATCCAAGAACAGTCTTTTGGGGTCTGGATTGAGGGCCTTTTCCAGTAATACAACAGCAATTAATGGCCATGATGGAGAGAGAGTTACATAATGCTGGGTATGGCTTGAAATACCCACAGGGGCAACATGGTCTTATTCTTTGCCCAGTAGCAAATAGCTTTCATCTGCATCTGATGAGTAGTGACTGCCTGAATCAAGGGTTGGATCAGGTAGTGCCATGATTGATTAGTGATGTCTGTCACAGGAGTTGAGCCAGAACTGAGTGGCTGTGTGTTCTCTCTCTTTTTTTAATTGACGAGTAAAAAGTGTATATATTTATGGTATACAACATGATGTTTTGATATGTGTATATATTGTGAAATGACTAAATTAAGCTACTTAACATATGCATTACCTCACATAATGCATATGATTTTTGTGATGAGAACACTTAAAATCTACTCTCAGCAATTTTTAAGTATACAATATATTGTTAACTGCAGTCACTGTGATATACACTAGATCTCTTGAAATTATTTCCTGTTTAACTGAAATTTTGTGTCCTTTGACCAACATCTCCTCAGTCCCCACACCCTCTAATGCATCCTTGAACAAAATTAATTTTTCTCTCTTTGAGTGACAGACACTAGTGGTGAGACAGGACTTTTGCTCCTTAGCTCAGCTAGGTCCGAGTTCTTGTCTCATGACTGGGAAGAATTAGGCACATGAACCCCAGAGACTGAGTGGAGTAGAATTTATTAAGCAAAAGGAAAGCTGTCAGCAAAGACAGGGGTCCTGAAAGCAATTGCCAGTCGTCCTCTTCACAGTTGAATACCAGGGCTTAAGGTGCAAATTCCTGGCAGCTCCACCCCATCCTCCCAGTGCACATGTGGGCCCTTAAACCGAGCCACTCCATGTTGATTTATTTCCCTTACTGCCCATGTGTTAAGGAATAGAATTTTCCACTGCAGGTATGTTTATGCAAGCCCCCTTTCCAATTTCTCTATCTGCACAAAACCCAGTGTAACCACTTGTGGGTGGGTCAGAGGTTCTCCGGGGACCCTTTCCTTACGGTCTGCCTAAAGCAAGCTGGCTAACTCTTTTCAGTGGGAGAAGGGACAATATGATGACCTCACTGATTTCTTATGAGGTTACTGTAAGCTGGGCTGTACAAATGCTGAGTTATTCTTAATATGAGTATTCCAGAAACTTCCACCCCCAGACTCCAGTGCAAATGACAGAAACGGAGCAGTAACAGATCAAGATGCATCCAAGTGTTGTAGGTGTGTCTGCACCTGTGCCCTCTGAGTACAGCACTTATGTTACTCAATGATGCACTAACACAGTAAATGCCACCTCGCTCCAGGTCTAGGAGAAAATACTCCCTCCTATGGAATTCACTGAACTTTCCTTTCTCCACTTCCCTTCTTCTCTTCCTTTATTAACTGCCCACTTCCTCCTCTCTTTTTTTTTTTTTTTTTCCCTGATCTCTCCCTCCTCCACTTCCACCCCCAGTGACTGACTCCCTCAGCTCTCCTGGAAAGGAATTACCTTCCGTATCTAGCTATCTAGTACCACATGTAATCCATTTGGGATGATGGTCTGTTTGATCTTACATAAGAAACTCTCTAGATACTTTTTAAATTTTAAATTAACACATAGTAATTGCACATATTTATGGGTTACAATGTGATATTTCAATACCTGTATACAATGTATGATGATCAAATTCAGGTAATGAGCATATCCACCACCTCAAATAATTATCATTTTTTTGTGTGCTGTGGACATTTAAAATCCTCTCTTCTAGCTATTTGAAAATATAGAGTTAATTGTTATCTATAGTTACCCTACAGTTCTACAGAACACTAGAACTTATTCCCTCATATCTAGCTGTAATTTTGTATGTATTAACCCACCTTTCTCTATTCCTCCTTTCCCCCACTCTTACCAGCTTCTAGTTACCACTATTCTACTCTCAACATCTATATGATCAACTTATTTAGCTTCCACTGCACGAATGAGAGAGCATGCAATATTTATCTTCCTGTGCCCAGCTTATTTCACTTATAACATCCTCTAGGCTCATCCATGTTGCCACAGATGCGGGATTTCATTCTCTTTATAGCTGAATAGTATGCCATTGTGCATATATAGCACATTTTCTTTATCCATTCCTCTGCTGATCGACACTTAGGTTGATTTCTTACCTTGGCTATTGTGAAGAGTGCTGCTATAAACATGGGAGTACAGATATTTCTTTGACATTGTGATTTCCTTTCCTTTAGATAAATACCCAGTAAAGGCACTGCTGAATCATATGACAATTCTGTTTCCAGTTCTTTGAAAAACCACTGTGCTATTTACCATAATGGCTGTACTAATTTACATTCCCATCAGAGTGCACAAGAGTTCCCTTTACTCTACATTCTTACCAGCATTTGTTTGCTTATTTGTTTTTGTCTTTTTTATAATCACCATTCTAACTGGAGTGAGATGATATCTCCGTGTGGTTTTGATTTGCATTTCCCTGATGATTAGTGATCTTGAGCATCTTTATGTGCTTCTTGGCCATTTTTATGTCTTCTTTTGAGAAGTGTTTATTCAGATTATTTGCTCATTTTTAATCAGAATTTTTTTTTACCATTGGACTGAGTTTTTTGGTATATTCTGGATATTATTCGCTTGTCAAATGAACAGTTAGCAAATATTTTCTCTCCATCTGTAGATTGTCCCTTTACTCTGTTGTTTCCTTTGCTGTGCAGAAGCTTTTTAGTTTGATATAAATCCATTTGTCTATTTTTTATTTTGTTTTACATGCTTTTGAGGTTTTGACCATGAAATCTTTCCCAGTCCATTATTCGGAAACATTTCCCCTGCATTGTCCTTTTGTAGTTTCACAGTTTCAGGTCTTATATTTAAGTCTTTAATCCATTTGGGTTGATTTTTGTGTTTGGTGAGAGATAGGGGTCTAGTTTCATTCTTCTGCAGATGGATATCCAATTTTACCAGAACCGTTTACTAAGGAGACTGTCCTTTCTCCAATGTACATTCTTGATGCCTTGTTGAAAATCAGTTGGCTATAAATATATGGATTTATTTCCAGATACTATATTCTGTTCCATTAGTCTATGTATGTGTTTTTAATGCTATTACCATGCTGTTTTGGTTACACGTTTGTACTGTATTTTGAGGTCACGTAGTGTGATGCTTCCAACTTTGTTCTTTTTGCTCAGGATTGCTTGGCTATTCAGGGTCTTTTGTGATCCCATATAAATCTTAGGATTTTTTTCTATTTCTATGAAAAATGTGATTTGTATTTTAATAGGAATTGCATTGAATCTGTAGATTGCCTTAGGTAGTATATTCATTTTAACAATATTTATTCCTCCAATTCATGAACATATGATGTCTTCCTAATTTTTGTGTCCTTTTCAGTTTCTTTTATCAGAATTTCATAATTTTCATTTTAGAGATCTTTTGCCTCCTTGATTAAATTAAATGAAAAATTCATCACCAGTACACCAGCCTTACAAGAAGTGCTTAAAGGAGTCCTACCTCTGCAAGCAAAAGGCCAGTCATAGCTACCATAATGAAGGCATATGAAAGTATACAACTCACTGGTAGAGCAGATACACAAATGTGAAAGGGAAAGGAATAAAACCTTATTCCTACAAAAAAAACCACCAAACCACAAACAAAAAGAGGAAGAAAGGAACAAGGGATATAAAAAACAACCAGAAAACAATTGACAAAATGACAGGAGTACATCTTCACCCATCAATAACAACCTTGAATGTAAATAAAGTAAATTCCCCAATTAAAAGATACGGATTGGCTGAATGGATTTTTTTAAAGACCCAACAATATGCTGCCTACAAGAAACTCAATTCATCTGTAATGACACACATAGACTGAAATTAAAGGGATAAAGATATTCTATGCAAATGAACATTAAAATCAACCACGAGTAGCTGTACTTAGATAAAACAGACTTTAAGCCAAAAACTGTGAAAAAAGACAAACAATCTCATTATTTAATGATAAAGGGATCAATCAATTCAGTAACAAGATATAACAATTATAAATATATATGCACATAACACCAGAGCACCCAGATATATAAAGCAAATATTAATAGATCTAAAGGGGGAGATAGAGTACAACCTAATAACAGTAGGACATATTTTCCTATGAAACATTCTCCAGGATAGACCATATGTTAGGCCACAATACAAGTCTCAACAAATTTTTAAAAATCAAAATCACATCAAGTATATTTTCTATTCACAATGAAATAAAACCAGATATCAACAACAAGAGGAACTTTGGAAACTGTACAAATACATGGAAATTAAACAACATGCTTCGGAACAACCAATGGGTCAATGAAGAAATTAAGAAGAAAGTTTAAAAATGTCTTGAAATAAATGAAAATAAAAATACAACATACCAAAATCTATGGGACACAGCAAAAGCAGTAGTAACAGGGAAGTTTATAGCAATAATTGCCTACATTCAAAAAATAGAAATGTTTCAAGTAAACAACTCAGCAATGCACTTCAAGGAATTAGAAAAGCTAAAATAAACCAAACCCAAAATTAATTAAAGGAAAGAAATAATAAAGATCAGAAAAAAAAATAAAACAAAGTAAGATTTAAAAAATACAAAAGATAAACAGAATGAAAAGTTGTTATTTTAAAGACTAGCAAATCAGAAACCATGGCTAGACTATGAAAAGAAAAAGAGAGAGAAGGCTCAAATAAATAAAATCAGGAACAAAAAGAGAATACATTACCATTGATACCACAGATATTTTTAAAAAATTATTAGAGACTATTACAAACAACTATATACAAAAAAATTGGAAAACCTACAAGAAATAGATAAATTTCTGAACAAATATAATCTGCAAAGATTGAACCAGAAAGAAACAGAAAATCTATCGCGCCACTGCACTCCAGCCTGGGTGACAAAGCGAGACTCCGTCTCAAAAAAAAAAAAAAAAAAAAAAAAGGAAACAGAAAATCTGAATACACCAATAACAATGAGATTAAAGCAATAATAAAAAGTTTCCCAAAAAAAGAAAAGCCCAAGACCAATGGATTCACTACGGAATTCTACCAAACATTTTAAAAGCAAACACCAATTTTCTTCAAACTACTCCAAAAAATTGAAAAGGAGAAAATTCTTCCAAACTCATCCTACAAGGTCAACATTAACCTGATACCAAAACCAGACAAAAATACAACCAAACAAGAAAACCACAGGTCAATATCCCTGATTAACACAGATGCAAAAATTCTCAACAAAATATTAGCAAACCAAATCCAACAGCACATCAAAAAGATAATACACCATAATGAACTAGGAATCCAGGGATGCAAGGAGAGTTCAACATATACAAATCAATAAATGTGATACATCACATGAACAGAATGAAGGATAATAACCATGTAAGCATCTCAACAGATGCAAAAAAAGATTTGATAAAACTCAATATCCCTTCACGATAAAAAAAAAACTTTCAACAAATTGGGTATAAAAGCAATATACTTCAACCCAACAAAGACATGTATGATAAACCCACAACCAACATCATACAGAATGAGGAATAGAACACTTTTCCGCTAAGAAATAGAAAAAGACAAGCATGCCCACTTTCACCACTCTGATGGAACCTAATACTGGAAGTCCTAGCCAGAGCAATCGGGCGAGAGAAAAAAATACAGGACATTCAAATTGGAAACAAGGAAGTCAAATTTTCCCTGTTTGCAGATGACATGATTGCATACAGAGAAAAACCTAAAGATGCCACCAAAAGACTTTTAGAGTAGATTAACAAATTCAGTATAGATGCAGGTACAAAATCAACATACAAAAATCATTAGTGTTTCTATACACCAGTAATAAACGAGCTGAGGAAGAAATCAAGAAAGCAACTCCATTTACAATAAACACAAAGGAATAAAGTAAAATATCTACTCATTAAGTTCAGAGAAGGTGAGCAAGAGAAAGGAGCATTTAAAATTGTCTGTAGAAGCAAGGTATGGCAGCTCATGCCTGTAATCCTAGTTAGTGCTTTGAGATGCCAAGGAGAGAGGATTGCTTGAGGCCAAGAGCTCAAGACCAGCTTGGGAAACACAGCAAGACCCCATTGCTACAGAGAATAAAAAACTTTTTGTAACAGTGATGTTATCTATAGAAGCAACTGGGGAAGTTACAAATCTTGTGACCTCCAGTTATATGACTCCTGAGCAGTAAGCAATTACAGAAAAGAAGCTAGGGCATAGTAGCTGACTATTGTTTATGGTCCTAGCTTAGCAGAAGAAGCAATGACTGGTTAGAGTTTATGTCTACATCTTAGCAGAATTCGGGTGCCTACCATAATTCTAACTTTGTGGCCCTTCATTAGTCTTACAAAGGTGGTTGCAGTTCCCAAACAAGGATGGGGTCAGTTTTGAGAAGGTCATCCTTGCTTCGAAGTTAAACTACAAACTAAATTCCTTCATTTAGTTTAGCCTATGCACAAGAATGAGCAACGGAAGGGAGCTTGTGAGGTTAGAAGCAAGATGGAGTCAGTTATATTAGATTTCTCTCACTGTTATAATTTCGCAAAGGCTGTTTCAAGGGGAAGTGAGGATGAAGGAACAGTGACCAGGCAGAGGGATTGGTCTGTGTAAAGGCACTGGTGTATGAAAGAACATTGCACGCTGTCTCTCCATTACTGTAGAACATGCATACATGAGAGACCAACCACATAATACAACTCCTCAACAGTCCCAGGGCTCAGGGGAAGTGAAGCACCTTGAGGTAACCCGTGCACAGTCATGTCTCAGTTCTTGGCAACACGCTTGCCTTCCTGGGCCCTAAAATTCAGGAGGGTGAGTTCTGGCCTTCCAGTACCTTCTGGGGAAGAATTCACTCGTTAATCCAACAAATAAATATTCATTGAGGTTCTACTATGTACCAGGCCTCATGATAAATTCTGGGGATGCAATGACAAAGTAAACCAACAGGTTGTATTCTCATGGAGTTCATGGTTGACCCTCACATCCCCATCTCTGACAAGTGCATATTTCAGACCAGGCCTAATGGAGCTCCCAGGAGAGGGGGAAGGGCTGCCACCTTGAGAATAAACTCCCAGGGGCTTTTATAGACTTCTTGGTGTCTCAAGCAGCATATCCTGCTGACTGGGCCTTTTTCCAGGAAGAATCCAAAGACTGCCCCAGTGGGGCCAAGGGTGAGGGACAGGGCCTGCCACGGGGACCTCAAGGTATCATGTTTAAATTCAAAGTGCTCAGCGCACTTCATGCTGGAAATAATTAGTCAAGTCACAGGCAGCATCTGGCCCAGGGAGAATACAGAATGCAGAATAAAACCGCTGCAAGGAAAACAAAACAGCACATTCTGGTGTTTGCAGACCTGTCCTCGCTGCTCTGGAGAACCATAAACCAGGGATGGTTGAAATGCAAAATGGCTTTGTTGAAATCTCTGCTTCCTTCTGAATTTCCCCTTCAAAAGCAACACTGCTTTGTTTGTTTGCAGACTTGGCAGCTTTTTCGGGACCCAAATCCATTGTCAGTACCTCTAAGATTAGAGGCTTTTCTAAGGCCACTGAAGATTATTATTTCCTCGGAATTGCCTGGACTTTAAGGCTGCTTGGAATTCACTCATTGCCTCTTTTATCCATTAGCATCTCCAAAAATATTCTCGATATCAGAATTATTGTAATAATAATGACAATATCATCAACACCCACTTATTGAGAGTCTGTGGCAGGCCAGCTCTCATTGACAACTGAACAGAAAGGCCCCCATAACAACTGTTTCAGCACTGACTCGGTGGTTAAGTTAAATATTAAAAGCTGAAAGAGCTAGTGCCCTATACAAAGGCTGGAATGTAACAAAAGCCCACCAAGAGTTGTGCCCAGGGCCTTTCCTGGGCCTTGAAGCATGACAAAATAATGAAGGAATTCTTAACAGGACCCATTTAGGATTAAACAAATTTTTTATTCGGGGTCTGAAGAAACTCCCCAGACCTCCACAAACAAGTTTTACTGGAGGTCTAAAGGAACTCCCCAAACCTCTATGATTTAGTGGGAGACAAGATAAGGGTAATCACCCCAGTACCTGGACCCATCTAGATTAAGTAAATTTACCGAGGTTCCGGAGGAAGGTCTTCAGGACTCAGATGTTAGTTATAGACTAGAAGTTAATCACTCATGTCTTTAGATGAATGTGCACTTACACATAGGCATATATATAGCTTAGAAGGTATATAAGCTCTGGAAAACTTTGTAATTTTCAGTTGGTCTGGCAATATTTTCCAGATCTTCTCCCTGTACCCTGTTACAGAAATAAACTCCTTTCTTCCTCAGTTCACCTGCATCTCGTTACTAGGTTGCCAGAATAAGCAGTCCAACCCTTGGTTTGGTCTGGGAACAAGTCTAGTATGTGCCATACTCTGTGCCAATCCCTTGGTGCATTTGGTCAAATTTAACCATCTTAATTACCCTATAAAGTTGATATTCATCATGCATGCTGTGGTGCGCCACCCAGATCTCCCTTCAAGACTGAAGTGCTCATACCCCCAGCTGCTGAGAATATTATGGGCTGACAAACAACTCAGCCAATTTCTTCTTCGGGAATTAAACCTACCCGGCGGAAGGGCACTGCCTCGCCCAAAGTTTCCACCCCAGGGGCAGCCTATATCCAATGGCCCAGCCCCCTCCCCTCCAGGTGGGAGGACCTTCAGGGTCATCCCAGCCCCAGGTAGCTTATGATGTTAACAGTTCACCTCCTCCCTCTGCCAGGTCCTGCCTCCCTCACTCCCAGCAAGTGCTGAGCCCTAGAACACTCCCCAGTAAACTCCCATCTCTTCCAATTCTGGAGGCTTTTTCCATTTTAGAAAGCCCACCTCTGTCAACTCAAAGGGAGTTAGAGTCAGAAAATAAAGTCTTGCCAGTTCTTCCCAGGAGCAAAGAAGTCCCAAGCCTTGGTGATTCAAAAGCTTGGTTAGTGTATTGGTTTCCCATTGATGCTGTAACAAATTACCAAAAAAGTAATGGCTTAAAGCAACACAAATGTACTTCCTTGCAGTTCTGAAGGTCAGAAGTCTAAAACGGCTCTTCCTGGGCTAACATCAAGATGTTGGGAAAGTTTGAAAGTTCCTTCTGGAGGCCATGTGAGGATAATCCGTTTCCTTGTCTTTTTCCACATTCTAGAAGCAGCCCACATTCCTTGGCTCCTAACTTCCTCCTCCATCTCAAGGCCAACAGCGTAGTGCCTTTACATCTCTCTCTCTGTCTCTCTCTCGGTCTCCCCCGCCCTGCTTCTGCCTCCCTCATCGTATCGCCTCTGACTCCGACTCTCCTACATCCCTCTTATGAGGATTCTTCTGGTTAGCTTGAGCCCACCCAATAATTCAGCATAATCTCTTCACTTCAAGATTCTTAACTTAGTCCTCATTGCCACGTAAGGTCATATATTCACAGGTTTCAGGAATTTCAAGGTAGACATCTTTAGGGGGCTATTATGCTGTCTACTACAATTGGGAAGATGGAAATACAACTCCTTCTTTTCAGTTTCATACAGCTAAGAGTTCAATTTCAAATCGTTAAATTGGAAGACGATTCTGCCATATTAACACAGCTTTGTGAAATGGAGGCTGAAATTCCTTGCGTCTGATATCATTCAGCTAAAAATTCATCAATGTGTCTAGCAAGACAGAAAATGTTGGGGTATCAGTTTTGCCACTACCTTTATTCCATACCTGCACACTCACAACTTTCCATTCTTCAGAAATCATGACCAACCTTCCCACCTTGGGAGCTCCATTAAACAGACCCCCAGGTGCTGGGATCGTCTTCTCCGTCCCTTGGTAACTCCAGAGTGACACCTGGCTTGTGCCTTTAGTTCTGAGCTCACAGTTGTCACAGCAACTAATGCTCAGGGGTGCACTGAGGACCATCTAGTCCTGCCCACACTGTCCAACACCATAGCCACTGGCCACATGTGGTCATCGAGCTCTTGGAATGTGTTTTTTCCAAATGGAGATGGGAGCAAGTGTAAAATACACACCAGATTTTAAAGACTTAGTACAAAAAAGAATGAAAGGCCATGAGGAGACATGAAGGAAACTTAAAGGTACATTACTAAGTGAAAGAAGCCAGTCTGAAGAGGCTACATTCTAGATGATTCCAACTCTGTGACATTCTGAAAAAGGCAAAACTATAAAGACAGTAAAAGATCTGTGGCTGCCAGGAGTTGGGGAAAGGAGAATTAAATTGGCAGAGCATAAAAATGTTTAGGGTAGGGCACTGAAATAATTCTGCATCTAAATACTCAGGCTATATTAAGTCTAATGTTAATGTTTTGGGTATATTAAGTTAAATATACTATTAAATATTATTTATTTTACTTGGTTTTTTTCTACTTTTCTAATGTGACTACTAAGACAATTTTAAGTTACATCAAATTATATAATTCCATAAATTCTATAATTATATAAAATCACATTTGTGGCTCACTTTATATTTCCACTGGGGAGCAGTGGTCTAATCAATCAATTTCTACAGAAGCTTTCTTTACCCACAGGCCCCACAGAATGTTGGCTGCTTTATTCATCTGTAAGTGAATGTCACGCACAGTCTTGGTACATAAAGAATATTTTAGTCATTGTTGGCTGAACGAATGAGAGACTAAACAGGTGAGCACTTCAGCAGGCTGGGAATGGTTCTGTGATGCTATGGCCCTCTCATTCTCTCTCTCGCTCTCTCTCTCTCTCTCTCTCGCTCACTCTCTCTCTTTCTCTCTTTCATCCTGGAAACAAGGCCTCTGCTGCTCATCCCAAGGAACGTCTTGTGGAACACTGTAGACTTCCCTCCACCTCCAGCAAAATAGTTCCTAAAAGTACTGTTTAATCAATTCATACTCAACATTCCATCTATTCCATTCCCTTTACACCCTCTTTACATGTTTGAACGGTAACTGTGTGGGAATTAGTATCTCCACTTTACAGGCAAAATGCCTAGGAAAAGAAATGTCAGGGTACTTGCTGAAAGGTCACAGAGGATATTTGGTCTTCTGGACTCCATGCCTAAGCTAAAAGCACAAGCAATTACACATCTTTGCTCAACCAAAAGGAGATAGAGTGTAGTCAAGCCAGGTTTTGTTTAACTTTATTATATTTTGTTTTGTTTCATTTTTCTGATGGTAAAAGTAATACATCGTCATTGTAGAACATTTAAAAGATGAAGGAAAGTCTAGGGAAACATGAATAAACGTGCCCTACAATCCTACCCTTTAGTTATAGTCAAATAATAGCATATTTTCCTCTAATCTTTGTACTTAGGACCCTTTACTAATTGACAGTATTTTTACAATTTCTCTGCCTTACTTTTTATTCACTATTGTAGCATAAATATTTACAAAATTATTTCAAACTCACCATGGAACAAGATAAATGCCGTATGTGGAAAAACCATAATTAATTGAATTTTGTTCAGATTATGCATCTCTGAGCTGTTTCCCATTGACCATTGTGAGAGAGCCTGGCTCTGCATCTTTAGGAGAAAATCTTCACTCCCTATTGTGCTATTTTCAGGATAAAAATGAAGAATTAAAGTTACTGAGTAAAAGAGGAGAAATACCAATGGGGCCCTTGTTACATCCAGCAAGGCTTATATAAAATGCCCTTACCAGACTCTATCCAACTGTTACATTCTGTCCTGCAGTCTCCAGCCCTGACAGAGAGAAGCTGAACACCCAGAAGATGAGTAAAAAGCCACTAATTCTGCCTTGTTCCAGGCCATATGAGATCCTTTTCCAGGATCTCAGTAGACTTTAGGACATAACCAGAGTCCATAGAGTACAGATTTTGAACCTGAACTGCCGGGGTTCAAATAGAGACTCAACTATTTTTCATCCATGGATACAGCCACACCACCAACAGCCTACGGAGGTTCCCTTTTCTCCACATCCTCATCAGCATTTGTTATTGCCTGTCTTTTGGATAAAGCCATTTTAACTGGGGTGACGTGGCATCTCATTGTAGTTTTGATTTGCAATTCTCTGTTCTCTGAACTTAAGCCATCCTAAGGGGGAGTGGAATGCATTGGCTCACATGCTTTGAAAATGATACTGAAGGAGTATATAGCATTGAAAGGATGGGTTACAGGGATAATGTCCCCAAGCAGTGGAACTGGCACTCGACACTGCCAAAATACATTTCTCATCCTTCTCTCTTCTCTCTCTCTCCCTCTCTCTCTTTCTCTCTCCCTTTCTCTTCCCCCTCTTCCTCCCCTCTCTCCCTCTCTCCCTGTCTCTTTTTTCTCTCCCTCTCTTTCTCTCTCTCTCCCCCCTTTTCCCCCTCTTTGTCTCCCTCTCTCTCTTTCCCTCTCTCATTCTCCCTTTCTCCCTCCCTCTCCCCCCTCACTCTCTCTCCCTCTCTCTCTCCCTCGCTTTATCTCCCTCTTTCTTTCTCCTCTCTCGCTCCCTCTTTTTTCCTCTCTCCCCCCTCTCCCTCTCTCTGTCTCCCTCTCTCTCTCCTCCCTCACTCCCACTTTCTCCCTCCCTCCCCCCCTTCTTCTCTCCCTCTCTTCTCTCTCTCTCTTTCCCCACACCCCCATATATTTCTCACCTCCCTTTTCCCTCCTTGGCTTCATATCTTCCACTACAAACAGGCCTTTTCTACGTGACAGGAAAAAAGATTACTCTCAGCACCTCCAACTTTACACCCCACTTTGTATTTAGAGCCAAAACCAAGAGTATCTTTCTCACAGTATCTTTCCTATACATCAATTCCAGGGAAGAATGCTAATTGGCTCTGCTAAGGTCACATGTCCACCCACTGAACCAATTACTGACACCTAAGAAATAGAGGTCGATGATTGGTCAGACCTGAGTCATATGCCAACCTCATTGACCAGATCTGTTATCAGAAGAAGGGAGATGCACAAATTTGTTGGACAATCTTTTTAAAAATAGTTACTGGCCAGGCACAGTGGCTCGGCCTGAAACCCCAGCACTGTGGGAAGCTGAACTGAGTGAATCACCTGAGGTCAGGACTTTGAGACCAGCCTGGCCAACATGGTGAAACATTGTCTCTACTAAAAATACAAAAATTAGCTGGGCATGGTGGTGCATGCCTGTAACCCCAGCTACCAGGGAGGCTGAGGCAGGAGAATCACTTGAACCCGGGAGGCGGAGGTTGCAGTGAGCCGAGATTGCACCACTGCATACCAGCCTGGGCAACAGGGCAAGATTCCGTCTCAAAAAAAAAAAAAAATAGCTACCTTGGTTAAGCGTGCTTTTGTCTATACCCATAAGCTCCAAGAACATCAGGTTATGAAAGCAAGAGCATGGACCTATCAGAGTTGTCATAGATACAAGTCATTATTTATGGTAATTTTCAATTTTACTTTTTTGTTTGTTTTGAAACAGGATCTCGCTCTGTTACCCAGGCTGGAGGGCAGTGGTGCGATCATGGTTCACTGCACCCTCAACTTCCCTGGGCTCAATTGATCCTCCTACCTCAGCCTCTTAAGCAACTGGGACTACAGGCACGCACCGACACATCTAATTTTTTTTTTTTTATTTTTTTTGGAGAGTTGGGTTTCACCATGTTGCCCAGGCTGGTCTCAAACTCCTGAGCTCAAGCGACCCACCCACCTCTGCTTCCCAAAGTGGGAATACAGGCACAAGCCACTGCACCCAGCCCTTGAATTTCACTTTTAAAAGTGGAAAAATAATGCAAAGATAACTTGTAAATCAACAGAAGGACCTACCTTCTATTGATTCCAAACAGATACCTATAATTATGCTATTTACCTAGAGATATCACATGCCAGACGACAAATGTTTCTCCACAATTATCTGATTTTTGCATTGCATAATTTAAGTGTTCAAGTTGTCGGGAAAGAGCACTTATCTATAAATATAAAATTATGTATGTGTATTATCCGGTTATAAGGTAATCAGTAAACAGCGTATTTAAGAAAAGTGTACAGTAATTACTAAAGCTTGCTATTTCGGGCATATTACCTAACCAGGTAATGAAATAGCTGAACACTAGTTTCTATTTAAATGTTATTCATTTGCAGATAGGAAGACACTCTGCAGCTTTTAATTAAATCATAGAATATCTCAGCTGTACTGTGCATTAGGTAGAAAGTTCTTTCTCTTTTATAGTGGGATGAACTGAGGTTTACTTCTTTCGCACCAAACCTAGAAATAAAGGTTATGAAATCTTCAATAGAATTTTCCACATCCCTTTAACGTCTGCCTTATATGTAAAATGAGATAATTTTTATAAACATAAAAATTATTTATAGTTGACTTCAGAACTGAGACGGAAGAGCGTAGTATCCAGAAACTAGTAACTGTTGAGTGCCTACTGTGTGCTAGGTACTGTGCAAAGCACTTTGCATGTTTCACCTCATTAGAACCACCTGTCTTTTGTGGGTGATAAAACCAAGGTTCGGAGGGCTGATATTGCATGTCCAAGGTCACACAGCTTTTGAGTGGCGGAGCTGGAATTTGAAATCAAGCCAATCAGACTCCAAGGTCCATGTTCTGGCTGCCACAGCATGAGCTCAGAAGCTGGTAGTTTTTAAAGGGATGAATGCCAAAATTTTCTTCTAATTGTCGGGTTCCATGACACCAATTTTTGTAGCTCTACTCTTAAATGGCACAAAAATAGCATCTGGTGAACCAAAGCTCAGGGGAACCAAATTCTGCTGGATAGTTCTGTCATCGTTGTATTTTGCAAAGCAAAGCCTGTAGGAACTGTATCATTTGCTGCAGACATTATGTCTTCCCTTGACGGTGGCAAGCAGTAGACTTTAGGACATAACCAGAGTCCATAGAGTACAGATTTTGAACCTGAACTGCCGGGGTTCAAATAGAGACTCAACTATTTTTCATCCATGGATACAGGCAACTAATTTACCTTCTCTAAAGCCCAAGAACCCTCATGTGTAAAATGGTTTTGAACATATTATGTTACTACTCACCTGAATTTTGTTTAATATATTACATACTTGGACCATAGCACATAAGTCAGATGTTGCTGCTGTCTTCATACTTAACTTAGTTTCAAATGCCAAGATGGATTCATTCATCCATTAAATAAATACTTGTGGACTACAAGCAATGTGTCAGGCACTGTGCTAAACCCTGCCTATATACTAGTGAACAAACAGATGCAGTCTGCCTTCATGAAGTTTGTAATCTACCTGGTGAGAAAAAATGTATTCGTTATAAATGCGTTTGGCTATAATTAATTTTTTTTAAAAGCCCCACACTGTCTTAAGCTGTAAGTACATGTGGGGCTTATAACAAAAGAAGCCCATAATAAACAAACCTAGATTTGGCTTAGCAGCTCAGTGATACCATGAGAGTCCTGGGACCATCCTGTCCTCTGTTATTCTCAGTGTGAAAATGAGGTCTCACCTCACGGTCACAAGATAGCTGCCATGAGTCCAAGCAATACATCTCCACATGATGACACTCTTCCAAAAGGAAGGAATCGTTCTTTAACGAGAGAGGAAAATGCTTGTCGGAAACTCCTGGTAGATTTCTTAGGTGTCATTGGCAAGAACCGAGCCACTGAGTCACATGCCCACCCCTAAACCAATTCCAGGCAAAATAAAATGGAATTTCCATAGATAAATTAGACCAATTGTGATGCATCCCCTGAGGCTGAACAATTGCCTCTCTTTGGCAAAAAAAAAAAAAAAAAGAGAAAAAAATGGGAGAATGTTTGTTGAACAGATGAAAGATATCAGGTGCAGTCAGGAATACAAGAGACACTGCTGTGGGAGGGAGCCTGGGTTGAGTGTAAGGAAATCACCAGGAAATGCTGAGAAACAGACCAGCTAAGGTGCCAAGTACCCAGTGGGAAAAGGATATGAGCCTGTTGGGGGAGCTGAGATAGCCAGACACAGAAGCAAAGGAACAGCACAGGGAGTCTCGAACTCCAGTGTCTACAGTGACCAGGTGGGCAATGAAAATGGGCAAAGCCACCTGGACAGAGGTCAAAACAAATGGGAGAGGGCCCATCTGTCCAAAGGGACCAGCAGCTATTCCAGAATAGCCTACTATTGCCAGTGGGAATTCTGGTCCACGGATGCGAGAGCTTCTGAATCTTCAAAAGAAGCCAGAAATCTAGATTTCTAAAGAAATCTCCCAATTTTTAAGTATTGGTAACACATTAAAAATAATGTTAATAAAATGGTGACCTAAGCAAAATATCTGCAGGCTAGATTCTCTGCATGGACCTTCAGTTAGCAGACTTAGGAGTAATATTGCCTTATCTAACCCAGGAGGCTCTCACAGCAAGGCCAAGTGGGCGTGCATTGGTTCCTGCTTCCTTGCATCATAATGCCCCAACATGTTCCTAGACCCTAGTGTACTCTTCGAGTAATATGTTTCCACTCTTTCTAGCACCTTGCAGCCGTACATGGATGTCTTCCAGTCCTGGATCATCCTTATTCTGATATTCAGAAGGACCAAGAGAGAAAGCCATGGAGGCCAATCATGACAAGCTGTTGAAAAACAACAAAGTTTTTCTTTTTTTTTTTTGGCAAAATGTGTTTATCATTCATTTAACAAATATTTATGGGGTACCTACAGGAACCAGACACTGTCCCAGGAGCTGGAAAGATGATGAAACCAAGACCAAGACAGATAGCCCCATTCCTTGGGAGAGTTTGCTTTCTCTGTGTCTTTGGTCTCCTTGGCTCAACTCTCTGCCCCATCTTTTCCAAGGTGGTATCATGCCCACCACCACACATCCAGGGTCTTTGTTTTGACCCTCTCCTTGCTAGCCCAACATCACTTCCCTTCTCTAGTTCCCTGGAGAATTCTCTACCTTCCGGCCCACCTTTTTATGCTCCTCTTCCTAATTTGGGAAAGCTACAGTGGATGGTTCAGATAGGAGAACATTCCTTCTGCCACCATCAAGCCTCAGTATTGGGGGATCTCAAACCACAGGGGCCATGATTTTTTTTTTTTTTTAAGGCCGAATCTTGCTCTGTCACCCAGGCTGGGGTGCAGTGGTGCAATCTTGGCTCACTGCAAACTCCATCTCCCGGGTTCACACCATTCTCCTGCCTCAGCCTCCCAAGTAGCTGGGACTACAGGTGCCTGCCACCACGCCTGGCTAATTTTTTGTATTTTTAGTAGAGACAGGGTTTCACCATGTTAGCCAGGATCTCAATCTCCTGACCTCGTGATCCACCCGCCTCGGCCTCCCAAAGTGCTGGGATTACAGGCGTGAGCCACCGCGCCCGGCCCATGATTGTTTTTAGAAGGTCTCCCAGCAGGGCTCTTGGAAGAGACACAGCATAAAGTGTCCTCTATGTCAGCACTGATGGAGTTTCAGTGAGGTGTGAAACCTACCACCAGCTCACAGTTTAGTGGAGTGCAGCTGGCAGAGTGTTCACATCTTGCTGGGCACTTCTTGGAGTCAGCAAAGACTTAACCCAATGAATTTCAATCCTGACTGCACGTTGGAACCCACGACCAATGCCCCCATCCACACCAATTAAATCAAAATTCTTCAGGGTGGGGCCTGGACCTCAGCATTATGTTAAAGCTCCCCAGGTTGGTTGAGAACCAGGTCGCAAACCCAAGAGCTGTACCCTGTAATAAGGGTGCAGCTCATGCATGAAGGCTTGTGAACTATTAGCTTCTGCTCTCTAAGTCCAACCTTAGGATCTCAGCTTAGCCACAGACTGATCCAACTGACCTCTCTAGACTCAGTTTACCCATCAGTAAAAGGGGGATAGTAATAAATAATAACTCCCTTGATGGATTAAATGAAATGATGAATGGAAAGGCCTTGGCTCATGATAAAAGCTATTATTAACTGTTTATTACCTATCTTCTTACTCTCCCCTCGCTATGGGGCTCATCTGCCTGGTAAGACCAGCCCTGATTCCCAAATGATTTAGTGACAGTTCCCAGGTTGTGTGTGTGTAAATGTGTGTATAAGTGTCTTTTATTTCTGTCTGCCTTCCTGACACTCCTCTACCAAAATATCACCAAGTTCTGTCACAAGGAGAGGCTTTGATAACTTGGAGGATACTTATGACTCAACGTAGCTGCCGGGATACAAGGCAGAATTAGGAATGCCTTTTCCCCCTCTGTTTGCAACACTTTCTGGAATACGATCATGTTGTCTTAAAAGTGAAAAGTGAAGAAAATGGCAGCTCAGTTATTTTTAGGCATAATTACTGCCTTCAGAGACTCTGAATGGCTTTGTCACCTCCAAGCAGAACTAAGAGAAGCCAGCCCTCTCCCAGAGTGCTATGTGGTAGCTGGAGCTGACAGGCCTTGCCAATAAGGTTTCTACGCATATGTGCAGAATGGCATGATTGGGGAAGAATGCCATTATTACAGGCCTGGTGAGAAAACTTTCCAGAAAGAAAAACAATATTAGAAAATAAAAAGAGGAGAGGCAAATTTAACAGACAAGCTTTCTACACTTCCCACTGCCTCTAAATGTCACATCTCTGAAGACTCAATTTGGTGAAAAAGCGCCATTTGAGGTTGTGATGCTGGAGCCCCTATGATCTCACAGCAGAAAGATCTCATCCTGGAGGATTTCACAGGGTGGTGACAGGCAAGGAGAACATCACCCATGGAGACAGACAGACTGTGGGTTCAAATCTCAGCTCCACCATGGTCTAGGCCAACCAATTTAACCTCTCCAGACTCAGTTTCCTCATCTGTAAAATGGGGATAGTCACAAATCATATCTACCTTGCTGGATTAAATGAGATGATTAATATAAAGGTCTTGCCTATTATTAATTGTTCATTTGTTCGTTTACTCAACAAATAATTATTCAGAGCTTTCTCTCCACTCAGCATTCTTCCAGATGGTGGGGCCTACCTCCATGAACAAAACACATTTGAGGGGTGTGAAGGATTTAGTTAGCATGGCCAGAAAAGATTTCACTGAGAAAGTGAGGGAGTGGGCCATGCAGTTATCTGGGAAAGAACATGGCAGGCAGCAAAGCTGCTGAAAAGGAAACAGGCCAGGGGTATGAGGAACAGCCAGGTGGCCAGGCTGTCCAGAGCAGAGAGAACAAGAAGGAGACAGTAAGAGACAGGGTCAGAGAGACCACAGGAGACAGGGCTGCGTGCAGCCAGCCAGACCATTGTAAGAGTTTGAGTTTTACCCTGAGTTGGGAACCACTGGAAGAGTTTGAGCACAGAAGCAGCAGGATCTATTTCCATTGTTCATGAAATCCCTCCAACAGCTTGGGAGAAGAGCCTGGAGGGAGAGATAAGATTGGAGCAGGGAGGAGAACGTGAGGGCCTCACCCACCTTCTAGATGGAATAGTATAGGGGGCAGCAGTAGAAGGGGTAAGAAAGGGCTACACTCCGGGTATATTTTGAAGATAAATTCTGATGGAATTTGCTGACAGACAAAATATGGGGTGTAAGAAAAAGAGAGACATCAAAGATGACTCCAAGATTTAAGGCCTGTTTTTGGTTTTTATAAAAAAGTATTGTTCAAAAATGGCTTAACTTCAAAATAGAGGACACTTCTTTCCAAGAGGAAGATTGTAGCCTTATGCTGGCATCCATATATTTATCTACCTGCCTACATATCTATCTATCTGTCTGTCTATCTATCCATCCAACCATCCATCTATCCATCTATCCATCTATCGATCTATCTATCCATCTATCCATCCATTTATCTATATATTCATCTATTTATCCATCTATGCATCCATGTATCTATCCATCCATTCATCTATCTATCTATCAATCTATCTATCTATCTATCTATCTATCTTTCTGTCTGTCTTATCTATATATCTATTCGTCCATCCATTCATCCACCTACCTATCTATATAACAGCTCTTTTTTTAATGTAATCATAAACTTCTTCAAAACCAACATTAAATAAACTAGTCTTTAATAATCCAGTGTTAATCAACAGAGCAGCCTCCCTCCTAATCTAATGCTGCTTTTACCTAAGCAGTAGGTTCTGGGTGGAAGAGCTGAATAACTTCCTTCAGCTTTGATTTCTGCTCTGAGTGTGAATTCCCAAAATTCTACACAGAGAATTGACTTGTCTACTATTCCAACACCACCACAGAAATCCCAATGAAATGGCTTTGAATGAAACAAAGAGCCCCTGAGAAGGCAGCAGAGTGCCAACACTGCCAACATCTAGTGGTGTGATCCTTGGATAATCCTAGGATAAACTGTCAGCCTCAAGCCTTGGTCTCTCACTGGTAGGGAGGAGCCAATGGTGTAAATCCCTCATCCTACTGGAAAGATGGCCAGCCTCCAAGATGGCCTCATTGATTCTCTTCCCCTGATGGTTCCACTGTTGTGTAGCCCCTTCCCACATTTAACAGGCTGACTTGTGTAACCAACAGGATATTGCAAAAATGATCATGACTTCAGTTGTGTGGGCATAAAAGACACTGCAGCTTCTGCCTTTCTCTCTCTTGGGGAAATCAGACATCACATCATGAGGACACCCAAGCAGGTCTCTGGGAAGGTCCATGTGATGAGGAACCTCCAGCCACCAGCAGGAACCAACTTGCCAGCCATGTGAGGGCACCACTGTGTAAGTGGCTCCTCCAGCCCCAGTTGAGCCTTCAGATGACAGCAGCCCCTAACAACAACTTGACTACAGCCTCATGAAAGACCCTGAGCCAGAAGCACCCAAATGGGTAACTCCCAAATTCCTGACCACAGAAACTACAAGATAACAAACGTTCATTAATATTGGAGGCTGCAAGTTTGGGGGTGATTCGTTATGCAGAGATAGAATTAATATAGTCCCCTAATGTTAAAGGGTGAAGGCACACTTTTTAGCCTGATACAGAAGCCTCACCCTGACTCACAGACTCTGTCTCATCTCCCACCCATCATCCTCCCAGATAAGACATATACACCCTGGTCCTGATCCAACAGACCTCCCTAAATCTTCTAAACACAGACAGCATGCTCTTTCTCACGTCTATACCTTCCCAAATGCTATTCTCCCTCTCTCTGCAATGCCCTTCCACCAATCCTTTCTAGAGAACTCCACCTCTTCCTTTACAACCCAGCTCAAATGACACCTCCCCATGAAGCCTTCCCCAGGAGATATACACCTCTCTGCTCCCATAGCACTCTGCAAACACCGTAGCATTAAATATTGGGATGAATTTTGCATTGTCACTTTCTGCACATGACAAGAGTAATGTCTTCAGCATCTTAGCATTTCTGCTGACACATAGTAGGCTCTCAGAAAACATATGAAGGCTAAAGATGTTAGTTACCATTTGCTCAGCTCCTATAATGGGCCAGCACAGATTATCTTCACTCCACCAACCTATTGAGGCAAGAACTTTGCAGATAAGAAAACTGAGGCTCAAAGAGGCTAGCACTTTGCCCAAAATCTCAGAGCTGCCTAGTGATGCATCCAGGATTAAAACCCAGAGAAAAACAAAATGAATTTTCTCAAAATACTTTTAGAGCTTTTGTCTGATTTATCCCTCCCACCACTTTATAGGTAGCTGGCGATCAAATGAGAGAAATGTATGCACAAAATATTTGCAATAACAAATCCTGGCAAATGCAATGGGTGACCATTGTCCTTAACAATCCCAGCCTCCTTCCTACAAACCCGGAAGCCAGGATCCACATTCCCCAGGCGTTTTTCTTTTTAAATGTCTTCAAGCCCCACAAGATTCTATGCTTGCCCCTTACAGCAAGGTGCTCTGACATTTCAGCAGCCACTCCTTCCCCTCTTCCCCCACGCCACCTGCAGATAGGCAGAGGGAGCCAGAGGGAGGCCTCTCTCAGGATGGGTGCTGTTTGTCTAACACTTTATTGTCCTGCTACTGCCACTTCATTTGGTATTCAGCGTGATCGCATCCATTGTAATGAATTTATCTGATAATAATGTGGATGCCACATGCACTTACACTCGGCATTGTGCAGCATTTCGCCAGCAGAGCTGCAACGTGGCTAGCCCAGGAACTCTGCCAATTTTAAAACTTTCTTTTCTTTCATCTTTTTTTTTTTTTTTTTTTTTTTTGAGACAGGTTCTTGCTGTGTCATCCAGGCTGGAGCACAATGGTGCAATCTCGGCTCACTGCAACCTGCATCTCCCAGGCTCAAGTGATCCTCCCATCTCAGCCTCCCGAGCATCTAGGACTACAGGCACCTACCACCATGCTCGGCTAAATTTTTGTATTTTTGGTAGAGATGGGGTTTCGCCATGTTCCCCAGGCTTCTGCCAACTTTAAAAGGTTTTCCTTTCCCCGCCCCCATCTTTTTCAGATGGCTCAGGTATTTCTGCCGAACGGCACCTCTTTTGCCTCTCTGACCCGTAACCATTTTTATGTTTGTCTTTGAACAAGGTCTCAATGCCCATCTGTTGGTTCACAAAGAAGGTTCTTTTGATACCTCCTTCTGAAACAGGGCTTTCTGGTAGAACTATTGGTGGTGATGGAAAGTTCTACAGCTGCAAGGTGCAAGATGGTAGCCACGTACAGTTAATGAGCACTGAAAATATGGCTAATGTGACTAAGGAACTAACTTTTACAACATATTTTATTCTCATTAGTTTGAATTTAAATGGCCACATGTGGCTATCATAGTGGACAGCATAGTTTTAAAAACTAAAACTAGACTAGATCAGAGCTTCTCAAACTTAATGTTTATGCTCATTACCAGAGGATCTTGTTAAAATGCAGATTCCAACTCAGTAGGTAGAGTGGATCCTGGGATTCCACATTTCTAACAAGCTCCTGAGTGATGCCGCTAGTCCTTGGACCACCCTTTGAGAAGCAAATGATGAGGGTGGTGGCTACATTATCATTTGCATTAATTCATTAAATTGAACACAGAAGATTCAGGGACTCTCCTATTTTATGTAGTACCTCAGTCTGTTGGAGGTTGCAGTATAATCTTCAAATCCTAAGTTCAGTGGTTCTCACCGTTGGTTGCACACAGGCTTAACAGAAAAATCTCAGTGTTAATATGTCCCAGATATTTTTTATTGTAAGCTCACAAATTATAGTTGTATATATTTATCGAGTGCCAAGTGAGTTATGATTTCTGAATACAATGTGGAATAATTAAATCAAGCTAATTAACATATCTATCACTTCAAATGTTTATTATTTTCTGTAGTGAGGACATTTGAAATGTATTTTCTTAGCGATTTTAACACGCACAATACACTATTATTAACTATATCCACCATGCAATGCAAAAGATCTCAAAAAAAGAAAACCCACAAACTTACTGCTGCTTTCTAGATAAGGCTTTTTGCAGAGGATGGAGGGTGAGGGGAGTGGAAAGATGATGTTCCAAACATTTCAGGTGGCGTACTTCTACTAAAACATTATTTGTTGTTTATTTGGAATGCAAACTTAACTGGGCTTGTTGTAGTTGTTGCTATTTTGCTAAATTGATCAACCTTAGTTGCATATTAAAAGCACCCGAGAGCCGGGCGCGGTGGCTCACGCTTGTAATCCCAGCACTTTGGGAGGCCGAGGCGGGTGGATCACGAGGTCAGGAGATCGAGACCACGGTGAAACCCCGTCTCTACTAAAAATACAAAAAATTAGCCGGGCATGGTGGCGGGCGCCTGTAGTCCCAGCTACTCGGAGAGGCTGAGGCAGGAGAATGGCGTGAACCCGGGAGGCGGAGCTTGCAGTGAGCCGAGATCGCGCCACTGCACTCCAGCCTGGGTGAAAGAGCAAGACTCCGTCTCAAAAAAAATAAATAAATAAATAAAAAAAATAAAAGCACCTGAGAAGTTTCTTTTTTTTTTTTTTTTTTTTTTTTACTGTCAATGCCCAAGCCTCATTCTATCTCAAAGATCCTAATTGTCCTGGGCATACCCATGTTGCATGTTTTGAAAGCTCTCCAGGTGACTGTAATTTGCACCCAGGGCTGTGAAGCACCAGCCTAAGTCTGTGCTTCTCAAACTTCGGCAAGCATTAGTCTCCCCTGGAGGGCTTGTTAAAACACAGATTGTAGGACCCCCACCCCAAGAGTTTCTGAGTCAATTGCCTTTCTAACAAGTTCCCAGGTGGTGTTGATGCTGATAGTCCAGGCACCACTCTCTGAGAACATCTGCATTCCTAGTCAGTAAGTCTTGAGCATGAAAAACTGCATTTTTAACAAATTCCCAGGTGATGTTGATGCTGGTGGTCTAGGCATCACCTTTGGAGAACCCCTGGGTTACTATATGCTGACCCAGAGATGAAATTAACCCAAACTAGAAGCAAGCCACTGTCTAAGGCCTGATTCATTAGCAGGTACAAAAACAAAAATCCAACAAAATCTGAACTGCCTGCAAGTCAAGGGTGCACTTACCCCAAGGAGCTCACTCTGTTTCCTCTCTCTTGGCGGTGAGGGAGGATAGGAAGCTTTTTTAGCATCAGTCGGACCTGGTCCCACCACTTACTAAACAGTGGATCTTGAGAAATGTGCACCCATCTCAGAGCCTCGTTTGTAAAATGACCACCGCTACTCTTATTTCACGAGAAGGTAAAATGAAACAGGTATGCAATGTGATCGAGTAGGCATTCAATGTGTGCTGTCACCAAGAGGAAAATGCAATGCTTGGGCAACTCTAGCTAGAATACTGTGGACCAGCACCATCCATCCTCATAAATCTACAACTGAAAGATAACAAGCTTGGCTAGACCTGAATTTTAATCTAGGCCAATAATGTGCCACCCTGGCAGCTATTAGCATTATCTGGGAAGACTTTTTCAAGGACCGGTGCCGGGCCCCACACGCAGGGATGCTGTGCCAATTGTTCTGAGGCAAGGCACAGGCGTCAGTGTTTTTAAAGCTTCTCAGATGTTTCTTCGGGACAGGAAAAGCTGAAAATTGTTTGTGTGGGGCTGGCTTTAATCCCAGGCTTCTGGCAAACTGTGTGACCTCTCTGTGTCTTGGTTTCATCCCTGTTTCCACAGCACGTGGACAAACCTTCTCTCTTTCATCAGACGATGAGAGAAAATGTGCTGAGAGATCAGAAAGAGGCTTGGAGATCACCCAATCCAGCCTCCCTTATTTCACAGGTGGTGAAGCTGAGACTCAGGGAGAATGAGCAATTGGTCCAAGGTCACTCGGCTAGATGTGTAATTCACATGCCACAACTTGACCCAGCTGTGGTTCAAAATCGATTTACTTTTATTGAACAAACACTTCTCAGCTTAATATGTTCCAGATACTGTTTTGTTTTAAACGCTTCACAAATATTAGATACCTAATCCTCATAATACTTCTAAGAGGTAGGTGTCATTGGTGTTCATATTCCCATTTCACAGACCAAGCAACTGAGGCCTGGAAAAATTAAGCAACTTGCCTGAGGCGATGGTGTATGGGAAGCACTGTGGCAACTCAGTCAGTAGAGCACTAAGCGAAGGGGTTATTTTGTAACCCAAAAATTTACCGGGACATATACCTTCTCATCCTTTTTACCAAAGGACAGAGATTTTAGAAGACAAGAATATTTTATCACTTTCCCTTTCTCCATCAATTAAACAAACTATAAAGTGACTGAAAAAAGCCCCTTAACTTTTACAAGAAAAGAGATGCCACATCTCAGTACACCAGCCTTCTCAACTCAGAGGCACTAAATGCTTTTTTAAGAAAAACCATAAACACTTCTTTTGTGCCAAGAAGGCTTTGCCAGTTAAGAAAACGAGAATTCATCAGCAGTGGCTGCTCAGTCGGGCAGTGTGATGAGGCAAAGCTCAGACCCCTGTCAAAATCTGCCCCAACATTCTTTCTTCATCAGCCTCGGATTCTAGAAACCTGAAGTTCTCCTTGGCAAGTTTAGTTCCCCAAACTGTGGTTCCTGCTGAAGAGAGGAGAGGAAACCTTGGTCCGAAGCTTTGTATCTTTTCTGAGACCCTCACCTGCTACTTGGAATTGAGAACTTTGATCCAAGGCACCATTATTCCCACCAGGAATTCATCTTTGTAAAACTCAAATCTGTTCACATCACATCTGCACTTAAAATTCCTCAATGTCTCCCTCTTACCTTCATGACAATGGCAAATCTCTCAGCGAGGTCTGATCACAGTCGTTACTTTCCCTACCCTCCCCCGCTCAACCCATCTCTCAGGCTCCTTTTGTAACTGCCCAACAGGTTCACTTTGCCCACTGTCTAGACCGAGCCAATTTATCAAGACAGGCGAATTGCAATAGAGAAAAAAGTAATTCACACAGAGCCAGCTGTGTGGGAGACAGGAGTTTAATTATTATTACTCAAGTCAGTCTCCCCAAGCTTTCTGGGATTTGGCGGGTATGGGCTTGGGAAGCGAGGAGTGCTGATTGGTCAGGTTGGAGATGGAGTCCTAGGGGGTTGAAGTGAGGTTTTCTTGCTGCTCCTGGGTGAGACAGCAGAACTGACTGAGCCAGATTACTGGTCTGCATGGTGTCAGCTGATCCATGGAGTGCAGGGTCTGCAAAATATCTCAAGCACTGATCTTAGGTTTTACAATAGTGATGTTATCCCCAGGAGCAATTTGAGGAGGTTCAGACCCTTGGAGCCAGAGACTGCACGACTCCTAAACTGTAATTTCTAATCTTGTAGCTAATTTGTTAGTCCTGCAAAGGCAGACTGGTCCCCGGGCAAGAAGAGGGTCTTTTTGGGAAAGGGTTATTACCAATTTTGTTTCAGAGTCAAACCACGAACTGAATTCCTTCCCAAAGTTAGTTTGGCCTATGCCCAGGAGTGAACACTGTATTCAGTGAACGGCTGATCAAGGACTCAAAAGAATGCAACCTTTTGTCTCTTGTCTATCGATGACCTGGAAGCCCCTCCCCACCTGGAGTTGTTCTACCTTGGACTGAACCAATGTACATCTTACACATATGGATTAATGTCTCGTGTGTTCCCTAAAATGTATAAAACCAAGCTGTGCCCTGACCACCTTGGGCACATGTCATCAGGACCTCCCTGGGCTGTGTGCCGCCCACGTCCTTAACCTTGGCAAAATAAACGTTTCTAAATTGACTGAGACCTGTCTCAGATATTTTGGGTTCTCAGTCTTAGGCATGTGTCTTTAAACTTACTGGGACTCATTGTCTCCATCTGTAAAATGAAAATAATAATAAAAATAATATATTCCTCCAATAGCAGTTGTGAGGATTCGATGAGGAAATGTGTGGGAACTGAATAGCACATACCAGGCACTCAGAAAAAGGGAGTTGCTATTATCGTTATGAGAATGATGACAATGATGACGAGATTCGCAGGTAGTCTCTGACATTCACACCTTCAAGTTTTGAGCAAGCTGCACTTTCATACATTGAGCGCTGATGCCCCTAAATCCAATGCATATGCCCAACTTTAATTTTTTCACGAGTTATCATTTTACTGTAGCTCTGTTTGCTCAGTGAGGAAGCTCCAGCACCTTCACTATCTCTCTTGATAAGATTTATTTAGCTATTTCATTATCTTCCACTCTTACTATTTTATAAAAGGTAACTGAAAACAGAAAAGTAAAAAGCACTAATGTAATAATAAGGGAGCAAATCTCAGCCGAGATTGAATTGAGTAAGCACGCCACAAATGGCCAACCTTTAACTTCATCGAATTTAGGCCAGTTAATTGCGCCTTCAATTGTAAAAGGAAAAGGACAAAATGAGAGCATAGATTGATGCTGGAAATACTGCTTCCGAGTGTGTCTAATGGATAAACTGCAAAAAACATTATGCTAAGTGAAAGAAACCAGGCACAAAAACCCACATATGGCATGATTTCATTACATAAAATGTGCAGAAAAGGAAAATCCATGGAGACAGAAAATAGATTCGTAGTTGCCTCAGGCTGGGGTTAGGAAGGAGAGGGACTTCAAATGGGCACGAGGCTTCTTTCTGGGAAGGTAGAAATTACTTAAAATAAGACTGCAGTTATGGTTGCACAACTCTGTAAATATATTAATAGTCACTGAGCTTTACACTTGAAGTGGTTGCAGTCTGCGGTATGTGAATGATACTTCAATAAAGGTTAAAAAACGAGGAGGGGGGACAAAAAAGCAAGGAGTAACTAAAATCTTAGCATATTTGTCATTCTTTAGGGAGTGACCTACACACACATGCACATGTGCACACACACACAGTCTGATAACATGTAAGTCCACCGTTTGAATTTCCACGCAATTACTATTTGCAAATGTTGTATAGAAAAGTGTTTACATTATGTTGGAGGGCAAGAATCTCCTTCTTTGTCTCTATCCCCTTAGCCCATTGCCAGCACTTAGTAAATTTTGCTGAAGATAAATAAACTCCTTTCCTATTGAGAACTGCTGACAGAGAGGCTTCCACAAACCAAAGAATGGACCCTCACCTCTGTAGAACTGCTGGTCCAATAGGCGGTATGCCCAAATGTGACTCTCTCATCCCATTTCAGGTGGTTTGCTAAAAAACATAATAAATAAACAAACAAAATAAAAGGCCAGCCTGTAGCAAGCAAATGAATTTTCAACAGCTCTCTTCAATCTGGCCTTTGCAGCTTACTGGGCTGTTTCATGTCATGGCCAAAGACACTGCCCTCCAGGTCTTTCCATAAATAGTGACTTTGCCATCACGGGTTCCTGAGGCCACTATTGAGTGTCTACATGTTTGTTTTCCATGGCTCCTATAACTACCATGGGCTTGAGGGAGCTTGTAAAGTGCTAGGTTTGTCTTACAGAAGCACACAAGCTCCTCCTTACCAAGCCAAGCACTGCAAACCTTCTTGGTGACCCTAACAAAAGCATCCACAACCATTCAGTCTCCATTAAATGGTGACTGATGAGGAAGGGACCCGGCTTAATTCTCTGCACTGTGCACCACGAATTACAGTCAGAACATGCTGCAAAGGGGCATATTTGCATGCTAATGGGGGCTTCCAGGCATGATTTTGTAGGAACTGTTCTCCCGGTGCTGCTGGAGTATTGTCTTTAAAAGATTTACTTGGAGGAGAACAGATTGGTATCAAGGAGCGGGCAGAATTTATACGAAGGATTTACAGGCTTGAGCTGAATGTGAGGAAGAGACCTTTAAACAAACAGATCTGCTCAGAGACAGAAGAATGCAATGCAAAAACCCAATGATATGTGTTCTAAAGGTAGTAACTGCACCCCTCACCAGCCAGGTGAGTGGGGCAGGTCAGTGCACAGGACTCAGTCCCCGTACCCTCCTCCTTAGGATAGAAGGGACGTCATAGCCATGGCGGGCAGCTGTTGTATTGATGCTTGGGTATCTCTTGGTTTTTTTTGTTCAGTGTGGGGCAATGTGTTTAGCAACAAACGTCTACTCCTCTCCGAGGATCAGCAGGGGATTAAGAGCCCAGAGATTTATAAATGTCACGGCTCGCTATGCCTGGCAGCAAAGAGCCTGGAGCTGAGACGTTGAGTCCACAGACACAGCGGGAGTCTATCCCACACATTTGTGCAAGCAAGGACTCCCAGGGAAGATATTGGACTCAAACTCAGAGTCCCTCCAGACTCGGAAAATTTCCCAATTAAGTAGCTTATTTGAAGTAAATAAAGATAATAAAAGCTAACATCAATTATGTTCCTCAGCCCTGAGCACCTACTAAGCATTATATGGCTTACATCATGCATTCAACAAATATTTTTCAAAGGCTTACTGTGTGCCAGGCACTGTCTAGGGAGACAGCAGCCAACCCAGCAGGTAAACATCCTTGCCTTCCTGAAGGTTACATTCTACTGGTATATTTCAGGGAGGGGGGAAAGGAGGTGAAAGGAGCAGAGAAATAAATTACATAACTGTGCTTTAATAAAAAGCACACAGTATATAAGCATGCAGAATATGTCAGGTTACTACAAACATTCAGAGAAAATATATCGAGAGAGAGGCATGGACAGCAAGGACTGGGTAATTAAATAGAGTGGTCCAGAAAAGCCTCATTATACAGTACGCAAGTGAGGATTTATGGTGGGGGCAGATACCTTGGGGAAAAGGTTCCAGGCAGAGGGATTGTATATTTGCAGTTGTACAACCGTAACTACATCAATTTTAGAAAATTTTCATCGCCCCAAAAGGAAACCCCATACCCCTTAGCACTCCTCATTTCTCCCCCTCTCTCCCTCCACCACCTCTGGCCACCACTAATCTGTTTTCTGTCTTTATGGGTGACTTTTGTATTTAAAGGATGAAGCATAGAGAAGAGATTACAGAAGATGCCAGGTAAAAGAAGGAGACCACTTATAAGGCTGTTGTCATGAATCAGGCAATCCTCACTGAAATCCTATGAGAATTCTATTATTATGCCCACTTTACAGATGAGGAAACTGAGGCTCTGAAATGTTGACTTGCCTAAAGTCTCATAGCTAGAGAGGAGCAGTGCCAGGAATTGAGACCCAGTCTGTCAACCTTAGGCAACCAACCATTACTCATCCTGCCTTGAGGGATTTGTGTTCCTGGTCCCCTCCTCCCTCCCTAATAGGATTATACATTTCCTTCCTTGGTCATTGCTCTGCAGTACTCCCCTGGTAAAGCAGGTGGAGGACTTTCCCTGCCTATTGAAGTTCAGTTTGGACCTGTGGCTGGCTTTGGCCTATAGGATGTTAGGCTTTAAAAGTGTTCGCGTGGTTGGCATGCCCTCTTATGCTTCTGCTAGCACCATGAAATTAAAATCCCAAGTAGCAATGGCCCCAAAAGAAGAAAGTCACATGTACAGAAGACTTGGATCCAACCCAGGTCCTGGAGGCAGGTCCAGCTAATTCCAGCCTACATCTGCCAAACTCCAACCCACCTACAGCCTCATGAATGAGAAAAATAACATTTAAGGTATTAAGCTACCAAGATTTGGGCATGGTTGTTACACATTGTTATTTTAGTAGACACTGACTAATCTACAAACAAACTACAAACAAACCTCAAATCTTTGCAGCCTCTTTTGGATAATAAAGCAGCAAGCTAACTGGTGGTATTTTGGTTTCCGAAGCTTTTTTGGATCTACATTCTCGTTGAGCCCTCACAGCAAACCTATAAACTGAATGCTTTCATTCTCCTTTTTATAGACTGGAATCCTGATGTTCAGAGATGCAAAGCTTCTCGCTTCGATTTGTAAAGGTCGAATGCACAATCCAGGTCTCTGCAAATCTTCCAACCTCAAGTCCAGCCCTCTACTGTCTTTCAACCTCCATCCTCTCTCCTGAAGTGTTCATTATTATTATTTTATAAATGATTAACAAACGCACCGAAAGGAATCCAGCAGAAATGCCTGATGGCTCAGAATTTAAACAGCTCCCACTAAACTTGATCATTCAGTGTAAGCCCTGCTCCCTCCCAGCCCCCACTGCTTCATGAGGGTTTTTCAGCACAGCTTTTATCAAGCTGCATTTTAATTGCTCAGCTTCCACATCCATCTTCCCCACCGGACTAAGCTTTCAAAGAAAAAGGGCCAACCACTTTTCATCTCCAATACCCAGTGCTTTTCACACAGTCTGACCCAGGACAAGTATGATTTTTCAGTAGATTCATTCAAACGTAGCAATTCGTTTTCCAATATTCAGTTCAACTCAATATGCATTTGATTAAGCACTGGTTGTAAAATGGAGACACTGATACCCCACAGAGGAGTGTTGTTAAGTGTGCCATTTGATCCTGCAGTTTTTATCCTACTGACCTTGCACCACAGACATTTTACCCTACCCTGCATTGGTTTAGCCATCAATATGCCAGCAGACTGTGTGTGTACATGTGTTTGCATATGTACATGAGTGTTTGTATGTGTTTATATCTGAATCTGTAGGTGTATATGCCTATGTATGGGCATATGTGTGTCTGTGTGTGCATACATTTGCATATGTGTGTATATATGTGGCTGTGTGTGTGCATATGTATCTCTGTGTGCATGCTGTCTGCGTGTGCATATTTATGGGTATTTGTGTATACACGTATGTGTGTGGCTGTGCGCATGTGTGGACATGGGCATAAGTGTCTTCATGTGCATGTCTATGTGTGCATATATTTGTGTTTGTGTATATGTGCAACTCTGCATGTATACACATATGCATGAGTATGTGTGTTTATGTGCATGTCGATGTGTGCATATGTGTGGCTTTTTAATTTTTAGTTGATGCATAATAATTATACATATTTATGGGATACAGAGTGATATTTCAATACATTTATACAATGTGTAATGATCAAATCAGAGTAGCATATCCACGACCTCAAACATTTATCATTTATTTGTGCTGTGAACATTCAAGATCCTCTCTTCTCGCTTTTGAAAATATACACTAAGTTATTGTTAACCATATTCATCCTACATTAATACAGAACAGTCGAAATTATTTCTCTCATTCAGCTGTAACTTTGTATCCACCAACCAGCCTCTCCCTATCTTCTCTTCCTCTACTCTTCCGAGCATCTAATAACCACAATTCTACCCTCTACTTGTGTGAGGACAAATATATTAATTCCCGTGTATGAATGTGAACACATATATAGGTGTTTGCACCTGCAGGTGTATCTGTGACTATGTGTATGTTAGTGCATGTGCATATATGCCTCTGTGTATGTGCATGCTTGTGTGTATGTGTGTGTGGCTGTGTGCATGCATCTGTGTATATGTATATGTGTGTGCCTGTGTGCATGTGTGCTTACATATATGTGTGTGGCTGTGTGCATGCATGTGTGTTTGTGTATACATGTGTGGCTGTGTGCATACACGTTTGTGTATATCTGTGTGGCTGTGTGCATGCATGTGTGTTTGTGTATGCATGTGTGGCTGTGTGCATACACGTGTGTTTGTGTATATGTGTGTGGCTGTGTGCATACACGTGTGTTTGTGTATATGTGTGTGGCTGTGTGAATGCATGTGTGTTTGTGTATACATGTGTGGCTGTGCGCATGCATGTGTTTTGTATACGTGTGTGGCTGTGTGCATGCATGTGTCTGTGTATACGTGTGGGTGTGCATGCATGTGTGTTTATGTATACGTTTGTGGCTGTGTGCATGCATGTGCATATGCAATGTGTGTCTGCATGTGCAAGTCTATGTGCATGTGTGTGTGCTGTCTCCATCTTCTCTCTTCTCCTCCACTCTCTCCTGTCTTCATTAATCTCTGTTTCTCACACTTTTTATCAAACAGATAAACTGTCAGTCTTTGATTAAATCATAAGTGAATATCATTCTTTCCACCTACAAATATTTATGGAGTAATTTCTTTCTTTTTTTTTTAAATGGAGCTTTGCTATGTCACCCAGGCTGGAGTGCAGTGGTGTGACTTCACCTCACCACAACCTCTGCCTCCTGGGTTCAAGTAATTCTCCTGCCTCAGCCTCCCGAGTATCTGGGACTACAGGTGCCTGCCACCACACCTGGCTAATTTTTTGTATTTCCAGTAGAGACGAGGTTTCACCATGTTGGCCAGGCTGGTCTCAAACTCCTGACCTCAAGTGATCCACCTGCCTTGGCTTCCCAAAGTGCAAGGATTACAGGCATGAGTCACTGCGCCTGGCCATATGGAGCACTTTCTATGTGCCATGTACTATGTCTCAAGTATAAGGCAGAAAAAAAAAAAAGGACAGAAATCCTGCCTTTGCAGAGCTTTCATTCTGGTGATTATTTCTACCACGTATTACTGGTATGGTAAAAGTGATCAGCAACTAACAAAACTAGCAGGGTTAAAATGACTAGAATGTGTAATGAGCTAAAACTGACAGGAAAAAGACAGGTATCGCTAATAACAAAATTTAAATCCACAAAATTTGATCCAGATGATTTTCACTTAATAGAAAGAATGGCCGCAAAAGAATCAAACACACAAACAAGAAAACCTCTCCAAATAGCAGAAGTTAGAATCAGCAAAAAGTTGGTATATAAAAAGAGATTGATGAGTCAAATGCCTGTTGTAAATTTAAACAGAAAATAATTGATCCCGTGAAAATAATGTTACTACAAATAGACATTCTAATGGGAAAAAAATGGAAATGATTTAGTCAAGCTGTATAAAAAATTAAACTCTGGATTAAAATTGCTTAATGAAATTTGCTCTGCAAAACAGGTTGTTCCAGAAATTTAATGTCACAAGAATTCTCGCATTGATGTTTACATTAAAGATGTACATGAGGCTGAAACAATGGGGTAAAAATTGAGGAAGGTACACAATAGTCTTCATCTGTGTCATACAATGCATTGACAGACACAGCCCTAGGCTAGTCAGTGAGAATATGAGAGCTTTCTGGAGCACTAGCAGCATCAGATTGGAGTGCAATGAGAAGCTGCTGGCTTAGCCTCTCTGCCCCATGCTTTTTAAGTGTTACTGTGTATCTAAGTTACAATCTTGTTAAAATGCAGATTTTGATGCATCAGGTCTGGTTCTCTCAGAAGATTCTGCATTTCTAACAAGCTCCCAGGTGATGCAGATGCTGCTGGTCTGCAGACCACACTTTGAGGTCTCTTCTGACACTTTGTGCTGGGATGACAGCTGCTCAGGGGCTGGAGTACTCCTCACCACTCCCAGCCCTTGGATCGCCTGCCTGCTTTGCATGGTTTCTCCCTGGAAAGGTGGCTAGCGTGGTCTTGCATACTTCCAAAATCTGCAATGCAACTCGATTCCCAAATCCCGAGCCCTTAATGAGCCAGCCCTTGATGTGAGTGCCAATCCTGCCATTTGCCTTGGTTTGACCCTCATTGCCCAATCAGGGAATGTTCAGGGATTTACTAATATAATCCTCTTCACGACTCCACAGGAAGAGAGCAAGGCTTAATCTAAGGGAAGGGAATCACTAGGAGTAGAAGCAGTCTGGTGAGGTGAAACAAGTCTAGACTCTGAAAGCTGCGAGTTCTCCATTCAAATGCTGACTTTTCCACTTACAGTTCTTAGGAAAGCCAGGTGTCCCTTTGGGCCTTAGTTTTCTCATCTGTGTAATGGAAATATGAAGGCGGAATGAGAAATTTCATATAAAACACACAGCACCTAGCAGGTGTGATGTTCAGTACATACTGGTTTCTATCTGCACCAAAGATGAATTCAGGTCCCTGCAACATATGAGGGTGAGTTACTCGAGAGGTTTGAGTTTCCCTGGCACCCACTAAATTGCATTCATAGGCAGATGCCAATGACTGAATCACAAGTCTAGCTGGGATGGGTGTCCAGAGGTTGACACTGCAGAAACATGGAGCACAGGAACAGAACATTTTTTAAAATGGGACTCAATTCCTTCTTGCAAAAGGAAAACAATGCCAGCTTCGGCAGACATTAGCAGTCAGCTCCTGTCTCCAGAATGGAACTGACTCGTCCAGGGGCCTTGGGCTCGCTACCAAATTGGCCTTGGGGCCACTTTAAGAAAAGAAAAATAACAGAGCAAGTCAAGTGTATTTTCCCCTTTTTCTGCTGCCAACAAATCTCAAATGAGTTTCAAAGTACTTAGAATTCAGAAGGGTGGGAGCCTTCAAGCTCTTGGCCATGGTCCTGAATCTGCAATTTTGGAACATCAGTTCCCAGGGGTGGACACAGACCATAGGTGCAGAACAAAGACAGTGCTCACCTGTAACACCCTTGGTGAGAGGGTCCTCCATTACCCAGAGAAGGGAAAACTCGTGGCACAAACTGGAACCCACTGGGTTCTGATGGGTATATGTGATTGCAGGCAGGACAGTGGAGTCAGAACAATGCCTTTGAAGTTATACTGACCAGGGCTCAAACTCAACCCTGACACTTCCTGGCAGTGTGTCGTTGGCTGAGCTGAGTCATTTTACCTCTCTGAGTCTCTATTTCTACATCTGTAAAATGGAGATAATAGCACCTACCTGATAGGGTGTTGTGAGGATTGAATGAGTTATTATGCATAAAATGCTGTGCATAGGATCTAGTCTAGAGAAGAGTTGCCTTAGCCAGGGCTCCCACCATGGAACGTAACCCCTGAGGCAAGAGTTTGGGGCAGGCAGTTTGCTTGGGGAAGTGATCCCAGGGGACAGGAATGCAGGACAAGGACTGGTGGAACAGAGAAGGAGAGAAATACATAAAGGATATGTCCTTGGTTGGTCACCACCATGAGCACATAGCGTTCCATATCACCAGGATTTTCAGAGGTGCTATCTGCCCCAAAGCCATAAGAAGGGATAACTGATCCATTCCCATGGTAGAGGGCACTCTCCCACATGTTCAGACTTTCTGTACCTTAGTGTCAGGAGGATCGTCATGGGCGTCCTACAAGACAGCCTCATAGAAGCCCTGGGGCACAAAGCAAGAGGAGAAGTAGTCTCAGGTTGCACACAAACAAAGCAGAATGCTGCAGCAACTGTTGGAGTAGTAAATGAGCCAAAGAGGTAAGATGGAGAACATGTATTCGATACAGAATTCAAAAATGTTAGTGGACCAATGGAGGTAATGCTAATGATGTTGATGGTGATGATGGAGGTGATAAGGATAATGATGATAGTGATGATGATGATGATGATGATGGAGATTATGATGATAATGGTGACGGAAGTGATAATGAAGGTGATGATGATGGTGATGGAGGTGATGATGGTGATGGAGGTAATGGTGAAGGTGGTGATGATAGAGGTGATGATGAAGATGATGGTGATGATGGAGGTTATGATGGTGGAAGTGATGATGGTGATGGAGGTGATGATGATGATAATGATGATGGAAGTGATTATGAGGATGGTGATGAAGGTGATGACAATGATATATATGTCAAAGAGACCCCCTTATCTTCTTGTATTCCCTCTTATTAAACTGATCACCTGGTGAGGTTAGAAATACCTTAGGATTCTAAAGCCCTGTGATATAATAACTCTTCTACTTGCTTTGTGACCTAAGCCAATTCATCTCACTCTGTGGCTCCCTGGCATACCACAAAGCACTAATATTGTTCCTGTGTCTCTCTCCTTCCTTCCTCTTCATCCCCATCTTGGTATCTGTAGGCCAGGACAGCCCACTGGTTGCCAGAGGCCAATTATATCCCCATCCATGGATGCAATTTCCAGTTACTGGACTAGATACTACAGTTTCACTTATACACTTGATCTCACTATCTACTCATCTCCAGAAACTGCCCCATTTCCAATACATATAAAGAGGAAAAGATTAATATGTATTCAGCTATGACAATGTCCTGTTTGATGCGTTTAGCAAAAGCATATTGGCAAATAGTAACAGATATGTTTCTAATCCTCTCCCTAATTTCCTATTGATCCTTCTGCCAGCCTGGGATGCCAGGACTTTCTTTGTTCTCTTCTTCAAGGAAAGAAGGTTACATAAGAAATTCAGAAAGAGGAGGAGAATCAGTTCCATGATTTTGAGTTTCAAGACAAGCTTTTGAAACTTGCTTCTGTGTTTCAGAATAGGAGCTTGAGAGAACAGTTTTCTGCATTTTGAAATCCTAGGTTTTGACCATCAGAAATCAAGACCCTATAAGACTCTAGGCATAGAAATTGTGCTGTTAATAATAGATTCAGGAGAATTTATCATCAATCAGAGTGTATTTTTCTGCCTTCAAGGAGGCAGAGATTGCAAGGATTGAGTTCAGTTAGGGAGAAGAGCAAGGAAGATTACATGTTGCTATATCCCTGAGAAGAGATTTTGAACCCTGCCCCATTATTCTCCCAGGTCAAATCTCAGGAGAACATGACCAAAGGAAAGAGAATATGCTTGGGGAACTGAGAGCAGAGACCTGCTTCTTGTTCTCCAGGTGAAGATTCAGAGGGAACAAGTCCTAAAATGCCCCCCAACAATTCTTACCTCCTGAAGTTCACACCCTGTGTAAACCACTCCCCTGGTATATGGGTTGATGGGTTGGAATTATTGACTTGTTTTTCATGAATATAGAGCATGGCAGAAGCAGTGGGATTTTCTGTCCAAGAGCAGATTACAAAAAGACCATTGCTTCTGTCTTGGGTCATCTCTGTTTCTCTCTCTCTCTCTCTCTCTCTCTCTCTCTCTCTCTCTCTCTCTCTCTCTGTCTCTCTCTCTCTCACTCCATCTCTCTACCTGCCCCCCACCCCAGGAAAGCAAGCTGCCAGCTGCCCTATGGAGTGGTGACTGTTGCAAGGAAATGATGTCTGGACCGCTGCAGCAGGGATTTCTGCAACCCCAGCTGATGCCTTGATTACAGCTTCTTATGAGTCCCTGAGCCAGAGGCACTCAGCTAAGCAGCATGCAAATTCCTGACCTGTAGAAACTGGGATAATAAATGTTTGGGGTTTTTTTAAGTTGATAAGTCCAGGCAATATTTTATGCAGCAATAGATAACCAATGCAGAATGGGAAGTGTGCAGTACAGGCCCTGGGGTAGCCTTTGAGCCCCCATCCAGAACAGGTTGGCTCTGGGAATGTCCGTATCATTTCTTTTGGGATGAAATCAGCATACACATGTCAATGAGAACCAGAAAAGTGGAGAGGTTCAGCTGTCATTGTAAGAGTATGTGAAAGAGACTACATTAAGACACAGAAAGGAAAAGGGGACCACTTATTGCATGGCCAATTTGTGACCTCAGATTTCTTATTGCCAAAAATATATCATCTCCTTTAAGACCTATGACAGTTCCATGAGGTCAGCTTTACTATCTCACCTCTTTTACTCTTAACTCTGCTCAGAGAGGTAAAGCACCTTCTCTCAGATAATGCAGCTAGAAAGTGGGGGAGCTGAGATTCCAACTGAGGTCACTTGACTCTGAACTTGAGCTTAGAGCCATCCTTAAGGAGGAAGCTCAAATCTGGCTTCCCCGGTTCTGATCCTCAGGGTTATCTGTGGATTCATTTGGGACCCACAGTGTGTGGTACCAGCTTAGATCTAGCCCTGAGACTCCAATCCTAGCTCTTGTTTTCTGGGATCCTCAAATATTGTCCAGCTGACTTACTCATTTGTTATCCAAATGATCCTCCTTGTTAAGAAAGAAGAAATAACCAACTCCCCAGACACCTAGAGATAAAGCAGTTGCCTGCTTAGAATGGTAATGGTCTATGAACTTATTAACAGGAGACAAACCAAAATCATTTGGTCTCTCTCTCTCAGTTCTTTTATCACCCCTTTATCAGAAGCCATCTTTTCTAATTTTAGCAGTTCACTAATGGTAAGTGGTACTAGGTTGTTAAGGAATTTTAGAGCTGCTCTCACTGCAGCATGAAAAAAATGCCTCAGAGAAGGGCTTAGGGATTTTGAGTCTACTGGACAAGTGCCAATAAACAGCTGCATGCCTCAGTCAGTCAGGATGAGCCAGGTTTTAGTCCAGTAACAAACAGCCCTCAAATCTCCATAGTTTAACATAAGAAAATTTTATTTCTCAATTATACTACACGAACCACTGAGTCAGCAGGGCATTCTGCTCCACATAGTCACTCAGACCTCTAGGCTGTAGGAGGCCCCACCAGCTTGTAGATCTGGATATGTGACCGCCTTATCTGCTACAGCTAGGAAAGAAAGAGAGAGGCATGCTCCATCTGTAAAGCACTTCATCCCAGAAGCAATATATATCATTTCAAGCCAAAATGAGTAGCAGGGTTCCACCTAATTCCAAAGGATCTGGTAAACATGGCCTTGCACATGTACACGAAAGAAAGGAGAACAGGTACTGGTGACAGCTAGCAATGTCTACCACAGTGAGACCACCATTCCCACCAGAGATGAAACACTCTCGCTTAAGATGGACACGGACATGCACAGGGAAGCAAGGACTTTCTTTTTATTTTTTTCTGAATCAAGGAACAAAATAGCTCCAAGCCTCATGGAGCCCTGGAACACCTCCTCCATTAATTCTAGTATAGAACCATACTTAGTTGTAATTGGCACTTCGTAAAGTCAAAGACTGTTAGACCTTAGAAGGACCCTCAGGATTATCAGGTCAGGTCTTATTTGGGGCAATTGAGGATATAAAGATCTAGAGAGGAATGGGAAGTATCCAAAATTATACTTTTATTCATTTTCTTAAGAAACATTTTTGAGCACCTGTTACATTCCAGGGACTCAAATTTTAAAATAGAAATAGAGAAATAAAGAAGATAATGGCATTGTCCTCAAAAGGTCCAAGGAAGCTCATTAGGGAGACTGACATGAAGGCAAGTAAATAGGCAAATAAATGACACAGCTGTGTGTGTGTGTGTGTGTGTGTGTGTGTGTGTGTGTGTGTGTGTGTGTGTCAGAAAGAGAGAGAGAGAGAGAGGAAGGTACAATAGAGAGACTGATTCAAGGTCCCATGAGGGAATAGAGAAACAGGAAGGAAGATGGCAAATCTGCCATCCCATCCAAATAAATTTTAGAGGGGAGGTGATGGCAAGAGAATATTTTCTCCTAACTTTTAGTTTAGATTTGGGGCTACATACACACGCTTGTTACATTGGTAAATTGCCTATTGCTGGGGTTTGGTGCACAAATTATTTCCTTTCCCAGGTAATAAGCGTAGTACCCAATCCGTAATTTTTTTTATCCCTACCCTCCTCCAACCTTCCACCCTCACGCAGCTCTGGCATCTGTTGTTCCCTTCTTTGTGTCCACATGTACTTAATATTTAGCTCCCACTTATAAGTGAGAACATGTGGTATTTGTTTTTCTGTTCCTGCATTAATATGCTGAGGATAAGGGCCTTCAGCTGCATCCATATTGTGGCAAAGGACATGAATTTGTTCTTTTTTATGGCTGTGTAGTATTCCATCGTGTATATATACCACATTTGCTTTGTCCAATCCAACACTGATGGGTGCCTAGGTTGATTCCATGTCTTTGCTATTGGGAATGGTGCTGTGATGAACATATGTGTGCATCTGTCTTTATGGTAGAACCATTTATATTCCTCTGGGTATATACCCAATAATGGGATCGCTGTGTCAAATGGTAGTTCTGTTTTAAGTTCTTTGAGAAATCTCCAAACTGCTTTCAACAGTGGGTGAACTAATTTACATTCTCATCAATAGTATATAAGCATAGGCTTTTGTCTGCAGCCTTACCAGAATCTGTTACTTTTTGACTTTTTAGTAATAGCCATTCTGACTAGTGTGAGGTGGTATCTCAGTGTAGTTTTTATTTGAATTTCTGTAATGATTAGTAATGTTGAGCATTTTTTCATATGCTTCTTGGTCACTTGTATGTCTTCTTTGAGAAGTATCTATTCATGTCCTTTGCCCATTTTTAATGGGGTTGTTTGTTTTTTGCTTGTTGATTTAAGTTTCTTATAGATTCTGGATATTATACCATTGTCAGATGCATAGTTTGTAAATATTTTCTCCCATTCTGTAGGTTGTCTGTTTATTCTGTTGGTAGTTTCCTTTGCTGTGCAAAAGCTCTTTAGCTTAATTAAGTCCCAGCCAAGTGAAATTTTGAAGCAAGTAGGAGTTCACCAGGTTTGGGTGGAACAGGCATTCCAGGCCTGGGGGATAGCACGAGCAAAGGTAACTTTCAGATTCAGTTATTGCATCCAGGTCTCTAATATCAGATTTCATATTCCCTCCCCTGCATCCCAGGACCTAACACAGTATCTGGCATATAATAGGTGTTCAACCAATGCACGCTGAACTGAGCAAATGTGTCTCCCTTTGTCTCAAGGTTATCCAGAAGACACTGTTGACTGAAGCTTGTGTGATAGCCACATAAAGTGTCGACCCAGGGCTTCTTTTTACTGTAAGGTGCTTTCTCAGGTATTCCTGGCAGGTGGGGCCCAGAGGAAAGCAGGGGACACAAAGTGCTGGTATGGGTACTTCGCAGCATTCCGGGGCCTCACCACTGGAAAACTCCCCATTTCTAAATTTAGCACAGAGCATTGGTGCATTTGCCTCCTGCATGAGAGGTGATTAATTTACCCTCACCTCTGCTTATGTGCTAAGCCTGTTGTGTCAGTGTTTGCTGCAGTTAAACACAGAGTGTGTTGTGTAAACAGTACTGTAATTATGGCATAGACAGTGGGAAAATTCTAAGTTGAATCACATTTAGTCTGGTTGGCCAGAAAAAGTGTCTCAGCTGCTGAAGTTAAGGGATAGGGAAATAGTTTTCATCACTGGTTTTTTAAATGTTTTTAAAAAATGATCCTTATCAGGAAAAAAACAGTAATGTTCTTGCTGCCAGGAGTATTCTAGAAAGCCTGCTTCACATTCCTCTTGACAGCAGAGAAAAGGTAGCAAGCACATCCTCTGGTTATTTAAAAGAAAAAGCAGTTCCCCTCTGGAGCCAAAGAGACCCAGCAAACGTGTTTACCTGAGCCTTCAGATGGAGACTAATCTCTGTTAAAGCAGGTATCAATTAACAGCAAAGAATAAATACTTATAATGAAGGGAAAGGTCATTTATTGTTGGGTTTTTTTTCAATTAACAGCACATCGTAAACTTTTTTTTAAATTTTATTATTATTATACTTTAAGTTTTGGGGTACATGTGCACAATGTGCAGGTTTGTTACATATGTATACATGTGCCATGTTGGTGTGCCGCACCCATTAACTAGAACTAGAAATACCATTTGACCCAGCCATCCCATTACTGGGTATATACCCAAAGGATTATAAATCATGCTGCTATAAAGACACATGAACACATATGTTTACTGCGGCATAATTCACAATAGCAAAGACTTGGAACCAACCCAAATGTCCAACAACGATAGACTGGATTAAGAAAAGGTCATTTATTGTTTAGAAGGAAAAGAAAACCCTTGTCCTTGCCCCATAGTAAATTAGGATGCATCTTAGGAATTGAGTCCCATCTCTCTCTCCCACTTCAAGAACCCCTTGGGGGGATCCCTACAGCGATCTCCATGACCCCCTTTGAATAGAGTCTGCCTATTTCTAAAAGATAAATCAACACCAGAACACACCCTGGTGTTCTACAGCACTGTGGGGCAAAAATGGATAACTATAATTTATTGTATATTTGAGAAAGCAAGAAGAGAGGATCTTGAAAGTTCACAACACAAAGAAATGGTTCATACTGGAGGTGGCAGATATGCTAATTACCCTGATTGGTATCATTATACATTGAATACACCTACTGAAATATCACTCTCTATCTGATGGACATGTACAATTATTAGGTGCCAACTAAAAATAAAAGGAAAAAAATTACAAAGTAAAGACAATAAATAAATTTAAAAAAATGAAAATGATCAAAAATAAATCAGTTAAGGAAGTGTCTCTCTCATCCATCTCCCGCCTGTCCTCATCCTTGTGTCTCTACCTTTGTAATTTCTAGACCAGGTCCTTTACTCAGAATACCTAGTAGAGCTGAAGAGATGCTATTGTTTTTTTGTTTTTTTGTTTTTTTTTTGAGACGGAGTCTCGCTCTGTCACCCAGGCACCCAGGCTGGAGTGCAGTGGCGCGATCTCGGCTCACTGCAAGCTCCACCTCCCGGGTTCACGCCATTCTCCTGCCTCAGCCTCTCCGAGTAGCTGGGACTACAGGCGCCCGCCACCACGCCCGGCTAAATTTTTTGTATTTTTAGTAGAGACGGGGTTTCACCGTGGTCTCGATCTCCTGACCTCGTGATCCACCCGCCTCGGCCTCCCAAAGTGCTGGGATTACAAGCGTGAGCCACCGCGCCCAGCCTATTGTTTTAAAATAAAAAGATGGAGAGGAAGAAAGAGAAGGAGGGAGGAAGGGAGGGAGGGAGAGAGGGAAGCAGGAAGGGAGGGAGGGAGAGAGGAAGGAACAGAAGCAGGAAGCAAGGGAGGGAGGAAAAGAGGGAAGTAGGAAGTGAGGGAAGCAGGAAGGGAGGGAAGAAGGGAAGAAGAAAGGGAGAAAGGGAGGAAGGAAGGGAGGGAGAGAGGAAGGGAGGGAAAGAGGAAGGGAAGGAGGCAGGAAGGGAGGGAGAGAGCAAAGGAGACAGGCAGGAAGGGAGACAGAGTAGAAGGGAGGGAGGGAGGAAGTGAGGGTGGAAGGGAGGGAAGCAGGAAGTGAGGGAGTGTGGAAGGGAGGGAAGCAGGAAGGGAGGGAGGCAGGAAAAGAGGAAAGCAGGAAGGGAGGGAGGAAGAGAGGAAGGGAAGAATAATGGGAGACAGGGAGGAAGGGAGGGAGGGAAGGAGGAAGAGGAGGACGCAGGAAGCGAGGGAGAAAGGGAGGCAGGAGGGGAGGGAGGGAGAGAGGGAGGGAGGGAGAGAGGGAGGGAGGGAAGCAGGAAGGGAGGGAAGCAGGAAGGGAGGAAAGGTGGGAGGGAGGGAGGGAGGGAGGAAGGGAGGGAAGCAGGAAGGGAAGAAGGGGGGTGGGGAAGGGAGACAGGAAGAGGGAGAGAAGGGGAGGGGAGGGAAGGGCATGCTGTTTAACAGGCGTGTATGCAGAGACCGTGCACACTGCTCTAATAAAAGAAGTGAATACATTAAGCATGAAGCATAAGATTAAAACGCTAGTGGTTTCCACCTCCATCTTTCTCACCAGCCTGGGAGCCCCAGGGAATGTGAGGACAGGCTTCCTCTCCATGTTTGCCTGGTTTCCTGCAGCTCACGTCTCCGTGTCATAGCACTTATTGGCCTCTCTATCCGGGTGCCTTCCTTGCACTTTCCTTTGCTGCTGAGCTTTAAAATTCAGCTCAGGCATCATAGCCTCCTTCAGGAAATCTATTCTGATCTTCTGGCTGGGGTGCATACCATCTTCTGTGTTCTCATCCCACACATTAAGAGACATGACTTGTTTCCAGCTCAGTTTCCCTGTCCAGACGATGCACTCCCTGAGGGCAGGGATTCCATGAAGCTAATCTTGTGCACTGCCCCTAACTAGGGGGAAGTCCAAGGTGGACGCCTGATGAGTATTTACTGAATGAATAAAAGCTGTCCTTTTCCCCAATTTTTAAATTTCCCTTCCTCTTTTCTCTCTCCCTTTCCCTCATTAAAATCAACCTAAAATTAGCCTTTGTGGTGAAATCTGAATTTGAGATGCCTTTTTCTGTATCATGGGGCTCCAGTCATTCAGGAAGCTGGAGGCCTTGTTTGCTTCACAGGCTTGGTTCATTCCACAAAATTCTCTTTATTCAGACTGAGTTTAGCAACATCCTTATCGCCAGCCGGAATTCCGCTCCGGAGACTCCTCAAGCTCTGCAATTACTTTACAACGGTTTTCTAATCAGCCTGGGGCTCACGAGGGCTCATAAATGACACTTGTCTTTGTGTTGCTACTTTTCATGAGTTTTCAGAATTAAGCCCCTGCTGGAGCTGCAGGCCCTCATAGGGGAGAGATTACCTTCCATTCAGTGAGAGAATAAAGGTTAATCGGTAAGTGGGTCTTGTGAATTAAGAAGATACTCACGGGTGAGAAAGAAAACAGAATCCCACAATACAGACAGCACGTCTCTAGATTTACAAACTCCTGCACTTGTGAGCCTCAGAGAAAAATAGGAACACCGGAAATTCTGACTGAGTCAGAAATTTAAATGTAGAGATTGTCATTAAATAAAGTGAAGGGAGGAATTGAGTGTCTGCTGTGTGCCTCATTGAACTATGAACTTGTGGACATTATTGTATCTAGTTATGCTTGCCAGCCTCCGAGATGACCCCCAATGATTCTTTCTTCCTGGTGTTTATGCCCTTGTGTAGTCCACTTTCATATTGAAAAGGCTGACCTGTGAAACCAATAGGATATTTCAGAAATTACAGTGTGTAACTTCTCAGGCTGGGTAGTAAGAGACACTGTGGCTCTTCTCTTGGATCACTCACTCTGAAGGATTCCAGCTGCCATGTTGTGAGGGCACTCAAGCAGCCCTATGACCAGGGCAGGTGGCAAGAAAGTGAGGTCTCCTGCCAATATCCAGGACCAATCTGAAGTCTATGAGTCATCTTGAAAGTGAGTTCTCCAACCTCTGTTGGGCCTGCAGATAACTGCAGTCCCCATTGAGATGAGACAGAGTTACTCAGCTAAGCATCTCCCAAATTTCCTCCCCACAGAATCAAAGAGAGTCCTGGTAGGTCTTAATGCCTTGAGCCCCTAGTGCCAGACCCTAGACAGGTCTTGCTGTGGTTGGGCCCAAGGTATTTCCTGGGATCCTTCAGGATTCAATGGCATTCAATGGGTGGAAAGTGGTAGTACTCAAATCAACATAAGTAAAATTTGGGAGTTGCTAATTTACTTAACAATAAGTAGAGAAAAGGAGGTGACCTCAGGCATAACTGGGCCCAAAGAAGAAACAAGTTCACATCTCCATGACTTGCTTTATCTGACACCTTTCCAGTTCACCTATCTTTGATGTGGGCTTCATTCTCTTTCTCTACAGACAGGATTTTTCCAGGTAAGAAGCAGGCTGCAAGAACTGAATCCCCATGGGTCCAGCTCCAGGACCTCAGAGGCGAGCCCGTTCTCCAGCTCCACATCAAAAACTTGCAGGGAAAATTTTTAGGCCAGAATTGAAAACACACTCACCCACTCACCCAACCACTAATCTCTGTTTAGTGGGGAAATGGTTTACTGTAATGGGCTGGGCTTGGATCACCTGGCTCTCTATGGCAATGGAAGCAAGGTCTATGATTGACAGCCTCACCAAAGAGGCTATAATTGACAGCCTCACCACGGTCACTTGATGAGATGAGAAAGAAGAAGAAATAGGAGATGGCCATCAGATAACAGCAGGTATTAACTACACCTTCCAAGAAATTCCTTTTAATTTTTTTTCTTGCTTAAGCTCTCTTAAGTTGACTTTCTTCCTCGCAATCAAAGTACCTTAACTATGTATGGCTATAAAAGGACAACAGAAGGAACCCTTGTGACTTCTGTGTCTTGACTATATCAGTGTCGATATCCTAGTTGTGATATTGTCCTTAGTACCACTAGAGGAAATAAGGTAAAGGATATATAGTATCTCTCTATATTAGCTCTTACAACTGGATGTGAATCTAAAATGCCCTGCCCCATCTGAAAAAACCTTAATTTTTAAAAACTAGAAAACAAAATTTAGACTAAAGTTGATCCTGCCATCCAAATTCAATCTGGGCAGAGGTTCACCATTCAATAAGCAATAGAATACCACCAACTAGTCATTCAGCCAATATCTTCAGAAAAACCAGATCCATTTGCTGCTATTTCTTGTTTTAAAATGAAGCTCTGACATGCTCCTTGAATAGCAGCATTGTTCACATCCACGTGGGGATAATTAGAAGCAAAAGTTCAAGAATGTCCTGAAGGCCACAGTTCACATACTATAAGACACGCCAGAATGTGCTAATCATCTCAGAATTAGCACTAATTCTTCATAAGTTTCTAAGCACATCAAATATTAAAACACAATTAGGCACTGTGTAAGTGTCTAAAAGTTTCAGAATTAACTTTCCTTTCAACTGGGTCAAGGAACCAACTAATAGAAGAAAGTTAAATGTTGGTCATGAAGGATCAATTGGTCCTTCTTAAATTGGGGGCAGGGGTGAGTGAAAATGTATCAGCATGGAAAGACTTTGAAACCAGAAAGTCCTGGATTCAAATCTCAACTGTCCTCTAGGCAAGTCACTTCTAAAATCTAATCTATAAATTAGAGATAATAATAATGACCTCCATCACTGGGATGTTGCAAGAATATAAAGTAGTTAATCTATGGAAAGCACCTGGCACACAGTAGGTCTTCAATGACTGTTAATTTCCTTCCTGCTGGGAAACAGCATGAAAAGGTTTTTGGTGTGATTAATGCATTTTATGAGAATGTAAAAAATAGGATTGCACTCCCCATTTAATTAGAAAAAAAGTAATATGTTCCTGTGGCAGATATTCAAGTATATGACATGAAATATTACGATGGCATTTTGGTCCTCTCCTCTTGAAAAGGGAAGAAAGAAAATCTGCCACTTCAAAAAATTAAGAAACTGTAAATCCTTCCATATCCTTGCATAGTGTGCAATTGCCCAGTAGGAAGGGTCTTAAATTAATGTCCTCTTAACAAATTAAATGGTTGACTGATGATGCAGATATCTTTGTAACTGACTTATTTACAGGAAAGATATTCACAGGTAGAAGTTTTACTTTCCTCAACCCAAAATTTTATTCAAAAACCTAAGACTGAAGCAATAGCACACCCATTGCATGGGAGCTGAATTCCAGTCTATCTACCTGAAATTAGTAAAGAAAAACCAAAGGAAAAGGAAGATGTCATCTACAAAGTATTTTCAACTCCTTGCAGCTTTGTGCTACTAAAGCAGCAGGACAGAAATGGCTTAATGCAGAACCCATTTTCCCCTTCATCCTCACTAATAGAGCCCTCTCTTTATTCAGATTGGTCTGGTTTAAACTCCATTTCCCAGCCTCCCTTGTGAATGGATGCACCAAGTGACACAGTCTAGCCAATAAGAAGTAAGCACAAGTTAGTGAGTGGATGTGTTAGTTATCTATTGCTGCATAAGAAGTTATCCTCAAAACTTAGTTATCCTCAAAGCTTAGCAGCATGAAACAACAAATATTCTTTATCTCACAATTTCTGTGGATCAGGAATTAGGGTGGTTTCAGTTCATTGTCTCTCATGAGGTTGCCATCAAGCTGTCATACATGGCTGTGATCATCTGAAGGCTCATGTAGGGGAGGATCTGCTTCCAAAATGAATCATGCGGTTGTTGGCGGGACCCAGGTCCCCAGTGACTGTTGACCAAAGATCTCTCAGTTCCCCACATATGCCATGGGCCTCTGCATAGTGTAAGAAAGACAGGTAAGTCCCCTTAAGGCCTAGAGTTGGAACTTGCATATGTCATTTCTTTCATGTGATAGGCTACCACAACTCACATGACACTGCCTGAGGTCAAGGAATGAAGTATAAACTCCAGACCTGATGAGATCATGGCAAAGTATGGATTGTGGCAAGAGGGATTAAAGATTTGAAATCAATAACTCAACCTACCATACCCCCCTAAGGATGGACATAGAAATAAATAAGTCCCAAGTTTTGTCTAGCTTGCCTTTTAATTATCTTTTAAAGTGCCCACTCTTTCTACTTCCACTGTTACCACCACGATCCAAGCCATTATCATCTCTTGCCAAGATTATAACAATTCCACCACATCCATCCGCGCCTCCCCTACAACCCATTCTCCATGCAGCAGCCAGAGTGATCTTTAAAGAGACAACGAAATCATGATCTTTTCATACCTTTGCCCAGCAACAACAAGAAAAATGCCTAATGGCATTTAAAAAACAGACTTAATTTCCTCTTTGAGGTCCTGCATGGTCTGACCTTGGCTTCTCCTTCACCCTCACCTGGTGCTGTCTCCAGACTCCACCTCTAGGCTTCACCTTTCCATTCCCCCAATGCCCCAAGCTCTCTCTGTCCCCCTCACTCAGGGTGTTTCTTATGCCAAGAGAGCTCTTCCTTCCCCTTATCTCTACTTCCTACCCAGCAACTTCTACTTCCCCATTTCCACTGACATTTGCTTCCCTTTTTCCACCAATATCCACTGTTAGAAAGTCACCTTGAGACAAGATGCTTTGGATGCCTAAACTATGCACAATTCTTAATATTTTATTCCTTCCATTAGTGCGGTTAGTGGTTTTGGGCTGCCTCTGTGAATCCCCCTTATCTGACCAACTTTAGATCTGTATGACCCTAACAGGGACTCAGACACCTCAATTAGCCAACTTGCAGTGCTCAAAGACAAGATTCAGAATGCAGCTCCAGAAAGCCTGAGATGACAGGGAAACAGCCAGAGGTGCTGCTCACCACAGGGGTCATGGGTAAAGGGATGGCTCTGGATAAAACAGGTCGAAGGCATCCCTCTGTTTAATATCATGCGGAAGGGATTATTCTGATCTAGAACAGACCTGAGAGAGCACCAAAACTTTCTTCTTTAAGATGATATTGAGATGTCCCCATGCTCTAACCCCTGGCGGTGTTCGACTACACACAAAGGATAAAATTTACAATGAACTAGTTTTGTCTTTGTATTGTCTAAATCACCTATTACTCTCCGGAAGCCACAATTTCTAGTACAAAGAGTTTCAGGGCTGTAACACACACACATAAATATGGTTATAAAACAAGAAAAGTGTGGGTAGAGAAGAATGTGAGGCACTCTGAGATCACATAACAAACAGAGAGACCTGATCCGGCCTAATAAGTGAGAGAAGGCTTCCAGAAGAATGTGATTCCCAACCAAGATCAGAACACCAAGTAGGCTGTGGAGGGTGAGTGGAGAATTTCACGCAGAGGAGATGGATGGTGCAAAGGTTGAAATGCTAGCAAGAGACATGCAACTGAAAAAACTCTACTTATACTTCCAACACCAAATGTGTGGGTTCCTTCAGCACCAACTGGTTCTCCAGTTCTCTATATACCAACTGATTGTCCTACAATTTAATTCAATTATAATGCTAACTATCCAGAGATAGTGCAGACCCCCCAGGTTAAGGGCTCAGTCCCACAAGACTGTCCTACTTCAGATGTCAATCTTCAGCTCTAGGCCACTCTTACAAACTGGCTATCAATCAGGAGTTCCCACTATCCCCTCCTCAGGTTCAATACTTTGCTAGAATGGCTCAAAGAACTGAGGAAAATACTTTACTTAATAATACAGGTTTATTTTTATAAAGGATACAAATGTACAGCCAGATGAAGAAGTATGTAGGGCTAGGTCTGGAAGGGTCCTCAGCACAGGAGCTTCTATTTGTGTGAAGTTGGGGTGCACCATCCTCCACCCCTGTATATGGACATGCTAACCAACCCAGAAGCTCTCTGAACCCCATTGTTCAGGGGTTTTATAGAAGTTCCATTACATAGGCATGATTCATTAAATCACTGACCACTGGTGATTGAACTCAGGCTGCAGCCCCTCTCCCATCCCTAGAGGTTCAGGGATGGGCCTAACCATTCCAACTCTCTAATCACGTAGTTGGTTCTTCTGACAACCAGCCTCTATCCTGAAGCTGTCTACAGGATCCCAGCCAAGACAATCTCATTAGCATACAAAAAGGCACTCATATCACTCTGGAGATTCCACGTATCTTAGAAGCTCTTGCGTTAGGAACCAGGGACAAAGACCAAATATTATAACAAAAGATGCTCCTATCATCAGTATCACTCAGGAAGTTACAGGAGTTTTAGAAGCTCTGTTCCAGAAACCAGAGGCAGAGACCAAATATATATTTCTTATTAGGTCTCAACTGACTGCATATTTTAACCTGTAAGCAGTTTGGTGAAGCAGGTGCCTGGATGCAGAAGGGAAAATGGTGAAGGTGTCAGCTTGGGAGGAGCACTGAGTGCCCAGGGAGTCTGGACTTTATTCAGGGTCCCAGGAGAAGTGGACATTCCTGGCTGCATATCATTTATTTGAGACAGAGTCTAGCTGTGTCACCCAGGGTGGGGTGCAATGGCACAATCTCGGCTCACTGCAACCTCCACCTCCCAGGTTCAAGCAATTCTCCTGCCTCAGCCTCTCTAGCAGCTAGAATTACAGATATGTGCCACCATGCCTGGCTAATTTTTATATTTTTTAGTAGAGACGGGGTTTCATCATATTGGCCATGTTTGTCTCAAACTCCTGACCTTAAGTGATCTGCCCACCTTGGCCTCCCAAAGTGCTGGGATTACAGGCATGAACCACCGCACCCAGCCTCCTGGCTGGATTTTAGAGAGCTCACTCTTGCTGCCATTCCCAGAAAGGACGAGAAGGGAGCAAGGCTGGCATTCCCTGTAGCACCCCAGAGCAGCCTGGTACCTCTCAGGATACAGACCAGAAACCCCAGAAGCAGGGCAGACACTGTGGCCCCTTCATGTGGTGGCTTCTGTCAAAGTCTTGTGACTCCTGCTGTTGACACTCTTGACCAAATTCTTAAAGTATAATAATAATAATAATAAATAAAAATAAAAATAAAAAAATAAAAAATAAAAGAAAAGCCTGCCTGGTCCAGAGAGAAAGAATAAGATCAGCCCTGTCTCTCCTGGGAGAAAATAAAAGCTGATGCTGTTAATTGCTCTTTCCTGAGCCTCTCTCATTAAGAAAAGGAATGGTCAGCATCTCTCCTCAGCTGCTGCTGGTACCCAAAGGAAAATGAGAAAAAGCCTGCCTGCCTCCCTCCCATCAGACGAGAAAAGGCTCTGCGAAACCTGCTGGGTATATCTGGCCCTTTCTTATATGGTCTGGCTCTGTGTCCCCACTCAAATCTCATCTTGAACTGTAGCATCCACAATTCCCACGTGTTGTGGGAGGGACCCAGTGGGAGGTAACTGAATCATGGAGGCGGGTCTTTCCCATGCTGTTCTTGTGGTAGTGACTAAGTCTCACGAGATCTGATAGTCTTATAAGGGGCAGTTCCCCTGCACAAACGCTCTCTTATCGCTGTCATGTAAGACCTGCCTTTCACCTTCCACCATGATTGTGAGACCTCCCCAGCGATGTGGAACTATGAGTCCTTTAAATCTCTTTTTCATTATAAATGACTCAGTCTCAGGCATGTCTTTTATCAGCAGTGTGAAAACAGACTAATACACCTTCTAATCATCTGTACTCTCCCGTCACAGCCCCAGGCTGAGGGTCCCCCACCTCAGATGGTCCCAGACCTCAGGTGCTGTGCTGAGGAGCATATTTGACGGGAAGACAGTGGGAGGAACATGATGGGAGCATGAGACACAGTGTGTGGGTTCCCATCCCAGCTCTGCCACTTAATTGCTGAGTGGCATTGGGCAAGTTACCCTCTGTTTACTCATTTATAAACTGAGAATAATGATAGTACCAACCTTCAGGACTATTGTTCAGACTAAGTAAGTGATAGTGCCAGGCCCATCCCAAGTGCTTTACAACTAACTAAATGCTCAATAAATGTTAGCTGTTGGTAAGATTATAAGAAAGTGGAGGTGTAAGAGATTAGAGAGAAAGAGAAGGAGAGGCCGGGTGCCGTGGCTCAAACCTGTAATGCCAGCACTTTGAGAGGCAGGGGTGGGTGGATCAATTGAGGTCAGGAGTTCAAGACCAGCCTAGGCAACATGGTGAGACCCCCGTTTCTAAAAAAAAAAAAGTACAGAAAAAGCTGGGTGTGGTGCTGTGCAGCTGTGATCACAACTACTCAGGAGGCTGAGGTGGGAGGATCGCTTGAGTGTAGGAGGTTGAGGCTGCAGTGAACTGAGATTGTGCCATTGCACTCCAGCCTGGGTGACGGTGAGACCCTGTCTCAAAAAAACAATAAAAAAGAGAAGGGGGATAAGGAGAGGGAGAGGGAAATGGGGAGCAAGGAAGAGAGAGAAAAGAGACCTACACAGGAATGGTGTATTTTGCTTTTGAGGAAAAACAAATCTTCCAACATACTGGGTGATTACATTTTGATTTGATTCAGTGAGTGCTTTATTGAGTGTCTACTCAGTCTATAACTGTCATTTAATTTATCCTTCTAAACAACACTCATGGGGTAGGTTTTATTATTTTCATCTTATCACATGAGCAAACTGGGACTCTGAGAACTAAGGCACCCTGTATCCCACAGCGCAGTTAAGAGTATGGCAGGGAGTTAGACAGATCTGTGTCTTCCAGGGCATGAATTAAGTCAACATCTGCTTGGCACCATGATGTTTAAAACAGAGGACTGACACCACAGATGGTTATAATCCCTCAGCATATAAACAAGGATACCCTCTAACCCACCATCTCATCAGCAGCATCCCTAAGCACCTCCTCTTGCCAATTACTGCACTGCACTGTACTGGTTATCTGTCCTGCATCCTCTCCAAAACCCCACGCCCAGACCGTGAGCCTCTGGAGGGCAGAAAACCATGATTTTTTTCATCTTGTATCTGATTCAAGGTAGAGAATGAATCACCATTACAGACTTGAGTTGAAACAATTTCTTCAGAGTACAAGCAATGCCAACAACTGTATCCATTCATCAAGTCAGGAAATATTTACCAGTCAACAATTGTGTGCCTGGCCCTTAGCCAGAGACAGAGCACCACATGGAAGACAAAGCAGACACAATGTCCCTCCTCAAGGACCTTAGTGGTATGATGAAGGGACAGGAGGCCCTGATTTCTAGCATCTGCCAGTTGCCATGGTGTAAATATTCCTATCAGGAATCAGCCAGTGATTCTCCCATCACACAAAATTGACCTTGGGGTTGATATAATAGAGTCATCGTCACCGTGCTGAATGAGAAGCTTGTCTAGAAAGAAGGGAGGTTATGCCCAGGCAGCGTTGATCTCTGAAAAACCAGGGAAAGGGGCTTTGAAGGGAGGTGCCTGCAGAGTAGACAGTGGGCAGGGAGGGGGCTGGCAAGGCATAAGGATTGGATCTGAATTTATTGTGCCTCTCTCACGGCTGAGACGAGGGTGAGGTGAGTGAGGCTTTGGATGCAAAACCTAAGGGGGTGCCCCCAAACTCAGCAGCCTCTTCAACCTACCCAGCAGCAAAATGGAGTTAGGAAGATGGGCTGCTTCCAGCACACTATGGATTTGTTGGGGAGGTAGACAGTGGGGAGGTAGACAGAAGCAAGCAAGTGAGGAAACCAAATTAAATAATCACTGATTGGTTCTGTGAAGGAAATAAACAGGGTGCTAGGACAGAGAGAGATGGGGAAGTTGCCTTTAAGCTAAGTCGTGCATACAACTCTTTACTTTTCAAAGAGGATTTTTCAGTCCAAATTAAGCTCCAGTATTTACCATGGAGATTTACAGGAATGGACAAATCCCTCCTCTATCCTCTTTCTTCGTGGGCCACCCTCCCTACCAGAAAAGGGAGCTGTCTTTGAGGGTCTGCTACCCATGAGTCTCTCTCCTGGAAAAGGGACAGTCACTTCCCCCCCTCAGGACTTGGCAGCTGAGGAAGGTTAAACTGATTACACCCTCCGCTCCTGCTGTCTCCTGCTGCCTGCCTGATAACGTTTTCCTCCCTGATGGCTGCTGTCGTGGGGTGAGCAGTGAATCAAATCAATAGTGTCACCTATTAGGCTGATGTCAAACCCTAGAAGAGACGGTTTTTCTTCCTCCACTTTTAACAGGTATTATGTAGCCACTGGGTCCCAGAGAGACTCCTTATATTATTTTATTTATTTACTAGCATTGGGAAATGTCTCCCACCGGCCTTATTCTGTTCAGGTCAATCCAAAATGAAGACTCAGAGAAACAATGGAAACCTTTGAATTCTTTTTATTCCACCATGAGCATTAAGGCATCCATGGTTTTTCCTATGGATGAATGCCATCAAATGGTCTGGGTTTTCTTTCTGACTCCACCCCTTGCTTGCTATATGAACTGTAAGGCATTTTTTTTTTTTTTTTTTTTTTTTTTTTTTTTTTTTTTTTTTTTTTTTTTTTTTTTTTTTTTTTTTTTTTTTTTTTTCTTTTACTTCTGCATGCCTTTGTTTTCCTCATCTATAAAGTGGGGATAAGAAAGGCCAGATGCAATAGTTCACATCTGTAATCCCAGCACTTTGGGAGGCTGAGATGGGAAGATGGCTTGGGGCCAGGATTTCAAGACCAGCCTAGCCAACAGAAAAAAAAAAAAAATCACAAAAAACTTAAAAATTAGCCAGATGTGGTGGTGCATACCCATAGTCTCAGCTGCTCAAGAGGCTGAGATGGGAGGATTTCTTGAGTTCAGGAGTTAAAGTCTACAGTGAGCAATGATTACACCACTGCACTCCAGCCTGGGTGACAGAGCAAGACCATGTCTCTAAAAAAAAGGAAAAAAAAAAATGAACTTTTTAAAAATGGAAATAATGAAATCCACCTTGTAGGGTTGTTGTAAAGATTAGGTGAATTGAGTTGATACATGCAAAGTCCCTCAAAAAATGCTGGCCATATTCGGCATTATTATTACTTTTCCATTCTTGTTTTTGATTTCTTGAATACCTACCAAGTGCCAGGTTCTGAGCTAGGAGCTTTTGCCTATATGATCTCGCTTAAAACTGTTATGTTGCTCATCATGGTTTTTTTGCATTAATTTTGATTTGTTAAAAATATTGCATTGAAATATTATTCATCTTCGTTGCTGAGTTTGGGGCACCCCCTTAAGTTTTGCATCCAAGACCTCACTTGCCTCACCCTAGTCTCAGCCCTGAGAAAGGCACAATAAGTTCAGGTCCACTCCTTGTGCCTCCCCAGCCCCTCTCTGCCCGCTGTCTACTCGACAGGCACCTCCCTTCAAAGCTCCTTTCCCTGGCTTTTCGGAGCTCAATGCCCCTTGGGCATATTCTCCCTTCTTTCTAGACAAGCTTCTCATTCAGCAAGGTGACGGTGACTCACAGTGACAGTGACTCTACTATATTAACCCCAAGGTCAATTTTGTGTGATGGGAGAATCACTGGCTGATTGCAGAGGAAGGACAGAAGGCTGTAGCTGACACAAGCAGCCCAGAGAGGCTGGTGGCAAAGAGAACAATGGGGAAGTCACAGTTTCTGGGGACGTTTCTGCAGCAACAGACTTGATGGCCACGTAAATCTGGGTATAAGGAAAAAGGAGGGGCAGAAGGTGACTTGCAGGTTAGTGGTCCAGGTACCAGGGAGGATCAGTTCCATTCATGGCAGGGAGGAGGTGGGTGCCTGAGAGGTGGGAGGATCCTGCTATGCCCTGGTCCTCCGATTTCTACCTGTCCCTCTCAGTTAAGCACAGCTAACTCCGTTCAGGGGAAAGATCATAGCCTTGGAGTCACAAAGGCCTGGGCGTAGAGATATAATCTTAATAATCACACTGAGTTCTAGTATGAAAAATAGAATTGACGTTGAAATTAGAGGGGGCAGAAAACACTCATCCCTGGTTCCCTGCTTTTTGTTGCTAGGAGCTTCAAGAAAAGGTGGCTTTGGAGCAGCCATTCCTGCCTAACAGCTCTCCTTTGCTCTGGTAGATGTGGCCGTTGCACAGCACAGTTCTCCCTAAGTGAAGGCTGTGCAGAAGGCACAAGCACCTCTTTCCCTCTCGGGTTGCTATGATCTGAATGTTTATGCCCCCCAAAAATGCATACATTGAAACCTAATTCCCAATGTGACGGTACTAGAGGGTAAAGCCTTTGGAAAATGATTAGGTCATGAGGATGTTTCTGTCATGAATGGGATTAGTCCCTGCTATAGTTTGGTTGTTTGTTTCTGCCAAACCTTGTGTTCAAATTGGATCCCCAGTGTTAGACATGGAATCTTGTGGAAGGTGTCTGGGTTATGGGGGGCAGGTGTCTCATGAATGGCTTGGTGCTGTCCTCACAATAATGAATGAGTTCTCTATTAGTCCCTGTAAGAGCTGGTTGTTTAAAAGAACCTGGAGCCTCCTCCCTCCCTCTCTTGCTTCCTCTGTTGCCTTGCGATCTCTTCATATATGGACCCCCCTTCCCCTTCCACCATGAGTGGAAGCTGCCTGAGACCCTCACCAGAAGCCAAGCAGATGCTGGCACCATGCTTCTTGTACAGCCTGCATAATTGTGAGCCAAATAAACCTCTTTTCTTTATAAATTATCCAGTCTCAGGTATTCCTTTAGCAATACAACTCCTTTAGCAATAGCAACACAAATGGACTACAACAATATCATTATAATGGGAACCCCAGAGAGCAAGCTAGCCCCCTTCTACTATGTGAGGACACAGCTGGAAGCTGCCACCTGTGAACCAGAGAGTGGACCCTTGCCAGACCCTGCATCTGCCAGTGTCTTGATCTTGGACTTCCCAGCCTCCAGAACCATGAGCAACAAATTTGTGTTGTGGATAAGCCACCTAGGGTATGGTATTTTTGTTATCACAGCCTGAATGGACTAAGACACGGGTGTAGATGGTACAAGGCAGATAGTTATGGCTCATTTGGGACACCAGACTTCTTAGGACATAAGGAGATGATCATAGTCAACAGAGGGGGCTCCTTCATTCCTTGGTTTTTTTCTTTCCTTCTCCATAGAATGTAGACTCCATAAGACAAAGATTTGGTCTGTTCTGCCTGCTACCGTTTCCCCAGCCCCCATATGGCTATCTGGCAAGTGGCATCAAACAGAAGCTCAAATATTTTCTGAGCCAATGTTTGAATGAATCCATTCAGCAATAAACAGAGAGTAACAGAATTAAAGAAAGCTAGATTATGCAGGATTGCATAGGTGTAGTTTGAATGTACCCACTGCACACATCTCCTCCCAGTCTCACCAAAAGGATGTTGCATGGGGAAAGATATGGGAAATGGGAGAGGATTTAGGAAATGATTGTGATTTTAAAATGTGTAGTCTTTGGGCACAGTGGCTCACGCCTATAATCCCGGCACTTTGGGAGGCTGAGGTGGGCAGATGACTTGAGGTCAAGAGTTCAAGATCAGCCTGGCCAACATGGCGAAACCCTCTCTCTACTAAAAATACAAAAATTAGCCGGGCATGGTGGCAGGCGCCTGTGATCCCAGCTACTCAAGAGGCTAAGGCAGGGAGAATTGCTTGAATCCAAGAGGCAGAGGTTGCAGTGAGCCAAGATCGCACCACTGTACTCCAGCCTTGGTGACAGAGTAAGACTTTGTCTCAAAAAAAAAATTGTAGTCTTTAGACAAGCCTCCCTCCCTCTGTGGTTTAGTTCAGGAACTACTTTGATTCCCTGGGCGAGAGCTTCATCATGCAACCACTTAAAACTCCTAGATTCTACCAGCAAAATACTCTTCATTCTTTGAGACTCCAGGGTCTTAGAACCAGAGCCATAAGGCAGGATGGACCCTGGTGGCTGCAACCCTGGGTAGGTTTTGCCCATCTTTAATAGGGATAAGCTGCTGAGGCAAGCACATGTTTTAATGTACGTGAGTGCACCAGGCATGGCATCAGCCTGTGAGACTGATAAGGCTGCCCTGTTCACACTCTTATGTTCCCTGAGTGCCTAGCACTGAGCACACAGTAGGTGCTCAATGGATACTTGTGGAATGCACGTGTTCTGGGTTGTAAGTGTACCTCAGAAAGATATGTTGAAGCCCTAACACCCAGGACTTGTGAATATGACTTTATTTGGAAATAGGCTTTTGGCAAATGACATCAAGTTAACATGAGGTCATTGGGGTGAGCTCTAATCTGATAGGATGGTGTCCCTAGGAAAAGGGAAAATTTGAACACAAACACCCAATAATCACACCATGTGATGACAGAGGTGGAGACTGGAGTGATGCATCCTTAAGCCAAGGAACACCAAGGATTGCCTGCAACACCAAAACTAAGAGGAAGGCATGGGACCGATTCTCCCCTATGGCCTTCAGAAAGAACATGGCCCTGCCCAACCCTTATTTTGAACTTCTGGCCTCCCAAGCTGTGAGCAAATACATTTCCGATGATGCAAGCCACCCAGTTTGTGGTCATTGTTATAGCAGCCCTTGGAAACAAATGCAGGATGTTAGTATGACCTCATTGTTCGTATTTCTGTGTGAGCTACCCCTCAACTGTTCCAAATGACCCACACAAACACTAGAACACAAACATTCAGTTCCCTGACTCCCCACTCCATCTCCCGCACAACCTTGAAATCAAATTCCTGACACCAAAGCTAATTTTACCTTTCAACCTGCATGTAGCTAATTTTATTCCAACCTCTAATCTCGGTTCTGTTGAGCTCCAATTAACAAGGTGGCTGAGGTCTTCCTGAAAGTCTCCACAGACCTGCATAATTCATCTCCTGTGTTCTCGATGCCAGCATTAAACAAAGGAAGGGACTCCAGCTCCAGACCAGACTCTGGTCTGGTGGTTCCCCAGGTGGAGCCAGGGACGATTTGCACCAGCAGCAACTGGGGCACTGGTCAAAACTGGAGATCCCTAAGAGGATAGCCTGAACCAGAGTCTAAGGGGAGAGATCAGGCACCTGCATTTTCAGCACGTATACCAGGATATTCTGGTGTTTGCTAAGTGACTACTTTGTTAACTCTTTATCCACAGAGTTTCCCAGGCATGAGGGTCTGGGTTCCAGCCACAGCTAATGGACCTGTGGAAGAGAGAATTCTACCTATTTTATTTTTCCTCTTCCCAGTTGTCCTGGAGTGGGCCCTGGGGTTGGCTGTTCTCAGGCGCATCTTGGAATTTCTCAGCCTAGTTTACATGGGGAAGATAGAAGCCTATTCAGATGAGGTAGAGGGGGTGAGAGTGGGTGAACTGAGGCAAGACATCTTCAGTTCCTTCCCAGCTTCCCTTCAAGGGGTAGGGTCTCTGACCCCAAAAGAATGCCTCTACCCCATCCTTACAATCATCCCCTAAGTCTGCCTTCCAGACCTGGCTGATTCTTTAATGAGAGTTCTCAGCATTTGTTTTCATTTTTGTTTTTGTTTTGGTGTTATCTCAATGCTGCCAGTACTACCTGAGGCAGGAAAACCCACCCTACCCCTAAGTAAATCCATTCATTTAGCAAATATTCAGTGAAAACTGAATATATGCTAGGGGCCTGGCTCACATCCATAGTCCCAACACTTTGGGAGACCAAGGTGGAAGGATCGCTTGAGTCCGGGGGTTTGGGACCAGCCTTGGCAACATAGCAAGATGCTGTCTCTACAGAAAAAGTTAAAATTAGCTGGATGTGGTTACTCATGCCTATAATCGCAGCTACTTGGGAGGCTAAGGTGAGAAAATCACTTGAGCCCAGGAAGTTGAGGCTGCAGTGAGCCATGTTCACACCCCTACACTCTAGTCTGGGCAACAGAGCAAGACCCTGTCTCAAAAAAAAAAAAAAAGAAAGAAAAGAAAAGAAGAGAAAAAAAAGATGCTAGAGGCTGTGCTAAATACAGAAGTGAACAAGACAGACAAAGCCCCAGTTATAGCGCCTTTGCTTCAGTAGGAAAGAAAGATAGTAAACAACCAATAGCACGACATGATATGGCTTGATTTCAGAGAGCAGTCAGGGCTGAGGGTGGTGGTGTGAGGTCATGGAAGGGCCAGTTGAGATAAGCTGGCCAGCAGGGTCTCTCTGAGAAAGTGACAGACACCAGAGACCTGGATGAGTTGAGGGACGGGCCATGGGACTATCAGGTTGAAGAGAATTCCTGCACCAGGGAGCAGCTAATATGCAGCCCAGATCATCAGCATCCCGGGCATGTTTATAGACCAGCAAGGAGGCCAGTGTGGCTGGTCTGGAAGGAGAAGATAGGGAGGGAGAGGAGGGGAAAGCTAGTGGGAGGTAGGGTCAGAGACAGGCAAGGCCATACCACGTAGGGATGTGCAATTGTCCAGGTCAGAGATCGTCTCAGGCTAGGCTAGGGTGGAAGTCCCAGAGAGGCGGCAGAGTGGATGGATTCAGGATGAGTCTGGAGTTGGCAGGACGCACGGATGGATTAGATGTGGGAGTAGGGAGAAAGAAAGAGGAAGCTATTTTAGTTCCTAGACACTGACAGGATATTGCATAATATAAAAGAATCATTCATTTTTTAGAGGTGGTAATGGTATTGCCATTGTGTATTTCTTAATTGTCCTCACCTTGTAGAGATACATGCCGAAACTTTAAAAAATGAAATGGCCAGGCATGGTGCCACCTGCCTGTAATCCCAGCTACTTGGGAGGCCAAAGTGGGAGGATCACTTGGGCCCAGGAGTGTGAGACCAGCGTGGGAAACACAGTGAGACCCTGTCTCTAAAAAATATTTAAAAATTAGCTGGGTGTGGTGGTGCACACCTATAATCCCAGCTACTTTGGAGGCTGGGGCAAGAGGATTGCTTGGATCCAGGAATTTGAGGTCGCAGTTAGCTATGATCATGCCATTGCCTTCCAGCCAGGGTGACAGATCAACGTCCTGTCTCTTAAGAAAAATAAATAAATAATAAATAAATAAAAAATAATAAAGTCACCCAATTATTTCACATTAATAAACGCATGAGGGCTGGGCACAGTGCCTCACACCTGTAATAATCTCAGCACTTCAGGAGTTTGAGGCGGGAGGATTGCTTGAGTTTGAGACCAGCCTGGGTAACAAAATGAGACCCCCATCTCTACGAAAAATCAAAATTAGCCAGGCATGATGATGCGTGCCTAGAGTCCTAGCTACTCAGGAGACTGAGGCGGGAGGATCACTTGAACCCAGGAGGTCAAGGCTGCAGTGAGCCATGATCACGCCACTCTACCCCAGCCTGACTGACAGCAACAACTTGTCTCTAAGTAACTATAAATAAAATGAAATGATGTAATTCTAGGATTTATCCAAAATAGTATGGGAGGGGAAGCCTTTTGGGAGGTGGAAATGAAAAAAGAATTGGCCACAAGTTGATCATTGCTGAGGGTGAGTGATGGGTCCATGGGTTTTCATTGGACCATTCACTCCACGGTTGTATTAATCTATGATTAAAATTCTCCTTAGCAAACATTAAAAGAAGGCACCATTTCCAGGGTGCAGAAGCCTGAGAAAGGGGCAGGTCTAGGACGACACATGGAGAGCTTCCTATAGATGTCGAATCTGGACTCTACTGTTCACAAGAGCCAAGATGTGGAATCAACCTAGGTGTCCAACAATAGATGAATGAATAAAGCAAATGGGGTGCCTATACACAATGGAATACTATTGGGCCATAAAAATGGAGAAAATCCTGTCATTCATGGCAGCATGGATGGAACTGGAGGATATTACGCTAAGTGAAATAAGCCAGGCACAGAAAGTTAAATACTACACATTTCCACTCATACGTTAATACTAACAAGGCTGATGTCATAAAAGTAAAGAGTAGGGCAGAGGATACTAGAAGCTGGGAAGAGGAGGGAGAGAGAAGGAATAGGGAGAGATTTACTAAAGGAGATTTATTAAAAATTCCATCTAGAAGGGAGCAGTAGGTCCTAGTGTTCTATAGCACTGTATGATGACTATAACATAAGTTCCAAATAGCTAGAAGGATGATACTGAGCTTTCCCAAAACAAAGAAATTATAAATGCTTGAGATGATGGATATACTAGTTCCCCTGATGTGATCATTATACATTATATATGTCAAAACATCACTGTGTGCCCCACAACTATGTATAGTTATAATGTGTCAACTTAAACAATTAATACAGAAAAATTAGCCAGGCATGGTGGTGTATGCCTGCAGTCTCAGCTACTTGGGGGGCTGAGGAAGAAGGATTGCTCAAGCTCAGAAGGTCGACGCTGCAGTGAGCCAAGATCAAGCCACTGCACTCCAGCCTGGGTGACAAAGTGAGACCCTGTCTCAAAAAAAGAAAAAAAAAAAGATAAAAAAAAAATTAAAATGTTAAGCTCCAGACTCTGGGTTCAGACCTGAGACATCACAGAGACGGTTACACACCTTCTCTACTCTCATTGGAGGCTTCATCGTCACCTCCCTCCTCTAACCTCCTGCTCAGAGGTTTCATTATTTGCCACCTTCCTCACACACCCCACCCTAGAACCAGCTACATAATGTATGGGACCCAGTGCAAAGCGAAAATGCAAGGCCCTTTCTCAAAAATCACTACAAATTTCAAGATGGCCTTTGCAGAGCATTCAACCAAGCTGGGGCCTTTCTGAGCATGGATATTTGTGCAAGCAACCCAGCCCCATACCTGCAATGACACCAGTCCTGCCCCACCCTGCAAAGATTAGAGAAATCATTCACAGGTGCTCATCTAAGAAGCACTGGCATCTCTGGCCACCATGACTGAATGACTTCCTTTCTTCATCCACTTACTCAGCAAGTATTTTTGGTGTATCTGTTATGGTATATTATGCTGGGGAAGGGGGTTACAGCAGGGTCTCCCAATCTCAACACTGTTAACATTTGGGGCCAGATCATCCTTTGCTGGTCCTGTGCTGTCCTGTACACTGTATTTAGCAGCACCCCTGCCTCATCCCACCAGATGCCAGGAGCACCTATTCCCCCAAAATATTTTCAGACATTGCCAAATATTCCCTGGCAGGCAAAGTTGCCCTCTGTTGAGAACCACTGGACTACAGTGATACAAGCAAATTTGGAGGCACTCCTAGTAAGCTTTTCTTTTGTAGAACCTATCATAACATTCATATTTTCAATTGCTTTTTATTTATTTGTTTAATGCTGGCTCCTCCAAATAGACTGCAGTTTTCATGAAAACAGAGACAACCTCCCATCTCTGTTTTGTTATCAGCTGCATCTCTAGCCCCCAGCACAGTACCCAGGACTCAACAAACACTTGTTGAAGGCATGAATGTTGGAGGAGACAGGCAAATGACAGACAGAAACAGTGTAAGTGTCTCTACGTGGAAAAAGAAAATACACAAATGTGTGTACAAGGAAAGCATGCATCACAGAGGAGGAAGTGATGAACTATCAGGGAGAGAAGACTCCAGGAAGTCTACACGAGAGACTCAGCAAATATTTAAAGGACAAATAGGGATCTGTCTGGTGGACTGATAGGGCTGTGCATTCAGACAGCAGCACCACCATCCACAAAGGCACCAAGAGAAAAAAGGCTGCACTCAGGAACACAACGATTGTGATGGTGCAAGTGAGCGAGCTGGAGAGGTAGGTATGGTCCAGTCCCTGGGCCTGGATGCCCATTAAACTATTAAACAAATGAATAACAAGTAATTAAAAATATGAGTTTGATAGGTTCTAGACACTTTACCCAGTCGGCACTGAGTATCCACTGAAGGGTTTTAAGCAGCCGTCTGGTTTGGCAGGCTCTCTGTTTGTAGATAGTCGTGTGCAGAATCGATTGAAGAAGACAATCTATAAGCAAGCAGGCATCATAGCAAGGGCACCTCTGCCTTTGCTCCCTCCTGGACCATGAGCTGTGGCACTGCCCTGGCATTAACCAATCTCCTGCAGTCACTCATCTGTGTTACCAACTGCCCTAGTCAGCTCAACCTGCTATAATAAAACGCCATGACTGTGTGGCTTAAACAACAGGCACTTATTGTGAAGGGTAGGAAGTCCAAGATCAGGAAGCCAGGAGGGTTGGGTTTTGAAAAAGACTCTTCCTGGCTTGCAGACAGCTGCCTTCTTGCTGTGTCCTCACATGGTGGAGACAGAGGAAGAGTCTGTCTCTCTTCCTTTTCTTATGAAAACACTAATCCCCCCACCATGGGGGCCCCACACTCATGACCTCATCTAAACCTAATCACCTCCCATAAGCCCCACCTCCTAATAACATCACACTGGGGGTTAGGGCTTCAACATATGAATTTTGGGAGGACACAGACTTTCAGTCCGTAACACCAGATCTCCTGAAAGTCCCCAGGCCTGAACACCTGAAGGTGCCTTGTGAATTATTCAAAGCACTAATTTGGGACTGAGTGTCTTCTCGCATGTTTCCTCTTTGAAAATCAGAGCTGACAGTAACTCACACGCAGAGGTGCTATGGAGACAGCAAGGCTTGAGGTGGCCCTCTGCAGACAGACTCTGCCATGGGCCACACTCTAGCTGTGTAGCTTCGAGCAAGTAACTTCACGGCTCTCAATTCATTCTCCTCATCTAAAGATTGGGGGAAAGGATAGTACTTGCATCGTGAGATTGATGTGAAGGTTAAAATTAAGAGTTAACCTAGAAAACATCCCTCAGCAGTGTCACTGTGACACAGTGTCAATAGCCAGACTGTTTGTGGTCCATTTATCTCTCACTCACCCCCTCTACAGCCATCAATCATACCAAATTAGAGAATGTATTTTGAAAACTCCATACCAAGTGCCAGAGCAGGGAGCATGATGGCCACCAGGTTAAAGGCTCAGGACTCAGGCTTTTTTTTTTTTTTTTTAACAGGGTCTCACTCTGGTTGATCGGGCTGGAGTGCAGTGGCACAATCTCAGCTTACTGCAGTTTTGCCCTCCTGAGCTCAGGCGATTCTCCCACCTCAGCCTCCTGAGTAGCTGGGACTACAGGCACACAACACCACGCCTGGCTAATTTTTTGTATTTTTAGTAGAGACAGGATTTCGCCATGTTGCCCAACTTGAATTCCTGGACTCAGGAGTTCAAGCCTGCTTGCCTCAGTCTCCCAAAGTGCTGGAATTACAGGTGTGAGCCACCGCATCCGGCTTTATGCAATTTTTATATTGAGCCTTGACAGAAAGAGTACTCCACAGGGCAACGGCTCTTAACTGCAGGTGATTTTTGCAGCATCTGAACATTTGGCAATGTGTGGAGGCATTTTTGATTGTCACAGCTGAGGGGGTGCTACTGGCCTCTAATAGATAGGTTCTACAGAAGCTGCTGAACATCCTGCAATGCATGGGACAGCCCCTACAACAAGGAACTGTCCAGCACAAAATGTCAATAGTGCTCAGCCTAAGAAACCCTGATGTAGACACTGCTAGATCTTGGTAGAATGAACACAAACTTTTTGGAGTCAGGTAAATCTACATTTAAATTCCCATCATGCCACTTACTAGCTTATGGCCTTAGACAAATCACTTAACATCTCAAAGATGACACCTTCCCAGAGTATGTTGCTCAGGATTAGAAGGAGCAAAACATCAGCACCTAGAAAAATGACTAGCACATGGCAAATGCCCCAAACATTTGTGATTGCCTACCCAACAGCCATTCTCGAACTGCCTTCCTGCTCTGGACACTAACATGAAAGATGTGATGATGGTGCAGCAGCAGCTATTTTGGCTCCTAGAGGGAGAAGGCAAAAAAGGCTAAGAGAGGCTCATGCAGAGCCCAGGTGCCATGGAATCAACCCTGGATCCAACTCCTCTTGAGTTCTGTTATGTGAGAAATAATGTGTCATTAGTTATGCTGCTTTTAATATTTTTTTACAGCGCACTTTTTAATTTTTTATTTATTTATTTATTTTCAATAGTTTCTGGGGTACAAGTGGTTTTTGGTTATATAAATGAATTATATAGTGATGAATTCTGAGATTTTAGTGCACTCATCACACAAGTAGTGTACATTGTACCTAACGCGTAGGTTTTTTCCATCCCTGGCCCCCCTCTCACCCTCGCACTTTTAATTCTCTGAAGTCCATTATACCACTCTGTATGCCTTTGCGTACCCATAGCTCAACCTCCCCATTTTAGTGAGAACATGCAGTTTTTGGTTTTCTACTCCTGTGTTGCTTCACTTAGAATAATGGCCTCCAGCTCCATCCAAGTCGCTGCAAAAGACATGATTTCATTCCTTTCAATGGCTGAGTCGTATTCCATGGTGTATATATACCACGTTTTTCTTTAGCCACTCAGTCCATGGGCACTGGGGTTGGTTCCACATCTTTGCAATTGTGAATTATGCTGCTATAAACACACATGTGCAAGTGTCTTCTTCACATAATGACTTCATTAAGTTGCTTTTAGTTGGTACCTCTTATTGACACCTTCACTCATTTGAATCACTACCATACAAACTCAATAAATGCTTATAGATCAATAAATGGTTTTATATGTCTGGCATATAGTAGGTGTTTTAAGCAGTGGTTGAGATATCCTGGCCAGGCAAGAAATAACTTTTTTTTTTTTTTTTGAGACAGAGTTTCGCTCTTGTTGCCCAGTCTGGAATGCAATGGCGCAGTCTCAGCTCACTGCAACCTCTGCTTCCTGGGTTCAAGTGATTCTCCTGCCTCAGCCTCCCAAGTAGCTGGGATTACAGGCACCTATCACCATACCCGGCTAATTTTTGTATTTTTAATGGAGACAGGGTTTCACCATGTTGACCAGGCTGGTCTCAAACTCTTGACCTCAGGTGATCCGCCTGCCTCAGCCTCCTAAAGTGCTGGGATTACAGGCATGAGCCACCATGCCAGGCCAAGAAATAACTTTTGGTTGCACACTGCTAGTCACCATTGGATGTCAGACACATTTCAGAATCCATATGATCCAATAAGTGGGCAGAGAAAACAGGTTTAAGGAGACAGGGAACAGCAAGGAGAAGGAGAGGTTGTCGGTCTGTGGTTTTCTATAAATGGATTATTCTTCCCCACCCACATCTTACAAGCCACAGTGACCATTCTGTGTCTGACAAGCAGTCTGTCATTTGGGGAAGAGGGATTACGACCCTCTCTTTCCTTCTAACAGCTGTGATAATGCAGCCCAACTGCCCGCTTAGGTGGCAATCTGTCATTCGAGGTCATGGAGGCCCTGCACGGAGCCACTTGTGAAGAAGCTGTTGGACAAGGAGACCTGGAAGAAAATGTGTGATAGCAAAGTGTCAGGCAGCGATGTGAGGGCTGGCTTCGTTTCCCCCAGAGAGCTATTGTCATGGAAAGCTCTGCTCTGCCCTGAAACAAGATTAACTTCATCAAGTCACAACCGCTGGGGGAAGTGCTTTTGGCTGGAAGCAATCTATCTGAGAAAAGCTGGCAAAGAGGTGGGGGCGGTCAGGGGAGTGACCACAGGGATTTGACTGGGAGTTTCCTTTATAACAAACCTTGTTATAAGTGAGAGGGAGGGAGTACCATGGAATAAGGGTTGCCTAGGGGCCAGGCAATGATTTACCTCTGTTATTCTTACAACCTCCATTTGTCCAGTGCAATTACCTCATGGCTGCCAGACATTGAGATCAACACTTTACAGAAACCCTCTGTATTGGTTTGCTGGAGTTTTGTAACAAGGTGGCTCAAACAACAGAAATTTATTCTCTCCCAGCTCTGGAGGTCAGAAGTTGAAAATCATGGTGTCAGCAGGGGTGATTCCTTCTGAGGGCTATGGGGGAGACTCCACTCTGTTCCAGGCCTCTCTCCTTGGCTTGTAGATTGCTGGCTTCTCCCTGGATCTCTTCACTTCCCTCTGTGCATGTCTCAGTATCCAAATTTCCACTTCTTATAAAAGCACCAGTCTTACTGATTAAAGCCCACCCAAATGGCCTCAACTTCATTACTTCTGTGAAGACAAGATCTCCAATAAGGTCATATTTCCAGGGGTTAGCACATCAGCAGATGCATCTGGAGATGACACAATTCAACCCACAACACCCTCTTATTCGATGCTTACAGCAATGGTGAGAGGAAAGGCCTATAAGAGTCATTTAATCCCTGTGGGAGGCCGAAGCGAGCGGATCACGAGGTCAGGAGATAGAGATCATGCTAACACGGTGAAACCTCGTCTCTACTAAAAATACAAAAAAACAAAATTAGCCGGGTGTGGTGGCAGGCACCTGTAGTCCCAGCTACTCGGGAGGCTGAGGTAGCAGAATGGCATGAACCCGGGAGGCAGAGCTTGCAGTGAGCTGAGATCCCGCCACTGAACTCCAGCCTGGCAGCCTGGGCAACAGGGTGAGACTCTGACTAAAAAAAAAAAAAGTCATTTAAGAGAAAGACCTATCAAAGTCATTTAAGCAAAAGGAAACAGACTCAGAGGGGCTGCGATACTGGCCTGACATCATGCCAGCCTCCTTTCCTATTTGCATACAATGGGTGCTACAATTACGTCATCATGCACTACACACATCCCACTAAAGTGTGAGTCCCATGAGGGAAGAGATTTTATCCCTTTTGTTCACTGATGTTTCTCTAACACCCTGAACAGTGCCTGACACATAGAAAGGACTCAACGAGTATTTGTTGAACAATGAATGAATGAATGAATGAATGCAGGGTTCATTGACCAGTTCTAGGAGCTTTTTGGATGAGTGTTTGGGATTTTCTAGGTACACAATCATATCATCAGCGAGCAGTGACAGTTTGACTTCCTCTTTACCGATTTGGATTGTTTATAGCAGCACAATTTGCAATTGCAAAAATACTAAACCAGTCCAAATGCCCATCAATCAACAAGAAAATGTGATACATATATACATATATATATATCACATTTATATATATATATACACACACATATATACATATATATACATACATATATACACACATATATATACATATATATATACACACAAACACACCATGGAATACTACTCAGCCATACAAAGAAAAGGAAATAATGGCATTTGCAGCAACCTGGATGGAATTGGAGACTATTATTCTAAGTGAAGAAACCCAGGAATGGAAAACCAAACTTCGTGTGTTCTCGCTCATATGTGAGAGCTAAGCTGTAAGGACAAAAAGGCATAAGAATGATAGATTGGACTTTGGGAACTCAGAGGAAAGGGTCGGGGGTGGTGAGGGATAAAAGACCACACATTGGGTACAGTGTACAATGCTTGGGCAATGCGTGCACCAAAATCTCAGAAATCACCACTAAAGAACTTATTCGACAGGCGCGGTGGTTCATGCCTGTAATCCCAGCACTTTGGGAGGCTGAGGCTTGCAGATCCAGCCTGGCCAACATGGTGAAACTCCATGTTCACTAAAGATACAAAAATTAGCCAGGCATGGTGGTGGCCACCTGTAGTCCCAGCTACTGGGGAGGGTGAGAAAAGAAAATCACTTGAACCCGGGAGATGGAGGTTGCACTGAGCCAAGATCGTGCCATGGTACTCTAGCCTGGGCGACAAGAGTAAGATTCCATCTCAAAAAATAAAAGAACTCCTTCCTTCCTTCCCTCCCTCCTCCCTCCTCCCTCCTCCCTCCTCCCTCCTCCCTCCTCCCTCCCCTTCCCTTCCCTTCCCTTCCCTTCCCTTCCTTTTCTTTTCTTTTCTTTCCCTCTGTGGCCCAGGCTGCAATCTACTCAGCGCCTCTGCCCGGCCACCCACCGTCTGGGAAGTGAGGAGCGCCTCTGCCCGGCCACCCACCGTCTGGGAAGTGAGGAGCGCCTCTGCCCGGCCGCCCCGTCTGGGAAGTGAGGAGTGCCTCTGCCCGGCCGCCCCGTCTGGGAAGTGAGGAGCGCCTCTGCCCGGCCACCCACCGTCTGGGAAGTGAGGAGCGCCTCTGCCCGGCCACCCACCGTCTGGGAAGTGAGGAGCGCCTCTGCCCGGCCACCCACCGTCTGGGAAGTGAGGAGCGCCTCTGCCCGGCCACCCACCGTCTGGGAAGTGAGGAGCGCCTCTGCCCGGCCACCCACCGTCTGGGAATGAGGAGCACCTCTGCCCGGCCACCCACCGTCTGGGAAGTGAGGAGCGCCTCTGCCCGGCCACCCACCGTCTGGGAAGTGAGGAGCGCCTCTGCCCGGCCGCCCCGTCTAGGAAGTGAGGAGGGCCTCTGCCCGGCCACCCATCGTCTGGGAAGTGAGGAGCGCCTCTGCCCGGCCACCCATCGTCTGGGAAGTGAGGAGCACCTCTGCCCGGCCGCCCCGTCTGGGAAGAAGTGAGGAGCGCCTCTGCCCGGCTGCCCCATCTGGGAAGTGAGGAGCGCCTCTGCCCGGCCACCCACCGTCTGGGAAGTGAGGAGCGCCTCTGCCCGGCCACCCCGTCTGGGAAGTGAGGAGCGCCTCTGCCCGGCCGCCCCATCTGTGAAATGAGGAGCGCCTCTGCCCGGCCACCTATCGTCTGGGAGGTGAGGAGCGCCTTTGCCCGGCCGCCCCGTCCGGGAAGAAGTGAGGAGCGCCTCTGCCCGGCCGCCCCGTCTGGGAAGTGAGGAGCGCCTCTGCCCAGCCACCCCGTCCGGGAAGAAGTGAGGAGCGCCTCTGCCCGGCCGCCCCATCCAGGAATAAGTGAGGAGCGCCTCTGCCCGGCCACCCACCGTCTGGGAAGTGAGGAGCGCCTCTGCCCGGCCACCCACCGTCTGGGAAGTGAGGAGCGCCTCTGCCCGGCCACCTATCGTCTGGGAGGTGAGGAGCGCCTCTGCCCGGCCACCCCGTCCGGGAAGAAGTGAGGAGCGCCTCTGCCTGGCCGCCCCGTCTGGGAAGAAGTGAGGAGCGCCTCTGCCCGGCCGCCCCGTCTGGGAAGTGAGGAGGGCCTCGGCCCAGCCGCCCCGTCTGGGAAGTGAGGAGCGCCTCGGCCCGGCCGCCCCGTCTGGGAAGTGAGGAGCGCCTCTGCCCGGCCGCCCCATCTGGGAAGTGAGGAGCGCCTCTGCCCGGCCGCCCCGTGTCTGGGAAGAAGTGAGGAGCACCTCTGCCCGACCGCCCCGTCTGGGAGGTCTACCATGGAGGCCAGAAGCAATGTGGGGGCTGGACGTGGTGGGTCACACCTGTGGTCCCGGCACTCTGGGGTGCGAGGCGGGTTGATCACTTCGGGCTAGGAGTTCGAGACCAGTCTGGCCAACTTGGCGAAACATGAAAAATACAACAGACAAACCAACCAACCAACTCAGTGACAACAAAACAGGTCTACCCTGGAGTCATACTCTAATTTTTTCTATTTTCCTCCCTTTTTGATCCTTTATCCCACTTTCTTTTTCTTCCTCTTCCTTCTCCCTCTTCTTTGTCAAATAGAGGATTGAGTTATTATCACTGATCCACATAAAGTCCGTCTCTACCTTATTTTAACTCCCACCCCCCATTTCTATTCCCCGACTTCCCATGTGTAACCTTCCTAATATGTTTGATACGCATCTTTTTGTTTGTATGTATTGTTTTTGTGTGCAAAAAAAAATTAAAAAAAATAAATAAATAAATAAAAGAACTTATTCATGTAAATTCATGTAACCAGACACTACCTGTTCCCCCAAAAACCCACTGAAATTAAAAACATATAAACAAATAAATATATAAATGTATAAATAAAAATGAATGAACGTGGGTAGCAAACAATAGCATGGAGATTCAGTCTTACTTGTCTGACTCATAGTAAATGAGTAAATGCTCATAGTTGTCATAAAGCCTGCCTCCCTCCCCCTTACTCCCCACCACAGCAGCGTTCACATCTCACCAGCAAGGAAACTGAGACTCAGAGATGATTCCTGATTTGCTGGGATCACACAGCTAAGTCACATCTCAAGGTTAAACACAACTCCATCATCAACTTCCTTGCAGAATAATTTTAAGTGAGGAGTCATGAACACAAATGCTCTTGAGAGCCAAGCAGCTGACATAAATGCATAACCAGGGCTCACACAATATGGAGTGGTGGGGACTGGGGCAAACTAGACAGACAAGTTTCAACAGAAAGAGATGGCTGCTTGTTTGAGGGAAATTTACAGCCTTCTCTCAGATAGATCTCAATTTAATTCACAGGTAATTTTATGAGGCATTTTGTAAAAAGCCTCAGATGTGTAGCTCCAAAAGGTACAGGTTAGTCCAGGGATTTTTCAATAATGTCCCTTTTGTTCTCTACTAAACACAGTGTTATTCTGTAATAAACAGGTTTTTGTTACACTGGGTTATCAGCCTACTGCAGTGAGATCTTCCTCCCTAAGGTGCTTTAGAGGTCTGAGATGAATAGGAGACCGCACGGCTGCACTCCTACCTCATCTTAGGGAGCGGCATGAAGAAAGAGGTTTATCTGTGTGGTAGACAGAATAATGTCCCCAAAGATGTCCGCTTCCTGATCCCCAGACCCCCTGAATGTGTTACCTTACATGGCAGAGACTTTGTAGATGTGGTTAAGATAAAGATCCTGAGATGGGGAGAGAATCCTGGACTTTCCAGGTGGGCCCACTGTGATCACGAGATCTTTACAATGGAGAGGGGAAGCAAGAGGGTCCAAGTCTGAGTGAGAAGCACTCCACCTGCATTGCTGGCCTTGGAGCTGGGAGAGCCAAGGAATTCAGGCAGCGTCTAGAAGCCAGAAAAGGTGAGGACACAGACCCTCCCTGGAGCCTTCAGAAGAAGCCCAACCCTGCCAACAGCTTGATTTTAGCCCAGTGAGTCCCATTTTGGATACCTGACTCTCCAGGGTTGTGAGATAACAAATCTATATTGTTTTAAGCCACTAAGATTGTGGTGACTTGTTACAGCATCAACAGGATACTAATACAGTCTGCAACTGACATCCAGGGACATATCTGAGTCACTCTTTCTCCCTCTGCAATAACCAACTGTCAGTGATGATGTCCCAGGACCACATTTCCTTGTCTCTAAATTTCCCAATTCAGTCCCCTGCCACCCCCCCAAATGCCCGTAGCCCCCAAATCTGCTATTCCCACAGTCTTCCTCATCTGTTATTTCTCCTCCATCCAGTTATTCAGGCCAAAAGCCTTGCAGTCATTCTCAACTCCTCCTTCTCTCTCTTTGGTATCCCAGGTTCCACATATCAGCAAGTCAATATCCAGAATCCAACCACGTCTCTCCACCTCCACCTCCACACCTGGTCCAGGCCACCATCACCTCTCACCTGGACACATCACGGTAGCTCCTCACCCATCTTTCCCTTCCATGTGTATCTCTATGTTATTTTACATGCAAAAGACGGAGTGTTGGATTATCTTCTGCTGCTGCCCAACCTTGCCAAGGACCTCACATCACACTCCTCACCACGAGCACCCAGATCCTACTGGACATGGCCCCTGCCCTCTCCTCCCACCTCATGTGCCAGCACCACCCCATTCCTCACCATGCTTTGTGGTCAAGGTTCCTCACTGCCTGCAAATGCACCAAGAGCATGCTGACTTCAGGGCCTTGGCACCTGCTGCCTAAACATGCTTTTTTTCTTTTTTTAAGAGATAAGGTATTGCTCTGTCACCCAGGCTGGAGCGCAGTGGTGCATTCACAGCTCACTGCAGCCTTGACCTCCTGGCCCCCAGCGATCGTCAGCCTCCTAAAAGCACTGAAATTGCAGGTGTGCACCACCACACCTGGCTCTACTACCTAAATACTCTTATTCACTCCCTCCAATCAGACCTCTAGCTATAAGTCACCTGCCCTAACCTCTGTATCTAAATCAGGTCCCCCCGCCCCAACTCCTCACCTCTAGTCTTCTTCCCTCTTCCTGTTTTACCTTCTATCCTGGCCCTTCTGTCTCCCTAACTCTGTAGCATATATTTCATATGTTTGTTTATCACATCTCCCCTTCCATTCTCTGCCAGAATGTAGTTATTACTACAAACTAATAAGCTTGCAAAATTTCTCATAATAAAGTGCAAGATGCTGAGACTCCAGAACAACCCAGACTGAGCCTCTCCCCCTATTATAACTTACATAAATTATGTCAGAGAACAAAGTGTCTGAGCCTTCCTGCACCAGCCTCTCCTGGGGACTGTTTTGGTCCACGCTGTTTGCTCATGGATTAGATCAGCATTGTCACATGGAAGGTGGCCCTGTGCCCTCTTGGCTTCTTCTACAGGATTGCCCAAGGGTTTCTGGCAACCACAACTCATCCCCAGCAATGCTGGAATATGAACACAAGGTTGCCAGATCTCTGGGTTCTTTTTTTTTTTTTTTAAAGAAGTTGTAGTCTGGATTTTTATGTGGAAGCTTCTAATTTTTAACACTGAGCCTACACTCTGCATAGCAACAATCTGCTAGAGCTGCGAGCTGCTGCCCACTATGAAAAGGGCATGAACTCTTTATGTCACAACAAGCCTCACCCAGAATGTTTCACTTATTTGCCTTACCTGTCTTGCCTGTGACAGCATTTGGCTCCTCAGCCCCTGACTTAAGGATTTTTCATCAATGTTAAGCTAAACACTAGCTAGCAGTGTAAAGTGGAACTGCCAGAAAGCTAAAAATAAAAAATTTTTAAAGACTAATGTTACCTCAGGTTGCATCAACAGAGGTGCATTGTTCAAGGGAAAGGAGGTGATATGCCAAGCCTGGTGCCTACTGGTGAGATCACACACCTGCAGTCAAGGCCACCATTTCAAAAGAGATAATGACTATGGGAAATTGTCGGTAGGAAACCAAACAGAAAGGTTGAGAAACTGTTTTCTTTTAGCTTAAAGGGAAAAAAAGAGAGAGAGAAAGAGAGAGACTGTTAGGGACTGGAGCATTCTTTTCAAATGTCCAGAGGACACTTAGGTAGAAGAGAGACAAGACATACTTTGTGAGGCCACTGGGGAGCACAATTAGATCCAGTAAGAGGGAGCTACAACGAGGTAAAGTTTATCTTGGCATTTAAAAAGTGAATTTTCAGCCGGATGTGGTGGCTCACGCCTGTAATCCCAGCACTTTGGGATGCCAAGGCAGGCAGATCACCTGAGGTCAAGAGTTCAAGACCAGCCTGGCCAACATGGTGAAACACTGACTCTCTAAAAAAATTAGCCAGGTGTAGTGGTGGGTGCCTGTAATCCCAGCTACTTGGGAGGCTGAGGCAGGAGAATCGCTTGAACCCGGGAGGCAGAGGTTGCAGTGAGCCAAGATAGCGCCATTGCACTCCGGCCTGGAAGACAAGAGTTTTGAAACTCTGTTTCAAAAACAAACAAACAAACAAATAAATAAATAAAAATACAAAACTAAAAAGTGAATTTTCTCATTGCCAGAGCTGAACTGGAATGGAATGAGAAGGAGTGACTTCCCTGTCACTGGCAGTATTCAAGATGAGACAGGACACCACTTAATGGGCATATAGCAGAGGTGATTCCAGCATTGGAAATAAGGTGGGGAGGAAAGGCAGGAAGGAAAGGAGAAAGAAAGGAAGGAATGGAGGGAGGATGACAGATGGATGGATTTATTGAGCACCTACTGTGGGCCTGGAGTTGTCTATATCTAGATCATCATTTATTGCCCTTTCAACATTTAGACTCTGGATCAGAGAATCTTCCTTCTAATTGCAATTATTTTACAATCTCAGGTGAAAGTGTGCTCCACATATCACATCCAATTGCAGATGCAAATTAGACACAAATTCCAAAGGTGTTGCAGTTAGAAGGTTTCTCTCTGAAAGGGCAATGGGAACCCAAGTGGGAGGGAGATCCCAAAGGTCGCCCTTTCCTAGTTCCCTGTTCCCACCTCCACCTCCTACGGCAGCAGGAGAAATTATTGCTCACTGGAAAATGGGGCTGGCCGAGACACTGCCGGGAAGCTCGGTTACTGCGATGCGTGCTCCTCTGCTCTTCTCAATCCTGAGCTACATTAATGGGGGGGAAGTTGTCTTGTTTTGTAAGACATGCTTGACAGCTGTTCATTGCCTGTCAGTGAGGAGAGGGAAGGAGAATTACTTAGCAGTTGAGTCTTAACTAACAGAGCGTGCAGCATAACAAGAGGTCCCCAAGATTCATGGGGAGAAAATTGCATCTTGCCGAGCCTATGTGCACCTTACCCCATTCCCACTGGAGTCTTTGGCCTCAGATTATGAATTAGAAAAAGGAGGACCACTGCATCGGGTTTCCCTGTCGGGGCTCTGGTGCCCTACAAGCCATTTTACAAATGGCTGCCAACGGGATCCTTGAGAAATGAATATCAGACATCGCTCCCTGTTCAAATCCTTCCTATGGTTTCCCATGACACTGAGGATTAAATCCAAACTCATTAACCCATCTAAAAAGACCATGAGGGCTGGGCACGGTGGCTCATGCCTGTAATCCCAACACCTTGGGAGGCCAAGGCAGGTGGATCACCTGAGATCAAGAGTTCGAGACCAGCCTGGCCAACATGGTGAAACCCTCTCTCTACTAAAAATACAAAAATTAGCCAGGGGTGGTGGCACATGCCTGTAATCCCAGCTACTTGGGAGGCTGAGGCAGGAGAATCACTTGAATCCCAGAGGCAAAGGTTGCAGTGAGCCAAGATCGCACCACTGCACTCCTGCCTGGGTGACACAGCAAGACTTCATCTCTAAATAAATAAATAAATAGACCATGATGGCCACATCCTAAGCCTCTCTCCACCAGCTTACATGACATCTGTCTTAGTTGGGATTCTCCAAAAGCAGACCCTAAGACAAGCATCTGGGAACAAGTAGTTTACTTGGAAGGTGATTCCAGGAAGCAAAGTGAGGGAGTGGGAGAGTGCAGGAGAGGAAAGCATAAGGCACATGATATGGTTTGACTGTGTCCCCACCCAAACGTCATCTTGAATTCCCACGTGTCACGGGTGGGACCCAGTGGGAAGTAACTGAATCATGGAGGCCGGTCTTTCCCATACTGTTCTCTTGATAGTGAATAAGTCTCATGATCTCTGACAGTTTTATAAAGAGGAGTTCCCCTGCACAAGCTCTGTCTCTTGCCCACCACCATGTAAGATATGACTTTGCTCCTCCTTGCCTTCTGCCATAATTGTGAGGCCTCCCCGGCCATGTGGAACTGTGAGTCAATTAAACCTCTTTTCTTTATAATTACCCAGTCTCGGGTATGTCTTTATCAGCAGTGTGAAAATGGACTAATACAGCACATTAATGAGCAGGTTACCCTGTGGACAGCTGGGGCTCAGTCCTGCTGGAAACTGCAAGGGACTATGAGAAGCATGTGTCAGAGTTGTCCCATCCAGGGCCATGGAAGCTGGGATATTTCCCATCATAGTCATTCACTAGGGCGGCTGTAATGAAGTCCCACCAGTGGCTTAAAATAATAGACATTCGCTCACTGTTCTGAAGCCTGCAAGTCCAAGATCAAGGTTTTGGTAGGGTCACGCTGCCTCCAAAGGCTCTAGGAAAAATCTTTCCTTGTCTCTTCCTGGCTTCTGGTGGCTGCTGGCAATCCTTGGTTTTCTTTGGGTTCCAGGTTCGTCACTCCAGCTCTGCCTTGGTTGCTGCATGGCCTTCTTTGTGTGTCTCTCTGTGTCTGCATATGGCCTCCTTGTAGTGACAACAGTCATTAGGTTTAGGGCCTTCCCTAAGAGAGTATGACCTCGTCTTAACTAATTGCACCTGCAAAGACTCTATTTCCAAACAAGGTTGCAACCTGAGGTTCCTTTTGCCTCAGAGTTGTCCCATCCAGGGCCAAAGAAGCTGGGCTATTTCCCACCACAGTCATTCCCTAGGGCTGCTGTAATGTAGTCCCACCAACCCAATGGCTTAAAACAACAGCTATTCGCTCACAGTTCTCAAGGCCAGAAGTCCAAGATCAAGGTGTCGGCAGGGCCATGCTGACTCTAAAGGCTCTAGGAAAAAATCCTTGCCTTCTGAGGCAGCATGGGGGATGCTATTCAACCCAGTTCATCCCCAGTTCCCTTCACCCTTTATTCAAGTAATGTTGTGTAGTGCACAAGCCCACAGCCCAGTGACTGTCTGCCTCATCCACTCACTCCAGCTGTACTGGCCTTTGACTCGGTGATGTCCAGCTTTTTTTTCCCCAGCCCCTCACACACGCTGGTACCTCTGTGTGCAACACTCCCTCCCAATGTCTATGCATCTAATTTCTACTCTTTTTCAGATCTATACAGCTACAAGTAACAGAAACCTAACCCAAAGTACCTTAGTGCCCCCAAAGCAAGAAACTCATTGGTTCATGTAACTAAAAAGTCAGGCTTCAAGTAAAGCTGGGTTGGGGTTTAAAGTATGCCATTGCTGCTCTGTCTTGCTCTGTGTGGGTCCAGGCCTGGACTCACGTGCTTATGAGTGAAACCGTTTGGAAACACAGCATCCTACCTACAGGATTCTGGTTTCTCTCAGGCCCTTGCCTACACCTGAATCATCGCTGTGGCCAGAGGATTACAGCATTGTGATTGGCCAGGTCTGGGTCACATGCCCACTTCTCAGACTAATAGGCAAACCTCATCCAATCCACATGGAATGGATTTATCCAAAAGAAACAGCACTGTGTTATCAAAGAAATAAATAATAGTGGGTGTCAACTAAAATGTCTCCACTCATATGGCATTTCTTCAGAGAGCCCTTCTGTGACCTCTCTTCCCACCCCAAATTAGCCCTATGACAGCCTCCTTCATGGATCTAATTATTTTCCCTCATAAAACTCATAATTTGTTTATTATGTGTGTATAGTTGTCCCTTGGTATCCATAGGGGATTGGCTCCAGGATGTCCTACAAATACCAAAATCCTTAGATGCGTAAGTTCCTTATATATTAACAAAATGGCATAGTATTTGCATATAACCTATGCACATCCTCCTGTATACTTTATGTCATCTCTATATTTCTTATCATACCTAATACAATGTAAATGCTATGTAAATAGTTGTTATACTGCATTGTTTAGGGAATAATGGCAGGAAACAAAGTCCATACATGTTCGGTGCAGACACTTCTCTTTCTGAATATTTTCAATTCATGGTTGGTCGAATCCATGGCTGACCGCATATTTCTTTGATATCTGCCTTACCCACTAGACTCTGAGCTCCTTGAGGGCAGAGACAATGCCTAGCTTGTTCACATCTGGACTCCCCAGCACTTGCTCACCCTTGCTTGCCTTGTCCACAGCAGGTGCTCAATAAATACCATACAGTGGCTTTGTAAAGAACTCAATGATTATTCATTGCAATGAGATGTGGTGCTGGGAGAAGCACCCAGGTGTCCTGAGTCCCAGTACAGCACTTGGCAACGTGGTTCTCCTGACCCCGACTGTGGTCCTCATGACTGGAGTGATACTGGAGCCCAGCCTGGCATTGACAGTCAAAGCCCAACTTTGGACAGCCTGTTGGCCATGGTGTTTTCCCTCTCACACTTACCTGTCTCATCTTATTCCCCAGCCTGAGTCAGTTTGGCTTAGTACAAAGGTCACAGCTCTTAGCAGCCGGAAGACCCAGGTTCAAACGGCACTTCTGCTACTTCATACTTCCATGGGCTCAGGCAAGGCTCTGAAGCTCTCTGGGACTTTATTTCCACACTGCTTTTGAAAGGATATTTTCTTTGCCTTTAACTTCATGACTATGCTATATTTTATAAATTATTATAAAACCTCCTTTAAACCATCCTGGAACATGGTAGGGCATAAATAAAATGTATCTGCAAGATAGAGATAATATTTACCACTCAGGACTGCAGGGAGGATTAGAGATGAGGTAGGCAGTGCTGCTGGTAGTGAGTAGCTGCTATTGTCATCATAATCATTATTTTGGGTGAGGCTGAATCTCAGCAAATACCTTGTAGGACATCAAGCAGGAAACCAATTTCCTTGCAAATAAATGACACAGATATAAAAGGCCTACAAAAATAAATAAATAATCTCTGATAGGACAAAACCCAGGGATACGGTCAGGCCATGGGAGAGGCCCCGTGGTAACCCAATCTGAACCCTCAGAATCGTTGGGAAAAGGGAGCTGAAGGTGAAACTTCATGGACACATCATTCTAGTTCTTCATGACCTAGCCAGAGAGATGACTGAACTAGAGGTGAGTAAGGTGAAACAGGAGGGCTAGACATTGCCACTGCACAAAAAGGTTAAGAATGAAAAAGCTTTGCTGTGAGCCACTATGAGCACAAAATATGATGGGGAATAGCCCCACAATGCAAACAATAAAATAAAATGAAATAGATATTTGCATTAGAGAGTTTGAAACAACAAAACAAATCAAAGCTGTGGAGTGGTCCAGACTCTTCAGTAAATGAATTGGGTGGATTCAAAATTTATCAATGATAAAAAAAAATTTAAAACATGAGACCTATCCCCCAAAAAAGTGAGGAAGAGAGGAATGGGATGTGATGAAAAGGTACGTTTTTTAAAATATCAGTTGTGGCCAGGTGCAGTGCCTCACGCCTGTTCTCCCAGACCTTTGGGAGGCTGAGGTGGGCAGATGGCTTGAGCTCTGGAGTTCAACACCAGCCTGGGCAATATGGCAAGACTCTATCTCTACCAAAAATACCAAAAAAAAAGCAGTGCCTGGTGGTCTGCATCTGTGGTCCCAGCTACTGGGAAGGCTGGGGTGGGAGGCTTGAGCCTAGGGGGTGAGGGTGGAGGTTGTAGTGAGCTGAAATGGAGCCACTACACTCCTCCTGGGTGACACAGTGAGACCCTATCTCAAATATGTGTGTGTGTGTGTGTGTGTGTGTGTGTATTGCAGCCGGGCCCAGGGGCTCACACCTGTAATCCCAATGCTTCAGGAGGCCTACGGGGGTGGATCACCTGAGGTCAAAAGTTTGAGACCAGCCTGGCCAACACGGCAAAACCCCATCTCTACTAAAAATAGAAAAATTAGCCAGGCACAGTGGTGGGCGCCTGTAATCCCAGCTACTCAGGAGGCTGAGGCAGGAGAAGACCTTGAACCTACCGGGTGGAGGTTGCAGTGAGCCAAGATTGCACCACTGCACTCCAGCCTGGGCGCAGAGCAAGGCTCCATCTCAAAAAATAATAATAACAATAAAATAAAATAAAATATTAATTGCAAGAGGAATCAACCAAGGAAAAGATGAGTTCTCCATAACCACAAAGAAATTATGAGCATAAGAGATCTCTTAATATCAGAAACAGAACAATAAAAGTTCAAAGAAAAGTTTATGTAGCAGCAAAGGAATGAAAGATAAAATGTCACAGTGCTAAAAGCTACTTGTAAAACAATGTGACTGGAAATGAAGTCTGGGAGGTAAAACAGAACTTTGATGGGACGAGAAACCTGCCAAAACTTTAAAATCTGTATGTGGGCAGGCATGAAGATTAGAATCTGTTGGAGCCAGAAGCCAGAGCTAGTTCTCCCCCACACCAATTCTCCCACCCACTGGACATTTTCCAAGTAAGAAATGGTAGAGGAAGGTGGGGGCTTGGCTGAAAAGCAGAAGTAGATCTTGCAGTCCTGCAGTTCTTAAATCACAAATATCTGTTGAAGGGACAGGCCTGGTCTCACCTTCAAGACGTTAAGACCAGATGCAGGCCAAAACAAACTAAAACAGTAAACCAGCCCCAGTCAGTCCAACTTCTGATCAGACTGAAGAAAGTAACCCTTATGCTAGCTGCTTGAAAGAGAAAAATTTGAGCCATTTCTGGAAAAAAAAATATTATCAACTTCAGTTTCTAGTTCTTATATGAAAATTCTGGCATATGATAAAAATAGCAGAATATGTTAAAAAGTAGGAGATTGTGAAATAAAAAAATCAACAAAAAAATGTGACTAAATACAGACCAAGAGATGACACAGCTGATTAGTGGACATGGATTTTGAAATAACTATTATAAACTATGTGAAAGAATCTGAAAGAAAATATTAATATGGGTGAAAATATGAAAAAAATCCAAAAGAATAATGTGACCTCTAAAATTAGAATCGAATGGAAATTCTAGAGCTGAAAAATACAATACCTGAAATGAAAAATTAATTGAATGGGCTTAACAGTAGACTGGACATAGTGAAAGAAAGAATTAGTGAATTTGAAGAGTGGTCAATAGGAATTATCCAAACTGAAGCAAAGAGAGAAAAGGAATTTTTATAGTAGAATGTTAGAGAGCCCTGGGTCAAGATCAAATGATCCAGCACAATTTAGAGTCTCAGAAGAGGAGCAGGGAAATGGGATAGAAAAAAATATTGGAAGGGTATGAAATATTTTTAGTTGGTAGGAAACATAAACTTAAAGAACCAAGGAGCTTAACCAACCCAAAGGAGGAGAAGTACAGTTAAAATCACATCTAAGTGCATCATAGTCATCCTGCTGAAAACCAAAGAGAATGAGAAAAATCCTAAAAGCAGGGCTGGGGTAGACACCATACATTCAGGAAAATGGAGGTTACCTCTCAAGTAGTCTGCAAAATATTGCTTAGCACATTATCATGAAGAGACTAACCAAGGCTAGAGAATTCAAAAAGATTAGAGGGAACAGTACTTGGTGATCACATAGGACCAGGAGGAATATCCATCACCAATAAGATAAAAATTCATGATGTCTGGCACACAAATTATATGCTCCCTATAAAAAATAGACTTTAAATATAAAAGTACAAGAATGGAAAAAGATATACCATGCTAATACTCATCAAAAAAGAGCTAGAGTGACTATACTAATATCATATAATGTAGATCTGAGAGCAAAGCATATTACCAAGAAGAAAGAAGTTTATCTCATACAGAGATCGTCAAGAGGACATAACAATAGTAAAGTTTCATCACATAAAACAAAACTGAAGGCTGGGCACGGTGGCTCACACCTGTAATCCCAGCAATTTCGGAGGCCAAGGGAGGTGGATTGCTTGGGGTCCAGAGTTTGGGACCAGAGTGGCCAACATGGTGAAACCCCATCTCTACTAAGAATACAAAAATTATCTGGGCATGGTGGTGGGCACCTGTAATCCCAACTACTCAGGTGGCTGAGGCAGGAGAATCACTTGAACGCAGGAGGCGGAGGTGGCAGTGAGCTGAGATCATATCACTGTACTCTAGTCTGGGTGACATAGCGAGACTCTATCTCAAAAAAAAAAAAAGCTCAAAATATCAAAATATATATAAAACAAAAACTGATAGAACTGCCAGGAGAAATAGAAAATCCACAATTACAGTCAGAGATTCTTTCAATAATTAATATAACAAATAGACAAGACATTACCAAACATGTAGAACACTTGAACAGTGCCATCAATCAACTTGACTTAACTGACATTTACAGAAAAACTGGGTAGCCGGATGCAAGAAAAATAAACTTTGATTCATACCTCAAACCATATACAAAAAGCAACTTAAAATGAACCATAGACCTAAGTGTAAAACCTTAAACTATACAATTTCCAGGAGAAAACACAAGATAAAATATTTGTAACCTTGGGTTGGGCAAAGATCTTTTAGATATGATACTGAAAGCATGAGCCATAAAAGAAAAAATAGATTAATTGTACTTAGTCAAATTTTAAGATGTTCCCTTTTCAAAAGACACTGTTAAAAGAAATTAAAACAGCCTCTCTCCTCTCCTTCCTCCCCCTAAAAAAAAATTAAAAACGAAAGCCATAGACTGGGAGAAAATACTTGCAAAACAGATATCTAATCAAGGACTTGTGCCAAGATTATATAAGGAACTCTCAAATCCCAAAACTAAGAAAAAAAAAACACACTTTTTAAAATAAGCAAAACATTTGTATTAGTCCATTCTCACACTGCTATGAAGAACTGCCTGAGACTGGGTAATGTAGGAAAAGAGGTTAAATTTATTCACAGTTCTGCATGGCTTGGGAGGCCTCAGGAAAGTTACAATCATGGTGGAAGGCACCTCTTCACAGGGCGGCAGGAAGGATAAGTGCTGAGCCAAGGGGGAGGAGCCCCTTATAAAACCATCAGATCTTGTGAGACTCACTCACTTTCGAGAGAACAGCATGGGGGAAACTGCCCCCATGATTCAATTACCTCCACCTGGTCTCTCCCTTGACAAGTGAGGATTATGGGGATTACAATTCAAGATGAAATTTGGGTAGGAAAACAAAGCCTAACCATATCAACATTTAAACAGACACCAATAAAGAAGATACCACAGATGCATATAAACACATGAAAAGATGCTCAATATCATTACTCATTAGGGAAATGCAGATTAAAACCAGGAGATACCACTATACTTCTATTAGAACAGCTAATGTTAAAGAGCCTGACAACACCAAGGATTTGCAAGAAATGTAGAGGAACTGAAACTTTCATACACCACTGGTAGGAGTTTAAAATGCTACAACTTTGAAAAACAGTTTGTCAGTTTCTCTAAAAATCAATCACCAATGATTCAGCCATCGCACACCTTGGTATTTAACCAAAACAAATGAAGCATGTCAATACAAAGCCTGCACACAAATATTAGTAGCAGTTTTATTGGTAATAGCCCAAAATTATAAACAATGTAGATGTCATCAGCAGGTAAACCAATAAACAAATGCTGGTACATCCATACAATGGAATACTACTCAGCAATAAAAAGGAATTAACTATCAATACATACTGCAGTATGGGTGAATCTCAAAATAATTAAGCTGAGTGAAAGAAGACAGAAAAAAATGGAATACCTATCCTCTGATTCCATTTATATAAAACTCTAGAAATTTTAAAGTAACCTAAAGTGACAGAAAATAAATTAGCAGTTGCCAGGAAACAGGGGAACTGAGAAAATGAAAAAGAGGAATTACCAAGGGTACAAGGGAGCCTTTGAGGGTGATGGATATGTTCACTATCTTCATGCAGTTATGACTTTTGGTGTAAACATACAGCAAAATTTATCACATGGTACACTTTAAATATATGTTTATTTTATGTCAACTATATCTCAATAAAGCAGTTTGACAACAGCTCCCCCCCAACCAAAAAAAGTTATGCACATTGGACTTGTGCATTCTATGTACTAAAATTACATTTCAATAAAATACTGTTTTAAAAAGTCATACACAAAACCTCAAGCAGGCAAGAACCAGAGGGTAACACTACTCCTGAGCTCATCTTGAAGAAAATACTTGACAATAAAAGGTGCTGAAATAAGAATGAATCAAAAGAACTCAAGACAGGACAAGCCTGGGGAAAGCATTGAGTCATTTCAATATAAAATTGAGACTAAATAACCATGAGAATTCTGGTTACAGAACCAAGTCTCAATGCCATAACCTTGAAAATATAAACACATAGTTAAAACCACAGGGTTGAGAATGACAGACAAGAGAAATGTGAACACATAATTTCTTCACATTTTATAGAAAAGAAAATCAAGTGAAGGCTAAAATTTGAAACAAATTACTAAAAAACAGATTCTAGCCTCTAAATGATTTCAGAATTTTTCCCTCAACTTTAAAGGAATAACTTTAGAATGAGAAGCAGTTATGGTAAAGAAGTTGTTATCTAAACTTTAACAGTTTCTTCAAATTTTATTTCCATTTAATTTTCTCCAGGCAAAATTTAAATTAATTATTTTATTAATAATATGAAGAGTATGCGTGCAGTTTGTAAAATGATTCCCATCTATTTTTGTCCCTACCTCTCTATTCTTATGTCTGCATATATGTATAGAAAGATGTCCTCAATGATAGTCACTAAATATGAATTATGGCTTTCTGGAGAGCGTGAAATAAGGTAGATTATTTTCCATTCTTCTGTGTCCTCCTTCAGTGGCTTGAATTTTGTGTAATGTACATGTAACACTTTTACAAAAACAATAAAGTTACTATTCTTGTTTTTAAAAAGCAGCGCACACTCTAAAGTCAAACAAATTCGTGCTAATTCCAACCGCACCAGTAATTCACAGAGGAAATGGAGGATTTGTTTTAATCTCTTAGTGCCTCAGTTCTCTCATCTGTATTGTGAAAGTAACACCAGCACCTAATCCTTTGGGGTAAGGTGGATTTAAATGTGATGGTGTGTCTAAGTTGCTACGTACACTACCCAAATAGTTAGCAGCCACTGGACAGTGGAATTGTAGCTGAAGGTGATGCCAAAAACCCAATGAGGCTCTTTAGCTCACAATAACGTCATCAAATTGTACTTGAACTCTAAAAAGGGAGCTATGAGCAACATAGATAACACCCAAGACCAAATATCTGATTTTCAGAACCGCATCCTATCTACCCAGAGACACCAGAGATGAAGGTCTCAGTTTCCTTCTTGTTCTTATTTCTTGCACCAGTAGTAGAATTTCAGGAGTTGTCAAGCACACACTTCAAGTTGGTGTGTTATTGAAGAGAAGCCTGATGAGTTTCCAGGGCAGGTGACTGGCCTTGACATATGGAGGAATTTTTAGTAGTTGATCTCCAAACACAACCAGATGTTTCCTTCATGTTCACAATGGGATGTCTCCTTGAAGTCTGCCCTGGTACCCACACGGGGTCTCTAGAACAGCTTGGAAAAGAAGTGACAAGCAAAAGACACTACTTTAGATGATTTCAGTCATTTTGACTTTGGAGTAACTGATTTTTATTCATCTCCAAAATAGGCATCTTGTTGCCTTTGCAAGTAGATATATTTCAGGAAAGTGATCTGAAAAGAAAATCTAACTTCTTCATTGACTTTCTCATAAAATTATAAATATATTTGTCCTGGAGAAAAAAAAATACCCAACTAAACATTTTTTTTAAAGTGCTGTGGGTGGCCAGGTTCAAGACTTTTTGTGGATGCTAATAAAATGGGTGATTTTTTAAAAGTGTCCAGAGCTTTGCAGCACTTTGCATGAATTCTAAGCTCCCTTTTTCTCTCTTGTCAGGCAAGAATTATCTTCTTCAGGCAACAGAATTATCTTCCAGACTACATAATCTCCTGGCACTCCATTTTCAAATTTTGAAGTTCAGCTCTATTTTTTCACTTATATAAAAATAGCACTACTGGAGGTGGGCTGCCATATTACATTTTTCCAGTAATGACCATCATGTAAAAACGTGCTCCAGGGAGCAATATGGACAAATAGAAGCCCCCAGTGACCATTCCCTACCCTCCAACCTCCCACTGAAACACCAGATTGAACAATTATCCACACAAAAAAGCATCTTCATAAAAACCAAAAACAAGGGAGCTATCACAATACCTGGTTTTGAGATCATATTAAGGAAAGAAGCACTGAAGAGGGTAGAAAAGACATTCTCAAATTGCTTACACCACTCCTCTCCCATCCCCCAGCAGCTACATTATGGTGTGGAGAGAGGATTTGTGTGTTTGGGGAAGACAGAGTGCAGTGATTGTGGGACTGTGCATTGGAACTCAGTGCTGTGCTACCAGCTGGGAGACAAAGAGGACCTTGTCTTACAACTTGAATACCAGCTCAGCCACAGTAGGATAGGGCACTGGGCAGAGTCCTGAGGCCCCTATTTTAGGCCCTAGCTCCTAGACAACATTTCTAGACACACCCTGGGCCAGACGGGAACCTGCTGCCTTGAAGGGAAGGACCCAATCCTAACAGGATTCATCACCTGCTGACCAAAGGGCCCGTGGCCCCCGAATAATCAACAACAGTAGCCAGGCAAGCCAGGTACTTGCCACGGGACTTGGATGCGATCCAGGGCCATGCTGGCTTCAGGTGTGACTCAGCACATTCCCAGCTTTGGTGGTCATGGGTAGAGACTCCTTCTGCTTGAGCAATGGAGAGGAGAGAATAAAGGGGTCTTGGTCTTGTAACTTGGGCACCAGCATGGCCACAGTGTGGTAGAACACCAAGCAAGTTTTTGGAGTCCGCAATTCCAGGCCTTGTCTTTGATGGCATTTGTGGACCTGCCCCTAGGCCAGGGAGGAGCCCACTGTCCTGAAAGGAGAGACCTAGGCCTGACAGCATTCACCACAAGCTGACTGAAGGGCCCTTGTGCCTTGATTGAACAATGGTGGTAGCCAGGCAGTACTCACCACGGGCCTGGGGCAGTGGTGGCCAAGGAGAGTCCTTCTGCTTAAGGAAAGAAGAGGGAAGAGTGGGAAGGGCTTTATCTTATGGCTTGGGTGCCAGTTCAGCCATAGTGGAATAAAGCACCAGGTAGATTCCTAAGGTTCCCAACTCCAAGCCCTGGCTCCTGGACAGCATTCCTGGACCTGCTGTGGACCAGCAGAGGAGCTCACCTCCCTGAAAGAAAGGACAGAGGCCTGGCTGGACTCACCACCTGCTGACTGAAAAGCCCTTGGGCCTTGAGTGAACATCAGCAGTAGCCAGGCAGTAGTTACCACAGACCTTGGGTGAGACCCAGGGCTATGTTGTTTTCAGGTATGACCCAGCAGAGCCCCAGTGGTGGTGGTCACAGGAGTGCTTGTGTCACCCCTCTCCCAGCTCCAGACAGCTCAGCAGAGAGAGACCCTGTTTGTTTGGGGGGGAAGTAAAGGAAAAGAACAAGAGTCTCTTCCTGGTAATCCAAGGAGTTCTCTCAGATCTTACCCAAGATGACCAAGGCAGTACTTCTAAAAGTCTACAAGAGTCACGGTGTTACTAGGCTTAGGGTGCCCTCTAATGCAGATACAACTGCAGTGACCAAAGATTTAGATCACAATACCCAATTCCCTTTGTGTACTTTAAAGCCTTCCCAAGAAGGATGGATACAAACAAGCCCAGACTGCAAAGACTGCAATAAATACCAAACTCTTCAATGCCAGGATATCAGCCAATATCCATAAGCATTAACACTGTCCAGGAAAACATGATCTCACCAAATGAACTAAGTAAGGCACAAGTGACCAATCCCAGCATGACAGAGATATGTGAACTTTGAAACAGAAAATTCAACATTTTCTGTGTTTTGAGGAAGCTCAATGAAATTAATGATAACACAGAGAAGGAATTCAGACTCCCATCAGATAAATTTGACAAACAGACTGAAATTTTTTTTTAAATCAAGCAGAAATTATAGAGCTGAAAAATGCAATTGACATACTGAAGAACACATCAGCAGCAGAACCGATCAAGCAGAAGAAAGAATTGGTGAACTTGAAGACAGGCTATTTGAAACAGAGGAAACAAAAGAAAAAGAATAAAGTATGTCTACAAGATCTAGAAAATAGCCTCAAAAGGGCAAATCTAAGAGTTATTGGCCTCAAAGAGGAGGGAGCGAGAGGGAGATCAAGGTAGAAAGTTTATGCAAAGGTATAATAACAGAGAACTTTTCAAACCTAGAGAAAGCTATCAATATTCAAGTACAAGAGGGTTACAGAATACCAAGTAGATTTAACCCAAAGAAGACCACCTTAAGGCATTTAATAATCAAATTCCCAAAGGTCAAGGATTTAAAAAAGGATCCTAAAAGCAGCAAGAGCAAAGAAACAAACAACATACAGCAGAGCTCCAATACATCTGGCAGCAGACTTTTCAGTGTGAACCTTACAGGCCAGGAGAGAGTGGCATGACGTATTTAAAGTGCTAAAGGGAAAAAAAAAAGACTTTTATTCTAGAATAGTATACTCAGCAAAGACATCCTTCAAACATGAAAGAGAAATAAAGTCTTTCCCAGACAAACAGAAGCTGAGGGATTTCATCAACACCAGACCTGTCCTAGAAAAAATGTTAAAGGGAGTTCTTCAATATGGAAGAAAAGGACATTAATGAACAATAAGAAGTCATCTGAAGGTACAAAACTTACTGCTAATAGTAAGTACAAAAACACATAATGTTATAACACTATAATTGTGATGTGTAAACGACTTATTTCTTGAGTAGAAAGACTAAAAGATGAACCTATCAAAAAAGATAATAACCACAACAACTTTTCGAGACATAGACAGCAGAGTAAGATATAAATAGCAACAACAAAAAGTGGACGAGATAAAATTAAAGTGTAGAGTTTTTATTAGTTTTCTCTTTGCTTGTTAGTTTGTCTTTTTTTTTGCAATCAGTGTTATCATCAACTTAAAATAATAGATAACATCATGTTATTTACAAGCCTCATGGTGACTTCAAATCAAAAAACCTACAACAGATACACAAAAAATAAAAAGCAAGAAATTAAAACAAATCACCAGAGAAAATCATCTTCACAAAAAAGAAGACAGGACAGAAAAAAAAAAAAAAAGAAGGAAAGGCCACAAAACAAACAGAAAACAAATAACAGTGGCAGGAGTATGTCCTTACTTATCAATAATAATATTGAATGTAAATAAACTTAATTCTCCAATCAAAATGTGTAGAGTGGCTGAATGGATTGAAAAAAAGGCCCCAACGAACTGCTGCCTACAAGAAACATACTTCACCTATAAAGACACATATAGACTGAAAATAAAGGAAGGGAAACAGATATTCAAGCCAATGGAAACCAAAAAAAGAGCAAGAGTAGCTATACTTAGATAAAATAGATTTCAAGACAAAAACTATAAAAAGAGACAAAGAAGGTCATTATACAAGGGGTCAATTCAGCAAGAGGATATAACAAATGTAAATATATATGCACCCAACACTGGAGCACTCAGATATATAAAGCAGATATTATTAGAGCTAAGGAGAGAGACAGATCCCAATACACTAATAGCTGGAGCCTTCAACAGCCCACTCCCAACACTGGGCAGATCATTCAGACAGAAAACCAACAAAGGAACACTGCACTTCATCTGCACTGTAGACCAAATGGATCTGATAATATTTACAGAACATTTCATCCAATGGCTGCAGAATACACATTCTTTTCCTCAGCATTCTCAAGGACAGGTCATATGTTAGGCCACAAAACAAAGGAAAAAATATTTGCAAACTGTTCATCTCACAAGGGATTAATAACCAGAATATATAAGAAGCTCAAACAACTCAACAGGAAAAATCCAACAATCCAATTTCTAAAATGGGCAAAAGATCTGAATAGACATTTCTCAAAAGACGACATACGCAGGGCCAACAGGTCTATGAAAATATGCTCAACATCACTGATGGTCAGACAAATGCAAATCAAAACTACAATGAGATATCATCTCACCCCAGTTAAAATGACTTTTATCCAAAAGACAGGCAACAACAAATGCTGGCAAGGATGTGGAGAAAGGGGAACCCTCACATGGTATTGGTAGAATTGTAAATTAGTACAGCCACTAAGAACAACAGTATGGAGATTTCTCAAAAAAATAAAAGTAGAATTACCATATAATCTAGCAATCCCACTACTAGGTATATACCCAAAAGAAAAGAAATCAGTATATTGAAGAGATATCTGCACTCCCATGTTTGTTGCAGCATTATTCACAATAGCCAAGATTTCAGAGAAACCTAAGTGTCTATCAGAAGATAATGGATAAGGAAAATGTGGTACATATACACAATGGAGTACTATTCAGCCATAAAAAAGAATGAGATCTTGTCATTTGCAACAACATAGATGGAACTGAAGGACATTACATTAACTGAAATATACCAGGTGCAGAAAGACAAACTTTGTGTGTTCTCACTCACTGGGGGAAGCTAAAAATTAAAACAATTGAACCATGGAGATAGTAGAGCGATGGTTACCAGAGGATGGGAAGGGTTGTGGGAGATTGGGGATGGAGTGGGGATGGTTAACGGGTACAGCAATATAGTTAGATAGAATGAACGAAATCTAGTATTTGATAGCACAACAGGATGACTACAGACAATAATAATTTATTGTACATTTTTTTTTTTTTTTTTTTTTGAGACAGAGTATTGCCCTGTCACCCAGGCTGGAGTGCAGTGGCGCAATCTCGGCTCACTGCAAGCTCCGCCTCCCGGGTTCACGCCATTCTCCTGCCTCAGCCTCTCTGGGACTACAGTCCCTAGCTGGGACTACAGGCGCCCGCCACCATGCCCGGCTAATTTTTTGTATTTTTAGTAGAGACGGGGTTTCACCGTGGTCTCGATCTCCTGACCTCGTGATCTGCCCGCCTCGGCCTCCCAAAGTGCTGGGATTACAAGCGTGAGCCACCGCGCCCGGCCTTATTGTACATTTTAAAATGACTAAAAGAGTATAATTGGAATGTTTGTAGCACAAAGAAATGATAAATGCTTGAGGTGATGGATACTTCATCTACCCTGACGTGATTCTCATGCATTGGATGCTTATATCAAAATATCTCATGTATCCCATAAATACATACACCTACTGTGAACCCATAAACACTCTGTAAATTTTTTAAATGTACTCCAGTCCCCAAAAATTATTCAATGTGTGTAAAAAGAGTTCTAGAGCCTGCTCTATCAATTCCTTATGCTCAAACTTTCATAAAACTTGCTTGCTTAAAATTAGTAATATATGTGCCTGAAAATGTCAGTAAGAAACTCAACAGAAGCTTAGTCAAGTCAAACACAGTAATATTTGGCACCCACACCTCTTCTGTAGTCCAGGACTGGGTCTGCCAAGAGAAACCTTGTACAGAGGCTCCCGAAGAATGAAAGGGAACCCAATAGCTTCTCAGTTCTCTTTTGATTCTGCAAGCAAGCCCACAGGAGACCTCTGGTCCCCTTTGTGGAAGGTGGAATGGCAACAGGACAGGAAAAAAGAAGATGAATACTCATGAACAGACAAGACAAGAAGAAGAAGATGACTTAATGTTGACAGGAAGCTAAAGATGTGGATTGGAGACGCCAACTTCCAAAGGATCTGAATCACAAGAATAGGCAAAGCTATGGGGTGTGATACAAATGAAGACTTTGTGGTTCCAACCATATTTCCCACCTAGGGGCCAAAATATTTAGAAATCTACCATTAAAGAAGCAGAGAGGCATCTAACAGCATACACAATCACAGAGAACAAGGGGAAGAGAAGTAACGGGGAAAACTGACTTTATCAAACATTGCTGTGCATCGTGACTTGATCCTGGTTCCACTCTCACTTGAAATGGTCTCTGTTTCTCCAGCTGCAACAGACTCTTAGGAAAATATATTCCGTCCAAAATGCATGCGAATGCCACACAGAAGTGGCTTCGGACCTACACTCCTTTACTGGGTTAATTCGATTCCTGACTTAACTCTTCTGCTCTCATCAAACTTCTTCCAATTCCTTGAACTCAGAGTGTTACCTGCATGAGCTAATTCTTTCTGCCCAAGCCCTAGTTTAGCATCACTTCCTCCACACATCTTCCCCGACCGTGGTCCTCCCCTCAACTTCCAAGTGTTGTACTTCCCCTAGTATTGCTTTTCTCATCATGAGTCATGATGGGCTGTGGACTTCACAGGCTCTCTACCAGACCTTGAGCTCCGCGAGAGCAGGTGCTGGATTTTGTTCACTGTTGCATTCACCTGTGCTTGGCCCACTGAAGGTGTTTAATAATTTCTTGTTGGATATGCAGTCAAGAGCATAAGTAGAATACATCAATATTCCCTCATGTTGCTACAGAAATTTCACTTGCCTCTGCCCCACACCCACCCAGCAGTTTCCTTCTGCTTTTCCATTGTTCCCATTTGGGTCCAACTCTATGACAGCAACTTCTAGATGGAATTGTCCCTGCCTGGGTGAATCTAGGCCAAGGATGTGTTTTGGGAGAATTGCAACTTTTTCTTTTTAGTGGAGATGTAAATATTAATGGTGAAACTATCTGATAAAATTAAAGAGGGCCATTGCTCAAGAATGCAAAGTGGGGCTTTCTACATTTTAAGTCTCTGAGAAGTCCACAAGAGGGATCTAAAAACGTACAAAACATCATGTGGCTGTGTTAAGAAGAGGAACTTCACTGAAATTTTCAGAAGCCAAAGCTGAGAGGCTCTGCAACATCTGAAACACTTGAGAGCTGTGGCACTAGAGCAGAACAATCTTTCTAGAGGGACTGGACAGAGTGGTAGACTGGGTGGGCCAGCGGACCTGGGCTTAAATGAGACAGGAAAAAGGAGGGCAAAAAGGAAGGAGGAGAGGAGAAAGAGATGGGGATTGGAATCAAAGACGGAGATGGAATTAAATTATTGGAATAAATAAATACACAATAAATTGGAATATACAGTAAATAAATACACAATAAATTGGAATAAATATACAGTAAATAAATACACCATTGGAATAAATACACAATAAATCAATCCCCTTTCCATTCTTTCTATCTTTTTTCTATCCACTTTCCATTATTTCCATCTTTTTTTGCCCTTAAGGAAAAAAAGAATGGAAAGCAGATTGATTTATTGCGTATTTCCAAGTTTTTAAAATATTACATGCTTACTGGAGAAAAACTTAATACAATAAAGAAAAAAATAAATTCACTCATAATTTTTACCCACTTTTTTCTGTAATTCCTTCCCACCTTTCTATTCATATATGAGCTTTTATATAGGTTTATATTTTGCATGTCACTTTTGAATCCATCTGCAATTTATTTTATATACAACGGGATGGAGTTCAAAATTTTTTCTACCAAAAAAAACAAATGTCCATTACTATTTGAATGAAGTTGCTTTTTCTTTACTCCTTTTCACTTTCCCTTAAATATTGTCAGCTGCATGTTTCATATACTGTGTTTCTGCTCTACCTTTTCTATGTTTTAGCCCGGCAGTGAAGAGTCCAACTCTGGAATCAGACAAGCCAAGGCTGGAAACTCAGCCCATTTATGAGCTTTATGGCATTGGGCATGTTCTGTAAAACCTTTGGGACTCTGTTTTAACGTATGTAAAATGGGATTGATAATAATACTTCACAGGTTTGTTAATGATAAAGCATTTTCGCCATTCCTAGCACATACTGATAGTTCAATAGCTACCAGTCACTAATGTTATTATAATCCCATTGCTCTGTTTGAATTCACACTTCAAAAAAATATTTTCAAATACCTCCTATGTACCAGAAATTGTGGCACGCCCCGGTGTGACAGGGAAGAACAAGAAAGTGCTTCTCATCCACCGATTGGTGTATGTTATCCTTATTTATTTTAGAACTGCCACTGCCCCAATACACACACACTGTATTCCCTGGCCATTCTCCTTTCCACTGGAATTCTACTAACGTGCTTGCTACGGTGTTCTAGCTGTTTTGAAAGGCAGTAGGGGTTTCACTGCCAATCCTTAAGGAAAATCAGATGAAAAGTAACAACCATAAGAGACATGGGCAGCAACAATAGCTCCAGAATCCTGCTATTGTCATTATCCCTTATCCTGGGTGTAGAGTTTCTGATGCCCTGGGTCCACTGGAACCAGAGGCACTAAAATAGCCTCCTTCCCCTCCACAATGCCCTCCCTCCCCAAGAAAGCACCTTCTCCCACAGATTCCACTTCCAGCACTTTAGCTGAAAGAAAGGATACAAAACAAGCATAATTTTCACACCCTCAACCTCAAAAGCCAGGATAAATCCCTTCTGCCTACAACCGTGGAGATCTGGAACTTATCTCTGGGTCCCAGTAAAGATGACTTGGGATTTTATCTCAGTAGGTACCCCACACTCACATGAACAACATGGATTCTCTTCCTTCTTTGGGAGAAAAGAAACACATCCTGCCCTGTTCATAAGGGAAGAATGCTTTCCTAGGAATTGGGACCCCAAGGTGAGTACTTGCTGTCTGCTATAAAATGGTCTTTAAGGTCAATGCAAATATGGCCTCCCCCTGTGCAACCTCCCTGGGCCCCTTTGAAGCTCAGAGCTGGCTCCCTTCTCTCCCATTGAAGATCTTGTTTATATATTAAAATGGTTAGGAAGGCAGTACACTTCCCCAGAAGGAAACTTCCAACCTTCTAATTTTTATTCACCAGATAGTCAAACAGAATAAAACCTAAATTTGGTGTCACGGAGAATTACCCCAGGTTGATAAACCTGACTGGTGATGTGCAGGTCCAGCCATGTTTATGGCCTCCCAACCCCCAAATAGAGGCATCAAGAACTTGGTTCCGGAGCAAATTCTGCCCCATCCTGCACATAAAGAGAAATAAACAATTGAAAAGTAGGCATTAAGTGCCTTCTGTTTTCCCATTGCAGGTTTTCACATTACAGCTCATGCAGAAAAATATATCTTCATCAGATTCCTGGCAGCCCTGAAAGCTGAGGGGCTGGACACCTTGGGTTGAGGTTGGAGATTCTCTGGGGCAGCAGACTAGGGGCTCTAAATGCAGAAAGAAGGAACAGAGAGAGAGAGAAAGAGCTGTGGTGCTCAGCTTCTGCCCTTGGGCGCCTCAAAGAAGGCACTATACTTATGATTTCTCATTCATTCCTTTTAAAAAACCTTACATCCTAAGGTGAGGAAATGCAGTTCAGAGGTTAAATGGCCTGTTCTTTCTGTCCCCCTTTGGGTACCTGGAAACTTCTCATCTTTGAAGACTCAGTTTGGACACCTCTTCCTTCATTTACAGATACCCCTGTGCCTCTGAGTCCTACAGCTCTCACAGACACCTCTACAATGGCACAGATTACACGCAGGCTGACTGCCTGGGTCTGAAGTTCAGCCTTAAAACTTCTGAAATTTGAGTCTTTGAGCAGGTTATTTAAACACTGTGTGTTTTATTGTCTTTAACCATGAAATGGGAACGATACTAGCAGTTCTTATCTCATTGAGTACTTAGGCCGATTCATTGAGTTAATATGTGAAAAACATTTAGGGCAGTGCCTGGCAAATAGTAAGCATTCAATAAACATGGATGATGATTTTTTGTTTTTTTTTTGAGATGGTGTCTCACTCTTGTCACCCAGGCTGGAGTGCAGTGGCACAATCTCGGCTCACTGCAACCTCCGCCTCCCGGGTTCAAGTGATTCTCCCGCCTCAGCCTCCTGAGTAGCCAGGCGCCAGCCACCATGCCCGGCTAATTTTTGCATTTTTAGTAGAGACGGGGTTTTGCCATGTTGGCCAAGCTGGTACCGAACTCCTGACCTCAGGTGATCCGCCCACCTCAGCCTCCCAAAGTGCTGGGATTATAGACGTGAGCCACTGTGCCTGGCCTATTATTATTATTCTTATCAGGCACTCATTATGCTGAGTTCCCTGAGGATAGGAAGAGTATCTTACTCATGAAAACAGGACCTTGTCAGTCTTGTTACATACATCCAATGCCTGAAACAACCTGCCAAGAAAGACACTAAATAAATATGTGTTGAATCTTTGGACAACTGTGTTAATGGATTTATCCCTTTCTCTTCAGTGCCCAGGATCAAGCAGTGTCCAATTTGTATTCAGTTGATGTAATAAATTCATAAGTGAACCTCATGGGTGATTTAAGCCTCCAGATACTCCTTACACCTTGCTCATCGTGGTAGCTTCTTGCGAAAAGGGTATAGACCTTTGTCTTCAAAGTACTTGAAAGGAACAACAGCCCAGGGTTATGCATATTTCCAAAGATCTAACCATGGAGAGTGCCCATAACTTTAATAAGCACCCTCGAGGCTAGCTGGAGTCCCTCAGTAAGGAGCTGAAGCTAATTTGGCACTTTTTGGCCTTCCATGCACTTTCAATAGGGATAAAAGCAACGTTGATTTCCCCTGGGATCTATAAATAATTCAGTCCCATTTGTGTGTCATTGAATCTCTTTTAACAGGAACCGTACAAAGGTCAGGGCCAAATAAATGTCTCTTCAATGTTTGTGCATAATGTCAAAGAGTATTTTTAGGGCAAATGGTGTTCAGAAAAGAACTGAAGAGAAACGGTGAGGTAATTGTGTTCCAGCGCAGATATTCCTGAACGGATTAGCGTGGGTTTTCCCGACAGCCCCCAGAGCCAGACAGCTCCCGCCTGCATTGCTAACCCAGAGCCGGGGGTGATGAAGACTTCATTGGCCCCAAAATGGCGTGGTGCAGCTTAAGCTCTTCCCAAACCTAGAAGTGGTGCCAGAACAGTTTTTGTCCTAGTTTCTTAAGCCTACAGATTCTAGCAGGATTTTTTTTAAAAAAAGAAAGGCTCCTTCTTGCATAAGAATTAAATGCAGCAATTAACTAACCTGGGAGAGTGCAGTGGACAAGACTATGGGCTTTGAAGCCAGGTAGCCCAGCATCTTGGCTCTGTCGCTCTCTGGTTGTGTGATCTTCGGCAAAATACCTCAACCCACTGGGCATTAGTTTCTCTATCTATAAAATGGAAGTACTAGCAAAAACTACGTCAGAGGGATATTGTGAGAATTATAGTAGATAATGCAAGTACAAAGCTTAACATCGTGGTTGGCACAAAGAGTTCCTTAAAATTAGATATTCTTTTAAATATGTTTTAGGCTGTGGTTTGCAATGGCTCTTTCTCCAAACGCATGATCTGGTTTTGATCTGTTAGGGATTCCTCAAGAATCCTGGTTTGTTGATGCTATTCTGCTACTTTTTCTTGTTTTCCAGTCTGTTGCTCTATATATTCGCTCTCATATCCTCTGTCTCCCCTCCCTCTCTTGTTATTTCATGGGATTTGGAGTGAGAAGGCGTCAGAAAGATGTGCTCAGTCTTCTTCAAACCTTATTATCCAATGAATCAAGGCCCTATAAGAGCTGCTCACTGTACAGTAATGGAGTCCCATGCTTAGGAAAAACATCAAAGGCTATGCACCCATTTTCCAAATGAGGACACTGAGGCTCAGAGAAGAAGTGTGACTCCCTCAAGAAAATTAAGTTGGTGCAGGGGTTCTTAACCCAGGGTCCACAAATCCTCAAAGGGTCCTGGATAGAATTTAGGGAGTCCATCAACTTCAATGGGAAAACATTAGAGGAAGACTTTTCAATAACCTCTAGCTGAAAGTTTTCATTTCCTTCAACTGAATGTAGACAATCAAGCACAGTGATACTTAACCTTATTATGATTTTGTCACCAAGAGAAACCACAGATACTTTGCCATCACAGCACAATTATTGTAGACATCACAAAATACTATTCATGCTTAGCACAATGTTGAAATATTGATAGTTATTAGACCTGCTGTTGGATCTATTTAATGCACTATTAAGGAAGTACATGTATCATTCTATCACATATTTATTGTTTATAATATTTTGCCAACAAAATAATTTATTCCCTTTGTAATTCTATTTTTTTTTTTTTTTTTTTTTTGAGACAGGGTCTCACTCTTTCACCCAGGCTGGAGGGCAGGGGCATGATCACGGCTCACTGCAGCCTCAGCTTCCTCTGCTCAAGCAATCCTCCCACTTCAGCCACCCAGGCAGGTAGCTGGGACTACATGCACACACCACCAGACCCAGCCAATTTTTTGTAGTTTTTGTAGAGATGGGGCTTTGCCATGTTGCCCAGGCTGGTCTCAAACTCCTGGGTTCAAGCGATCCACCTACCTTGGCCTCCCAAAATAATGTGACTTTAAAACAATTTTTTTGAAGCAAGATCTATGTCTTCATCAAACTTCCCTTTAGCCCATGCCCTCAAGAAAGATTAAAAGAGCTTGCAAGTGGCACAGTTGTCATCTAAATATGTCCCCCAGAAACTTCAAACACATCGCCCCTCCTTGGAAGAGGCTGGAGCCCTCTGAGTCTCTAGGTGCACCCTGTCTTATTCATGCTATACCTCCAATCTCCCACCTTCCTCCCTACTGTTATTCAAGCCAATGAGGAAGAGGAGGAGGCAAAAGAAGAGGAGGAGAAAAAGGAGAAAGAAGAAGAGAAGAAAGAGAAAGAAGTGAAAGAAATTAACAACCACCACCCCAATAGTAGGCCTTACAACTGACCTCATCCTTCCATGTAACTTAGTTCATAACAACCCCATCTACTAGCTACAAAGGGAATGTTAGAGAGGCCAAAGGTTTTGTTCAAAGCCACACAACTAGTGAAGAGTAGGTCCAGGACTCAAGCTGAGTCTGTCAAATTCTAGATGACTGCTCCATACTGCCCTGTTGTCCCTTGTCCCTAATAGCACCCTCATCGCCCCTAGTCCACATAGCTGCTTCTTTTGACAACCACCATCCCCACATATCATTACACCTAAATTGCTTTATCTTTATCTAGGATAGTTTACACTGTGTAATTCTCATTATTTCAAGACTGGTTGAAGTTGTATGGAGAAGTCATCATGTCAAAAGGATTGTCTCTGGGAGACTTGGACAGGAGGAGAACTGCTTTGCTGGTTACTGAGTGTATCAGTCAGGGAAAGCCAGGTTATGCAGCAGTAACAAATGACCCCAAAAGCTCAGTGATATAACAATATGAAGTAATTGTTTCTTGCTCCTACTGCACATCCATCAGGGTCAGCTGTGGCTGTGATCCACATCTCTTCTCCCTGGGACATAGGCTGCTGGAGCAGCCACAACCTGGGACATTGCTTTGGCAGAGGGAAAAGAGGACATGGCTCTTAAATCTGCTACTTGGAAGAGACTCCTGTCACTTCTGCTTGCATTTTATTGGCCAAAGCAAGTCAAAATCATGACATCATGCAGGGAACTAAAGCATTATTATTTTCCAAGAAGAAGGAGTGAGCATTCCAGTAATAATTCAGCTAACATGGGGAAAAGCCCATTTTAAAAGGCGCTGCCTCTTTACTGCAATCTGTAAATGTCTCCAGGTTTGACCTCTGATGCATCAATCATATATTTACAAGACTGACCTTTGCTTTCTCTAATTTGTATTCATCATAGTCTTAACTACTATGATAATAAACTGCCTTTTAAAATTATTGAAAAGGTGCCACTTTTAGAGGGTATATTTAGAGGAGAAACCACTCCCCCTGTTCCTTTCTCCCTGCAGTTCTGGCAGTACCGCCAAGACTCTGACACTGCTTGGTCATATTCTTTATTATTCTAAGCCCAGCCAAGGGCACCCAGTGGGTATTCAGCTCAGACATGGCCACTTGCTCTGAAATGCTACTAATGAGTAAAAGTTGTGTGTGCTCAACCGACACAGGGAACAGTGTTGAAGGCTGCAAACACTATTCATAAACCCTCTTCTCTAACGCAGAGACTGCTCTGGGCTAATCTTCATCCCCTCTGAATTTAAATGCTGCATGGAAAGAGAGTGTCGATGCAGCAAGATGGATTACCAGAAGGGGCTAAGGAGCTGTGTGGCCAAAATGGTTTTTGTCTTTTCCCTTGATTAATGAGAAGGAAGCCAGGCTGTGCTTTTATCTCAGACAGGTCATGTTGGAGAAATGTTAATGATGTCATCAGGTGTTGGATTTTCTCATATCTTCACTCACTAAACCATGCCAAATCTATCAAGCCCCATGCAAAGTGGATGGAAGAACAAAGAGCTTGGAGCTGCAGGAACAATCCCCTTATAATCAACTTCTGAGGTTACATCATGTAATAGAGTGGCAGAGAAGTATGATGATATAATGCAAAAGTTAAAGAATACTGAAAATTGGTGCCCAGAAACCAGACCTAGTTCCACAGGTGTGTGTGTGTGTGTGTGTGTGTGTGTGTGTGTGTGTGTGTGTGTTGAGCAGTTTTTTAATTGGGTTTTTGCTAATTTTTCCCAATATTTTATTATAAAACTTTTCAACACAGAGCAACATTGAATCATTGACATTTTACTGAACTTGGTGTATCACATATCCGTCCATCCATCAATCCATCTTACCTTTGGTTCATTTCAAAGTATATTGCAGATGTCAGTATACTTCCACCTAAATACTTCAGCATGATTTTCAGTAACTAGACTCCAATATTTGTTTGCAGGTTTTTTGTATGCAATTTACACAGGTTGAAATATACACATTTTAAGTATTCATCTGCTGAATTTTGACAAATGCATGTAACAGTATAATTTAAACCTCTATCAAGCTAGAGAATATTACTAGCACCCTGAAGGTACCTCACTCCCTTCTTCCCAGCTGATCCCTGGCCTCATCATAAGTCAATTTTGCTTGTTCTAGAACTTTAAGTAAATGGACACCTGACATATGTGCTCTTTGTGTCTGGCTTTTTCTGCTCAGCCCTGTGCTTCTAAGATTCATTCATGCTTTGTGTAGGTATCAGTAATTTCCTTCCTTTCCATTGCAGAGTCATATTCAGTTGAATAAATATCCATTTGTTTAATGTATTATCTACAAAGACATTTTCAGAATTAAGGATCAAGCTTTAAAAAACATACATTGATTGTCTTTACAATTTGTTGGCATGCAAAAAATGGAAGTTTCATATAAAAATCTAGATGTCTGGTGCATCTTAAGAATCTCAAGATTGGGCAACACTGGGCTCACCTTTCTCCACCAGCAACAATGGGTAGGGTCAACTGAAGACACGTCATGTATTCTCATTTGGCACAGCCTTCACCACTTCCTTCTATATCCCACCTGGGCAACTTTATTCATTGATGTTACCTGCCTGTGTCTGAAGGTATGTAATTTTCTGATTCCTATTAATAATAACCAAATGCTGCAAAGGAATTATGAAATGATTGATGAAGGAGAGAGTAAATGAACAAAATGTGATTTCATTGGCTACACTGTGCCAAAGATCCTACAATACAGAGTAAATAGAAATCCTGAGTTTGCATTTGGTTATACATGGGTCCTAATCCCTTCTCTACTTTGTATCATCTCCACTTCCTTCCTATGTAATATGGGAATAAAAAATGTTAATTTATCACTTAGTGTAAGAATCAATAAGACAACATATTTAAGTTGCCCAGCATCACCAGGATGGTAGTTTATAATCACCAATATTATCATTATTATCATCAACTTGTTCTCCATTAGACAGTTCAACTCATTTTTCACTCCATCTCTTCAATGCAGCAATTTGAAACCTCTGGATTCTGAAAGAAGATGATTGGGCTTAATGATTGGGAGAAATTTTCTAACCCTCATGCCCTTCTTTCGAATGAGTCACCATCCCAAGCATGAGTTTGGTCCCAAATAGAAGCCACTGAAAAGTCTAGAATCCTGTCAACCAATCCAGCTCCATGCTTTTGAGGACTTGGGACAAAGAGTATTAGAGCTCAGAAACAAAATGAGGCAGCTCAAAGGGTGAAAAATCACAGAATAGGAAATTCAGAAATAGATCCACATACATACATGATATTAGTATATAATGGCAGTGTTTTCATACCACTGGGGAAAGACAGATTACTCCATAAATGGTAACAACTGGAAAACCATCTGGAGAGATATAAAGTCGAATCCTTATTGCACTAAAACAAATTCCAGATGGATCAAAGATTTAAACATAAAATAATGGAACCATTAAAATACTAAAAGAAAGGATGGGAGGTGTTTTTTCCTAAAACATTGATGGAGAGAAAACATTAAGAACTACTTAAAATTCAGAACCCATATATAGTGGGGGTATATTTAAACAAATAAAAATAAGCAATTTCTACCTTTAAAAACCACAAAGGAAGTTTTAAAAAGATCTAAAAAGCTGAGGAAAATATTTGTGCAAATCAGAAAAACAAGGTCATTTGCTAAAGATAAAGAAATGCTATAAATCAGTAAGACAAAGACCAACAACTCAATAGAAAAATTGACCAAGATTTTTTCATCTAAAAAGAATATCTAAACATACCAAAATATGCTCATCCACACTAATTATAAGTTAAATACAACTTAAAACTATAGCAACATATTTTTAGTTTCTAATTGGCAAAAATCAACATGTTTGATAACAAATTGTGGCGTTGAGATTGTGGGGAAACAGTCACTCTCATATTTGCTGGTGGGAAGATAAATTCATAAACATCTCTGAAGAGCCATTTGGCACAAACTTTTAAAGTTAGAAATGCACATACTATGTGACCCAGCAATTCCACTGGAAAAAAAAATCACCCTTGAACTTGTGAGAAATGCTATGGATACAACAGTTATTTGCAGCATTGTGATAGTCAAACACTGGGGACAACCTAAAAACTATAAATAAGAAACTGGGGCCGGGCACAGTGGCTCAGGTCTATAATCCCAGCACTTTGGGAGGCTGAGGCAGGTGGATCACCTGAGGTCAGGAATTCGAGATCAGCCTGACCAACATGGTGAAACCCCATTTCTACTACTAAAAACACAAAAATTAGCCAGGTGTGGCGGTGTGTGCCTGTAATCCCAGCTACTTGGGAAGCTGAGACAGGAGAATCCCCTGAACCTGGGAGGCGGAGGTTGCAGTGAGCCAAGATCATGCCATTGCACTCCAGCCTGGGTGACAGAGTGAGACTCCAACTCAAAAAAAAAAAAAAAAAAAAAATTGGTAAAATACATTACGGTATATCCATGCAATTAAATACTTCTGTTTGTAGCAATATTGGACAGCATCCAAGATACACTGTTGAAATTGGCAAAAGGGAGGAGAGATGGCAGGGCAGATACAGAGTATAAATATAGTGAGCTACCACTGGTGCAGGGATGCAGGGAGAAGAATAGGCAAGGCAGAAGTGCATAGGCTGTAAGTGCACAGGATATATCACAAGATACATCTGGAGGACATAGGAGAAGCCAAGACCAATAGTTGGCACTGGAGTAAAACTGCATGGCTGGGTCTATATATTCTTTTACATTTTGCACCATGTACATTTATTGCCTATTCAACAAAAATGTTTTACTTAAAATAGAGTGAAATTGCTATCTTTAGGTCATTTAAACATGGGTAACTATTTTAGCAGGCTATTACAGACAGTACACAAGCATCATTAGAATAATCCAAATAGATTCCCTTCTGACCCTGGAATTCTAGGAATTTATTGAAATACATCCGTACTAGCTCATTTCATTGTGCTCAGAATGATAAAAGTATTTCTATTAGGTTTGTGGAAGCATAACATGCTTCTGGCCCTCAAGACTGCAAGCCTATTAGCATACTGCAGAAGGAGACTCTTTGGGTCATCTGCCCTTCGTCATGCCTTCTGAACAGGTAGGGCTTCCTACCACACAGCGTTGACAACCACCCCATTCCAAGGGGCCACCACACACACAGGGATGGAGAACAGAATGTTTCTTGACAAAAATGGAATTTGAATCTATTTTCAAAGCTAGAACGCATATATGCCGTAATGTGAAGGCATTTTTAGCTTCCAAATGGTAACTGACATTTGAAGATTTACTATCTGCCAAAGCTTCACATGCATTATCTTTTCTAATCCTCCCCATGACTCTGTGAAGGAGGCATCCTGCAATTTCTCCATTTACAGGTGAGGAAACTGAGGCTTGAAGATCTCTGTGCAAGGGCACAATGGGAGATTCCAAGCCAGGCAGTCAGCTCCAGAAACCCCCTCCTCTTATCACCACCACCCACCACGGCTTTTCAAATCACAAAGCCTGGCCTCTCACCTGCCACTCCTCCTCCACATCCATGGGTCCTATTTATTTTCCTGTGCTTCCTCCTAGAATGTTAGATGGTATGGGAGGCAGAACAATGGCCTCCCAAAGACATCCACATCTTAATCCCCGGAACCTGTGAATATACTGCATTATATGGCAAAGGGAAATTAAGATGAAATTAAGTTTGCTAGTCAGCCGACCTTAAAATACAGAGATTATTTTGGATTATCAAAGTGGGCCCAATGTAATCAGAAGGGACCCTAAATGTGGAAGAGGGAGGCAGGAGACGAAGTTGGAGTGATGAGCGGAGAGGATTCAACTGCCCAATGCTGGCTGTGAAGTCCAAGGAAGGGGCCATGAGCCAAGGAAAGTGGGTGGCCTCTGGAAGCTGAAAAAGGGAGGAAACAGATCCTCCCCCAGAGACTCCAGAAAGAAACACAGCCCTGCCTACCCCTTGATGTTAACCCAGATGTGACTTGTGAGATCCTTTTCAGACTTCTGACTCCCAGTACTGTAAGACAGTAAATTTGCATCTTACGCCGCCACATTTGTGGTAATTTGTTGCATCAGCAATAAAAAAATAAAACTAATATACATAATGAAGAGTACTATAAAGGAAAAGATGGGCAGCTATGAAGAGACCCCGGGCAACAACAAACACCTCTGTAAATAAGAGGTGCGGTCACACTGCAGTTACCATCTGAATAAAGAACCGACAGAAAGCTGAGCTTGAACCCACCGAGAACTTGAGGTTGGATAAAAGGTCTAGATCTGTGCTCTCCAAGAGCGCTTTCTGAAATGACGGAAATGTTCTATGTATGGTCTGTCCGATGTAGAGGGGCCGCTGGTCCCATGTGGCTACTAAGTGTTTGAAATGTGGCTGGTGTTATGAGAAATTAAATTTTGAAATTTTATTTAAATTATTAATAATTTAAAGTTACGTAGCATAGCCCCATGACTTATGCTGTCTTGTTGGACAGGGTATGGAGAAAGATCTTCTTCTTGTAAAATGAACCACTCCCTCCCCTCTACCAGCATAACTCTACTCATGACTCTTTGGTAGTGAGGTCAGAGCCGTCTCTCAAAACACAAGCAGTCAAGCACAGTGGTCAGGAGCTGCGGCCCTGGCCCGACCACTTCTCAGCCATGAGGCTCAGACCAGGTGACTTGACCTGTTGTGACTCAGTGTCCTCCACTATAAAATAGAAATAAAACAATTACACCAGGCGTGGTGGCTCACACCTCTAATCCCAGCACTTTGGGAGGCCAAGGCGGGCAGATCACTTGAGGTCAGGAGTTCGAGACGAGCCTGGCCAACATGGTAAAACTCCACCTCTACTAAAATTACAAAAATTAGCCAGGCATGGTGGTGGGTGCCTGTAATCTCAGCTACTCGGGAGGCTGAGACATGAGAATCACTTGAACCTGCGAGGCAGAGGTTGCAGTGAGCCCAGATTACGCCACTGCACTACAGCCTGGGCAACAGAGTGAGACTCCATCTCAAATAAAAAATAAATAAATATGTAAATACATAAATATGTGAATAAAACAACTGCTATCTCAGAATGAGATGGCCTATGTTAACGGTACAACACACAGTAGGTCCTTTGTCCAGATTAACAATTGACAGAAGCATGACTGTTTTCTTTATAACATTCTGTCTTCTGCAATTTAGTGGTGAGGTCCTGGACTGACGTCTGATTCATGTTGCTTCCTCCCCTCTTTAAAAGGGTCTAGTACAACACCCAGCACACAGTAGTTCCACAGTATAACCATTTGAATTGAATTGAATCCATTTAAGTTCAGTACCTATATATGTTAAATGTTTTAAATATTGAATGTGCTGAGACCAAGCACACTGCTGGGAAAGGCCTCTTCTGTAGCTGAGAGAGGCTGGATCACAGGAGGCAGAGGTGATTTCAAAGGTTCCTGGAAAGTCTCCTCTTACCACTCCCACTTCAAAAACTATCTTTCCTAAAAGCCCATGCGTAGAATATCTTTAGCCAAAATTTTAAAAAGTCGGGCTTTTACTCCACAATTAGCAAAGATTAAAAATGCTGTGGGAGAAGAAATGAACTGACAAATTCTCATTACACAGAAAAGCATGGAGTTCGCAGGAACTTCGAGATTATTCAATGATTCTTTTTTTCAACTTTTTACGTTTTTTTTTTATTCTTATTTTTTGTAGAAACAAAGTCTCACTATGTTGCCCAAGCTGCTCTTGAACTCCTGAGCTCAGGTGATCCTCCCACCTCAGCCTCCCAAAATGCTAGGATTACAGGCATGAGCCACCATGCCCAGACTATTCAATGATTCTTAACTTTGCTGCAGGTACAGATCTACTGAGCAGCCTTTAAACTGTACCCATGGAATCAGAATCTCTGTGGGTGGTGCCCGGCATCAGTATTTTCAAAGCTCCCTGGTGATCTAAACGTGCATTGAGTGCGTAAGGACCACTGGATGGTCCTGTCACATGTCCTTTTTCCTTTTAACCATTTTAAAGTGAGCAAATCAACAGCGATTAGTACATTGTCATCACTCCAAAAGAAAACACCATGCCCAGGAAGCAGGCTCCTGCATTCCCCTCTCTGCGCTCAGACTTCTTTGCTACTCAGGAGAAAACACAACCAACATCATAACAGGGAAGCCCCAGGCTCCCCTTGAATTCCAAACCCTTGTACCCATCCTGACACAGCTTCCTTCTCCATCTCATCTCTGAGCTAGTCTCTAAGAGGAATAGGTGCTTCATGGCCATAATTCTTTTGCTCAGATCCACAAATTAATGCCAATCTCAGCTAAGTGTCCTGATGTGCCCAAGCCCTTCACTCTCCCCACAAAACCTCAGAAAGTTAATTCAGGGTAGACGGGAACTGGTCAGCCTTCAGCCATTTTCAATCTTGGGAATCTCCAAAAATAGCTCAACTCTAATGCATATTTCAGGTTAGGCTTGTTTATTTTCCCTCTGTCCACGCCAGCAAGCTAATTTCCCCAGAGGGAGAAGGAAAGCAAAGGCTGCTGCCAGAAAACAGAAAAATCGGCTTTTGCTTCTCCCTTGATTGCCCATGAGGAAATGCCTCCAGGGCTTCGTGTCTCAGCGCTCTCAAAGAGACCCAGAGAGCGGGGCCCTTCCTTCTCATGGACAAGACGTTCAAATACTCCCAACACAAAAGCCCAGCGATGCTTGACTCTGGACGCGGACTTCCGACCTTCTCAGTGTGCAAGAGGAGAAGCAAGAGGCAGCAGATGATGTTAGCCTTGATCTACGCAAGGAAAAATAAATAAGAAAGAATTACTGTGGTTTAAATTCCAAAGTGAGGAAGGACTCTGGCAGACCGGGTGTCTGCGCAGTTAGGGCCAAGGATAGGGTAATGATGGGTTGATCCTGGGCACAGTAATAGCAGAAAAATCTGCTATTTAGATGTATTACTATCACAGAAGCTCAACTATATTTAGCCAGAATGGAGGGTGGTAAAAACACAAGCAGAAACCCTTGAATTCTCCACCCATCCACTGCTAACAATTTGTGAATCACCTTAAGGCAGACAGGATTGTAGTCTCAGACATGAGTAGACTTTCCTTCTGCTAGTGGAGCTCCTTGGGTTAGGACTGCCTTGCCAATCCCCTAGGTCCTTCCTGCCTGAAGTCTTTTATGACTCTGACGGAAAATTCATCCTCCCTGGGTTTGTAAGGGTTGCATGAGTCCAGAACCATACAAATGAGAGGTAGAGCTTAGCTCCTAAAAGAATAAGATGGTCAGAAATCATCTGGCAGTGATTCTCACCTTGGAGCTTCATAAAGACCTGGGCAGGGAGTGTCCCTAGCTCCCTCCCTCAGTTGCAGAAAATGAAGTACGTAAAACTCCAACATCCAGGACATTCACCAAGAAAGGGATTCAATCATCTAGACAGGCTGGCCAAGTCCTCTCACTTGGGATGAGCTTGAACAATCACACTGCCTTTTCCTGCAACATCTCTTGAATTCACAGAGGTGATAAAATGACCAAAGCCACCAGCATCTGGAACTTTTTTTTTTTCTGTAAACATTTTGGAAGGCATCATCTCCAAAAAGAAGGGTTCCAGAACCTTAAGGGTAGAAGCAAAAGATGGGGCAAACACCAGGAGAGTCTAAACCTAAATGGAATTTTCCTTTCTGAATTCATATTATTGAACATGCACTATGTGCCTGACGGTGTGTTAGTCACAGCTGCACATTGGTTCCAAATGGGACACATTAATATTGCACTTCTGGCACAATCGTGTGAGTTAAATCGGTTTTGTATTTTTAGTCTTAATTTCCACATGAAGAAAATAATATTCAGAAGGTTCAAATGACCTATCCAAGCATACTTAGGTAATACCTGGTGGACCAGGCATTTGAATCCCTATTCAAAGCTGAGTGAACACTTTCCATCACATAGCTCTGGAAGAAGTGGAAATTCCAAGGAAAATCGAGCACCATTCTTGTCGTGGTTCCACAAAGCAGTTTCTTTTATAGTCCTACTAGTCATTGCCCAGTGCCAAAAGGAGACATTTGCTTTTCTCTCACTTGTCACTCCTCTGCCTGAAAACCTCATTTGCATTAGCTCCTAAACAATATCTTTGGCTCATCCTCTTAGGAAACAGAGGAGGGCGGAGAGGCGAGCTTTTTCTGGAGTCTGCCAATGTCTAAATCAAAAGTTCTCCTCCAGTAACGGCAGTCAGAATGGACTTTGTCCAATTCTCTCTCACTTCCAGGACAGTTAATGTCTGCTCTACGGCCCTGTGTTTCTAAACAGCTTTCTCCTGGAGAAGGGATAGCACATATGTGTGTGTGCTGTTTCCTCTCCTCCCTTACCCATGGCAGACATTGCTAATCAATCCTGGCATTCCATCTCACCCATCCTAGCCTCAGCATCCATCCTCTGTATTTCGTTAAATTCCAGGCACTCACTACCAACCTAAAAAAAAATCTCCTTTTCACCCTTTTTCTCTAACAGTACTCCACCTAACAGCTTCCAAACCATCCTTTTGTACTAAGGGAATGATGTCTCCCCTCCCTCTATTAATCCCCTGAATGTACAGCCCATTTTAGAAAGCCACTTCTCACTATAGAATCTCAGTGTACATTGTTAAACAATTTAACCTGGCAATCATTAATTAAACAGGAACAGAATTTGTCCCAATGTAATTTCATGACAAGTTGACTCCATGAGACTTCACCTAAGTGATCTGGGCACTTTGTTAATTAAAGGAAATTGAAACTGAATTTCCATTGGAAATCTGAAGAGAATTTCACACCACCTTGTGAGATAAAAGGTGATTCCCAAGGGCATTTTGAAATCAAGGGTACAAATTACGGGTTGAACTCAAAGTGTGAGTCTGAATCCTCCTGCCACACAGGTCTGCATTGAACATCGGTAGGTTCTGTGATTCAGCAAATTTTACACGAGCTCCAAACACAAGGGCAGAAGTGGCTGCATTATTAATAGTTTGTGTTCAGCATTGCTCACAGGCGGATGCACCCATTCACTGTGACCTGCGTGGGGCTCCCTGCCTCCCTCTCCCATCTGCAGTAACTCAAGGAAACAAAACTCCAACCATCAGAGCTTGTCGCTGCTGCTTAGATGAGACCAAGAAGCCTGAGTTCCCAGAGGTCAAAATCAGACTCAGAAAAGTTTATGATAAAACTGAGCATCACCACAGCCCATCCAACACAGAGGGCACCCCTACTAAAAGATGGAAGCCCGGGGTTCTTCTTCTATGTGTATTCCACTCAGTAAATTGCCAATTCTTCTCTTTCTTGCCCCTAGGGAGTTATAATCAAGCTGTAATTTTGCATATTGCCTAGGTTTGCCACATATGTTCAAATTAAAGATAAGCTGTCTTCAAAGGGAAATCATCCCTTTCGAAAGTGAACGCCTACTTGAAATGTAAACGCTGCTTCAATCCTGACTGAGAGAATTCTTCTGACTCATATTTGGAATTCAGTCTGTTCCTCCAGGTGGCATGTGCACCAACACCCTCCACTCCTGTGCCCCAAACAGACATTACTAATCAATCATGACTCTCTTTTGCTGTAAGGTGGGAAGAAGCCTCCAAACAGGGCTCCAGGAACCACTGTCAGTCAGTAAGAGTGGCATGTAAGATAAAAGCTGTTTGCCATTCTGCCACCTAGAATTTATTTATGTGGCTGTCAGGTGGTCATCTTTGACTGCCATGCTGACATATAATTTCTGTTTCTACTTCTACGGCTTTGTCTATTACAGTCCTTCGTTATGCCCTGACCCCAAGCACCATACATACATGGACTGTCTCTAGGGGGACCCAGATCATTTCTGCATTTTCCCAGCTTGTCCTTGCATCTATTCATCCTCATCCTATTCCACTGTCAAGGTATCTCCCATCCCTAGACTTAGCATTTTTCCATTTCCTTGTAGTCCCATCAATTCCTAACATGAGGATGCTCCAAGTATCCTATCAGAGCCCTTGCAACCCCAGCTGTGGTTGACTTATCCTAACCCCTTTGGCAAGAAAGACTTTGACAAAATTAGCCCATTCTAAAAACATAATGATGACAATTAAACTTCTCATTTTTTAAAAAAACCTTCATATTCAGGATTTCAGGCAACGATATGGCTTGGCTGTGTCCCCACCCAAATCTTATCTTGAACTGTAGCTCCCATAACTCCCATGTGTTGTAGGCAGGAACTGAGCAGGAGATAATTGAATCATGGGGGTGGTTTCCCCCATACTGTTCTCATGGTAGTGAGTAAGTCTCATGAGATCTGATGTTTTGATAAGGGGTTCCCCCTTTACTTGGCTCTCTCATTCTCTCTTGGCTGCTGCCATGTAAGACATGCCTTTCACCTTCCACCATGATGTGAGGTCTCCCCAGCCATGTGGAACTGTGAGTCCATTAAACCTCTTTTTCTTTATAAATAATAATCCAAATGATCCAATAATCCAAATGATCATGGAGGGCACTGACATCAAACAGAAATAGATCCAAACCTTGACTCTACCATGTACAAGCTTTGTCAGATTCCTTCACCTGTCTAGGTCTCATTTTCCTCATCTGGAGACCTTACCAGCACCTACCTCAGAGGGCTGCTATGAAGATTAAAGAAGGTAATGCACACAGAGGCTCATCACAGTGTCAGGCAATCAGAACTCACTGGCTGCGGTTGTTTTTATTTAACAGATGCTGCCTTTGATTTGGTTTCCTAGAAGACCCTAAGATAAAGACTTGAATGTAAACAATGTATTCACCAGAAGATCCCAGGAAGCACCAGAAGGAGAGTAAGAAAGTGAGACAGGGAAGGGAAGGAAACCAATGAGCAGGTCACCATTGTGGGTGCCCAGGGGCTTCATCCCAAGAGGGAATCTTGGAGGTGGTGTAAGACATGCACCCAGTTATCCCACCCAATACACCCAGTTATCCCACCCACGGGGCGTTTACTCATCAACTCCCATTTGCTGTTGGTTGAAGGCCGCTCCTGGGGGTGTTAACTCCCTGGCACTTCTAGCTTGCTTGTGCGTGAGACAGGCGTGTTCCTAGAGCCAGCCGAAGCCCTCAGGCAGAGTCTGAGGCTCCTTGCAGACAGAAGCGGTTGGCAGGAAGAGTGAGTGTGAGAGGAGGGGGGATATGAGCATGGAACCAAAGCCTCTGCTGCAGATCAGAGAGTAGAGTCCAGGAAGGTTAGGTACCAAACCCACGCTCACACAAACATGGAGTGCCTGTGTAGAAAGCAAGCAAAAGAACTGTGCTGGGTTCAAATTGCAGCCAATTGCAGTTCAAATTGCAGCCAGGCATGGTGGCTCCCATGTGTAATCCCAGCACCTTCGGAGGCCAAGGCGGGCAGATCACTTGAGGCCAGGAGTTCGAGAACAGCCTCGCTAACATGGTGAAAAATACAAAAAATACATAGCCAAAAATACAAAAAAAAATCAGCCAAGTGTGGTGGTCACACCTGTAATCCCAGCTACTCGGGAGGCTGAGGCATGAGAATTGCTTGAACCCAGGAGGCAGAGGTTGCAGTGAGCTGAGATTGCAACACTGCACTCCAGCCTGGCAATAGAGTAAGACCCTGTCTCAAAAAAGAAAAATTGCAAATTGCAGTTGCACCACTTGCTCATCTGTAACATGATAGGGCTGATCCCTACCTGGGAAAGTTTTGAAGGAAGTAAGTTGTATAATGTAGGTAAACCACTTCACACAAATTGGATGCTGAAGAAATGTTGGATGCAACAGAACTGCTTAGTGACCTCTTTCCTCCTGACCCCAGCATTCTCCCACTAGGACTGTAGCCTCCCTGACAAGCAGGGAAACTTATTTTCTCCGTCCATCTAGTCATCAAATGGCTATTGAGTGCCACCTGGACACCCGGCACTACATAGGAGATGGAGATGTACAGGTGAGTAGACATGACCTTGACCCTTCTCCCAGACACAGAGAAGCAATCAAATAAATGCAATGTGGAGAATGGAGAAGCAGTTTCTATAGCAGTGCTTCTCAACCTTTAATGTGCATGGGAATGGCCCAGGGAATTCTTACTAAAATACAGTGTCTGACTTGGGGTCTAGGGTGGAACTTAAGAGTCTTCATTTCTAGCAAGTTCCCAACTGATTCTGATGCTGTGCAGTTTGTGCAGAAGAGCTCTACAGAATTCGTTGGGGGGAAAAAAAAGGAATTCATTCGTTCTTGGGGAAAGATACCTGCTTACTCATTGGGTTACCTAGGTGTTGGGCCCCCCACCTTTCCAAATGAGGACACCATTATGAAGTCCATGAACTGGAAAGGATGATTCAAGACGATCAGATCCAGATGTATGGGAAGGTGACTCTCTTATCATCCCCAAAAGAAAGTCATTCAGGGTCTACATAAAGAGGGAGACATCACCTCATCCTCTTTTGACAGTGTCTGAAGACTTGAACGGCCAAGAAATTTTCCCATGGTCCCAGCTCGTACTTGGGAGTGAGTTGAGGAAACTTTATAAAACCGACACACCTCCTATAAGCCTGGAGTGGTCTTTGCTTGTACCTGTGGGACTGGAATCAGAACGCAAGCTCAGTACATGTGCATGCTTCTGAGGTTGCAGCCACTGAATATTAAGCCTAAATCGGCTATCTGGAAGCGCAAGCAAATGGGGCTAGATTTTATCTGAAGTTCCCTAAACCCAGATATAATAACAGTTACAGGGTATTCACTAAGGAAGATGCAGTGAACTATCAAATAGGCTGCAGAGGCCTCAACTGTCAATCAATATGTCCAATAAGCAATGCGTGCATTGTTATTAAACATTTTGTCATATAAAATTATTCTATAATATGTGAGAGATTAGTAGATGGGATAGAGTATCCTGTATCCTTAGAATAAATTCCCCTCTCTTATTTGCCCAAAGTAACTTGAGCAGGTTTCTATTACTTGCAACTAAAAGACTCCTGATTAAAAGACAGGTTTTCAGATGGCCCAGGCCAGCCAATATTCCCAGCTCAATGAATACTTGTTTTTGAATGAATGAGCAATACTGCAACCCAAAAGAAGGTAATTATGTAGAATTTCTGGCATCAGCAAGACAGGAAGGAGACCTTCTCTCACCCCTAATATATTACTCTGCTGATAGCTGCCCAGCCTCCGATGAAAAGAGGATCACAAATTCAACACAGGCAAAGGGTGGAGATAATCTGATATTTAGAAAGAACTCTGAATACACAGATGCCTCTCTGAGTTCTGGCCCCTGATCCACTACTGAATAGCCAAATGCCCTTTAATAAGTTACTCAATCCTCAGTTGTTCTTATTCTAAAGTGAGTCTGTAGCAAATATGTGCTGGCTGCCTTCCCACATCCATCCCTTCCTCTTTCTCCCCCTAATACAACCAATATGCTTTAAGGGAAATACATGCCCTGGCCTGCAGCAAGAATGAGCTCTGACTGGCTTAAAGCAATCAGCATCTTTTAGTCCCCCAGCCCAGTCTCCAGTTCAGACTTGGGCACGTGATCGACATAGGTACCACCAAGGTGAATCTCAGGACCCTTGCTTGAATGTGAAAGCAAAAGTGCTCATTCTGGCCCTGGACATGAGTGAGAAGGCAAGAAGCAGTTTGTTGTAACCATACTCCATTCATGACAGGAGCTAGCTTGAGAATGAATCTGACTTGCAAAATAAAGAGGAGTCACTGAAAAAAAATTACAAGGGAAATTAAGCCATAGGAATGATCACTCTGCACCTCAAACTCGTTCTTCCTCTAAACATTTCAGTTCTATGAGTCAGGCAGTTCCCTTTGTTTTTATGACCATTGCAGTTAAGTTTGCTGTTATTAAAAATGAATGCATCTGGCCTGGCACAGTGGCTCACGCCTGTAATCCCAACACTTTGGGAGGCCGAGGCAGGTGGATCACCTGAGGTCAGGAGTTTGAGAGCAGCCTGGACAACATGGCGAAACCCCGTCTCTACTAAAACCACAAAACTTAGCCGGGCGTGGTGGCAGGCACCTGTAATCCCAGCTACTTGGGAGGCTGAGGTTGGAGAATCACTTGAACAGTGAGCCAAGATTGCGCCACTGCACTCCAGCCTGGGTGGCAGAGCAAGACTCCACCTCAAAAAAAAAAAAAAAAAAAAAAAAAAAAAAAAGAATGCATCCATGGATACCCAGTTTCTAGAAGTGTCCTGTATATATTGTAGCACAGTTCATAACACCTGGACTGACATCATATATTTTGTATGAAAGCACTTTTGAATCTTACAATTCTGTAGCAAGGTAAGGAAGTATTGGTTGCCCTGAAAACATCTGGAAGTCAAAGAGTTAATCTTTCTCCTGAGCCCAGAAAGACAATTTAGTTGTCTTGAAAGAGGCAGGATGAAGGATTCATTGTTATAACAATTGGCTTGGAGAAGCAAATGCCAATCATTCAAAGCTCCCTGCCTATTTATTTGGTCGTGTTTAAGAGAACCCAACAGACACAGCGAGATTTGCCTTAACTGAATTGGTTCAGAAAGAGCTTTGAAGCATCAAGTTCACTGTTGGGGAAATTCCGTCTCAGAACATAAGTGGTGGCAGCAGAGGAAGAGTCAGCTCTCCCGGACAAGGCCCATCCTCTGTGCTGCTCAGGGAAGCTCTACACCAAGGATGGTGCAGAAAACTCAGTGAGAGATGGGGCTTACAGGTAACTGCTGGCCTTCCTGTTAGTGGCGATGACTCTGGTTCAAACCCACCCTCTGTCACTAGAGCTGCACAGCCTTGAACTTCTCTAAGCCTCAGTTTCTTCATCTGCAGAACGGGAATGATAGCACTTGTTCTACCTAGCCATAACCATGGGATGTGTTGCTGGAAATAGGTGTGATTTCACTCTTCTATGGGAGAGGAAAGAGGGAGGCAAGACCTAAAAGGAGCATTCACAGGGGGTAGTGAAGCATGCAGGTGCATGGATTTTACAGTACACCTAGGACCAAAACCTCTGCTACTGCCTCCTATCTTATCATTTAGGCATTTGACGTTCATTCAACCAACATCCCATTGAGAGCCTACAGTGTGCCAGACACTGGATACTGATGGAAAACAAGACAAACAAGGTCCTGGCCTTATAGATCTTACACTGAGGTCAGCTGCAGTGGGGGGTGGGGAGGGTGCAAAAAATCAATATATAAACAAATCTAAAAGATAATTTGATGTAATGAAATTGTCCTTGCTCAAATCTCATCTCTTAGAGAGATATATCCAGCCTCCCTATTTAATGCACAACCTTGCCCCACCTGTGCTCACAACTCTCTAACCTTACCTTCCCTATTTTCCTCTCCATAACTCATTCCTTTTAACCTACCAGTTAATTTATTCATATGTGTATCATATTTTTTCTGTCTCTCCTGTGAGAATGTAAGCTCCACAAAGGCAAGAATCATTATTTTGTTCACTGCTGTAGCCCAAGTGCCTAGAACAATTACTATGCTGGCACATAGCAGATGCTCAGTAAATATTTGTTGAATTGACTTATTTCATGGAAAGTGCTACAGAAAAATTAAGCAGGGTAATAGAATAGAGAGTGTTATGGTCCCCCCACCCCCGCCAAAAAACATTCATATGTTGAAAACTTAATCCCTAATGTGATAATATTAGGAGGTAAGACCCTTGGGAGGTGATTAGATCATGAGGGTGACGCCCTCATGAGTGCAATTAGTGCACATGTAAAAGAGACCCTAGAGATCTCCCTGCTCGCTTCTGTGGTGTGAGGGCAGAGCAAAAAGGCACTTCCTATGAACCAGGACATGGACTCTCACCAGACAACGTATCTGCCGGTTCCTTGAATTTGGACTTCCCAGCCTCCAGAAATGTGAGAAATAAATTTCTGTTGTTTATAAACCACCTGGTCTATGGTACTTTGCTATAACAGCCTTAATGGACTAAGCCAGAGGGTAATGAAGCAGAAGTAGGATTGAAGGCCTAGTTTAGATAGAAATCTATGTAGGCTTCTCTAAAAAGATGTCTTGTGCATGAGAGCTGCATGGGGAGAAGCAGCAGCAGTTATGAAGATTTGGGAAAGCATCCCAGGCAGCAAGGATGGCATGTACAAAGGCCTTGAGACAGGAAGGATCCTGGTGTGTTTGAAGAATAGAAAATTCGGGAACTCTCGGGTGGATCACCTGAGGTCAGGAGTTCGATATCAGCCTGGCCAACATGGTAAAACCCCGTCTCTACTAAAATACAAAAATTAGCCAGGTGTGGTGGTGCATGCCTGTGGTCCCAGCTACTTCAGAAGCAGAAGAATCACTTGAACCTGGGAGGTGGAGGTTGCAGTGAGCCAAGATGGCACCACTGCACTCCAGCCTGGACAATAGAGCAAAAAGAAAAAAGAAAAAAAAAGAAAATTCAGGAACGCTGAAGAAGGAGGGTGAGAGGGAGAGTGGTGGGAGACAGGACTGGAAAGGTGTGGAATTTTGAATCCTGCTAGTTGAATACCCTACAAATCTTTGCTTAATTGCAAAGTGTTATAAGCCATAAACATGACTATCACCATGTCTGGATCATAAAGAGAAAGCTCTTTGATAAATGCTTGTTAGATCCAATGAACTCTCCTTTTTCGTCATGGAGAATAGCTGAAAAGTTAGAAGATTTTTGACCGTTCAAAGAAATGACACAAGTGGATTTCAACGATTGCCATCTGTATAAAACTAAAGGGTCATCAGGGAGAAAGGGAACAGAATTGTTCCATGTGAAAACTAAATCCAATGGGTAAAGACCACAAGGAAAGAGATTTCAGCCCAATTTGAGACAAACTTCCTTATACTCAAACTGCACAATGGTGAAACTGGGAGTAGTGAGTTTCCCACAAGTGGAAGTGTTCAAGCCAAGGTTGAGCTTTAATGTGGTAGGAAGAGGTAGAAGGAGCCCAAGTGTTGAGTAGACTATAGACCTCCCAGGCATGTAAGTTGATGATTTTATGATAATCTTTTAATCATGCCATCTCAGCACATTAGTGTTTGATCTCTGCCTTTGTTTACAAACCCCATCAGTAAAATTCTCACAGAGCACATCTACTAATAAGGTAGCAAAGACTGGAATGCATAATAAGGGATGAGTGTACCCATCCTTTGTTCAATAATACAATATTTTTCTTGAATAATGCATGAGCTGCTTTTCATTTCGGAAATGAGAGAGTCTATAATCCCACTGTGCGTCAAGCGAATATTTTTAAACATTTATAAGCAGGAGCCAAAGACAGTGCTAAGAAGCTTAGTAACAACAGAAACATGCATGGCTTGGGATCAAAATAGGCAGGGTGCTTCCACGAGAACCACAGAGGGATGGAGGAAACTGAACAGCCACCTTTCAGTCCCCTGCTCCTAAGGTCATAGAGGGCAAAACAAAGATGAGAATCTGGGTCAAGACACTCACTCCAAGGGACTTTCCTCAAGCCAGGCTGACTTCCAGTTTCCAAAGAAAACTAGACTAGGAAAGGCATATCAGCACTGAAGTTCAGCGCTCTCTTCTCAAATTAAACCCTCTACCCAACTTTCATCACTGTCCTGGCTATTCATGTGGTAGGTGAGTTCAAGGGGACAGTGACATAAACACTAGTGCCTACTTGATGTCCTTTTATTTGCTAGTATGAGAAACTACATTGATCTCTCAGCTAAAAGACTACATTTCCCAGACTCCCTTGCGAGGCATGACCACATGACCATATTCTGACCAATGAGATGTAAAGAGATAAGGGCAGAAAGGGAGGAAGAGGGACTTACAGGAAGGCTCCTTAAAAAGAGTTGACTCCAGTGAGAAGTGTCCCCTTTTTCTCATTCCACTCTTCCACTCTTCCCTTTTTCTGCTGCTACAGGAATGGAAAGCTCTGAATGAGACTATCCCAGTAAGCTGGAGATCATAGCGAACCCTCTCCTTACTCCAATGGGAAGGAGTGTTGTCAAAACTAGTGAGATGATTATTTAACAAGGCCAATATAACAGATGTTCCTTATGTGTGAGAAGGCAAGACACAGAGAAAGTAAGGGTGTGTCTGTTTGGATTTATGAATGCAGAGGCATGGAGCAATTTTCCTGAGGGAAGCAGCAACATGGTCAAAGGCACACAGGTGGCAAAGTGTGAAGCCATTCGCCAAACTAACCCTGCATGCTTATGAGTAGGAGCAGAGGAAAAGGAGGCCAAAAGAGAGGTGAAAGCCAGATCATGGAAGGTCTCAAACACCAAGCCAAGGGGGCTGACAGGTATTCTTTGCTGGTTTCTCATACTAATGATACTTACCATCCTATCCGAAAAAGTTGGCCCACTTGAATCTTCTTTATTGAATGAGGAAAATGGCAGAGTAAGCTCTTTTTGCCCTTTGTCCCAAGGCAAATGGAGAATGAGGAATTTTACTTTGGATACCTTGTTAGTGGGCAATTTGTGTTTTATCTCAGAGAATTTCATCAACATAGGTGAAGTAATAGTTAAAAATAGTGTTTTTTGTAAATATATATATATATTATTATTATAACAGCTAACATGTGGGCCCTAAACTAAATACTTGTCTGAAATTAACTTTATTTATTCTTTGTGACAATGCTGTAAGGAAGACAGGACTACTCTACCACATTTAATCATGGAGAGAATGGGCTCTGAAAAGTTACATATTAACCAAGATTACACAGGTGGAGCTGGAGAGCTAGAATGCAAACTGAGCTCTGTCTGGCTCTAAAGCCAATGCCTGTAGCCACATGCTAAATCTGTAACTTCTGTGCATGATCAGAGTAGCTGAGCAAACAGAAAAACAAAGAGACACTGTTGGGTTCGCCAGAGAGAGGACCACTCATCACCCATGAGCCAAGAGCTGAAAGAGCTCTAACCTCTGAAAACAGCAGAAAGTAGAGTTCCTACTTTCCAGCTACAAAGTGGCCAAGGAAAAAGTATGGCGCAAGGTGAAAGAACGTCTGCAGCATCTGCTTTATGCATATGGCATCATTTCAGGCCTGCTCACTGATAAATATGACTTCAGTTAAGGCACCGTGGGGCCTGAAATTCCACAAAATTGTTTGATGGCCCAGCAGAGAAAGAATATCATAATTTGAGAGACAGGAGGTAACTAGTCAATAATATCCTCCAACAGAAAAGCCTGTTCTGCAGCCATCAAGTTGTTCTATAGCTCAAGGTGCCCCCTGCAATGGACTAAATTTCTGTGTCACACCAAAATTCATATTTTAAAACCTAAGTCTTAGTGGGGAGGTTATTTGGAGGTGGGTGGTGATTATGTCATGAGGGTGGAGCCCTCATGAATGAGATTAGTGTCCCTATAAAAGATGCTAAATCTTTTACCCTTTCATCATGTAAGGGCACAGGAAGATGGCACTATGAGCCAGAAAGTGGGACCTCACCAGACACTGAATCTACCTTGATCTTGGACTTCCCAGCCTCCAGAGCTGTAAGAAATAAACTTCTGTCATTTATAAGCTACCCAGTCTATGGTGTTCTGTTATAGCAGCCTGAATGGACTGAGACATTACCCCTCCAAAACAATAATAATAATAATAAATAACCAACTGTTGAGTAATGCTGGTTCTTATGTATTCATTTAATCCTTCTGAAACCCCAGCATATTGAGAATTACTATTCAAATGAGGAAAATGAGGCTCGGTGAAGTTAAGAGCCATGGCCAAGGTTACACCATCAATAGTGAGCAAGTAATTCTAATCTGACACTGAAATGGCTTCTCCACCAAGCCACTAAGCCACGGCACTTCTCATAGAGAACACCTCAAAATAGCAGAAATGAGAATTTGAATCTAGACAAAAGAGAAAAAATGAATGGGCTCTTGAACATCCATTCGCAGCAAAATCCATCTCCCTTTTGATTTGATAGAGCCCCACCTCAGCAGAACACCATTTCCAGGCTCATTTGTTGGGTTCCACCCTTTCCACAACAAGGTCTCCTTTTTGATGTAAGTTGGCACTGTAATTAACATGGTTTTTGTTGTGTGTGAAGCCTGCAGCAAGCAGGCTTTGGGATCCAGGAATCCCAAACACAAAGAGGAAAAAGGAAAAGAAGAAAGGATCAATAATGTGATTGATGTTCATTTTTAAGAGCCAAATTTCAATCCTCCTTCCTTCTCAGGCTTTTGACTTAATTAACCCCAGCAAACGCTAGAGGCCTGAGCTCTGGTCTCTCATCTACCTTGCTCTAAGGATTTGTCTCTTGTGGCCATAGTTTGCACATCTGAAAACAAGGAGGTTGAGGTAGAGGCACTGCAATGGTTCTTCCAGCCCAAACTATAAGACAGCCATCAGTGAGAATCAAAGATTGCAGGCATTGTGTCAGCTCAGCAAGGATATGTTTAGTTAAGGACTGAAATCATACTAGGTCCATAAAGTGGGAGTTCCAGAAGTTCACTCTTTCATAACCTTTATGGCATGGAGCTTGCAGTTCCTTTAGCTCTTGGCCCACAAGTAGTGGAAAGGCATAACTCTGGTCATCCTTTGTCCTCTGAGCCCTAATGTCTAAAAGAGACATGGAGACTGGTTTCCCTAGATAGTGGTGAGCCCTTTGGAGCAGGGTGGAACTGCAGAAAGATACAGCCTTTGAAAGCCGACCATTCCACCTCCTATAGCTTTGTGACTTGGAAAAGCTACTCAGCCTCTCCACACTTCAGTTCCTTCATCTGTAAAATGAGCAGAATAATCTCACTTCCCAGGTTGCCAGATTAAACAAGATCATGCTTGTTAAGTACCTAGCACTGTGCCTGGCACATAGTAGCTGCCCAGTTAATAGTAGGTATTATTATTAATTGTCCTGCATATAGTCCCTCCCATTTTTTACCTCGAAGCTGGCTTGGCTTGGAAAACGTAGTTATAAATAAGCTACATACGTAAAAGGGCTTTGTAAACTGTACAACAGTGTACTCACATAATGTCTTGGTATTATTTTACATGAATGAGGGAGACGAGATTCCCATCGGCCAATGGGAATGAAACAATCATATAATATAGACCCCAAATTTTTCATCATTCATTGTAGTCACTCATGTCTGAGGATCCCCTCGGTACATGTTCTGCTTGAACTGAGTTGAGCTGAACTGAGTTGAGTCAAGTTGAGTTCAACTGAATTGAGCTGAGTTCAGCTGAGGTGGGCCGAGTTGAGTTCATTTAAACCAAGTTGAGCTGAGCTGGAATTAGTTGAGTTCAGCTGAGTTGAGCTGAGCAAAGCTGAGTTGAGTTGAGCTGAACTTAGTTGAGCTCAGCTGAGTTGAGCTGAAGTTAGTTGAGCTGAGCTGAGCTGAGCTGAGCTGAGCTGAACTGAGTTGAGCTGAACTGAGCTGAGTTAAGCTGAGTTGAGATGAGCTGAGCTGACTTCCCTTGAGCCCAGTTGAGTTGGGCTTACCCAAGCTGAGTTGAGCTGAGCTGAACTGAGTTGAGCTGAGCTTAGCTGAGCTGAATTGAGTTCAGCTGAGCTGAGCTGAAATGAGCTGAGCTGAGTTGAGTTGAGCTGAGCTTAGCTGAGCTGAGTTGAGTTGAGCTGAGTTGAGCTGCGCTGAGCTGAGCTGAGTTGAGTTGAGCTGTGCTGAGTTGAGTGAGCTGAGCTGAGCTGAGCTGAGCTGAGCTGAGTTGAGCTGAGCTGAGCTGAGTTGAGTTGAGCTGAGCTGAGCTGAGCTGAGCTGAGCTGAGCGGAGCTGACTCAAGTTGGAGAAGGCATCTCTTAAGGCTTCAATCTGGGGGCAGCATGAACCTTGTAGCCAGTGGATGGGAGACGGGCATGGAAAGCAAGGTCAAGAGCCCAGCCTGCCATCCTAGGAAGCTGTCTGGTGGAGCGGTGAAGAGCAAGGACCTGGGAACCAGACTACCTGCTTTATAATCCTGGCTCTGCCATCCAATAGCTGTGTTAACCTTCGGCAAGTTACTTAACTTCCCTGTGACTCAGTTTCCTCATCTACAAAATGAGGATAATAATAATATACACCTTCTATATCATAACATTAAGTGAACTAACATTTCTAACAATGCCTGGCACAGATATCTTGTTATTATTATTAGTTTGTCAGGGGATAGGAATGGATGAGCATACAGAGACTTGCCTCAACTGACCCTTAGGGCTTCCTGAGCACAGGAGCCGGGTCCTTCACATGCATTTCTCAGCTAATTCTCCCAAAAACTCTTGAAATGTCTGTTCAACTGTTGTTGATCTTTTTGCTTTTGCATCCCCAGCCCCTTCCCAGCACCCTGGAAGGAATAAATCAACAACTTCATGAATAAGAGGAAAAAATATTCATTGTTTGCCGTGCAATAGGCTAAGCATTTTACACGCATTATTTTAATTATTTTAATCTGCATAATAACTGTATGAGGTCTAGGTACCATCATTAGCCTCCTTTTTACAGAAAAACAACCTCAGGTTCAGAAAGGTGAAGGAATTTTCCCAGGAGTGCACAGCTTCCAAGTGGCTAAGCCAAGATACAAATTCAGACTTGCCAGGCTCTTGCTCTCTATGACACTGCCTCTCTGAATCTAAGTGTTTGGTCCCATTTTACAGGTGAGAAAGCTGCGGCCAGAGAGCTTTAAGCCGCTTGGAGTCAGTCTCCAAGTTTCTGTTCTCTTTCCTGCACCCCAGCTGCTCCACATACTGGCCTAATGCACCCTCACCCACCTCCCAGAGACATGGATATTATATATTCCTTGCCTGGGGGTTCCTCAAGGTGTTTCAGAGGCCATGTGCCTAGAGCAAAGGCACAACTGTAGTGACCAGTCTTGAGCTGGTGAGACATGTGTGCTGGGGGAAACAAGCCCTTCCCCCTGACAGCTTTGTTAGTCATGACTTGCTGCAATGCGCAGTGGCACTCCAGGAAGCCGGGCCTCCTTAACATTAGGAAGCTGTAGCTGCTGCCTCACAGACTGGCTGCAGAGCGAGCTGACTTCTGCAGCTGCCCATCATCCTGCCTGCCCTGTCCACAGCCCTACTGTCTTAAGGACTTTTTTCTTTCCTGCTAGAAAGATTGACAGGGCCCCAGAATCTTTCTCCCTGACAACACAGGCTACAGTCAGGACGGGAGACACCCTGGGCACAGGTCTTGCTGCTCAAATAATATGACACCTTCCAAATGTTGAAACCCTAACTATGCCCAGGCTATCTTAGACACATATAAGGAAGGAGAGTTTGGAGAGTCAGGGTCTAGTGGAGGGCAGGCACAGGGAGCACAGACATGCACTGAGCATATTCTTCAGCTGCTAACATAATACCTTGACCAGTGGGTCCTTTTATCCATCATGTTACTAACCCTCTGACCATAGAGGGAGGGCGACATCATTCCATTTAAGGGATAGGGAAAGCAAGGGCAAGACAGGTGAGCTGACTTGCTTATGATCACACAACCATAATGTTTGATTAAAACATGTTGGAGAGGTCATGTAACGATAAGCCCAGAGGACCCAGACACAAAGTCATCAAAAACAATGCCTTTACATGTGTTAATTCCCACATCAAGCAGTGGTACTGTTTCCACCCCAGCCCAGCCCTGCCTGTCACTCCCATGTTAGATTCCGGAAAAAAACAAGTTGGGAGCCAATAGCACCTAGCTGCTGGGTTTTCTAACTCCCAGGAGTTGGGCTTCTAGATTCAAATCCTGACTCTGCCCCTCACCAGCTGGGTGCCCTCAGGCATGTTACTTAACCTCTCTGAGCCTCAGCTCCCTCTATTGTAAACTGGGCAGTTTAATGAGACTAATGCTTGTGGGGGTCTCAGGCCTGGACTCAAATGCTCCATGCAAAGCTCTGATCCCAGTGCTGCGGATGGAAGGAGGGAGCTGCCCTGATTTTCACCATGATCCCCTCTGATCCTCACATGATTCTGCAAGGCAGGCAAGATAAACCTCCTTCTACAGATGAGAAGACCGAGGCTGTTGGATGAGGTTTAAGACCTAGGTCTTTCTGACCCAGGAATCTCAAAGGCTACTGGCCTTGGTGCAAGCGTCACTGGTCTTCATGGGAGTGGAGCCTGCTGACGGCTGGCAGGAATGTTGGGGTGGATAATGAGACTCGGGATAGGCTTGGGCTGTCATCACTGCAGCCCTTTCTGCTGACTTAGGAGGAACAGCCTGCAAGGTCCCTGGAGAGTCAGATCACTCCATCCTGGACCAAGGCTGTGAGAGCTATAGGCTGCCTTGGAGATGCCATCACCTCCTCCCCTTTGAGCCCTGACCTGAGGAACCAGGGTCACAGAGGGTGGGGACTCTCAAGCAGTGTGCACCTGTGACATGTGCTGAAGGAGGGTCTACCATGAGCCAGGCACTGGGACAGCCACTACACTTTTTATCTTGCTTAACCTCTCAACCCACCCTGGGATGGTAATGTCATACCCATGTAACAGACAAAGAAACTGAGGCCAAGACAAGCGAGCTGACTTGTTTATGATCACACATCCATAAAAGAGCAGAGCCAGGGCTCCAACTCACGTCTTTCTGGGGCCAATGCCCTTACTGTCTATTCCCTTTACTGCCCAGAGACATCAGTGAGTTACAATCCAGGTCATTGCCTCCAATCCTAATGCACCACTGGGTATTTCCAAGGTACACAGTAAGCATTATCTAGCTGGGCAGCTGATGAAATTTCTGTGTTTGTGTTTTCCATATAAAACGCCTTACAAGGTACAATAACTTTCCAAACTGATTTCATGCTCCTTTCAACTACTCAAAGTACAGACTGGGTCAGAAACCAGCAGCATTGGCATCAGCCAGGTACTTGTTGGACAGAAATGCAGAGTCTCAGCCCTCACCTTAGACCAACTCACTTAGAATCTTGCATTTATCAGGACACCGCCCACCCATGTGATTTATGTGTGCACTAGCGTCCCAAAGGCACAACCATAGACCCCTTGATCAAATCAGCCAAGGAAAAAGTCCTCATTGTAACCAGAGCAGTTAAGTGACTTCTATAAAGACACACAGAATTAACAGTGAGTGCCACTCCGCCTTTGCATGCTCGAATCTTGCACCCCTCATAGCCTGCCCCTCACTGCCCTCCTGAGAGTCTGTTTCATGGAGGAACTGGCTCCTCAACTTGAGCCCAAGTTCCTGCCTACATCTTCCAAATAAAAAGCCAAACTGTGGGGATCAACTAGTCTTGTTATCCACAAAGGAAATAAAACAAAAGGCAGCACTTATCAGTACACAGTGACCAAAGCTCCCCTGCAAGACAGGCAGGAACTCAGTAATTAAAAACTTGGGTCTGTATTTCAGGATCTAATTGTGTGTGATGCTTTGCATGTATCATAGCAACACAGAGACAAGCTGTATCAGCATTTCTCTGGGAACCTGCTTTTCCAAGGATTATAATGAACCCTGCACGTGGCAAAAACAAAACCGCCCTGTCCGTCATTGAAGGCTGTTCCTAGCCTTGAACTACTTATGGATATTTACCTGCAGAGTTTGGGTAGGTAGCACTTTTTTCCATTTTATTCTTGGTTCTAATTGCAAAAGGAAAAGAGTAACTCAGGGAAAATTTTAAGTGGGACAAGAAGTTGTGTGAGTGATTCTGAGTTTTACTGCTGCTTGGAAATCATTCCCAGGATTTTCAGGGTTTATGGTGCTGAGTTGGCCGTGGGTCAACAACCCACTTGCAGCCTCAAAGTGAACAGGGCAAAGGAAACCACCACTTACAAAACACACCAGCAACAGGTCCCACGCTTCATTTTAATGGATGTAATATTCAATCTCTCCAGTAATGTCTCCTTTTTGTGGGTGAGAAAACTGAGTATCAGAGAGGATGAGCCATTTTTCCCAAGGTCGCTTGACTATGGGCTAGAATACCAGCCCAGGTCATAAAGCCCAACCTTTGTCCTTTACACCACACTGCCTTGTGCTTCTGTAGCACTTATCAACCCTTGGTACAGTTAACTGCTGCCTGTGTGTTCATCAAGTGTTAATGTAAGAAAAACAAGAAATGATCCTTGTCTCCTTGCCCAGTTGCAGTATGTACCATTGGTTGAATGCCTACTGGGTGTCAAACCCTGAAAGGACCTTTGCATGCAGTCTCAAAAATCCAGGGATAATAAGTCCCTACATATATGTGCCATCTCTCCTCCATCAGCCATGGCAGACAACCATAATGAATTTAATTACACCCTTCCTCAGTTCCCAGACACAGCCTCAGAATCTTTCTCAACACCATGTCAGGAAGCCACTGACTAATAAAGGAGAGTTAGTGCAAGACGTTTAACAGAATGTGCTGGAGCCAGCTCACAGCTGCACAGAAAAGTAGATGGCAAATGTCTCTTCTCAAATCTACTCAATGATGTGACATTGGCTGCTTGGAATCCACCATGGATGGAGTGTGTATACCTTGGAAATTGACAAACATTACACATCAGGGCTTTTGTTTCAAAGAGCTGATTTAACAGCCCACCACCAACTCTGTGCCTCTTCTGATCTAAACCTCACTTTTTACAACAACCCATAAGATAAGTAGTATTAGCCTCCATTTTATAAATTAGGAAAATGAGGCTCAAACAAGTGAAGAGGTTTGGCCAAGTCAGACAACCAGCCAGGACAGATCTGTAATACTATAAACTCCACCATGCAATGGCTGCACAGAGCAAGAGAGGGAGCAAATGAGAAGGAGTAAAGCCCTCTGTAAATACAAGAGATTATTATTCCTACTGCTGCCATCATTGCTGGGCAGACAGAACTAATGAACCTGGACTTCCAGAGTTCTGCCAGCTCCAGGGCCAGTCATTTCAGAGTTGCCCAGGGTGGAGTTCCCAAGCCTGATCTCCTTCCTTATCATTAGCTAAGACCCCTTATTAGTCTAAATTCTTAAAAGCCCCCAAACACTATCTAGAATCTCCATCTGCCCAGGAAAACCATAACAGAATTTCCTCAGTGGCAGCAGAATCTGTTTACATGGAGCTCAGAAGTTTGTTTGGGGTTGGGTTGTTTTGTCTGTTTGTTTGCTTGCTTGCTGAGTTTAGCAACCAATCCTATAAAATGTGGCTACTACATATCTATATCACATTCTTTCCTTCTACAGACTCTTATAAGTACCTCCTAATAAATCCAGAAATACCCTGTGAGACCCAGTTCCCAGCAGGTGCGATAGGATGGTGATGGGGGAGAGGTCAAAGAAAGTCAAGTAATAATAGGAATAGTTAACACTCATTGGGCACCTATTATGTGCCAAGTACTATTTCACACACTCTCATCATCTCATTTAATCTTCAATGCTGTGAGGCAAATATTATCATCACCCCATTTTTTAAAAGGAAACTGATGCACAGAGAAATGAAGCAACCTGCTCAAGAACACACAGCAAGTAAGAGGTAGAGGAGGATGCAAACCTAGATAGGCAGCTGGATTCAGGGTTTATGCTCTTAACTGCTTGACAGAGGAGAGTTTGCCGGAATGCAGTTTCGAGGGGTGAGTAGGAGTGATTGCAAAAGGGAACATGGAGGACTTTCAAGCTCAAAGGCAAAAACGTCCATGTCTGTTTTTGAAGGCACTCCTGGTAGTTTGAATGAAGGAGAAAATGTTTGTAAAATGCTTAGCTGGCCCATAGTAAACATGTAACTCGCCATTCTTGCTTGGTGTGGATGGACCAGAGAATATTTCTGATGCAAGGCAGGAGGGGAAGCAAAGGTCTGAGTGTGGAAGACCCCCAGGCTATACTATGGATTTGGAGTCCAACCCTAGGACGGAAGCTTTCACAGAACTCTGAGTCACAAAGGGTAGAAAAGCAAGTTAGCAGAGCTCAAAGCAGTCCACCCAGAGTGTAATTTTTGTAAATATCAGGTTTTCATGAAAAAGTCAGGCAAATACTGCTCTTTCCTCCATAAGATATTAGCATTTGTTGTAATATAAATATGATGTTTTAAAATTTCTACCACTGGCTGGGCACAGTGGCTCACACCTGTAATCCCATTATTTTGGGAGACCGAGGCAGGTGGATCACTTGAGGCCAGGAGTTTGAGATAAGCCTGGCCAACATGGTGAAATCCCCTTTCTACTTTAAATACAAAAACATTATCCGGGCACGGTGGCTCACGCCTGTAATCTCAGCTATTCGGGGGGCTGAGGCACAAGAATCACTTGAACCTGGGAGGTAGAGGTTGCACTGAGCCGAGATCATGCCACTGCACTCCAGCCTAGGCAACACAGTGAGATCCTATCTCAAAAAAAAAAAAAAAATTAAAAAGTAAATATTCTACCATCGAGGAAAACTGACAACACAAGAAGATGCATCTCCTTTCCCCCCTGTCCGGGGACTCCAAGCTCAGTATTATTGACATTGGAGTCATTCATTTTTGTGAGGGGCTGTCCTGTGCATTGTAAAATGTTTAGCAGCATCCCAGCCAGCAGCAAGCACCACTCCCATCCTAGCTGTGACAATCAAAATTGTTTCCAAACACTGCCCAATATCCCCTGAGGGGCAACATCACCTAAGGTTGAGAACCTCTAATCTAGTCTCGAACTGTGGTATCTTGCTGTGTGACCCCAGTTGAGAAGCACACTGTGTCCAATTGAAGGATTTTGATGCAGACAGAAGGTAAAAACTACTTATGGCGACGGTGCTATAATATTGACACTGTGGTCTTTCTCATTCCATCAATGAGTAAACAGAAGCTCCGACAAGGGAAGTGAGTCTCCCCCAAGTCACACAGCCATAAGAGGTTTTGTACCCCATGTCTTTCTGACTCCGAAACCTAACTACATCCACTGTACCACATGGCTGCATTCAACTCCATGGAGGGCAGCCAGAGGCCTCAATTTGCTTGGTCCACCTGAGCAAGGAAGAGAAGATGCCTGCCCCCCATCCCTCCCCATTGTCCACCTTGGTCACAGGGCAGGCCACTCTCACACCTTAACTGCTATCTCTTCTGGATGACTGTGCTTGGTGGCTGAGGCCATGTAGTGACCTCTCCTGTACCATGATGACTTCCAGGATACAACGGAAAGCCTAAATTGCAGGTTTGAGCTTCAGAGACCAACCAATAGCAAGGTCATAGCAAAGCAGCAGGCTCACCCCATTTTAAAACAAAACACACCACTGCTGGAACCAAAAAATATGCAGCGTATTTTTGCCTCCTCCTTTCCATAGTAAGATTTAAATTACCCATATTGGCACCCAGGAAACTACTGCTCTATAGCAATATCTCTTAAAGGACACCATCCCCACCCCATTTTATAGGGCATGAGACTTAAGATCCATAAACGGAATGCCTTCCATTTCACCAGCCTCATTTTTTGGGCTCCTCTTGGTGACCCTCACAGACCCTGACCATATCCTCTCACCACTACTGGAAAAACAAGAAGCCATTACCCTGAGTTCCACGTAAGTCCCAGGACATGCTCTGATTGGACCAACTAGTGCCACATGCTCCCCCTGAACCAATCACTACAGTCAGGGGATGGAACATGGTGATTGGACAGGCCTGAGTCACATGTCTACTCCCAGAGATGGGAATGGCTCAATCAGAACCAAAGCACATGGCATGAGAATAGAGGAAAGATAGCTCCCCAAAAAAATGTTGAATACTGTTATAGAAAGCAAAGGGAATGGATGCTGAGTGTCAGTCTGCAAAAATGCTAATTCTAGCAGACATTTATCCACTACTCAACATGCAGGAGACGCTGCTCAAAGCAATATGCTAACTCTGTGACCTCCACTGCACCCTAGGGAGATCGGTCTGTTTTATTCCCCATCTGACAGTCAACAAAGACCACCAGAGTCACACCTGCCATTACGCAAGTTAGGATTATGGACTCATTGCAATGAGGGAGAGCACACAACCTGGGGAGTCATGGGGCATCTCAGTAAAGGGGTGTTCAAAAGGCTTCTTTGGGTTCGTGTTAGGTGATTTTAGGAAGAGTTTAAGGAAGCAGGGCTTTGTTCTGGATTGGATACTGTCATGAAGTGGGAGTAATTCTATTTTGATAAATCTCCTTTAGAAGGTGTGAGGAATGAGGCACAGCTAAAGCTGTGATATGGTAAAGAAACAGAGGTTACTCCCATTAGCCAGGAGAAGGGATTGTTTGGTCATTTTTGTGGTTTGGACAATGCTCATGTTTAGCTTGTGCACGGACATGATTACAAAATGATCTTGTTTTCATCTTGATCTATCATTTTTACAGAGTGGCCTTTTCTGATGTTGGCATTCTGCGAAATTGTTTATGCTCAACACAACACCAGGGTCTACCTGTGAGTGCCAAGGCAGCTCCTAGCAACTCCAACCCCTTGTCGATAGTACCAGGCCAGCTCCTGGATGTAAGGGGCTGCTTTTCTCTTTCTTGGAACTGAGACAAGAAGGGTCTAACAACTACCTAAAGTCACAAAGCAAGTGGTGGAGCTAGAATACAAGCCTCAGCAAGCCCATTCTAGAGTGTGATTTAAACCACTACGTCACCCTGTCTCTCTTCCTTCACATTGCAGGACCCCAAAAGCTATGAAGGAAAGGGAAAACATACATTTCCTGGATATCTACTCTTGCCGGGCACTGAAATAGGTACTTTGACTCCTTAAAGTCATCCACCTTGTATGCGTTTCCTAAAGATGCCATAACAAAGTAACACCAACTGGATGTCTTAAAACAACAGCAATTTACTCTCATAGCTCTGGAGGCGAGAAGCCCTAAATCGGGTGACAGCAGAGCCATACTCCATCTGAAGCCTCCAGGAGAGGCATCTTCTTTTTATTTGATTGATTTGATTTAAGTTCCAGGGTACATGTGCAGGATGTGCAGGTTTGTTACATAGGTAAATGTGTGTCATGTGCTCTGTTGCACCTATCAACCCGTCTGCTACGTATTAAGCTCAGCATGCATTAGCTATTTTTTTCTGATGCTCTTCCCCACCTCCTCACCCCCCGCCCGACAGGCCCCAGCGTGTGTTGTTCCCCTCCCTGTGTCCATGTGTTCTCATTGTTCAGCTCCCACTTATAAGTGAGAACATGCAGTGTTTGGTTTTCACTTCCTGTGTTAGTTTGCTGGGGATAATGGCTTCCAGCTTCATCCATGTCCCTGCAAAGGACATGATTTTGTTCCTTTTTATGGCTGCATAGTATTCCATGGTGTATATGTACCACATTTTCTTTATCCAGTCTATCATTCATGGGCATTTGGGTTGATTCCGTGTCAGGAGAGGAGTCTTCTTACCTCTTCCAGCTTCCAGTAGCCCCAGGTGTTCTTTGGCTGGTGGAAGCATCACTCCAATCTCTTCCTCCATTCCACATGGCTGCCTCCCCCCATGTGTCTGTGTCTCTTCTCCTCATATAAGGGCACCAGTTATATTGGATTAAGGGACCATCCTATTTTTCAGTATAATTTCATCTTAATTACATCTGCAAAAACCCTGTTTCCAAACAAAGTCACATTCACAGGTCCCAAGGGCTAAATACATCTTCTTAGAGGAAAAAAAAAATTCAACCTGTAACAACCCTTAAACAGTGCTCTCCATTTTAACAGAATTAGGCATTGAGTCTCAGAGAGGTTTAGTAACTCATGCAAAGTCACATGGCTAGAAGACACATAGACATAGCAGAGTCAAGATTCAAGCACCAAGGCCTTGACTCCTTGCCCAGTGCTTCAAAATCTCAGAAAACTACACCCCTGGCAGTCGGATGGGGCAGGGACAGAAGGCTCAGATGCACCACCTTCCAACAGCCAAAAAGACTGTTTTGTTTTCATCTGTTTCTTAGAGTTTTCCTGCAGAACAGCGCTGTCCTGGAAGGAAATTAGCCGGCACAGACACGCCCCAGTGCAGGAGACTCACCAGCGCAGGCACCAAGCTGTCCTGGAAGGAAGCCAGCTCGGCAACCTGACGTTGACAAACCTCTTGCCCGTTTTTCCAAAGATTCCCAGGGCTCGCGTTTTCCACTTACACGATTCAATTAGGAATCCTAAAACGTGTAAATCTTGGCATTCTTTTGGCTCCATTAAAGAAACAAAGTATTAAATGCAGACACATTTCCTTAAATGTTGGTGTGTTTGCTTCCATTGGCTCTAAAGATAACTGCTGTTCTTTTCTAATGATTACTCTGAGGATGACAGATGCTGTGGTCCCAGATGTCTCCAGAAAGGGCCACTGTGTTGGGTGTAGGGGAGTCACAGGGATTCCAGGGAGAGGACAAGGAGAACTGGCATAATTATGATGATGATTATTATAATGACTTTCTTTTCTGTTGCTCCCTTTTGTTCATATTCCTCCTTAGCTCATCACCTCCCTTCTCCCACCCTGTTCACAACTACTGAGGGCAAATCGTGCAAAACCGCGGCTTCCTCTTGTGGTTCTCCTGCCCACAGGGATGGATCCCAAAGGTCTGTCCCATCAAGAGCTTATTCTTCACAACATAGATGTTGTGTGATCAGAGACAAATCAGTTAGCCTGCTGGAGCTTCCATTTCCCCATCTCCAGGTCAGTGGCAGCACTGACCTTACGGTGCTAAATGAGATCATTCATGTAAAGAGCTCCACTTGCCAGCCTTCACTTCAACCGACCAAATGCCGAAGCACGGGACCACTCTTGCCAAGAAGCCAACACGCACCACGTAATCAATCTCCATGCTTTGCAAGGCCCTCTAGCCAACCCACCAACCAAGTCCATTTCATATCCTGCCTATAAACAGATGACTCCTCCAGGGCAGATGAGGTTGGGCAAGATACACTGTCCCTGCTAGACCCAGTGACCTTTCTGAAGGGATGGAACGCTCAAGCTACAGGCAGGAAGCCCAGCACGTCAACACCGGGTCATCAACTTGTGCTGCAACATCTCTGCTTCCATAAACCCTGATGCCTTAAAAGTGGCATAGTACATCAGTGAAGGAGTCAGCTTACCTGCACCCAAATTCCAACTCTGCCCACTTACAATTTATAGGACTACAGGCAAGTCACATGGTTTCTCTGAGCCCTGGTCTATAAAATGTGGTTAAGAATAGAACATCCCTGGCCGGATGCGGCGACTCATGCCTGTAATCCCAGCACTTTGGGAGGCCAAGGGGGTGGATTACCTGAGGCCAGGAGTTTGAGACCAGGCTGGCCAACATGGAGAAAACCCATCTCTACTAAAAATACAAAAAATTAGCTGGGCATGGTGGCAGGCACCTGTAATCCCAGCTACTTGGGAGGCTGAGGCAGGAGAATTGCTGGAACCCAGGAGGCAGAGGTTGCAGTGAGCCAAGATCGCGCCACTGCACTCCAGCCTGATAACAGAGCGAGACTCTGTCTCAAAAATAAATAAATAAACAAATAAATAAATAAGAAAAAGCTACAATGGTACCATCAAAAGCAAAGAGAGTTCAGTCCGTGCAGTCTCAGGGAAAACAAACTCAAACCTACGGCTCCTCCCCTGAAGACATTTGGCCTCATTTACAGGACAGTGAGAAGGTTTCAATCCCTCTTTAAACCTCAGTTTCCTCTTCTGTAAAGTGGGTTGCTTTGACGATAAAGCAAGATAACGTATTTTCAAGCACAGAGTAGGTACTCAAAAAATTATTTTTAAAAAAAATCTGAATAATGACCACCCTAAGTACACCCTTTGGGTCTGGGCCTATCCAAGAGCACTCACCTACCTTTTTGGCTTTCGGTAAGAATCAGAAATTTGTTGGATCCACACTCTCCAGGAAGCAGAAAAGCTCATTGCCTCTTGCAGAGGACATAATAGCTGAAGTGTGGCCTTTTAATTTGTTAATCTTTGCAAATCAGGGTTCCAGAGCTTTGCAAAGATGCGGAACCATCAGAGCTCTATACAGAAACAATCAATTCCTTGATTAAAATCTGACAGCTTAATTAATTAGTACTTAATAGCTCAACCTTAATTATACCCTACATCGTTATTTGATAATATTCATAAATTTCCCATGTGGCTGTGCACACGTCTTTTATCAACTGATTACAAATGCCTGGACTTGACCTCCATCCTCGGGAAAATGTCTCAGATGTCAAGAACATGAAAGACTTCATTAACACTAATGCTGACCTCACCAAGGTCTACTCCCAGGTAAGAATTCTGATTTAGAAGTTCCTTGAGGTCCACCAGAGAAAAGTGATGATTTGTGCACTAAGTTTGCTGTACCGTTTATTTCCTTCAAACTTCAATATTTTACGAAATTTTATAAAGTATTAAATAATATCCCTGGATCTTACTTTCACCTGAAAAAGACACTCATAGACTTTATTTTTTTTTAACCTAGAGAGTGGGTTAGTTTCTAAACTAGCTGAGAATAGCTGAAATTCTTTGGATGTGATGGGAGAGTTATAGGGACCCCATATGATGACGATTAATACAGCTTTGAAGCCCAAAAGCCCTGACTTGAGGCCAGGCACAGTGGCTCACACCTGTAATCCCAGCACTTTGGGAAGCCAAGGTAGGTGGTTCACTTGAGGTCAGGAGTTCAAGACCAGCCTGGCCAAGATGGCGAAACTCCATCTTTACTAAAAATACAAAAATTAGCCGGGTGTGATGGTGTACGCCTGTAGTCGCAGCTACTCGGGAGGCTGAGGCAGGAGACTCACTTGAACCTGAGAAGCAGAGGTTACAGTGAGCGGAGATCACACCACTACACCCCAGCCTGGCAACACAGCAAGACTCCATCTCAAAAAAACACCTGGGCTTGAATCTCTGTACTTCTGAGCTTTGTGATCTTGATTGAGTTTCTTCACCTCTCTGAGCCTGTTTCCTCATTTGGAAAATTGAAATAATAATTCCTAGTCCTCAGAATGTTGATATGACATTCAAATGGATGGGAAAGTGCCTGGCACGTACTAGATGCTCAATAAATGTTACACGTTAACCCATTAGCTGTGGCAGAGCATAGGCCATTCTGCTTTGTCCAATTGCCCATGGAGACCACTCACCTGGAGGAGGGGGATCAGACCTCTGCATGTGGGAGCTCTGGAGAATGAGGTGGGAAGAGAGCTATTAGAGAGGATAAGATTATATTCTGCCAAATAAACCAGTTCTTCTGTGGATGTGCCTTTTGGGCTTGGTGGGGACAGGGAGGGGAAGTGCAAGGGAGGGCACAAAACTTCCCAGAAGTCTCCGGAACTACTTTAGGAGCTGCAGCCGTGCCTAGAGGGAAGGGCCCCCCACTTGAGTTGAGATGCCCAGCCTCTAAGCATGGCTCTGTGTTGGGGGGCATTAAGCAAGTCCCTCAACTCTTGGAAAATTAGTCTTCTTCTTTGTTAAAGACATTGGTTCCATTTTTCCAAACACCTGCTGCAACTACAGAATCACCTGGGACATTTATTTAAATAGAGATATAATACACAGCAGCAATCCCTCCACACACACATCCCAAATGACTATTTCCATATAACAATTTTTTTTAGATACTCACTTCTGAGCCTCGATTGATTCAGTGGGTCTGAAGTGATTTCCAAAAATTATTATTTAAATTTCCCAAGGAATTCTGATGGGCAACCAGGTTGGGGAACTAACAGGATTGCTGGTTTCCAGCGTCCGCATTCACCGGGAAAACTTGGATTTGTTGCCGCTTTGGCACACCAGTGACACCTGGTGGCTTGGAGGAGTAACTCCAGCTTGTCGCGGCACTTGATTTGAAATCCTCCATTGCCTGGCTCCCGGCAGTTGTGGGACGAGATGACGTTTTCCACTCTCCCCAAAATCTAGATAACATGATTCTCTGTCTCAACATCCATAATAGACACAGCATCTCAGCTCCCAAATCCATCTTTCAAACTACCCATTTGACAGATGTCCACCTTGAACCACCACCATTATTTTTTTGGCCTCCAAGTTCTGATGGCACGTGCAACTAGAAACCCCACAAGACATCGCCATTTCAGGAGTCACACAGACGGGGTGACCACTCAGACACCTGGACTGGATTGTGTCCTAAGAGAAGAGACACATGACCTTTCCCTCCTTTCCCTCAACTCATAGAATTTACAAAGTGAGATAAGACAAGCTGAGATGCTGAAAAAGGCATAAACTGATGTACTCGCAATCTCCCATTCCCTAGAATCTGTGACCAGACAGTGAGAACACATGGGCACAGGGAGGGGAACATCACAAACCAGGGCCTGTCAGGGGGTGGGGGGCTAGGGGAGGGATAGCATTAGGAGAAATACCTAATGTAGATGACGGGTTGATGGGTGCAGCAAGCCACCATGGCATGTGTATACCTATGTAACAAACCTGCACATTGTGCACATGTATCCCAGGACTTAAAGTATAATAAAAAAAATTTAAAAAAAAGAATCTGTGACCAAACAACTCTTTACATTTTTGTTGGCCATCCCAAGATTAATCAATCATACCAATAATTGAAATTACAGAAAATCTATCCAACACAATGGCCATTTCCAGAAATTAGATTGTTCCTCATTAGTGGGGGATTTTCTTTCTTCTCTATATTATTTCCCACTAATAATAAAAAATATTTTTACTGGATTTTTTTCCATCATTTTCCCAGCATGGACCTAATAGCAACCAAGAAGAACTTTAAAAATCCCATTATCTTTATCGAATGGAAATTCTCACAATATCACAATTGCCAAAGGTCTTTTTTATTCTGGTGTTAACCTTGGGAAGATTTTAGATGTCCTTTGGGGCATGCACAGAGGACTGAGGAAATCTTTCTTTTCTATATCCTTGGAGAGCTCAGCACACTTGGCTAAGTATGAAACTGTTCACTCCTAATTTGTTTCTCTGGGTGAATATTGATTTGACTTCTGTTGTATCTCACAAATGCACACCAATCTCCAGAATCGTGGGGCACTGAGGGTTTCTGTTTAATATACACCTTGGAGCCACTCAAGCACTCACACAACTTTTTCTTTTTTAGTTGCTCCACCTGTTGTTCTCCCAGATGGATAAGGTAAGAATGTCGTGTATAAAACAAAGTAATTGCTGCGGCTGTTAAACAATTCAGGACCACTTCCCCTGAGCTCTGCTGGGTATTTACAAAGGCCCACAGATGCCAAACTTGAAGAAGCTTAAAAGGGGAGCTGCTCATTTTGAACTGAGTAAATCCAGTGATCTCTCTGGTTATGTAGCAAACCTGTCTAAGTCGGCGTGTCCGATATATTTGCGCTTTTGTACTGGTTAAGTCCACACTTGGGGACATCTGGCATTCCCCCTATTTATGAGACTGACATCTATGCTGCATGTTGGAGGGGAAATACATAGTTCTGAGCAGTATTTCTGGTGCCTGGACACTTGAAGTTCTTTGATCTAAATGGAAGTCTTTAAGTGAAAGAATCATCAGGGGAATTCTATTTTTAAAATCCCAAAGTGTTTAAAAATAAAATAAGATTCTTAAGGACAAATCAGTTTGTTTTGGGGGTGGAGGGAATCATCTGGATATTTGCTTTTCCCCTCATTTTTTTAAATTTTATTTTATTATTTTTTTAGAGACAGGATCTGGCTCTGTCACCCAGACTGCAGTGCAGTAACACAATCATAGCTCACTTGCAGCTTCAAATTTCCAGGCTCAAGTGATTCTCCTGACTTAGCCTCCTGAGTAGCTGGGACTACAGGCGCATGCCACCATACCCAGTTAATATTTTTTTAATTATTTTTTTGTAGACCAGGCGCAGTGGCTCATACCTGTAATCCCAGCACTTTGGGAGGCTGAGGCGGGTGGATCATTCGAGGTCAGGAGTTCGAGACCAGCCTGGCCAACATGGTGAGACCCCGTCTCTACTAAAACTACAAAAATTAGCTGGGTATGGTGGTACATGGATGTAATCCCAGCTACTTAGGAGGCTGAGGCAGGAGAATCACTTGAACCCAGGAGACACAGGATGCAGTGAGCCGAGACTGCACCACTACACTCCAGCCTGGGCAACAGAGCGAGACTCTGTCTCAAAAAAAATTATTTATTTATTTATTGTAGAGACAAGGTCTCACCATGTTGCCCAGCCTGGTCTCAAACTCCTGGCCTCAAGCGATCCTTCCACCTCAACCTCCCAAATTTCTTGGTTACAGGTGTGAGCCATCATGCCCAACCCTCTCCTCCTTTCTGCTAACCCTCCATCGTTTGTGATGATGGTTGGTTGGTTAGGTGTTGGGAGGGATTTAAGAAAGATGTCTCAATAAGCAGAAGGCATTGCCTATCCCCCTGGTGCTACCAGGTGGCATTGAGAGGACAGTAAGTTTCCTAAGATTCTGCAAACCAGAAGGAATTCTTACCTTGTTACATCACCCAAGGGCCCCAAGGAGGCTTCAGCTATTGAGGTGGATGCAGAGAATCCCAGTGCCAGTAGCAGCCTTTGGCGCTGTGTGCATTTGTAAAGTGGAACAAACCAGATGTTGACGGTACGCAAGACTGCACAGGCAAGAAGCGGGCAATAAGACAGGTGTCAGGAATCAGAGAGGATGCAGGAGATGCGGAGGGTCTGGGAACTCTCCTTTTCTGATCAGGGGAAGCAGGAGGAGGCTTCAGTGCTGAGCCAGACCTCCCTGATAAGACTGTTTACCCAGGCTCTTCATAAAAGAAGGCTCAAGTTGGGGCAGAGTGACCAACCAGCCTATCTTACCAGGGATAGAGTGATATCCTGAGATGTGGGGCTTTTTGTTTTAAAATCAGTAAAGCTCCCATAAAACTAGAATGAGTTGGGAGGCCAAGGCAGGCGGATCACCTGGGGTCAGGAGTTCAAGACCAGCCTGGCCAACATGGTGAAACCCCGCCTCTACTAAAAATACAAAAAATTAGCTAGACATGGTTGCGGGTGCCTGAATTGTAATCCCAGCTACTCAGGAGGCTGAGGCAGAAGAATTGCTTGAGCCCGGGAGGCAGAGGTTGCAGTGAGCTGAGATCGTGCCATTGCACTCCAGCCTAGGCAACAAGAGCAAAACTCCATCTCAAAAAAAAAAAAAAAAAAAAAACTGGGATGAGTTGTTCACCCTAGGTTGGAGAGACAGTTTGATGTAGTTTCTAAAGCATGAACATTAAAATAAGACAGGCCTGGGTTTAAATCCCAGCCATGCTAGCTAAATGGCCTTGGGCAGGCTGCATCACCTTCCCTCTTCTGTAAGATGGAAATGGTCATGTTTGCCTACCTCACAGGTATGTAAGATAGTCATGTAGTAAGCTAACATTTAATAATGCAAGCAAAGTGTGTAGCATAGAGTCTGGCATACAGGAGGCAGTCGGTATGTTTTATTCTCATCGTTCTGGATAAATGAGTTACCAGGGTACATTTTGAATGCCTCCCAAGCAAGAAAGAAAAAACAAGCCTGGATGTGGGGATCCAGGAAAATGAGAGATGGCGAAACCAAAGACCATGAATTAATGACTGGAACAGTTGAGAAGGTCAGAGAGACCGACGTAGAGATGAGGCTAGGATAGATAGTGGTGGGGATGAATGGGGGAAAGAGGTAGGACTAATCTCTCACACTCTGTGCTATGTCCTTGAAGTCTCAGGGGTTTGACAGAGTGGGGGCTCCCTGTTGAGGGAAGAAGGAAGACTAGGAGTCTGGCTGAAGGAAATGGACCACCCTGGATGCCTACACCCTTGGTAGATCACCCAATACCCCAGCCCTTTCTCACCCTGCTCTTTGACCATTCTGAGAAATATTCTCTTGGGGCCTGATGATGGATTCCCAAGAAACTGACATTCTAGCAGAGTTTTCTGCATTCAAAAGAAAAAATCAGGCTAAGAGGACGGAAAAAGCTGGCAAAACAGTTTGAAGCAGAGTGTGGAAGAGATCTTTTAAACATAACAATACCCCAATGTTACAATTCAAATTTGTCCCTCAAAATTCATGTGTTGGATGCTTCATCCCCAATGCCACAGTGTTGGGAAGTGGGGCCTAATAAAAGGGGATTAAGTCTGGAAGGCTTTGCCCTCATGAAGGGATTAAGGTTGTTACTGCAAGAAAAGTTGAATTATCTTGAGAGTGGATTTTTATAAAAGTGAGTTTAGCTCCTTGTTCACTTACTCTCGCTTTCTGTTGCTCTTCCACCTTCCGCCACTGGACGACACAGCACAAAGGCTCTTGCCAGATACTAGTGCCATGCTCTTGGACTTCCCAGCCTTCAAAGCCATGAGCCAGATATAAATCTATTGTTTATAAATTACCTAGTCTGTGGTATTCTGTTATAGCAACACAAAATAGACTAACAAACCAGGTATAACAGAAATAAAACAAATGCTATTAGGCTATTAGTAGGTAGAGTGCCCTCCTCTTCCCTTCTCACTCCCTTTTAAAGAGAAAAAAATTCTTTCTTCCTGGGTCAGTTCTTAGGTTCCCCTTTATGTGTGCATTAAAAGGGCAAAGTAGAAAGAAATCTAAAGATCCAGAAAGGCTAAGTTGATTTATATAATAAAGAACAAAGACGGAAACATGAAGTAAAAGGGACACAGGAAAGTTTTTTGGGCTGAGTGTCAGGGTTTAGGAAAGTAAGAGAGAAGGAGAGATGAGTTGGTCTTTTCCCGGGAGATTTAGGAAGTGATTTGAGGTGAGAGAGATTAGCTATGATTTTTTAAGATGATTGAGAGACTGAGTAAAAGTTTTAATTTCTTTCAACTAAATTGTCTTCCATAATGCAATTTTTTTTTAGAGACAAGGTCTTGCTCTGTCACCCAGGCTAGAGTGCAGTGGTGTCATAGCTCACTGTAACCTCAAACTCCTGGAACTCCTGGTCTCAAGTTATCCTCCTCCTTTAACCTCCCAAGTAGCTAGGGCTAACAGCATGTGTCACCACACCCAGCTAATTTTTTTTCTTTTTTTTTTTCTTTTTTTTTTTTTTGTGAGACAGAGTCCTGCTATGTTGCCCAGGCTGGTCTTGAACTCCTAGACTGAAGCAATCCTCCTGCCTCAGCCTCCCAAAGCACTAGGGTTACAGGCATGAGCCATGGCACTTGGCTGGCAACTTCTTTTAATGCAAATCTGTGCTGAGACTGGACTACGTAGATATCCTGACTTATACAGGTTACACTAACTACCATTAATTAATATTCAATAAATGCCTCCTAGGTTCCAAGCAATTCAACAAACATTGACTGCCTATTGCAGTATTATGATTGCACTCATTGCTCCAATTAACGACCTCCCTGCTTCCATATCCTTTCCATTGTGAATTTGCAGCTTCTTCCCATGATGAAGTAGAGTCTATTTCCCCACCATTTGCACCTAAGATGACCTGGTTAACTTCATCTGGCAAATAGAACATAGTGGAACTGACAGCGTTCCAGCTCTAAGCTAAGCTCTTAAGAGGCTTTGCAGGCTTCTACTGTCTCTCTTGGGCCTTTGCCTCCAACACGATGACAAGCCCAGGCTGGCCTTCTGGAGGCTGAGACACCATGCACATTAGAACCAAGAGACCACAGCTAACATCAAGCCAACCTCCAAAAGCAAGGTCATCAACTCAACCTTCAACTAACCAGGGACACATGAGGAAGCCCCACCAGGTATAGAAGAGCTACCCAGAAGAACCCACCTGAATTGCCAACACTGAGAATCATGAACGAGAAAAAAAAGTTCATAGTTTCTAAGCCACTAACTTTTGATATGGTTTGTTACGCAGCAACATCTACCTGACACACTTACTAAGTAATCAATGTTTTGAAGACATTATTTTTATTCTTTCAACTGAGGATTTATAATTCTCTTTGTTATATGAGATTTCATGACAAAAAGAAAAAGAAGGACTTGCCTTAGGTCATTCATCTGGTAGATTCCAAAGCCAGATTTGAAAATAGCTCCATTTAATTCAAAATCCATCCTTCTCTGTGCCACATATCATGCTGCCTAAGATAATGCCAAATTTACCAATTGCCAAGATCATCTGTATATTTCAGGAGAGCTAAGAGGACAGGTCTGGACATTGCTCCTGAAGCCAGGCTCCCCAGTGTCGAGGCCAATGAAACAGGACCACAGCCCAGTGGGAAACTGGCATCACAGGAAGGCTGGGGCAGAATATGAGGCCTCATAAGAGACACTACAGTGTTGAGAACAATGAGAGATGTGAGAATCAGCAGAGTTGGAGTTGCCAAAGCGAGATTTATGGAAGATAAACAAAACCCATTTGATCAAATGGAAAATGAAATTGCAGAGCAGTTTCAATAAGAAGTAAATAGATACTCTCTGAAACCTGCTAAACAGCTTGGCAGGAAATCAGGCTGGCTATATACAGACTTCCTCATGGTTGCAAGTGGTTCTACACACACACACACCCCTCAACACACAGGGATATAGGTGAGTGCACACACAGAGACCTGCCTACTTATACTTCATAGGAAGCACATGCATGCAATCACATCTGTATGTGTACGCACATACACACATAAATTACCCAGTCTGTGGTATTCTGTTACAGCAACACAAGAAGGATGAAGAAACCAGGTACAACAGAAATAAAAGAAATTGTATTAGGCCGGGTGCGGTGGCTCACGCCTGTAATCCCAGCACTTTGGGAGGCCGAGGCAAGTGAATCACCTGAGGTCAGGAGTTCAAGACCAGCCTGATCAACATGGTAAAACCCCATCTCTACTAAAAATACAATAAATTAGCTGGGCATCATGGTGGACGCCTGTAATCCCAGCTACTCAGGAGGCTGAGGCCGGAGAATCACTTGAACCCAGGCGGCAGAGGTTGCAGTGAGCCGAGATCATGCCATTGCACTCCAGCCTGGGCAACAAGAGCAAAACTCCATCTCCAAAGAAAAAAAGATATTGAGTTATAAGTAGGTACAGCCTCCTTCCTCTTCCCTTTATCCCTTTTATCCCTACAGGCATAAATGATCACAAAACATACAACACCCAAACACACACAAAATACACACAGAGAGACAGGCACACTCTCCTACACAGAAGTACATGGGCTTTACATACACATGCAACATATTCCCTGTGGCATGCAGGCACACACGTAACCCTCATTGACCCAAGAAGCAGAGGGAGGGAAATCTTTCCCTTACTGGGAGTGGGTTTTCTCTTCCAGGATTCATCCTCAGAGGTGGAGCACTTCACCTGCACATCCCGCTAAGGTGGAGTCTTCCCATTGATCCTTTGACCCCCAACAAAAAAGCCCAGCCCTCCCTGGACCTTGGAGCCCGTGATGATCTTGGCAAGAAGGGGTTTTAAGAGCCTTAGGCTGACTGCTGGGACTAAGTGTGAAGTCCAGCCTTTGGGCTTTTTGCACCGTGTTTTGAGAGACTACAAATGTGACCCAGAACAGCAGCTTTGACACCAGGAAGACAAGGGTGCAAATCCTGCCTCTGCCACTTCCTAACTATAGGAACTTGGGGCCACTGGCATAAATATGCTGAATTTCAGTGTCTTCAGTTGTAAAATAGAAATGGTAATTCCCATCAAGCAGGGATTTGTATGGATAAAAGTTGATTCTGTGTGTAAGTGCTTGGTTCGGTACCAGGCACATAGTAGGTGTCAGTAATAAGAGAAGAGAGGACATTTTCCAAGCCACATGCTCCATCCATTTACGATCCTAATCTTGGGTTTTCCTTTTCTTTCCCCAAGCATAACATAAACCTGGGCTACTTTGCATTTATATTCTATAACTTTTTATGCATCATTTTTTATCCAAAATGATCATTTTTTCCTTCAGATTTCTGCGTGTAAGTGGCTCTGGTATGAACAAGGGCTAATTTCTTCTTTGGTCCTTGGGTACCATATATCTGGTTATGATCATGAAAACCATTCAGTAAATCAATTTTAATGATCCCAAACTCTCTTTATAGGCAACATTCCAAGACTCAAAGCTTCCTGAGAAAAGGGGATAAAAAACTACAGTCTAAAAGTCAAAACCAGACATTGCTCTTAAGAATCCATATCTTGAACAGACACTTCTCAAAAGAAGACATTTATGCAGCCAAAAGACACATGAAAAAATGCTCATCATCACTGGCCATCAGAGAAATGCAAATCAAAACCACAATGAGATACCATCTCACACCAGTTAGAATGGCCATCATTAAAAAGTCAGGAAACAACAGGTGCTGGAGAGGATTTGGAGAAATAGGAACACTTTTACACTGTTGGTGGGACTGTAAACTAGTTCAACCATTGTGGAAGTCAGCGTGGCGATTCCTTAGGCATCTTGAACTACAAATACCATTTGACTCAGCAATCCCATTACTGGGTATATACCCAAAGGATTATAAATCATGCTGCTATAAAGACACATGCACACGTATGTTTATTACGGCACTATTCACAATAGCAAAGACTTGGAACCAACCCAAATGTCCAACAATGATAGACTGTATTAAGAAAATGTGGCACATATACACCATGGAATAATATGCAGCCATAAAAAATGATGAGTTCATGTCTTTTGTAAGGACATGAATGAAGCTGGAAACCATCATTCTCAGCAAACTATCACAAGGACAAAAAACCAAACACAGCATGTTCTCACTCATAGGTGGGAATTGAACAATGAGAACACATGGACACAGGAAGGGGAACATCACACACCAGGGTCTGCTGTGGGGTGGGAGGAAGGGGGAGGGATAGCATTTGGAGATACACCTAATATTAAATGATGAGTTAATGGGTGCAGCACACCAACATGGCACATGTATACATATGTAACTAACCTGCACGTTGTGCACATGTACCCTAGAACTTAAAGTATAATTAAAAAAAAAAAGAACCCATATCTAAAGGTGGACCTTGAAACACCAAATTTTGAATGCTCATTTTCACACTCATCCGTTCAACACCACCACCATCTCTGAGCACCAACTGTGTGCCAGGCACAGTGATTGGTACCCAGTTCACAGAGACATATAGAGTTCAGTACAAAAGCAAAGTACATAAGGAATCAAAATTCAAAATGGTCAGAGAAATGATTTTTAAAATACTAATTTTCTAAAAGGTACATAGCTCAGGCCTGTAATTCCAGCACTTTGGGAGGCCAAGGCAGGTGGATCACGTGAGCTCAGGAGTTCAAGACCAGCCTGAGCAACAAGATAATATCCCATCTCTACAAAAAAATACAAAAATTAGCCATGCATGGTGTCACATGCCTGTAGTCCCAGCTACTCTGGAGGCTGGGGTAGGAGAATTGCTAAAGCCCAGGAGGCAGAGGTTGCAGTGAGCTGAGATCGCACCACTGCACTCCAGCCTCGGTGACAAAGCAAGACACCATTTTCAAAAAAAAAAAAAAAAAAGGAAAGAAAGAGAAAGAAAAAAAGAAAGAAAGAAAGAGGAAAGGAAGGAAGGAAGGAAGGAAAGAAGGAAGGAAGGAAGGAAGGAAGGAAGGAAGGAAGGTAGGAAGGAAAAAGGAAGGAAGGAGGGAAGGAGGGAAAGAAAGAGACAAAGAGAGGGAGGGAAGGGAAGGAAGGGAGGAAGGAAGGAAGGAAGGAAAGAAGGAAGGAAGGAAGGAAGGAAGGAAGGAAGGAAGGAAGGAAGGAAAAAGGAAAGAGGGAAGGAGGGAAGGAGGGAAAGAAAGAGACAAAGAGAGGGAGGAAGGAAGGAAGGAAACAAGGAAGGGTGGGAGGGAAGAGAGAGACAGGAAGGGAAGGGAAAAAAGAAAAAGGAGAGGAGAGGAGAGAAGAGAGAGGAGAGGGGAGGAGAGGGGAGGGGAGGGGAGGGGAGGGAGAGGAGAGGAGAGGAGAGGAGAGGAGAGGAGAGGAGAGGAGAGGAGAGGAGAGGAGAGGAGAGGAGAGGGAGAGGAGAGGAGAGGAATTATCTTAGCGTGGCTGGAAGATACAAAGATAGAGCAGCTAGTACTTTGAAGACAAAGACCACTCTCCTCTATATTCCCAGCATTTAACACAGTGCCCAGCACATAAAGGTGCTCAGGAAATGCTTCTGGAATGAATGAGCAATGGATTCACAGAAGTGGAGCCAAAGTCTTGTAAGCCATGCTGGCTCTGGCAATACCCAAGAGCAAGGTGGAAACACTGAAGATGTTTTTAATCAGGAAAGAGTCGTAATTCAGAAATGTTTTTTTAATGTTCACTTTAAACTTCAACTCTGGCTTCTGAATGAGGAACAGATTAAACATGAGCAGGGCTGGAAGCAGGGATTCCAATCAGGAGACCAACGCTGTAATCCAAGGGCGGAAGGCAATCAGGCCTGAAGCTGGCCCCTGGCAGTGGGGATGGATTCAACAGGTTTTGGTGCTTGTTTAGATATGGGTGGAGAGGGGAAGGGAAAAATGCAAGAATGACCCAAAATCACTCTCTTGGGTGGGTGATGGCATCATTCACCACCAAATGGAACAGGAGAGGAGAAACAGGGCAGAAAAATGAAGAGTTTTGTTTTGGGGGTTTGAGGTCCTGTCAAACAGCCAAAATGAGATGCCAAGTAGGACTGCAGCTCGAGAGAGCAGTCAGGGAGGAGAGAGTTTAGTGATTCATCAGCACTGGCTCAAGGGTTCTAAACCTGTGTGTCAGATCCCTCAGCTTGCACACAAGATTATATATGCATGTGCATTTTTTAGGAGTGAAGGCCCAAGTCCTACATCATTTTCTCAATGAATCTATGCCCTCAGAATGGTTAAGAAGCATGCTGAGCCCAGCACAGTGGCTCACGCCTGTAATCCCAACACTTTGGGAGCCTGAGACGGGCCGATCACCCGATCCCACGAGTTCAACACCAGCCTGGGCAACCTAGTAAGACCCTGTCTCTACAAAAAAGAAATACAAAAAAAAAGCCAGGTGTGGCATACGTCTATAGTCCCAGCTATCTGGGAGGCTGATGTGGGAGGATTGCTTGCGCCTGGGAGGTTGAGGCTACAGTGAGCCACGATCATGCCACTGCACTCCAGCCTGGGTGACAGAATGAGACTTTGTCTCAAAAATAAATAAATAAAAGAAGCATGGTATATGAGGCCCTGGGTATCTGTATCAGTCAGAATTCTTCAGAAAAAAAAAAAAAAAAAAAACAGAACCAACAGCAGGTGGAAGAGAGAGAGAGACAAAAACACAGAGAGACAGAAAGAAACTTTAGGAGACTGGCTCATGCGATTGTGGAAGCTGGCAAGTCCAAAACCTGAAGGACAAACTGGCAGGCTGGAAATTCGGGTGGGATTTCCATGTTATAGTCTGGAGGCAGAATTTTTTCTTCTCAGCGGGACTTCAGTTCTTGTTCTTAAGGCCCTCAACAGATTGGATGAAGCCAACCACATTATCAAGGGTAGATGCTATATATATATGTGCGTGTGTGTGTGTGTGTGTGTGTGTGTATTTTTTTCTTTTTAAGAAATATGGTCTTGCTCTGTTGCCCAGGCTAGGGTGCAGTGGCACAATCATAACTCACGGCACCTCAAACTCCTGGGCCCAAGCTATCCTCCCACCTCAGCCTCCCAACAGGCACACGCCACTGTACTCAGCTAAATTTTTTTTTTCTTTTGTAGAGATCAGGTCTCACTTTTTTGCCCATGCTGGTCTCAAGCTCCTGGCTTCAAGCAGTCCTTCTGCCTCAGCCTTCAGCACTACACTTGGCCTTTTTAAACAGCAAAAAAGCACCCCCAAAAAACACAAAAATGCAAAACATTAAGGTGACACTTAATAGACCACAATGATAAAATAATAACTTTTTTTACAAGTATATAATTACAGTGTATAATCAATACAAAAAATTAAGGTGACACTTAATAGACCACAATGATTTAAAAAATCACTTATTTGCTGATACACAGAGGCAGGACATTGCCTTGTTCAGCCTCAGATGGGAAGGTGCACATCACGTGACTCAGCTTCTCAGCATTTCAGTGCCTGTCCATGAACAACTGTGAAAGTGTGCCAAGTATTGGCCAGGTGCAGTGGCTCGCACTTGTAATCCCAGCACTTTGGGAGGCCGAGGTGGGCTGATTACCTGAGGTCAGGAGTTCAAGAACAGCCATGGCCAACATGGTGAAACCCCTTCTCTACTAAAAACACAAAAAAAAATTAGCCGTGCATGGTGGTACATGCCTGTAGTCCCAGCTACTCAGGAGGCTGAGGCAGGAGTATCGCTTGAACCCAGGAGGCAGAGGTTGCACCGCTGCACTCCAGACTAGGCAACAGAGTGAGACTCCGTCCCAAAAAAAAAAAAAAAAAAAAATGTGGCAAGTATTGTCAGATTACAAATAAATTTTATCAAGTAGGCAAATTTGCAAATATAGAACCTGCAAATAATGAAGTTGACTGTACTTTGGTTATGGAACAGACAGATTTGAAAAATGCATCAGAGCCTCTCCCCTGCCACACCCAATTGATTCAGCCTAATGCGAGCAGAAGACATGGACGACGGGAAACCGACCCGAAGCTGCTCGCCATGGGGCTGCATCTGTTCAGAGCCCTGACCCTTCTCTGGGGCCTGTGACATGATCAGTGCTAGAGAAGGGGCAGAGGCCTGAGACAGCCAGCTTCTCGCATTGCTTCTTGTTCCCCACTGTTGGGAGCGCTGCCTACACCTGCAGCCAGCACAGGCCATGGAAGGCAAGCTGCAGCTCAGGGGAAATCCGCTTTCTCCCACTGGTTAGAGTAAAGGGTGAAGAGATAGCGAAGAACCCCTCCCGAGGACTTTCCAGAGAACGCAGGGCAAAATTCATATTTTAAGGGCCCACATAGAATAGAAGAGAGGAGGACAAAGTCCTCACCTCCAGGGAAGTAGTCTCAATGACAAGAGCTGCTCATGGTGGAGACAGCTTTCAGAAAACCAGCAGAGAGGAAAACCCAGGGGCAGGCAGCTGCCTTTGATTCTCAGCACCAGCAGACTTGACATCCACAATCTCCATCTCCAGGGACACGTCTGTTACTTTTTAAATGTTGACAATAACTTTGACCATCACCTTGAAGTGGAGGCATGTGAGGGACAGGGTTCCATCAGGAAGCGCAGGCTTGAGGGAGGACCTCAGAGGTGCTGCAAGGTCCTGTGAAAATCAAACACGTCACCATCATCCTCATGTCCCTGCCATTACTGGTGGACTTAAACGATATGGAAACAGTTAATATATGCCTATATGTCACTGACTTTTTTTTTTAATGGAGTCTCACTCTGTCACCCAGGCTGGAGTGCAGTGGTGCAATCTCAGCTCACTGCAACCTCCACCTCCTGGGCTCAAGTGATTCTCCTGCCTCAGCCTCCCAAGTAGGTGGGATTACAGACGCATGCCACCACACCTGGCTAATTTTGTGTGTGTGTATTTTTAGTAGAAATGGGGTTTCATCAGTTGGCCAGGATAGTCTCAAACTCCTGACCTCACGTGGTCTGCCCACCTCAGCCTCCCAAAGTGCTGAGATCACAGGCCTGAGCCATCATGCCAGGCCATATGCCATTGACTTTGAATCCCATGAAAATCCAGGTTTATATTTATTGAGGATTTGCCAGGTGCCTGATGCTGTGGTATGTGTCACAATAGCTCTGTTTTGAAAGCAACAACACAAGCCAGGAACTGTTTATCATTTCCATTCTATGAATGAAGGAACAGAGTCTTGGCCAAATTAAGTAACTTCATAAGCTAGTAGGCAACAGAGCAGGGTTACTTGACTTCGTCACTATTGACATTACAGACCAGATTATTCTCTGTTGTGAAGGGATGTCCTATGCATTGTAGGATGCTGAAGAGCATCCCCGGCCTCTACCCACTAGATATGCCAGCAACAAGTTATAACAACCAAAAATGTCTCCAGATACGGCCAAATGTCCCCTGGAGATGGGGTGCCAATCGCAGTTTGAGAACTAGTGCAATAGGACAATCATTTGAATCCAGGATGAGTCCAAAGCTCACTCCTCTCATTGCTACATGATCCAAACTCCTTGCTGTTAATCCCCAATCTTCAGCCTGAAACCAGGGCTCAAAGAGGAAGGCAAGTCCCCAACACTGAACAGCTTGTGTGGGGTCCAGTGGATGTGAATTCACTCTGACCCCAAGCTAAGCCCTCTTCCCACCCACCATCCAGCATCTGTTTCAAAGGGGATTCATCCTTCAATGCCTGTACTAAACCGTGAGCTTGAATTTGGGAAGTAATTAGGAAAGGTTCACTCCTGTGGCTGTGACCAGACCTGCTCTTCCATTGCTTATCAGGGATTTTTGCCCTAACAATGGTTGTAAAGAAAGCCCAGGGTCTAAGTTCAAGGAATACATTCTCCTACTTCCTTCCCACAAGGTGATAATAGCAAAGGTGTAAATAGCCCTCAGGGAACAGCTATGTGCTCTGACAGATGAAGAACACATTATAGTTCACACGGTTGACTTTCTTGAGTACCTTCCATGTGCCAGGCACTTTTGAATATCATCTCCTCTAATCCTCACAAGTGCCCTGTGAATTGCTTATGCAGGTTTTATAGATGCAGGGGCTGAGATTCCAGAGAGCTAAGGTCCCTTGCCCCAGGTCCATAGCTAGGAAGTGCCCAGGGTTGGATCCAAACTCAGATCTGCTAGTTCCGAAGCACAAGTCCACTCTGCAATCCCCAGCTCAGACCAGCTTCCTCCCCTCCATCATCCCCATTTCCTTCTCCAGCCAATTACAGCCAAGTTTCACATCTAGTGATTTTGCAACTATCCTCTTTTCTTGTACAATCACTGCTTTCAACTGCCAATATCTTACTTTGATGGCAAAAGAGAGGGTGACATGTGCCTTCAGAGATTCAAAACTGGACAGGGCAACAGGTTGCAAACCCCAAAGCTTTGCTGGATTTTTAGCCAAAGAACTGGACAGAAGGGTATCTGTGGCTTATCAGATGGCCCTCCTCCCACGGCATGATGGTGACTGATGAAGGAACATGCTTGACAGTTCAGTTAGCTCTTTAATTACATGGAAAGAAGAGCCTTCAGAAGCCAGTCAATCAGCTCAGGAAGAAAGAGGCACGTCTGGCTTCTAATCAATAGCTGTTTCAGTCTCTTTCCTCAAAGGCTTGATCTGTCATTTTCTATTGTGTGCAGTTAATGAGTCAGTTTGATCAGGCATTGCTTCCATGGCCTCCCTTGGATAAAGGAAGCTTGCTTAACTCTGGGGAATGCTCTCTCCTTGATAATGTTGCTCCATGCATTTCTCAGAGCATTTATCACTCTGAGAGTTGCTGTCTACTGAGTATCTACTATGTGCCGGGCCGTGCATTGAGGACTCAGTATGTCTTAGCTCTTTTGATCTTCATGTTAACTCTAGGAGAGAGGTTCTGCTGGCTCCCTGGCCCTGCTCCTTACCAAATGGAAGCCTTTGGGCTTCTCTGTGCCTCTGTTTTCTCATCTGTTTAATGGGGATACTAATAGTTCTTACCTCAAAGAATTGCAAAGCTTTGATGAATTCATGTTTACAAAGTGCTTAGAATAGTGCCTGGCACACAGCAACTGCCGGTAAGGGTTTGCTTTTTTTTTTTTTTTTTTTTTTAAGATGGGAGTCTTGCTCTGTCACCCAGGCTAGAGTGCAGTGGCACGATCTCGGCTCACTGAAACCTGTGCTGCCTGGGTTCAAGTGATTCTCCTGCCTCAGTCTCCCAAGTAGCTGGGATTACAGGCATGTGCCACCACGCCTGGCTAATTTTTGTGTTTTTAGTAGAGACGGGGTTTCAGCATCTTGGCCAGGCTGGACTTGAAGTCCTGACCTCGTGATCCACCCATCTCAGCCTCCCAAAGTGCTGGGATTACAGGTGTGAGCCACTGCACCCGGCCTACATTTATTATTATCCTCATTTTTCAAGCAAGGAACCTGGGCTGATAAGGATTAAGGAGGCTGACCAAGGCTCATAGATTGTCAGCCACAAAGATGAGACTTAACACTAGTCTGTTTGACTCCAAAGCTAACTTCTTACCACTGGATCATGAAAGGGGGGAAGGAGGAAAGGATACACAGCTGCTTCTGGGAAACTGCCAGAGCACTGGGAACCCTAGAACTGGCTCTCACTTTACAAAGCCAAGAGAAGACCAGCAGTCTGCACTGAACCCACATAGAAAGGATCTAGCCCAGAGGAAGGAGCCCGTATCTCAGGGTTAGAGTGACCAAAAGGGCTGCTGGAGGAACTCCTCATCCTCAGAATAGAGGCCAAACTCTACCTTGGCATAAAAGCTCTCCTGAGCCCTCCAACCTTCCTGTCTTTATCCTTAGGTACATCACGCACTCCAATCCCCCCGTCAACAGACACACATACATAAAGACACACACACACATACATGCAGACACACCTTAGACCTGCATCTCTACTCAGACCTGCCAGTCTTTTGAACTCCGTGTCTGTTCATACATACTCTTCATTCTACCTAAAATGCCTTCCCCTTCTCCATTTCTACCACACACACATCCCCCTCTGAAACTCAGCTCTAGTGTCACCTATGCCGGGAAGCCTTCCATGACCACAATGCACAGGGCTAGATGTCTCTTTGGGGCTTCCACAGTACTCCCCTCCTTATTTTTTCAGCTTAAAATTCCCCTGTAATTATAAATCCACATTGTAATTATCTCTCTCATAGGCCCTGGAACTCCTCTAAGGTCCAGCTCAGAGGCCAGCACACAGTAGGTGCTCAGGAAATGTTTGTGAATGAATGAGTTATTAAAGGATATGTAGCCCACCTAGGTACCCTTCCATGTGCAAAAGGGACTTTATTAATTCTATGGGTCCACATAGGGCTTGAAGACCACTAGTGGGTACAGACTCCCAGGGAAATATGCTGACACATAGTGGGTGCACTCAACTACACCTAAAAAAAGAATGGGCTGCAGGAACAGGCAAGGGACTCCACAAGACTGGGGGTATGCAAGCAGAGGCTGAGGGAACGCCCATCAGGGATGCCAGAGTTAATTTATGAATTACTAAGATGATGGCTGATGTTCTAATGCTTTCAGTCTATACTCAATCAACTCAAAATCTTCTCAAGCAACCTTAAGGATAATAATTGTAGGCCGAGGCGGGTGGATCACAAGGTCAGGAGTTTGACTGTTGGAGGCAGAGAGTTTAGAGAAAACCTGACTCATCACACTTCACATGCAAAGGAGCCTGACCGAGATGGTGAAACCCTGTCTCTGTCTACTAAAAGTACAAAAATTAGCCAGGCGTGCTGGTGCATACCTGTAATCCCAGCTACACAGGAGGCTGAGGCGGGAGAACTGCTTGAACCCAGTAGGCATAGGTTGCAGCGAGCCAAGATCACACCACTGCACTCCAGGCTGGGCAACAAGTGAGACTCCATCTCAAAAAAAAAAAAAAGAAGAATTCTGATCACCTATGAGGCACCTCTATGTACCATGCACTGTGCTGTGTCCTTAACAAACAGAGCGATCACCGGCCCTCCCTACATATATAATGCACAACCAAAAAATGTGTACAGAATTCAAATAATCAATTCCAATGTTGGGGGAGGAAAATATAACATCTGTTTACAATCTTCAATTTAACCCTATTTTTCTGAGGCAATCTTCAACCATGTATTTTTATTTTAATACATGTCTTTTAATTTTATTCTTCTCTTTCACAACTGAGCAATGGGCAATAAGCTAAACCCAAAGATCTTCCAGCTAAAAGTTAAAGATCTGCTGTGTTGGGTGGCTTTTATGATTTAATCTTCTCGTTTCTTTCTTTCTTTGGCTTGGTTGTATTTAGTTTATGATACTCATGTTTCTTTACCAGAAAGATCAGCACTTCTTATTTTTGCTTGGTTTTCTATAGTAATCACAAAAATGCAATAAAATATTAAAATTCTTGGCACAAACCCTGCTGCACAGGGAAAGACAGAGACCTCCTGGAGAGGAATTCCTGCCAGGGGGTCATCATTACACGAGCTTGAGATGGCCTTGCAGCCCCCGATACACAAAAACTCAAACTCCTATGTAAGAAGCGGTATATGGGTATCCAGGTAAATGCCCCCAAAGCCCAGTTTGTCCTAAAGATGAATATGTGACAACCAAAAGCTCTCAGTATGAGTGTTATATTTATTTGTCTGATTAAATATTGTGGCTCAGAGCAGTCAAGTAACTCACCCAGAGTCACACAGTCAATGAGGAGCAGAGCTGGGAACATGAATCAAGGTGGAATTGAGCACCTATGTTTAATAACAATAGATGGTGTTTATTGAGCACTTACTATGTGCCAAAGATTCTTCTAAGCACCATTTGTCTTTGACTTAATTCTCACAGCAACCTTAGGAGGAGTGTCCCATTTTACAAATGAGGAAACTGAGATACAGAGAGACTGAATGACTCACCAGGGCTCACCCCACTAAATATGGTGGAGCCAGACTTTGAACTGGGAGAGCCTGGCTTCCAAGACTCTCTCTTAAGTGCCAAGCCTCTCAGTAAGCCAAAATCTCAGAACAGACTCTGAGCATAAAGAACACCTCCCTCCCTGGATAAGGATTGAGGACATGGCAGAGAGAAGCCAAGTGCCCTGAGGCTGGGTTGATCGTAGGAGCTGGTATTTTCCTGCAGGGAAGCAACTCTGCCATCAAAGACTCCTGTTTGAGAAGCTAACCATGCAGCACAAGGACATCGCAGCCAGGGCCAGAGCTGCTTTTTTAACGCATTGCTCTGAGAAAGCCCTTCTGGAAATGCTTCTCCTGCATGCCCCATTCTCATGAGGGGCTGTCAGGCCTCAAAGAGCTGAATCAGGGACTTAATTGAATGCTGCAGAAACGGGTGCTGTGTGGGTCTCCATAGGCTCAACTCTAACAGCATTTGCGCTTTGGCCACTAAAGCACAAAATGCAAACCACTAGCCTCTCAGCACAGGAAATGGAGCAAGGGCTTAAAAATCGGGAGATCTCAGATGAAGGTGAGGCATCCCTGACTCACTGGATGACCTGGGGCAAGTCAGTTCACCTGTCTGAGCCTGAGGCTCCTGTGCACGTGGAGTGTGATGAGTCTTGGAGTGTGACGAGTCAGGGTTTCTCTAAACTCTCTGCCTCCGACATCCATGGCTCCTGTGCCCACATACCGGAGGAGATACACATCATGAATTGGTTTGAGCTTCCCTCTGCGCATTGAATTTCAGGCCCACATGACTGGAACCCAAATGAGGAGGGAATCCTGAGAAACCAAGAACAGTGCTTTACAGGAGAATCTACGAAAGTCCCTAACTGCAGCAGTGATTGTACTTACCTGAATGGCTCCCAATATCTGATCAATTCCCCGGAATGATCCACCCCAGCTGCACGTCCTATTATTGTTAATAAATGGTACTTACTGGATAGCATACTATGTGCTGATCATTTCACTTGCTACAACAACCCTAAGAGATAGGTAAGAATTAGATCGCGGCTGGGTGCAGTGGCTCACGCCTGTAATCCCAGCACTTTGGGAGGCTGAGGCGGGCAGATCACGAGGTCAGGAGATTGAGACCATCCTGGCTAATACGGTGAAACCCTGTCTCTACTAAAAATACAAAAAATTAGCCAGGCATGGTGTTCGGCGCCTGTAGTCCCAGCTACTCCGGAGGCTGTCAGGAGAATGGCATGAAACCGGGAGGCGGAGCTTGCAGTGAGCCGAGATCGCGCCACTGCACTCCAGCCTGGGCGACAGAGCAAGACTCCGTCTCAAAAAAAAAAAAAAAAAAAAAAAAGAACTAGGACCATTGGAAAAAGGGGGAAACTGAGGTTTACATGCCCAAGGACACATATATAATAAGCAGTACGTTGGGACTAGACTTCACGTTAATATGATCGAAGGTCTGTGTTCTCTCCACTACTTCTCCAATTCTCAAATCATGTTGGTCTTGCAAACCAAAGCAGCTTTAGCACAGCTCATGCGTTTAGCATTCATTCAACAAGTATTCACTAAGCACCTATTATGAGCCAGGGGCCATGCAAGGCACTAGAGATACAGCAATGATGAAGACTAACTCAGATTTCTGGGTTCAAAGGACCTCAATTGCTCCCACAGGTAGGACAATGAAGCTCCAGTAAGAGATAATCATGGTTCGAATGCGAATGAGACGTTGGCAGACACACATGGGGAGCATTCGCCTCCATTCTCATAAAAGAAAGCCCTTGATTGGTGGTGGTAAATGGATCATGGGAAGGAGGAGGGGGAAATGTGTTCAAGCTGCATCGGTAGATTTACTGCAAAATGGAAAATGTTACTGAATGTAAAAATGCTGAAGATATGAAATTAAAATTGAATCACGAACACAAATCATTTCTGAGTTTCAGAAAAGTTTGAAGGTTGCCTGCATAAAATTTGCCTGCAAGAAGGGGGAGATGAGGAACAAGTGGAAAAATATGTGGGTTTGCATGCCAGCCCAGAGTATTTATCTCAAAAGAGGGAATATTTTGCACATTTATAATGTTGAATATTTTATTCATCCATTCAGCAGACACATTATCTTGAGCAAAGGGGTATGAGATGAACAAGACCCAATTCCTTTACTAAAGAAGCTCAGAAATGAATGGGGGAAGAGGCCTAACGTATACACTATAATACTAATATTTACAACATTGTCATGTTGTAAGGGTCGTGACAGGTATGAATGAAGTACCATGAGCTCCACAAGAAGGAAGCAATTAATTCCAACCTAGGGGAACCCTATAGCTTTTCCTGGAAGTAGAGGCCCATGAAATGGGTGTCGGAGCAGAGACAAAGTGATCAAGACAAAGGGAAGCAAAAATGTGCAGATGTGGAGGCGTGTTCATAGATTAATGATTGAGTCAGGATGGTGAGCCGTAGACGGTCGGAAGATGGTACAAGAGCAGGTTTCTCGACCTCAGCACTATTGACATTTGGGGCTGCATAATTCTGTGTTGTGGTGCTGTCCTGTGTATTACGGTATGTTTAGCTACATCCCTGGCCACTGCTCACTGGATACCAACAACAAAAAACACTTAGTAATTCTGGTTTATAAGGCCAGTGTAATAGAGGGGAGAGATGAGAGAGGAAGAGGGGGAAGAGGAGGGGAGATGAGGAGCATGAAAATGAAAATGTCTTAGCTTTTATTATTCTTAAGCATTGACTAGGCTGAAATTAGTACATATTATAGCATTTGATCCTCTCCACAATGCCTGCAAGTATGTAGCTTTGGACTGGGTGTGGTGGCTCACACCTGTAATCCCAGCACTTTGGGAGACCAAGGCCGGAGGATCACTTGAGGTCAGGCGTTCAAGACCATCCTGGCCAACATGGTAAAACCCCGTCTCTACTAAAAATACAAAAATTAGCCAGGCGTGATGGCAGGCACCTGTAATCCCACCTACTGGAGAGGCTGAGGCAGGAGAATCACTTGAACCCAAGAGGTGGAGGTTGCAGTGAGCCGAGATTGTGCCACTGCACTCCAGCCTGGGCGACAGGAGTGAAACTCCTCAAAAAAAATAAATAAATAAGGGATGTAGCTTTGGCCTAAGTAAGCATCATGTTTTATCCCAGCTCCGTATCTGTGCCTATTTTTGTTTTGCCTCTGTTTCCTCCTAAGCTGTGTCCCATTCTGCAGCTATCCTGAGTGACCTTCCTCCCAGACCAGGCCACAGGCTGCCTGGGGGAACCTCATAGGTGGGGGTGAGGAGGGAAGACCAAATCACCCATTCCAGAGCTGCACGTCCATACTGTGAGTGCCACTGAGACCCTGTGGCAAGATGCCACCTTGGAGGCCTGCTGCGATGGCACTGTTGAATCTTTTAAACAAGACAAAATAGAACAAGATGCTGCAAACCTGTCAGTGGCGTGCCATGTCCTTGTTTTATAAGATCCTTTCCTGTCTTGCCCCGTTCGCCTTGCCAGCCCAGTCCATTGCATTCCCTAGACCCGTCGTATCTCCTTTTGCCTTCAGACTTCTTTGCACACTGTGTACTGTGCCCAGAGGGTCCTCCCCACCCCAGCCTCCTCACCCTGCCAACTCCACTCACCTTTCAGGTCTAAGATCACACATCACCTCCTCCAGGCAGTGTTTTCCATTGTCCAAGCCTGCCCTGAGGCTCAACTCTGAGCTTCCATGATAGGCTATTTTATCATTGTTAGTTACTTGCATGCCCGCCCCCCATTAGACAAGGGGTCAGAAACTACAGCTGGGAGTGGAGTGAAATCTGTTTTGGTAAATAAAGTTTTATTAGAACACAGCCATGTCCCTTTTTTTTACATATTAGCTACAGCTGCTTTTGCACTACAAGAGTAGAATTAAACAACCGCAACAGAGACCATATGTCCACAAAGCCTAAAATATTTTCTATCCACTCCCTTACAGAAAAATTTTGCTGGCCCTTGCACCAGACTATGGGCTGTCTAAGAGGAAGAACCCTGTCTTGTTCCTCAGTGTATTACCATCAGCATCCAGTGCTGGGCCTGGGAGATTTAAGCAGTTTAATGAATATTTGATGAATGGAATATTTGATGAATGTTGAGTACATAAGTGTCAAGCTCCGTGACAATGTGACAACGCTCGCACATAAGAGACACTTTTGGCAAGATAGTTCCAAATCAAAAGAAACAGTCTGACTGTATAAAACAAAATCAGCTCAGAAACATGTGTGCCTACACACACACACACACACACACACACACACACATACACACACACCCTCGCCTCTCAACAAAATGAATAGCTGGTGTATGGTATGTTGAGTTCTAACTTAAAGGAGATGCTACAGAGACAGGTTGGGTTAAGGTAACTTCCTGCTATGAGCTTCTGTGATTTTTATTTGAATTTTCTTCCCATCCAATGTTTTGAACAAGAAAAATCAGTTGTTGAATTAAACCTGAATTTCATCAACCTAGAAATTTGAGATGAATAATCTAGACTTTTTTTTTTTTGAGTCTTGGAAGGAGGGAGAAAGGAGAGTAAAGCTAACATTATCTACTAAGGATGAGCATGACTTCAGCTCCCAAAACTGGAAATGCCTCCAAAAAATAATGCCTTGTCCCACTTGTCCAGCTGATAAATCGAAACTCCTTCTTCAGGAGTCAGCTCATTTTTGTTGCCTTCTCAAAGCCCTCTTTGATCCGCCTTCCTAAACTCTCTCCCTCTTCCAAACTCTAATGCACTTTGCTCCTGCCTGTATTACAATCACTTCTCAGACTTGCTTGCACGTCTACTTACAGCATTGGGACTATGAGCTCCCTGAAGAGTTCATTCTCATCTACATTTCCAGATACATAGTAGGTGCTCAATAAGTGTTTATGGAATGGTTGAAAGAATAAATGATATGAGAGAGAAAGAGAGAATGGTTGAATTAAATAGTGAATGGGTAAATGGGTAGGTGAATGCATGAATGGAGAAATGCATGGATGGATGGATGGATGGATGATGTATAATAGGTGGATGGATGGATTGATAGCTGAGTGGGTGGGTGGATAGATGAATAGTCGAGCAAGTGGATGGATGGATAGCTGAGTGGATGGATGGATGGATGGATGGATGGATGGATGGATGGATGAGTAGGTGGGTGGATAGATGGATAGATTGGATTAAATTGGGTTGGGTGGAAGCCACTGTATTGAAGTTATGAATGAAGTGAATGATATTCTCAGACCTTTCAATAGCTGGTTGAAAGAGCTGTCCTACAGAGAGGTGTCCCACACCTCAGGATTCTTTACTCCAGGTATAATAGTTCCAAGAGTGTTTCTTCTTCTCATTGTATCTCTCCATCCTTCCTTCATTCCTCTTCTCTAGAGGCTGCCCCAGCTCTCCTTGACTCATCAAGTCAGCTTTGCCCAAGAAGCCAAGAAGGCAAAAGGAAATTCCTTCATAGGAAACAAGCAGATGGCCAGCGTCCAGCCCTCCAGGAGGACAGACAGGAGGCCACCTGCTCACCCATGATGGATCTAATTATAGTAGATGTTTTTATTTGGTGATTTACAGAGCTTGGTGCCCCCAAGTGGAGTAAAACAGTGGAGCCATGATGGAAGGTGAGCTCTCACATAGACACAGTTGAAGGTGTCTACCTTAGAACCTCCTGTCTTGTCTTCTACTCATCTTCCTATTCCAGACTCAAATCATCAAAAGAGGCAGCCCTTCTCTCAGGAGTAATGCCTAGAACTCCGAGACTCTGGGGAACACAAAACAAAAACCTTTGCCCCGGGTTGAGAGCACCTCTTTGAAGATGGGGAGACTGAGGACCAAAAAGGGATAAGGAAAAAGACTTCGCCAGTAAATCAGTGGAGGGCCAGGAGCTGGAGCCCAGATCTCCTCCTTCATAATCTATTACACTTTGCCACTGCACTGCCTTAACACATCACACAATGCATGACTCCCTTGGACACCCCTGGATAAAATGCAACACCATGTCTAAGAAAGGTACCCTGTTCCAAGGTCATTTGCATTCAGCCGGGGCTGATTAGAGATCTGATTATGATGCTGGACTTATTTTTATTTCTAAGCATTAGTATTTAGGATCAAGGGGGCATTAGTCAATAGGGATTTAAAAGCAACAACAGAAAGTAAAGTTCTTCCCTACACACACACACACACATGTGCATGCACACACACACGCGGCGCGCACACACACATCTTTTTCTTAGCTTTAATTAGCTTTGCCCAGATTGATATGAAAAAATTTCCAGGCCCAGAATTAATTTACCTTTTATGATTGTGAAAATCATTAGTTTTTTTCAGATAATTGGATGCCAGAGATAAAGTGAGTGAAACAATACTTTCAGGGCTCTTCCAACAGCAATAGGTAGACAAAGATCTTGACTAAAATCAGAGACAACAACCGAAGCCAGGGCTGATGAGTCAAACAATTGTGCATTTTGGATTCCATTTCTGTCCCTCTCTAGATGTGTTACCTTGGGAGACTTAATAATCTCCTCTGAGCCTCCACTTCCAACTGTGTACACACACCTCACCTCACAGTTCTTTCTTTGCTAAGTACAAGCGATTTTTTAAAAGCATAAATCAATCCAGGAACCTATTGGATTAAAAGTATTCAACATCTACCCATTTAACTTAGAATAAAACAAGCACTCCAAACATGCTCAACAAGGACTTCCTTGATCTAACTTTTGCATATAACAAAAACCTAAGTATATTTGTGCAACCAAACAAGGGGATACTTTTTTCACATGGCAAGAAGTTTAGAGATGGTCCAGAGAAGCTCCAAAATGCCATGGGTGACGCATGTTCCTTCTATCCTCCTGCTCTGCCATGATCAGAAAACAGAGACCCTCGTGGTCACAAGATGGCTGCACCAGCTCAGGGCTTTGCTTCCAAGTTCCAGGGCAAAAGTAGGGAAGGGAGCGAAGGAAAAAAAGGCATTGCCAGTTGGGTCTATCCCTTTTTATCACTGAAGTGATAACTTTTCTTTAGACTGCAACTTACAGGTTATTGGCCAGAACTTTGTTATATTACCAATGACAGTTTCAAAGGAGCCAGTCTTCTTAGCTGAGTACTTTGCCTCCTGAACAAAACTAGGGTTTTGTTGATAAGAAGAAAGGGCAGTTAAAATGTTAGACTTGCCTGTAGGTTGTAGCAACAGTGTAGAGATTTTTGCAGCTCTAATTGAGGTCCCAAGTCAGCTGATTTTGAATTAATTTAAAGGGAGATCATCCTGACTTATTCAGATAAAAACTCTTAAAAGATGGACTGGGCTCCCAAGAGCTGAGAGAGCCTCCTTGCTGGCTTGACAAAATAGAAAGTCATGTCGAGGAACCCAATACGGCAAAGGGATGAAACAGGACTCCAGAAACTTCAGACTCTAGGACCAGAGAGCTGCCTCAAACAAACAGCTAGAAAAAAGCCATGATGCTCAATCACGCATCCATAAGGAAATGGATTCTGCCAACACTCTAAATGAGGTTGGAAGCAGATCCTTCCCCACTGGAGCCTTGAGATGAAAATACCATCTGACCAACACCTTGATTGTAGCTATGTGATACCCAGAGCAGAGGACCCGGCTAAGCTGTGCTCAGACTCCTGACCCACAGAAACTGTGAGATAATAAGTATGGGTTTTTTTTATGCAGCCAAGATTGTGGCAATTGTTGAAATTGAATTGTTGAAAGAATAAATGATAAGGCAGAGAGGGAAAGAGAGAATGGCTGAATTAAATGAGTGAATGTGTAAGTGGGTAGGTGAATGCATGAGTGGAGAAATGGATGCATGGATGGGTGGATGGATGGATGGAGTGAATGTGGCAATAGATAGCTAATACTGTGCCAGACACACAGGTCTCCTTTCTGCCACTTTGTGCTATACCCCTTCATCCATCAAAGACTTCACTCAGGCTGTTATTTCTGCCAGATACAGCCTTTCCCCAGCTCTGTACAGAGCAAACTCATTCTCCTCCTTCAAATTCCAGCTCAAATACCCTTCTCAGAGATGCCTCTCCTCACCATTCAACCTAACCACCTCTTCATCACTCTCTATCCCTCATCTGTGTCATAGAATCTAAACCAATCAGAAATTCCCTTTATTTATCCATTTATTTCCTTGAAATTGTCTTTCTCCACTAGAATATCACTTCCAAGACAGAAGGGACTATGTCTGCCTCCACTACATATAGAACACTTCCAGGCACTCAGTAAAGCTCAGGAAAAGACAGCCCCATCCACACACCCAAACTCCTGACGAGGTTTGCAAGCAGCTTAAAAGCAGGATTTCCAGATGCACCCCAGCAGAGTACACCTGTGAATGATCCATGAACACAGCAGAAGGTACTCCTGGTCCTTAGCTTTTCCTGTACCCTCCCTCTCCCCTCCTACATGCCCATTTGTATGGTCATACAGAGACTTGCCATATTATTTCCCTCCCTCACACACTCACCCTTGTGGTTTAACTGTATTTGTGTGGAATTTTGTGTTTCGTTTTGTTTTGAGACAGAGTCTCACTGTGTCACACAGGCTGGAACAAAGGGCACGATCTCAACTCACTGCAACCTCCGCTTCCCAGGTTCAAGCGATTCTCCTGCCTCAGCCTCCCAAGTAGCTGGGATTGCAGGCATGCACCACCACGCCTGGCTAATTTTTTGTATTTTTAGTAGAGATGGGGTTTCACCATGTTGGCCAGGCTAGCCTTGAATACCTGACCTCAGGTGATCCACCTGCCTCGGCCTCCCAAAGTGCTGGGATTACAGGCATGAGCCACTGCACCCAGCCTGTATTTGTGTATTTAACTGTAAGTTACTGCCTCATAAAAGCCAGCAGGAATTTGGAGAGGGGGAGAAGATACCCTGGAAATATGAACATAGTGTTCACCTCCTACAGTTCATCTCCACATTGTTCTCATATGTTAAAATGAGACAATCTACCAAGGAGAAGGGGGCATCTTGTCTGTATGTACCTGACCATCAAATAATACAATAGAAGAGTTGCATATTAATATGAAATAAGGGCCCAAAAATTTCCAGAAGGGTCATTAGAAATTGTTTCACCCACCCCTTTTAATCTAAACAGGTGTATTGTTGAACACCAGCCCTGAGGGGCCCTCTGTACACTGCTCTGTGGGCAAAAAAGTATGGCAAATATGAGTTCCACATTCTTCTCTTGGGGGCTCATGGTGAATGTTAGTGTGGTGGTCTGGAGGTAGCAACCGGCCTCACCCCTCTGCCCCTCTGGGTTCTGAACCACCCATAAGCCAGAGGAGGAATAAAATGCTTTATTATCCCCAAATGCAGAGTTTCTGGCATATTTGGGGTGACCTACAGTAAAGGAAGATTTTGTGTTACATTACTAGGGAGTCTGAAATCCAGACATTGACTTCTGCTTTAACAATATATGGATCAGATGTTCTAAAGGACTTCTCCACACAAGATGACTAAATCCTAAAGAAAATAAAATGTGGGATTAGTGGGATCACAAGAAGCAAGGGAAATCTCCAAGGGGCCAAAAAATTAAGTTGAAGCTTAAGCAGATCAGACAAACACGCATAAGGGAACATCAGTGTGGCAATCAAGTTCAAGTCTCGGGTTAAGAGCAAGATGTGGGGACTGGACCTGACCCTCCACTATTAATCCAGGTAGCTAAAAACAGACAGTGCCTTTGGCTCTCGCAAGGCAAAAATGCAAAATCCTCTCTGAAGGAAAGCATTCTTAATCTATGTCCTCAGTATTCTCACAGATTAAGATTGGCCCAATATAAACTCACAAATGAGCAAGCAACAAAAAATGATCAGATACACTTGAAACCAAAGAAAATCTATAGAACAGAACTATAATTATTGAAATTAGAACTCAGGAAGTATGGTTTTTCTTTGAAAAAAAAGCAGATTGTATACAGCTAAAAAGGGAAATTCATAAACTGGAAGATGGAGAGCAACACAAAGGCAAGAATAAGAAAACAAGACATTCAGAGCTGTAAAGGGCAGAATATGATATTCTAATATATATTCTAATTTGAATCCCAGAAAATAAAAGAGAGAGAATAAAAATGAGGTTATTTGAAAAGGCAAAAACTGAGAGTCTTCCAGAACTAGTAAAGACATGAATCTACAGATACAAGGGTACCATTTACACCAAACTGACTAAGTAAAAAGAATTCTATTCCTAGATACACTGTAGTAAAGCTACAGAACATCAAAGACAAATAAGAAGTCTTAAAACCAGCAGCAGATGGAAGAAACCAGCAACAACCCTCAGCACAGATGTAACAGTGAGATCAGCAACAACTAGACTTTTTTTAAGGGTAGCAACAAGAGTCATCAAAATTCTCTCTTCATCGCGTTGAGAAAAAGAGAACTGTCAAGCTAGAATAGCAGAACTAACAAAACTGTATCTCAAGAATAAGAGCAAAATAAGGACTTTTCAGACTTACAAAAACAAAGCTTTAACCAATAGGCCAACTAAAATAATTTCTAAAGGATGTAGTTGACAGAGAATGAAAATGAACCCAAATAAGAAGGTCTGAGATTCAAGAAGATTAGCCAAGGGGAAAAAGGATAAAACATGTAGGTTAATCTAAAGAACCACTGTATTCATAAAATATAACTGTCTAACAAGTAGGCTTAATAGAAAGAACTAAAGTCCTCAGCAACAAGAATGTGTCAATTAGGAGAGAAATGGCTAGGGTTAAAGTAGTCCAAGATCTCATATTATCAGGCAGGGTGGGAAGGTGACGACAGTCAAGATACCAACATTACAGCCTGGGAAACACAGTGAGGCCCTGTCTCTAGAAAATAAAAATAAAAAATAAATTATCTGGTTGTGGAGGTGCATGCCTGTAATCCAAAATACTCAGGCCGAGGTAGGAGGATGCCTAGAGCCCTGAAGTTTGAGGCTGCAGTGAACTATGATCATGCCATGGCACTCCAGCCTGAGGGACAGCCTCTAAAATAAAAAAAAAATTTTAAAAAAAGATACTGACATTAGAAGTTAAACTGACATTAAAAGTAAAAGATGCTGACATTAAAAGTCTCATGTGCCTAGTAAAATTTCAAAGATAATAATTTAAAGAGTAAAAGCACAGGTTATAACTTCCATCTCAGGAAAGAAAAAAAAAGTAATAAGAAAAAAAACTTAATTTTTATAGACCAGAAAAGATAAATTTTATATATATCTAATGCTGTACCAATGAAACCTCAAAAAAGTTAAAACAGGAGAAATAATCCAAATAGATCAATAATCACAATAAATGTAACTGAAATAACCGCCTCAGTTAAAAGAGATTATCAAATTAGATGGGATGGGAGCAGGGAATCCAGCTATCTCCTGTTAAAAAAAAAAAAAAAAAGCTAAAACGTAAAAATATAGGAAGGTTTTAATATAACAAGTAAAGGAATAGACAAAGATATTAGGTTGGTGCAAACATAATTGCATTTTCACCAACCTAATACATCAGGCAAATACTAACAAAATAAAGGTGAATGGCCATATTAATACCAAATAAAATAGCTTTTTAGTAAAGAATATATATTAGGGAGAGAGAGTCATTGCAAAATAATAAAGCATTTGCTTCTCCATGAAGATACGATTCTAAGAATATTTGCGTCTAGTCAAATAACTTTACAATACATACTGCAGATGCTTCCTCAGACTTCTCTATGGAGGATCTCAGCTGGCCTCACACCCTAACAAGTGTGGAGACAAATGACTGTGGGTGGCCAGGTCAGCTGTTGGATGCAGTGTCCCCAGCCCTGGTAAAAATGGCCAAGATATGATAACTTCTCCCCATCTTTCTAGAGATATGAGTCATTCTTCTTTGCATGAGGAATAAAGAGGTCAGAGCTGAAGCTTCTTTTCCATAATCCCTTGAGAAGGCAGAAGTGTTAGATTAAGTTCCTACTTTACAGGCTGGGGACAGGAACACTGAAAAGAATAAAGAAACAATTTGTAGCTGGGTGTGGTGGCATGCTTGTCGTCCCAGCTACTTGGAAGGCTGAGACGGGAGGATTGCTTGAGCCCAGGAGATCGAGGCTGCAGTGAGCTATGATCACACCACTGCACTCCAGCCTGAGTGACACACCAAGACCCTGTCTCTAAAAAGAAAAAATTAAAAGAGAGAAACAATTTGAATTGAAAAGGCAGAAGCCTTGACTTTGTTGAATCTAATATTCCTCTGATTATTTTCTTAACACAGATCTACAGAATTTTGGCAAAGAGAGACCTGATCCAGCCCTCTCCTTTCAAGGATGAGAAAACAGAAAATACACAGAGAGGTGACATGGCTTGCCCAAAGTCACACAAATAATGTATTTGCATGTACATATAATCATTAATATTCACATGAGGACCCAAGAAAGATTGTGAAAATAAGTGAATTTAAATGTTAAAATGGCAAATTCCCCCTCAATAAAGAAAAAAGCCTCTATCAAACAGCCCCACTAAATTAAAAAATGCACTTCAATAGGTCTGCTTTCCCTCCGCAAAGGGCTAGCAAACAAGAAAGGCGTAGCATGCTGTGCACGGCATTGAAATGTCAGATAGCTGCTGACTCCAGTAATTCATCATTGAATTGAAAGCATTACATATGGAAAGAGCAAAAATCTAATTCCAGCTCATTTCAATAAGAATCGATCTAAGGGTTCATTACATAAAGTAATTTTTACTAACACAACTTTGAACACGCGTCCTCCAACAAGGGTTAGAATCTCTCCCATGATAGCTGGAGCTGATCAGGGGAAATCTGCATGCAGACAAATGCTGCCTGCTAAGTTGCAGATTCCTTGCGTTCAATTTAACTAAGTTGTTTTTCTTTTTTAATGTTTGCTTAATATTGGAGAGGGCTGGGAAACTGGAGTTAGGGATTATTTTTAAAAGAGATCTAGGGGCCAGGTGCAGTGACTCATGCCTGTAATCCCAGAACTTTCGGAGGCAGAGGCAGGAGGGTTGCTTAAGCCCAGGAATTCAAGACCAGCCTGGGGAACACAGCGAGACACTATCTCTACAAAAAAAAAAAAAAAATTTAAAATCAGTCAGACATGGTGGCATGCTCCTACAGTCCCAGGAAGGCCGAGGTGGGAGGACTGCTTGAGCCCTGAGGTCAAGGCTCCAGGGAGCTGTGATCACGCCACTGCACCCCAGCCTGGATGACAGAGTGAGATCCTGTCTCAAAAAGAGGGTGGGGAAGGGTCTAGGATCTCAAATGCAGATTCATTTGTCTCTATGAGCTGTGCAGCCCTAACTGCACTTCTCTAACTCTAGTCCTTCATCTATAAAAATACTTATATTTCATTTGATAATTGAATAAGAAAATGGATGTAAAGCACTTCACAGAGGTTAAAGTTCTTGATGAAAGGTAGCTTTTAAAAAGCTCATAAACCGTTTACTAGTTCATGATCTCAAGATATTAATACCTATCTGGCCTGACAGCCTTTAAAAGAGTGAAAGAATGTGTGTGGTATGCAATGACTGTTAGTTCCAATCTCCTCCCCTTTGAGTGGGCTTGAGTGAAATCCTCCAAGATCCAAATGTACCCAGCCTTGTGTCTGATTGGACCAGCAGTGAGACTCAAATAGATGGGTCTTTCCTCAAGAACCTTAACCTCTGCTAGTTGGACCAAGATGCCTGATTCCTTAAGCAAAAGAAACAATTCCTCTATCTCTTTTTTTTTCTTTTTGAGATGGAGTCTCGCTCTGTCACCCAGGCTGGAGTCCATCAGTTCAATCTTGGCTCACTGCAACCTCCACCTCCTAGATTCAAGCGATTCTCCTGCCTCAGCCTCTCGAGCAGCTGGGATTACAGGCGCGTGCCACCACGCCCGGCTAATTTTTGTATTTTTAGTAGAGACGGGGTTTTGCCATGTTGGCCAGGCTGGTCTCGAACTCCTGACCTCAGGTGATCCACTTGCCTCAGCCTCCCAAAGTGCTGGGACTAAAGGCGTGAGCCACCCCACTCGGCCTCCTCTATCTCTTATTAAATAGGTTTTTCTAGGCTCAAAGAACAGACCTCTGGCTAAATTCAGAAGTTCTCAACTTTGAATACTCGTTGGGGTCATCAGATGAGGGAGTGGGGGGCTGTGAAAAACCCTGTGCCCAAGCTGTACCCAAAGCTAATTAGATTCTCTGGGTATGGAACCCAGATGTCAGTATTTTTTAAAGCTCCCAGATGCAACAACAAAAAATAAAATAAAATAACCCAATTAAAAAATGGGCAAAGGACTTGAATAGGCATTTCTCCAAAGATGGTATATAAATGGTTCTATGTTCCTGGAACAGGGGAGCCAAGACAGGATGTGGTGGGAGGTGGGCTAGGAAGATTCAGTCCTCAGAGTTCTGCCACGCACGGGTTTGAGGGCAATGGGGAGGGAGCCTTGGAACGTGTTAAGCAGATGAGTAATCTAGTCAGATTGACATTTCTGGAAAATTACTCTCACTACAAAATAAACAGTAGATTGGATGGGGTGTGACCAGAGGCAGAAAGACCAGTTAGGAGTCGACAGGTGGACCCAAGGTCAAACATTTCTAGGACAGTGGTTCTTACACATGCCTGGAAATCTTCTGTAGGGCTTGCTAGAACACAGATTGCCGGGCCCTGCTCCTGGTCTCTTTGATTCAGTAGCTCCAGGATGCAACCAAGAATCTGCATTTCTAACAAGTCCCCAGGCAATGCAGGTGCTGCTGGTCTGAGAACCTGACTTTGAGAACCACTGCTCTAGGTGGTAGTGATGTCAGAAGGGGGATTCATTTGGAAAGCAGCTTCACAGTTCTAGGCTGGTGGTTCCAGGCCAAGATTTAATGCTGGCTGCACATTAAAATCACCTGGAGAGACTGGACCCCACCACACCCCCCTTCACTGATTCATCTGATCTGGGGTAAGGTCCAGGTCTGAGCACTGAAAAGCCCACAAATGAGCCTACTGTGAAATCGGGAGTGAAAACCAATCCTTGCTGCTCAAAGTGTGGTCCACGGCCCAGCATCTTCAGTACTATCTGGGAATGAATGACAGCTGCATCCCAGACCCACAGAACCAGTCTCTGCATTCTAACACAATTTCCCAGTGGTTCCTTTGCATGTGAAAGTTTGAGAAGCATGGATGTAAATAGCATCTGGCCTGAAATGGCATTCCAGAAACAGCTGGAAGCACAGGGGAGGTGGAATCCAGCCCCCAGGATGATAACCTGGACAAGGACTCCGGGGAGAAGAGAGATTCATTCATTTATTCCAATGGACTATATTGACCTTCCCTGTGTGCTAGGCATTGTGCCAACTGCTACAGATATAGGAGTCAGGCACCTGGCCTCAAGGCCAATAAGACATGACAATAATAAAATGAAAGGCCAAGAGCTCTCACGCTGAAGCTCTAGAGGTGCTTCTGAATGGCGGCCAGGTCAGCAACTCCAGCACCAGCTCCCTGAGAGCAAGGACATCTCCCCGGCACACGACATGCCAGGCACCTGCCAGATTTCCATAAATGTTTGCTGAAAGAATGCCAAATTCAGCAGCATTGGAGGTGGAGCTTCCAGGTGGGGAAAAATTACTATGGGCAGAAATGAGCCAGGACTTTGCAAATGGACAGACCCCCCAGGGCCAAACTAGGTTATGGCAAAGGCCAGGATGTGTGTGAGGAACCACAGCACATGGCGCCATTTGGCTGGATCTAGATCTGGTCAGCATTCTTTCTCTGCACAGAGCCAGAGAGTAAACATTTCAGGCCTTGTGGGCCATGCAGTCTCTGTTGAAACAATTCGACTCTGCCCTGACAGTGTGAAAGCAGACATAGACAATCAGTAAACACATGGGCGGCTGGATTCCAATCAAACTATCTACAAAAGCAGGCTGCAAACCAGATTTGGCCCGAAGGCCCCTGATCTAGAATAAGAGAGGAAAAATCTGGAGATGAAGCCGCAAAGGTAAATTGGAGGTCGTTAGGAGATCACAGAAGGCCTTGGCTACCATGCGAGGGAGGGCAGACCTTGAATCAGCAGTCGGAAGCTCTATGTTGGACATCAAAGTGAAAGAGTCAGCTTGGAGGACTCCATCAGACAGAAATGTGCGAGATAAGATCAGGAGCTGCAGGAGGAGAAGTGGGGTCAGGGGGACCTTTAGGAGACTTGGGGTGGTTCCCAAAGTTCTAGACAACCAAGAGCCAGAGCAGCGGCACCCGAACACAAAAACTGGGGTGCAAGAGATACTTTGGTGGCCAAGGGTAGGGAAGGAAAAGGAGGGGTTGGTTGGAAACAGTGCATTTTCTGGTCACTGGGGTGAAGAAGAGGATGCTGCAGGCAAAGACGGGGAAGCTGACAGGATCTTGGGGAGTGAGGATCCGGATCTGGAAGCTCAGGGAAAGCATGTTGAGCCCAGCAAAATCCGAATCTGCGGCAGCATGAGGCCCTCCATCGACTCCCCATCCCCCCACCCTCCGTCCCCAACACACCCAAGCGCAGAGGCAGCTGGAGACAACGTTTGGGAAAAGCAAAAGAAAAAGGTTAAAATGCAGGCCTGGACTGACTGCTGTTGTTCCCAAAAATATGAATCTGAGAGACGGAGTTCACCCCAGGCTGGGGTGAATCCCGGCATTCGTGAGCCAGAAGGAGCTTCAGAGCAGCACTCCTCAAACCTCAATGTGTCGCAAACCCCCTAGAGAGGCTGTTAAGTAAGATTCTGCTACAGCAGGCTGAACTAGAGGCCCAGACCTTGCAATTCCAACGAGAGCCCAGTGGTGCCAGTGCTGCCGGCCCAGGACCACGCTTTGAAAACTGAGACCATGAACTCATTCCTCTAACCTCTGTTGTCACCCAAACAAGGACAGTGAGGATCACTGTGCTACCATTTGTTGAGTGACTAAAACACACTAGTCACTGGAGATACTGAGAAAATAGCAAAAGGAGCTAACATTTGAGCCCCTGCTATGAGCCAGACACCGCCCTAAGAAACCTCCATCTGTGACTCATCCATTCCTCTCAGGGGAAGGACCAGCCATGAGGCAGGCTTCACGAGTGCCCCCGTTCTCCAGACGATTTAATGGCCTGAGCACAAGGCAACCACACTGCAGAGCTAGAACTCCACTGCTGCACTCAAAGAGGACAGCAACGGACCACCTAGGCAAGCTATGAGTCCCCCTAATCGAAGCCACCTCTCCTGGAAAATTTAACACTAAGGCAAGCTCTTCAACTACATTGGACTCAAGGCATTATGAACCTCCTAAGTGAGGTGGGCCACAGGGATCACGTATCTGCTAGCAGCAGGGACACCCACGGGGCCATGTGGCTAGGATGTCACCCATGGACAATTCTTTCGCTTTGCTTCTGAGACACTAAAGCACTAAGCCCTTAGACGAGACACTTCCACGCAGCCCCTGTAATGCAAATAAATGCCCCCAAATAAAAGGGAAATAATCTGGTGGAGAATTTTGTAGCTGGTGCGCATTTGATGGGCATGATTTTCAGAAGTGGCTCCCAGCCCCTTCGTCAGGGCCCTGGGGTGCGGTTCCCGCCAGGCGTTGCGACACTACCACCTAGTGGCAATGCAGAGGTCTGCTGCAGAAGTCGAAGCGTCCAAACCCCCAAAACAACAGGGGAGGCTGCATTCTGTTAACACCAGTCTGGGCGGTGGCTGTTTTTAGCTGGGTCTCTCCTTCTGTGCCACTTTCATCATGGAAACTGGCTCTCTAGACCCAAAAAAAGCTGCGACGTGCTCTGCAAAAGCTGTTTGAGGGCCAATTTTAGCTACATTTCTTGGAATTTGGGCTCCCAGGAGGAAGGAGGGATGTGCGGTTTCAGGAAGCTGTGCATCTTCTTCCTGGAGGCTGTTCTGGCCATGAGATCATGGATCCCTTCGGGTTTTGCACTGCACCCTGCGGAGGAATATTTGGGTTTTATACGTGGCAGCAACAGCGTCCTGGGAGCTTTACCATGTACTATTAAGAGCTTTCTTTATGTGGGTCATTTCATTGATGCTTCCAAATAACCCTATAAAGACATTTAGAATTATGCCCATTTTACAGATGAGGAAATCAAGAGTTGGGAAAGTTAAGTGACTTGGCCATGGTCACAGAGCTGGTACCTACCAGAGCCATGATTTCAACTCCAGAGTTTGTCCTCTACACCCAGAACCCAAACAAAGCAATGGATCAAGAGTTGAAAGTCCCAGGTTCACCCACACTCTGCTGCCAATTCACTGTCTAACTTTGAGCAGGTCATTTAACCTCTCTGGGTCTCAGTTTCCCCGATGATAAAACGGGTGTGTTCCTCATAGATCCTGCTTCACAACGTTGTATGAGAATCCAAGAAGAAATCTGATATCCTTTGACTCAGTGGCTGTTTCCTGGCCTGGGGGACATCAGACTCCCAGAGTCTTCTACAGATTCCAGGAGATACATGGGGATAGGCTCAGGATCCTGACACATGAAAGTCTGCTCCGTGAGCTGGGGACTGCCATTTGTTTGATTACCATTGTGCAAAGAGCTTAGTTAGCCCCTGGTAGGAAATTGAAGAGATGACCACCTACTATGTGTCAGGCCCTTATGCTACGCATGGGGGTGCAAACATAAGTGAGACATAGAGTTCATGGCCATGTGGCAGAGATTGACAGGTAGCCATGTGGACCCCTATACATTAAGGACTGTGATGGAATAACCATGGGGTGGAGGAGAGGGATATGGGATCACAGAAGGACCCCAACCTAGCTTGAGAGGTTAGGTGCCAGAGAAGCCTTCCTAGAAGATCTGACTCTAGTGGAGCCCACAAAGCTGTTAATCATGTAAGAAAGGAAAGAAAAGAAGACTCTTAAGAGATCTGCAGGTCACGTGACATGCCAGTGCCGTGGAGGTCAACCTGACCCAAAGACAGAAGTTTTCCCAGACTGCACCATCTCCACAACCCCAGAAATCTCTCAAGTTCCTTCCCTTCCCCCTGCTTTCCAAAGCAACCAAGTCACTATTCACCTAATAACAAACAACAACAACAACAACAACAAAAAATTAGCCTTTGTCCATGTCAGCCAAGGTCCAATTTCATGCCTTAAGATTTTGGACAGGTCACTGGAAGGCTATCCATCCCTGCTGCCCCCATGCCAAGCCTCAAAATGCTAAATTAAATATAGGTAAAATGACAGGCTCACTTTTCCCATCTTTTACCTTGCTTGCAGATGGCTGTCACCTAGCCGGGGACCTGCAGGTACAACTGTTTAATATCTCAGTGTTTCTTCACTGAGACAATGTTGTCTTCCAGGAAATAGCCAGCAATGTCTGGAGACATGTTTGGTTGTCATAACCAGGGGCTGGGAGAGATGTTGCTACAAGCCTCTGGTGGGTAGAGGCCAAGGACACTGCTCAACATCACACAGTGTGCAGGACAGCCCCTACCACAAAGAACGATGTGGCCCAAGACACCACTAGTCCAGAGGTGGAAAAACCCTGTTGTATCCTGTTGAGCTGACTGTGGAGGGCACTAAAGGAAGCCATTAGGCCACTGCTGAGCATTCAGAGCCCTCCTGCATAGAGATGGAAGGAAAGGGGATGTGAAGTTTTCTATCTGACTTTATTTTTACTATATTGCATTAGTCGTCCATGTGGTTTTCAGTATTTTACCCCATCACTGACCATCAACACTACCCCAATTCCTGAGAAAAATCAGATGGTATCTCAGCCCCTTACTATTCTCCATTCATTCCACCCACATGGACTGAGCACCTAATGCATGCCAGGCAAACAATGGTGACTAAGGCATAGCCTCTGCTCTCAGAAGCATTCAGTCTCCTGCAGAAGGCAAGTTTGGCCCCTTATGTGACTGGAGAAACAGGACACCAGATGCCACAACTCCAGGGGTGCCACCTCTCACCTTGTAGTCTATAGGAATGGCGCCCCTGAAGGACGGCTTCAGAAAAGCAGGTGAAGTTGCCTCGGGTTGACCAACGTGGTGGCCTCTGAAATGCTAGAACACAGGAAAAGGCAGATCAGTGGGGAGGGGGAGCTTTAGCTGTGCCTTAAAGGCAATGGAGGAGGACAAGAAACAGACAGGGAATAATATGGACAGATAGTGGAATGAACGGATGTATGTCTAATAGACACCAACAAGAGTGTCAGATACACAACCACTATAATAGACATTGCAATACCACTTTAGAATATAAAGCTCACTCAAGACTTAACAATGTGTTAGGGGCCTTCATGAATTATCTTGCTTTGCCCACATATTAACCCTGGAAATAGACATTATTATCATCTGCAAATTGCAGATAAGGAAGGTGAGGCTCCATAATTAGATATTTTACTCAAAGCTGCCCAACTCAAAGGTGGCAGAGCAAAAACTGGATTGTGAATGTTGGCCATATGAACTTCATTATTCTTGTCACACCCAACTAAAAGAAGGTTGAGAAGTCAGGGGGGAAAATGCACTCGGGACACATAATATTGCTGCAAGAATGTTATTCTCTGCCAAGTCCAGCTGCTGAGACTGCCTGTTGTAATCTGAGACTAGTTTTATCGATAACTGCTGAGCTAAAGTGCTGCAACTCTAGGACTAATTTCATCTACTGCCACCGCCCACCAATCAAGCTTGCCAGCTCCCCAGAAACTTCTAGAGCCAATGAACATTCTCAGCAAGCAATACACATTTCTCTTTGCCATAAAACCTTCAACTTTCTCTTTGTTCTTCAAATGTACCAAAGTCCGCCCAGTCTGTGTGCATGCCCCAAACTTCAATTCTTTCTTCCCAAATAAAACATTAAATTAAGAAATTCATCACTACATTTTTATTTTGATTTTGCCAGAACCCATGGAATTTTTTTTTTTTTTTTTTTTTTTGAGACGGAGTCTCACTCTTGTCACCAGGCTGGAGTGCAGTGGCACGATCTCGGCTCACTGCAAGCTCCGCCTGCCGGGTTCACGCCAGTCTCCTGCCTCAGCCTCTCCGAGTAGCTGGGACTACAGGCGCCCGCCATCGCGCCCGGCTAATTTTTTTTTTTTGTATTTTTAGTAGAGACGGGGTTTCACTGTAGTCTCGATCTCCTGATCTCATGATCCACCCGCCTCAGCCTCCCAAAGTGCTGGGATTACAAGCGTGAGCCACCGCGCCCAGCCGAACCCATGGAGTTTAATTCCAAAAACTATATGCTTAACAGCTCCCCTACTAGCTGAGAAGAAAACTGTTCAAAAGCCCAGTAAGCAATGAGCATATGAGAGTTCAGGGAGCTAGCAGAAGCAGAAAATTTACTGGAAGAAGTAAACAGACGGGCTCTGAAAAGCATCAAATGCTGGACTAAGCAGCCTGACCCTTGACACTGTAGAACTGGGAAGGCACATAGGTTTCCTCCTGTGATCCACCCTAGTTGATAGCTAGCTATGGGGAGAAGCAGTAAGGAGAGGAGTTTGAGGCTTGCTGTAATTGATTAGTGATGTCTGCCTTCAGTGTAGGAATGGGGGATAACAGCACACTTAGCCTAGACTTGCCATCCCTGATGTGGGCAATGAGGAGCCATTACAAGTTTCTGAGCAAGGAGCGCTTTAGTAGGACTAGTCAGGCTATGACATGAAGAGTAGAGACCAGAGCAGAGATCCCTGGGATTCTATGGAAAGCAGCATTTTCTTCAAAATATGGAACCTGCAAAAGGCAACCTGCTCCAACAAACTTGATCAAGTATTTTTACAATTATCTCCACTCCCTGAATAGTTGTTTTAACTCTAGTAACCTCATTCAAGAGTTCCATTGATGGCAAGTCCAAGGAACTCCATCAGTGCTTCCCCCCACCAAGAATATTCCTCATTATAATTTTGTTCTCATATAACTTTGACTAATTAGAACACTTGGGAAGGAAGGGGTGGCAGACAGGCTCGCAGAATCACCAGAATAAGCAAGAATGATTTAATCACCACCTGGTAACTCTAAATTACTACCCACAGTGCCCCAACATGGAAATGTCTTCTCCGAAAGGTGCCTTATTTGAGAGGCATGGAGCAAGGTGGCCAGCAGCCAGAGTCCACCTCAAGGTGTCCCTCCCACAGCACACAAGCAAAAGAGCTCCTGGGCTGGTCAGAAAAAAAAAAACCTACCATGGCAAAGTCAACTGCAAGGTATTAACAAGACAGACTAAAATCATAAAACAGAGACACAGGAATGAATCTTTATACATTCCTTCAACAAGTGCTTTTAACACCCTTACTGTGTGTCAAAGTACATTAGAAGTGATACAGACATCTTCCCACTTTATGTTGAATCCATCCCACACCATCCATAGTGGACCATGGTGACTAACGTCTTCAGAAGCCCAGCACATTTTCCTCCATTCCCCTTCTTCTAGTAACTTCTAGTAATTTCTACTCCCAATCATTGGGATGGACATATGACCCAGCCAGACCTGGCCAATCATACTCAGTGATTGCTCCAGGGGTAGACATACGATCCAAGCAGAGCCACGCAGAGTCCTCTCCTGCGACATTCTCTTGTAGTGAGGGTTGTGAAGGAGGATGTGGAATCAGGAGCAATGGTGGCCATCTTTCCCACCACATGGACAAAGCAGAAGATGGAGCCAGGCAGAGGGAAGCAGTCTCCACCTCCTTCAATTCTGCAAAAGCTATCTGAGAATTCTTCCTGACTACATGAACCAATACATTTCCTCCCTTGCTGATATGGTTTGGCCGTGTCCCCACCCAAATCTCATCTTGAATTGTAGCTCCTATAATTCCCACATGTTGTTGGAGGGACCTGGTGGAGGATAATTGAATCACGAGTGCAGTTTTCCTCATACTGTTCCCGTCGTAGTGAATAAGTCTCACGAGATCTGATGGTTTTATAAGAGGTTTCCTCTTTCGCTTGGTTCCCATTCTGTCTTGTCTGCCACCATGTTAAGATGTAAGTGACTTTTGCCTTTCACCATGATTGTGAGGCCTCCCCAGCCACATGGAACTGTGAGTTCATTAAGTCTCTTTTTCTTTATAAATTACCCAGTCTCAGGTATATCTGTATCAGCAGCGTCAAAACGGACTAATACACTTGCCACGAGTTATCATCTCACTGCAGTTAAAATGGCTTATATCCAAAAGACAGGCAATAACAAATGCTAGTGAGGATGTGGAGAAAAGGGAACCCTTGTACACTGTTGGTGGGAATGTAAACTAGTACAACCACTATGGAGAACAGTTTGGAGTTTACTCAAAATACTAGAAGTTTCCAAAAGAGTTTTGACTGATACATCATCCATGACTCACATCTCCACTTGGTATCCTCTAGGGATTGGGGAACTGATGGGGGACTCACTGTCTTGAGGTAACCCTTCTACTTTGAGGCACTTTGTCAGAAATCTCTTTCTTAGAAAAAGCCAAAATTTGCCTCATGGGTCCTCCAACCCCTGAATTCTGGTTCTGCCCTCTGGAGTTCTCCAGTCTGAATCTATGACACTGCTGTATAATATCTGCTAAATATGCATTTGCAAGATGCATGCCTTCCCTCAGGCACATCGCGCACACACACACGTGCACGCACACAAACACACACACACACACACACACCAACCCCAGGCCTCCTCTTTGCTTGGATGAGTACCTGAGTTCATTCTACTGTTCTGCATTTGACATGGTATAATGGTGCATTTGCATTCAGGCAAAGCTGGATCTAGGGGAACACATGAAATAAATCATCAGGACACTGTCGCGCCTTTTCTTTGTTCTAATTTCTTCAGTCTTGGCTGTGTTCACAGATAAACTCTTTCCACCTAGAAAATGGCCCTGACAGCTCATACATCATCTTCGCAGCTGATTACACCAATTAACAGAAAGCAACTCTCCCATGATGGAAAGGGTTCCAAATTGTCCGGGGGAGGGGAAGTGGGTAACATGCTTTTGTTGAGCCAATCATTGTGGCCATAGGAACTGGGAATTCCTGTGGCCAGTCATGGGTGACGTGCCCATCTCTTAGTAGGAGGAAAGCAGGGACAGGCTCCCAGCATATTGGATGTTACCAGAAAGCTGGGAGGAGAGGAATGGGAGAAAGGGAGAGGACGTTGGCTTGAGAAGGGAATGCTCTAGTAAATAGCCTTTGATCTACATGATTTGCAGAACTTCCACCTTCTAGGTCCTCTCCTGGACATGGTTCGAGCATCACCCTACAAGGGTGGTACATGGGTCTGAACTAGGTCAGGAAACACCACTTCATCATCACCTTTTCTAGTTTATTGAGGCAGCCCAGATTCACATTATCCCCTTGGAAGTCACATTTCATCCCCACTCCCACTGAAGTTACAAGCAACATGCATGCACACACACACACACAGGACACACAGCACATGTGCAAACACACACACAGACACATAGATGCATAGATTCACAAATATAAACACGTATTTACACATGCATATGTATTCATACACAGAAACACATAAACACACACAGCCATGCATACACAGATATGAATATAGAACATAAATATGCATGCATATGCAGGTACACATACATAAACACACAGCAATCCACACACACACACGTGCAGGCATACACACATGCATACACACAAGGATACACATACACATATGCATACACACAGACATGCACACATACACACATTAACATATCTATACACAAACACACACCTTAACACATGCACACACCTACACAGACATACACACCCACAAACTCAGAGGCACACAGAAACATGTACACACACAGGCACATACATACACAGAGAGACATAAACATACACTCACACAGAGACACGCACAAACACATCTGCACACATACACATACATAAGGGCTCCTCACATGAGCTGCTGAGGACAAAAGAACCCCTTACTCACATCACCTGGAATGAAGACCCCACACACCCACATGCCTTCAGGTCCATTCTCACTGCAAATAAGACTCCCAAGTTAAAAAAACCAAACCATGGCTGGGCACGGTAGCTCACACCTGTAATCCCAGCACTTTGGGAGGTCAAGGAGGGCGGATCATGAGGGCAGGAGATCGAGACCATCCTGGCTCACACGGTGAAACCCTGTCTCTACTAAAAATACAAAAAATTAGCCACGCATGGTGGCATGCACTTGTAGTCCCAGCTACTTGGGAGGCTGATGCAGGAAAATCACTTGAACCTGGGAAGCGAAGGTTGTAGTGAGCCGAGATCGTGCCACTGCACTCAAGCCTGGGCAATAGAGTAAGACTCCGTCTCAAAGAAAAAAACAAAAACAAAAAAACCATGTGTTCCCTGCCCACCTCCCAGAGCCTTCAGCCTAGCATTGGCTTCCCATCACCATGGAAACCACACCACCCCCAGCACTTGCCATTCAGGAACTTTTGAGGCATTCCTGAATGTCAAAATGACATTGATATTTTCCAGAGAGGTGACCCTAATTTTGAGCATAACTCAAAGGACTTCTTAAAGATAGAATGCAGGCTGACTTCTCTGGCCCTGGGTGAGTCACCAGGGAAGGAAGGCAATGTTGTTGGTCTGCTTTCTTTTGTGTTCCTGCTTTTTATGTTATAAAATGGGCCTCAGGAATAAAATCATGATTGATAACATTGTGTGTTTTGGAAAGATGGGTGCTCTGAGGCTCAGAGAAATTAAATAATCAGCCTAAGGTCACACAGCAGAACTAAGACTTCTAAAAATTTTTTTTTATTTTTAATTTTTGTGGGTACATAGTAGGTGTATATATTTATGGGCATAAGAGAGAGAGATAGTTTGGTGTTTGTCACCTGGGCTGGAGTGCAGTGGCCCAATCTCGGTTCACTGCAACCTCCGCCTCCCAGGTTCAAGCAATTCTCCTGCCTCAGCCTCCCAAGTAGCTAGGATTACAGGCACCCACCACTACTCCCAGCAAATTTTTGTATTTTTAGAAGAGACGAGGTTTCACCATGTTGGCCAGGCTGATCTTGAATTCCTGACCTTCCTAGCTAACACGGTGAAACCCCATTTCTACTAAAAATACAAAAAATTAGCCGGGCGTGGTGGCAGGTGCCTGTAATCCCAGCTACTCAGGAAGCTGAGGCAGGAGAATCACTTGAACCCCGAGGCAGGGGTTGCAGTGAGCCAAGATCACAGCACTGCACTCCAGCCTGGGTGACAAGAGTGAGACTCTGTCTCAAAAAAAAAAAAAAAAAAAAAGAAATCGGCAACATAGTGAGATCCTGTCTCTACTAAAAATATTTTAAAAATCTGCCAGGTGTGTGGTGCACACCTGTCATTGTAAGTACTTGGGAGGCTGAGGTGGGAGGATCACCTGAGCCCAGAAGATCAAGGCTGCAGTGAGCTGTGATTGTGTCCCTGCACTCCAGCCTGGGTGACAGAGCAAGACCCTGTCTCAAACACAAAACAAAACAAAACAAAAAGATAATACAATGCACATAAAGTGCTTAGCGCTGTGCTGGGACCAAGTGGGTGCTGAACACAGGCCATCCATCATCATCATTCTTATTAACATCATTGTTATTTCAGTTATTTCAGATGTGCCAGTAGGGTCTCTTTTATTCCAAGTGATATATGCCAGTGTGCCAGGATTTCGTATTTCTGTACATGACAGCGTTATTCTGCTATAGACAGAGATATGGGATATTTTCACTCTTATTTATACCGATAGGGAAGGTGTCACTGTTGGTTACGTACACAGCGATCAGGCACTTTACTCTGTTATTTTTAAGCCAGAGTTTCTGGATGTTATGTATGTAGTTAAGATATGTGTATATTTACTTCTCACAATCCCTACAGATCTGGCATGTTTGGGTTGGTTAAATATGCTTGGCTCCTGTCACCGGCATGCACGGCGCTACAATCTCAGAAAAGACTGAAGAAGACATAGCTACAGTGACCCATTCTCCCAGTGTGCCTGGGACTGAGGGGTTTCCCTGGGGTCAGGACTTTCAGGTGTAAAACCAAGAAAGTCCTAGGCAAAGCAGGACTAGTTGGTCACCCTAGACACCACCCAGGTCAGCAGTCCCCAAATACCACTTGTTCATACCCCACATGCCTAACCACTTGGGAGCACGGATTCTGGAGTCAGAGGTCTGGGTTCAAATCTCACTCCACCAGTCAGTCATGCAGTCTGGGAAAGATATTGAAGTCTCTGCACCTCCTTTTGCTCAAGCGTAAAATGGGGCTAATAATGAAACTAACTGCAATGACTATGAGAATTTAATGAGTTAATAAATAGAAAATGCTTAAAATCATGCCTAGCCCGGGGTAAGGACTCAATAAACCTTTGCTCTTATTGTTATTATATCTGCCATTACCTCTAGTATCTATTTAAATATTTTCTAGATCTACACAATCTTAAAAGGTTTAAATGCATCTATTGTAAAATTAAATGGTAAATCACTACCCTAATTGGAAAGCCAGTCCTGTTAGTCATAAATAGAAGGTAACTGTAAACATAAGTGTGTAACTATTTACCAAGTAGAAGCACCTCACACCCCACTAATGGGATACCAACACCCTTTGGAAATGCTGATTTTTAGCCCAGTTGCTCCATACAAGTGGAAATAGGCTAAGAAACAGAGAGGAACAAGGCAAGGTGCAGTCAGGGCTCAGAAGCCCGCTGTATGGACTCCACATCTAAGCCCATCACACTGTGCCCTGGGGCCATTAATAAAGGGCAGGTAGGCTCATGTCTGTAATCCCAGCACTTTGGGAGGCCAAGGTGGGCGGATGACTTGAGGTCAGGAGGTCAAGACCAGCCTGGCCAACACGGTGAAACTGCATCTCTACTAAAAATACAAAAAAAAATTAGCCAGGCATGGTGGCACGTGCCTGTAGTCCCAGCTACCTGGGAGGCTGAGGCAGGAGAATGGCTTGAAACCAGAAGGTGGAGGTTGCAGGGAGCCAAGATCGCGCCACTGCACTCCAGCCCGGGCAACAGAGCAAGACTCTGTCTAAAAAAAAAAAAGAAAAGAAAAGAAAGAAAAAGAAAAAAGAAAGGGCAGGTAGGAGACAGTCATTTTCCACAGGTTGGCCCTTTTCAAAGCAGATATCTAAAATGCCTCTAGTCGGCCCTCACCTAACCTGGTCCTCAGCAGGCAGGTTACAATCAGGGTTAAGGCAACTCCCTGCACTTCCTCTGCCCCCTTAGGACAAGTCACTTCACCTCTCTGGGTCTCAGCGAATCCCATCTCCAAAATGAGCATAATAATGTCTGCCTCACAGGATCACTGAGAGGATCAGACAGGATAAAGGTAAACACATCTTGTGGCTTTGAATGCATTCAAGAAATGTTCCTGCTCACCATCTGGCCTTGTCAAATACTAAGAATTAATTTGTGGAAGCTTTTCATTACTTGGGTGGGAACGGTCTCATTCCCCTAACCCCAATTGCCTCAATGAAAACTAGGAAAGATATATCATCAGAAAGCTCTTTAGAGAGCCTAGAAGGAAGGGATGTTAATTTTACCACTTTTAGGCAATTGTTCTTTTTTTTTAATTGTACTTGAAAATCTGGGCTCCCACTTAAGAATACTTCAAACAGTGAGCTTGAATCACACTACGAACTTCAAGTGACAGGCTCATAATACAATTAGAGCAACTGCTTATTATCTTCTATTATCGAATAATATGTTCATTAATAGCTCTCCCCTTCCTTTATTATAACATTCTCCTGCTAAAAATAAACATAAACACCGAGACCCAGGATGTTGGAGAGCTCAACTTGACCACAGAGTGACCAACAGCTGTACTGCATGGGACCAGGGATCCAGCATTCAGTGGCTGTATTAGTCCATTTTCACACTGCTGATAGGGACATACCTGAGACTGGGTAATTTATAAAGAAAAAGAGATTTAATGGACTCAGTTCCACAGGACTGGGGAGACCTCACAATCATGGCAGAAGGTTAAAGGCAAAACTCACATGGCAGCCGACAAGAGAGAATGAGAACCAAATGAAAGGGGTTTCCCCTTATAAAACCATCAGATCTCATGAGACTTTCTCACTACCATGAGAACAGTATGGAAGAAACAACTCCCATCATTCAATTATCCCCGACCGGGTTCCTCCCACAACGTGGGAATTATGGCAGCTACAATTCAAAATGAGATTTGGGTGGGGACACAGCCAAACCCTATCAGTGGCCATGACCAAGTCCACCCTGGAGCCACCTCTTTGATCTGCTGATCCAGGAGCCCTTGCCTGCCAGGTTATATGGAGACAGAAGGAGATGAAAGGCCCTGCATACATTTTATCTGGTGTCATCCTCACCACATCCCTATAAACCAAGTTTTATTACCATGTCTTCTCTTTCACAGATGAAGAGACTGAGGGTCAGAGAGGTTCCTTGACGTGCCCAAGTCACACAGCAAGGAAATGTCAGAATCAGGACGCAAACCCTGCTGTCTGACTCCATTACACTAAGCCCAGATCTTTCAAAGGAAGATTTTTTTTCATTTCCCTTTGATATGTGTTCCTGATAGTCCCAACAATCGTTTCTCTACTTTGCAAACATGTGTGCCTGTGTATGTGTCCTTTTTCACAAAATAGGTAATCATCTATCTCCTCCTCCTCCTTTACCTCCTTCTGCTCTTCCTCTAATTTGGGCGCCCAAGACTAGAAACGGGGTGTTTCCATAGGATTATGAGAGACTGACTGTTTATGTCTATGTGCTCAGAGTAACAACAGAGGAGGGCTCTGCTTTCTCCCTTCTGGGGCTAAAACTGACTTTGTGGAAGAGCTAGAAAAAGTCATATAAATAGCTCTGGTACAGGCCAACAACCACCTTCAAGCCCTGGTGTTATGTTCTCCTCCCCGTGATGACCCAGGAATTCAGGGAACAGAAGACCTCAATTTTCAGGAATAATAGTGAGGACGCCCTGTCTACAGATTATCTTCATCCTACACTTGGGCTCTTCCTCACTCACCCCGCAGCTCCCTCCTGGTTTATTATCCCCATTTCATACAGGAGAAGCTTGAAGATCAAGGCCAGTCCTGTCCACTTGGCAGATGGAGAAACTGAGGTCCATGGAGACTCTGGTTAATTTTATATGTCAGCTTGGCCAGGCTGTGATGCCCAGTTGTTTTGGTCAAACACGAGTCTACATGTAGCTATGAAGCTTTTTGGGGGATGTGGGTAAGATCTACAACCAGCTGATTTTACCCTTCATAAGGGAATGGAACTCATCAAATTGTTTGAAGGCCTTAAGAGCAAAAATTGGGCTGGGCACAGTGGCTCATGCCTGTAATCCAAGCACTTTGGATGGCCTAAACAAGAGGATGGCTTGAGGCCAGGAGTTCAAGACCAGCCTGGGCAACATAGTGAGACCCAGTCTCTACAAAAAAAAAAAAAAAGCAAAACTGAAGTTTCCCCAAGAAAAATAAATACTGCCACATAGGGCCGGACACGCTGGCTCATGCCTCTAATCCCAGCACTTTGGAAGGCCAAAGCGGGTGGATCACTTGAGACCAGGAGTTCAAGACCAGCCTGGGCAACATGACAAAACCCCATCTCTACAAAAAATACAAAAATCAGCTGGGCGTGGTGGGGGGCACCTGTAATCCCAGCTATTCAGAAGGCTGAGGCAGGAGAATCACTCTAATCCCGGAGGCAGAGGTTGCAGTGAACTGAGATCATGCCACTGAACTCCAGCCTGGGTGACAGGGCAAAACTCCGTCTCAAAAGAAAAGAAAAGAGGAAAGGAAAGGAGAAAGAGAAGGAGAAGGAGAGAAGGAAGGAGCAACATGGATAAACTGCGTGAATTTCCAGCCCGCCTGACTTGTACCATGAATTTCAGATTCAAGACTGCAACATCAACTCTTACCTGAACTTCTAGCCTGTCAGCCTGCCTTACAGACTTCAGACTCTCCAACTCCTACAATCATATGAGCCAATGCCTTAAAATACACACGTGTGCACGCACCCACACACACACACACACACCCCACTATTGGTTCTGTTTCTCTGCAGAACTCTGGTTAATACAGCAAATAAAGCAGACAGAGCCCCTGGGGGTGGAGACCATGGAGGAATTCATGAACGATGCCCCTACTATGCTCAAGGATCTTTTGTATGTGTTATCAAATCCTCACCTACCATCCATAAAGACCATTTTGCCATTTCTCCAGGATTCAGAGAGCTTAAGTGACTCGCCCAGGGTCACCCAACTGAAAATCAAACCCATAACTGTCTGCCTCCAACATCCACACTCTTTCATGCACCAACTACAGTGCCCTCAGAAAGATGGTATCAGAGAGTCTAGGGGCATCACTTTTTTCCAGAATCCCAAAAGGAGCTCTTCCTCAAGTCCTTCCACGAAAAGTCATCAAGGTCAGAAACCAACATGCATTTCTTCTAGATGCAAAGAATGGAAAACCCAACTCAAGCTCTGTTGGGTAATAAAGGGCACTTTTCTACTCCCATGTGTGGGAGGCCCAGCGGCAGATCTTAACACCTGAGCTCAGAACAGAGGTGCCAAGAGCATCATGAGAGCTTGATTTCTGTTACCACCCCTCCTCTGGATGACAACCTTCCCAAGCTCCTCATTGTGGCCTTGGAAGCCTGCAGCTTTCATCACCTGAACTGCCAGCAGTTTCTCTGGAAAGAGAAGTCCTCCCTGAGAGTTTAAAGACTTGGGATTAAGAATTGTGGGCCTAGTTTAGCTCTCTTCTCTCTTGCCGGAACTAATTGAGATGCAACCCAACAAAGGCCATACTGTTCCTGGACCAAACCGAGGGTCAGGCTGCTTACTTTCACAGCCCAGTAACGAGATGCAGATGAACTGGGGAGGAAGACAGTTTTTATTTCTGTAACCAGGTACAGGGAGAAGGCCTGGAAAATACCACTAGACCAACTCAAAATTACAAAGTTTTCCAGAGCTCATATACCTTCTAAGCTATATGTCTATGTGTAAGTGTGCATTCATCTGAAGACAGAAGTGATTAATTTCTCATCTGTAACTAAGATCTGAGTCCTGAAACCTTCCTCTGGAGCCTCATTAAATTTACTTAATCTAAATGGGTCCAGGTGCTGGGGAGATTACCCTTATCTTGTCTTCCGCTAAATCATAGAGGTTTGGGGAGTCCCTTCAGAACCCCAATAAACTTGTTTGTGGAAGCCTGGGGAGTTTCTTCAGACCTCCCAATAAACTTATTTAATCCCAAATGGGTCCTGTTAAGAATTCCTTCATTATCTTGTCACGTTTCAAGGCCCAGGAAAGGCCTAGGCAAAACTTGGGGGGCTTTTGTTACATTCCAGCCTTTGTATAAGGGCACTGGCCCTCTCAGCATTTAATATTTAACTACACCATTCAGTCAGTGCTGAAACAGTTGTTATGGAGGCCTGCCTGTTCAGCTGTTAGGGAGACCTGGCTTGCCACAATACTACGTGAGTTCAAATCCCTGCTCCATCACTTACCTGCTGGTGACTTTGGACAGTAACCTTAACCCTTCCTCCATTATTCCATCTATAAAATAGACGTAAGAATTAGATTTCCCTCAAGGGATTGGGATGAGGATTAAACGGATCAATATGCATTTATGGGCCGGGGGCAGTGGCTCACTCCTGTAACCCCAGCACTTTGGGAGGCCGAGGCAGCTGGATCACCTGAGGTCAGGAGTTCGAGACCAGCCTGACCAACATGATGAAACCCCATCTGTACTAAAAATACAAAAATTAGCTGGGCATGGTGATGTGTGCCTGTAGTCCCAACTACTCAGGAGGCTGAGGCCAGAGAATCGCTTGAACCCAAGAGGCAGAAGTTGCAATGAACCGAGATCATGTCATTACACTCCAGCCTGGACAACAAGAGCAAAACTCTGCCTCAAGAAAGAAAAAAATGCATCTATAAAATGCTTGCAATAGTGACTAGCACACAGTACTAGTGGTACATGAAGGTGACGGTTAATTAAATTACCAGAACTAGGAACTGACAGGTGCATGCCCTCGCCTGAAGCCTGGTTCTGCCCCACCTGAGTCACAAGGATTAAAAGAGGCAGAGGATGATTCCCCTACAGGAAATGGATGTACAGTTAGCAAAGAAAGGAGAATTCAGAGCAGAAAGGCCAGCACAGCTGCTGTCTGATAAAGAGGCCTCGATGAAATGCCACAATACCGGATTATTTTCTTTCCTATTAGAGACAAACCTAAGGTTGAAGCTGCCTTAAATTGAGATGATAAAAAATATCCTAATTATGTGTGAGAATAAAACAGAGCAGGTCATCCTGGCCTGCCGCTAGAGTTTCCTTTGTGTTTCTACCCACCAAAAATGAATCCAGGACAATCAGACATCTAAAGTCTACCTTTGGCCAGGCAAGGTGGCTCATGCCTGTAATCTCAGCACTCTGAGAGGCCCAGGCGTGTAGATCACTTAAGGTCAGGAGTTCGAGACCAGCCTGGCCAACACGGTGAAACCCCGTCTCTACTAAAAATACAAAAATTAGCCAGGCTTGGTGGCACATGCCTGTAATTGCAGTTACTTGGGAGGCTGAGACAGGAGAATCACTTGAACCCTGGAGGTGGAGGTTGCAGTGAGCTGAGATTGTGCCACTGCACTCCAGGCTGGGTGACAGCAAGACTCAGCCTCAAAAATAAAAAATAAAGTCTACCTTTGACTCATTCATTTGTTCTATAGACATTTAACGAGCCCTGGAGATGGATGTTCCCCCACACTAACGAAGCTTCAGCTCCAGGGACCCTCATGAAATGGGTTTCTTCCAAGGCCTTCTACCTAATTTGATATTTGTAACTCTGAATTATTTTCCTTAAGGCCCCCCAAATTGCATAAGCCTCAGGCTTCACAAAAACCTGGATTTGCCTCCATGAGTCCTATTATGCGCAGGGTGATGAGAGGCTGAATGTACAGAGATGAATGAAAGGCAGTCCTGTCCTGCAGGGTTTGAGTTACACAAGATAAATAAGTCCTAGAGTTCAGCCTAGTGCCTGCAGCTAACAATATTGTGTTGTGTATTTTAAGGGGATTTAATAATACTGTATTGTGTATTTAATAAGAGGATAGATCTGAGGGTATGTGTTCTTACCATAAATAAACAAGAAAGGAGAAAACCTTTGGAGGTGATGAAAATGTTTATTACACTGATGGCTGTCATAACTCCATGGCTGAGTACTGATCTCTAAACTCATCAAGTTATATACATTAAATACGTTTTTCATATATCAAAGAAAGAAGCAATTTAAAAATAGAAAAGAAAAAGAAAGTAGTCACGTCTTGAAAGAGCTTCCCTCCACTGCGGGAAATTGAGAGTGAGTATGAGGATCATTTCACAGGGAAAATATTTGCTATTCATTCATTCAATCATTAAATAAATATGTATTTATCACCTACTATACGTCAGGCACTGCAAAGTCCAGGATGAAAAGGCAGGGAAGGTCTGTGCTTTCAAGGCACTTACAATCGATCAATATCAAAAAAATTTCAGTCCAAGGCTGGGCACGGTGGCTCACACCTGTAATCCCAGCAGTTTGGAAGGCCAAGGCGGGTGGAATGCCTGAGGTCAGGAGTTCAAGACCAGCCTGGCCAACATGGCAAAACCCTGTCTCCACAAAAAATACAAAAATTAGCCGGGTATGGTGATGTGCACTTGTAATCCCAGCTATTCAGGGGGCTGAGGTAGAAGAATCACTTGAACCCGGGAGGTGGAGGTTGTAGTGAACCGAGATCATGCCAGTGCACTCCAGCCTGGGAGACAAAGAGAGACTTTGTGTGAAAAACAAAAAAATCAGTCCAGAAAAACAGGATGAAGTGGTAAAGAATGACTGAGATGCTTGGTTGGGAAAGGGTTCTCGGTCGGGAAAGAAAAGCTGGTATATAAATATGAAAAATCCCAGCCATGTAAAGATAGGGAATCGTTCTAAGCAGAAAGAACAGCAAATGGCAAGGCCTCAAGAGGGGATGACCTCAGTGATGAAAGGAGCAGATGGAAGGCCAGCATGGCCAGCACAGAGTGGACCAAGGGGAGAGAAACAAGATGAGGTCAAAGAAGTAGGAAGGAGCTAGATGTTGTAGGGTCTTAATGCCAGAGAGGGCTGGATTTTGACACTGGAAGCAATGAGGATTTTAGACAAGAGAATGGTATGATCTTGTTGATATTACCAAAGAGTTCTCTGCCTGCCATGGACAGAACAGAGTGTCAGGCAGGAGCAAAGGCTAGTTAAGGGACCTCTGCCGCTATTCAGTTGGCAAACACCCCAAAGTTTCACAACCTATTGTTGTAGGTCAGGAGGAAACAGGCCTTCTCAGCTATTATTGGTGGGAATGTAAAACTGTACAATTCCCATAAAGGGGAATTTGGCAATATATAGGAAATTTACATATGCATTTGGCCACTGACTCATCAATCCCTGTCTTAGTCCTCTTGTGTTGCTACAAAGGAATGCCTGGGGCTGGTTAATTTATAAAGAAAAGAGGTTTATTTGGCTCACAATTCTACAGGTTGTACAAGAAGCATGGCGCCAGCATCTGCTTCTGGTGAGAGCCTCAGGCTGCTTCCACTCATGGCAGAACGTGAAGGGAGTTGGTGTGTGCAGAGATTACATAGCAAGAGAAGAGGCAAGACAAGAGATGGGGGTGCCAGGGTCTTCTAAACAACCAGCTCTCACAGGAACTAAGAGAAAACTCACTCACCACTCTTCACCAAGAGTGGGCATTAATCTATTTGTGAGGAATCCACTCCCATGACACAAACACCTCCCGTTAGACTCCATCTCCAACTTTGAGGATCAAATCTCAACATAAGATTGTGTGGACAAACCTGCGAAATATAGCAATCCTACTCCCAAAAATCTATTCAAAAAATATACTACCAAAAAGACCAAAAAAGAAAAGATTGTAGGGGGATGAGTCTATCCTCTGCAGCATCATTCATGATGGCAAAGACTGGGAATCACCTATACAGTTGCCTGGTTAAATTAATCCTGTGCATTGACACAATACCATCCACTTCCTGGCATTAAAGGAATGTGGAATGTCTCTACTTAGTGCTATGGAGTGATCTCCAGGATATATTATTAAATCAAAATGCAAAGTAGAGAAAAAATATGTATATTATGCTGACATTTACCTAAGAAAGAGGTGGGATATGAACAAATGTTTTCATGGAAAGAATAAATCAAAAATTTTAAAAATGGTTACCTACAGAGGGATAGAGAAAATAGTTGAAGGGGGAAGACACAGAAACTAAATTTCACTAAATAGATTGTGTAAATTTGACTCTTAAACATTATAATTTTTTATATAAATTCCTAAAAATTGACTATTCCAGTGACTTTAAACATAATATTTGACTGTAAATCCCTAGTAAGATATGTGTTCAAAACCAAAAAATATCTTACGTTGTTTTCATTAATCACATCATTGATATGACATGATATGTTGCTATTGTTTTCCTGTGAACATTCTGTATGCATTATGAGATGAAGAAAATGAGTGACTATGTTGGTTTTGGAAGGAATCAGTATAGAAGAAAGAAGATGCTGATATAAAATTGAAGACACTAAGTAAAAACCTACTAGTCCTGAATTTGAATTGGAAATCTCAATATCAAATCAAGTTGTATTTTATCTACAAAAAAAAAAAGAAGAAAAGAAAATGTTTTAAGTTACTGGTTCTAGCCAATAAAAAGATGAGAAACAATGTTCATCCCAGAAACAACAAGCACCCCCAGCACTCAGACTGTGGTCACTAAGTGCCATTCCCCACCTAGAGAAACCAGGGATCAATGAAGAAAGGACTGATACTATGTCTGGGGCAGAGCACAGCAAAGAAATGGAGGAGGAGAAAGGAGGAAAGTAAATTACAAAGGAGCTACCAGTGAACAGGAGGAAAGCCAAGAGAGTGAGTGGACACCAACACCAAGAGAAGAAAGTGGGTTTTTTAATTCATATATAGTATTTGTACATATTTATGGGGTGCATGTGACATTTTGTTACATGCATAGCAGGTACTGATCAAGTCAGGGTATTTGGTTTGTCTACCACCTTGAGAATTTGTCATTTCTATGTGTTAGGAACACTGCGGGTCCTCTCTTCTAGCTATTTTGAAACCTAGAAGACATTGTTATTAACTATCATCACCCTACTCTGCAATCAAACATTAGAACTTATTCCTTATATCTAACTGTATGTTTATCCCCATTAACCAACCTCCGAGAAGAAAGTGTTTTAAGGCAGGAATGACCCATTGTGATGACTACTGCTGAAATGAAAGTAAAATAATAGCAATGCTGACCCTTGAAGTTGGCAACATAGAGGCCACGTGGCATTGACAAGTGAGGTCTCAGTGGAGTCACAGGAGCCTGATTGGAGCAGTGAGGAGAGAACCCAAGGTATAATAACCAAGAATGCCAGGAAAATGTAAAAGTTGCTCCAGAAACTTCTATAGATAAAATTTAAAAAAGAAAGAAACACAGCCAAAGGAAACAGATCCGAATCTTGCCATCTGCACACTCACCTCTAATAGGAACTTGGCATTTAGAAAAGGTAAGTGGAAAAGACACATACTTTTCTGTATGCTCTTCATCAAAATGCAGGCGTCATTTCTGCACATGGTGATATTTAAGCAGGAGAGCATTGTCTTGGCTCCCCTGAGCCAGGTAAGGCAGTGAGTACCCCATCTCTGAGGGCAATCAAGTTAAGGAAGAATGACCAGCCATCAGAGGTGCTATAGAGGTGGTCCAGCCTTGGATATTGAAATAGGGCTTTGTGAGCTATGGAAAGCAAAATGGCCTAGGAAACAAAGGCGGCTTAACAGATGTTCCAGGCCTATCTGTGAAGCTTTTCCAATGTCCCTCACTTCTCTGGCAGCTCCAAGACCTTGTAATTCCATGGTGTTTGCTTTGGGTAAAGAGACCTGGATTTCCTTATATGGAGCTTTTCTCCAGGTATTTCTCTCCACTGGCATCTCCCGCACTCCATCTGCCAGTGTCTCCTGCCTTTTCTGCTGCCAGAATTAGCCACAGAAAAACAAGCACAAAAGAATCTTTCATTGCCACCACCAGCTGCACACTCCAGCCCCAAGCCTTTCTGCAGATTCCAGCCATTTGACGATGGAAAACCAAACCCAGAGCACACCTGTGCTTCCCCTCTATTTACTCACAGAGCTGGGAAAAGAAAATGGCCAGTTCTCCACCATTGCCTCTAAGAATGGCCCAACTTAAAGCTGGAGACACAGATGCTAGATACAGAAGGAACTCACTGGTTGCAGGATCTGAGGCCCCTATATCTCCTGTAACAGATATGTAAAAAACAAATATCTAAACAGTACCTCCTGGCCAGCCATGGTGGCTCACACGTGTAATCCCAGCACTTTGGGAGGCTGAGGTGGGCAGATCACCTGAGGTCAGGAGTTGGAAACCAGCCTGCCCAACATGGTGAAACTCCATGCCCAAAGTCAGATAACCGGTAAAGTTTGGAAATAAAGTATTCTATGAACATCCTTGTTATGAACCATCTTTATGTCACCGCAAAATTCATATATTGAAAACTTAATTCTGGTGTGATGATATTTGGAGATAGGGCCTATATTAGGCCGTTTTTGAATTGCTATCAAGAAATACCTGAGACTGGGTAATTTATAAAGAAAAGAGGTTTACTTGGCTCACAGTTCTATAAGCTGTACAGGAAGCATGACGCTGGCATCTGCTCAGCTTCTGGAGAGGCCTCAGGAAGCTTACAGTAATGGTGGAAGGCAAAGAGGAAGCAGGCATGTCATTTGGCCAGAGCAGAAGCAAGAGAGAGAGAAGGAGGTGCCACATGCTTTTAAACAGCCAGATCTCATAAGAGCTCACTCATTATCATGAGGACAACACCAAGGGGACGGTGCCAAACCATTCATGAGAAATCTACCCCCATGATCCAGTCATCTCCCACTAGGCCCCACATCCAATACTGGAGATTACAACTGAACATGAGATTGGGGCTGGGACAAATATACAAACTATATCAGAGCCTTAGGAAGTAATTGGGTCACAAGGGCCCTCATGGTGGGATTAGTGCGCTTATAATAAGGGATACCAAAGAGCTTGCTCGCTCTCGCTCTCTCTCTCTCTCTCTCCCTCCTCCATGTAAGGATACAGCAAGAATGTGGTTATCTGCAAGCCAGGAAGAGCACCCTCACAAAGAACCCAACCATGCTGGCCACCTGATCTCTAACTCCACCCTCCAGAACTGTGAGAAATAAATATCTATTGTTCAAGCCACCCAGTCTATGGTGCTCTGTTACAGCAGCTCACACTGTCTAAGGCAGCCCGCCAGCCAAAAGCCCCCAGAAACACACCTGCAGATGAGTATGCTGGGCTTGTTACTTGTTGTAGCAAGGAAGAATGCATGCCCATGGGAACTACGGGGTGTCTCGGTAAGAAGGAGTTAGAAAAGACTTACTGGATTGGGTCTTGTGTTAGGTGATTTGGTGGAGGGTTTGAGGAAGCAGGGCTTTGCTATGGTTGGATGCTTCCAAGAAGCAGGAGTGATTGAGTATCTCAATACGTCTTTTTTTTTTTTTTTTTTTTTTTTTTTGAGACAGGGTCTCCCTCTGTCACGCAGGCTGGAATGCAGTGGTGTAATCACAGCTCACTGCAGCCTCGACCTTCCAGGCTCAGGCAGTCCTCCCACCTCAGTCTCTCTAGTAGCTGGGACTACAGGTGTGTGCCGTCACACCTGGCTAACTTTTGTATTTTTGGTAGAGACCGGCTTTCACCATGTTGCCCAGGCTGGGTTCAAGTAATCCTCCCACTTTGGCCATCGTGCCAGGCCTCAGTAAATCTTATCTAGACAAAAATAAGACTAAACCAAGACTAAAGCTGACATTGGTAAAGAAACAGCAGTCACTCATATCAGTTGAAACAGAGACAGAGGTTTGACATTTTGTGGCTTGGACAATGTTCATGTTTTGCCTGGTTTCAAACATGCTTACGGTCGAGGGTAGGGGGTATCTTGTTCTGTTCAGATGCATCACGGTCACAGAGTGCCCTGCCTCATGCAGGTGTTCTGGGAAATCATTCATGTTAAACAGGACAACACCAAAGTCTATCTGTGAGTAGTACCAGGCCAGCTCCTACCAATACCAAGCCTTAGCTGATAGTACCAGGAGGCGCTGTTACTCTATTTCTCAACTTAAACTGAGGCTATCTACCCACAGATGCTGTGCATATAACCATTGTGCTCCTCTGCCTATAACCGAGTATCCCAACCCTGAAATGCATTTTAAAACCTTTTTCCTTTCCTTCCTAACCTCAGAATGTGGCCTTGTACTGTAAGACTCTATTTCCTTCCCTTTCCCACTAGGCACATCCGTGCACAGTGTTTGCTTATCGAATTATGTGCTTGCTTAGGAATTCCAGGGGCCTGTCTTGAAACAAACCAAGCGGAGAGACCCAGCTACAGAATCTTCCCTCTTGAGGGGAGCTATGAACAGTTGGCACAGCACCACTGGGCCAGAGTCAGGATGATGCAAACTAGACTCCAGATGGGCGATTACTCAAGATAACTCTCAGAACAAGACACACACACCTGCACCCTCTTTTTCACTACTCCTGCATAGTTCCCACACTTTTTCCCTTCTTAAACCGTTGTAATCAGCCCAAAAGGCTGAGATGGTTTCTTTGAATCTTGAGCTTTGCCATTCTCCCATCTGCTAGCATTTGACCAATGAAAGCTGCTTTCCTATCACCACCCCTCACTGCTCATGCTTTGACTTCTGAGCAGTCAGAAGCTGGACTTGAGCTGGTTCCATGTCTTCCAGAACAGGACACAGCCTAGGACAAGCTGAGCATTGTGTGCAACCTGGAGAACTAATGTTTTTATGTGAAAGGAAGAGATATCCTGGACACCTTGGACACATGTCATCAGGACCTCCTGAGGCTGTGTCATGGGCACGCATCCTCAACCTTGGCAAAATAAACTTTCTAAATTAACTGAGACCTGTCTCAGATTTTCAGGGTTTACATTTATTAAGAGTTCAGCTGGGCAAGGTGGTTCACGCCTATAATCCTAGCACTTTGGGTGGCTGAGGCAAGTGGATTGCTAGAACTCATGAGTTCAAGACCAGCCTGGGCAACAAAAAGTACAAAAGTTAGCTGGGCATGGTGGCACAGCCCTGCAGCCCCAGCTACTTGGAAGATGAGGCAAGAGGATCACCCTCCTTGGGAGGGTCCCAAGCACTTGAGCCCAGGAGGTTGAAGCTGCAATGAGCTGAGACCGTGCCACTGCACTCCAGCCTGGGTGACAAACTGAGACCTTGTCTCAAAAAAAAAAAAGAGTCCACTCAGATAAAGAGAGACACACATGGGGCAGTGGAAAGATGACTGCATTACTGTGAAGACACTTGGGCTTCAGTGCCATTGGCACTTGTGGCCCAGTGTGTGTTGCTGGATGATTCTTTTCCTCTCTGGACCGTGATTTTCTCATCTGTAAAATGAGAATTGGGTCAATGCTTTCCAAGGCTCCTTACAGCCCCCGCCCCATTGTTGAGAGGACCCCCCCCCACCCCAAAAGGAATCAATTCATGCTAGGGAAATCATTTGCCACTTTCCAGGGTCCCAAGGACTTTTCTAGACTTCCTCTGGAAGCAAGGAAGCAATTTGCTTTGCAAACTCTGGCAAGCTGTGTATATTTTCTAAGCTTCAGCTTATTTATCCAAAAATAAATTAGGCCAGGTGCAGTGGCTCATACCTGTAATCCCAACCCTTTGGGAGGCTGAGGCAGGAGATTCGCTTGAGACCAGGAGTTCAAGACCAGCCTGGGCAACATGGCAAGACCTCGTCTCTACAAAAAATAATTTTTTAATTAGCCAGGCATGGTGGTGCACATGTGGGGTCCCAGCTACTCAGGAGACTAAGGTGGAGGAATCATTTGAGCCCAGGAGGTCAAGGCTACAGTGAGCCATGTTCACCCCACTGCACTTCAGCCTGGACAACAGAGCAAGACCTGCCTCAAAAAAAAAAGTACAAGAAAATTTTTCATCTTATAGGAAAGTTAAAATAATAGAATAATAAATATCTAAATTCATTTAGATTTACCATTTGTTAACACTTTGTCACATTTGCTTATCTCTATTAGTTGTTTTTTTGTTTTGTTTTTGGTTTTTGTTTTTTTGTGTGTGTGCTGAACTATTAGGTCAGTGCAAAAGTAATTGCAATTTTTGCCATTAAAAGTAATCGCAAAAACTGCAATTACTTTTGCACTAACCTAATACTTGAAACAAACATAACATAATAACATTTCATCCCTAAATACATCAGTGTACATACAAATACATTCTGCAGGGTAATCCTTTGTGTAATAACACCATCATCACATCTAAGAAATTTAAGTCATATAATAATACTACCCAACATGCAGTCCATATTAAAAGCTTCCCAATCCAGTGGTCCCCAAAACATTCCTTTCAGCTACTTGTCTTTTTTTTTTTTTTTAAATGGAATCTCACTGTGTCGCAATGGCACTATCTCGGCTCACTGCAACCTCTGCCTCCCGGGTTCAAGCTATTCTCCTGCCTCAGCCTCCCAAGTAGCTGGGACTACAGGCATGTGCCACCACATCCAGCTAATTTTTGTATTTTTAGTAGAGACGGGGTTTCACCATGTTGGTCAGGATGGTCTTGATCTCCTGACCTCATGATCCACCCACCACGGCCTCCCAAAGTGCTAGGATTACAGGCGTGAGCCACTATGCCTGGCCTACTTGTCTTTTTATCCAGAAACCAATCAAGGATTATTTGTCTTGTCTCTTTGGCCTCCTTTAATCTAGAATCATCCTACCGCTTTGTTCTAACTTTCATGTCATTGACATTTCTTCAGAGTCCAGGCTAGTGGTCTTGCAGAAGGATCCTATCTTTGAAAGGAGCACAGCTCTTCAAAAAGACTTTAACATTTAGATATCTCAGTAATATAAAGGTTCTTCCCCACACATCTGCCTGTGATGATGAGATTTCAGTAAGCATCTTATGCATGGTGGATTTAATTCTGATTCTTCCGTTAAGAATGAATTCAAAGCACCCAGCTCTTCTCTCCAGTTTCCCTAATTAAATGTGGTTGCCAACTATAAAGGGGGCCCAATGAGTTTGATGTGAAGTCAAGTCAAGGTCATCTAGCTGGCCGCTGCCTACACAAAGAAGAGAGAAAATCCACTTAGGTCCGGGGCTGTTAATATAGCTTGACGCCTTTCTTGCTGCTTTATTAATTCCATTGAATATTTCATAACAGGTGACAGCTTTGCCCTTTAATTGCTGAGGGATTTTAATTTTGCACTGCTGTTTGCTGTTCAAAGTGATTTACCTTGGTTCATAAACACTTGCATTGCAAGGACTTTCTCTACAGCAAGAAAAGTAACCTTATAAGCTGTGTGATTTGAGCATACACACAAAATCACACTTTTAATTAGGCCATTACCTCCCAACATCAGGCAGTTGATATCACTTTTACCATTTTGGCCATATATGTACTTATTTTATATTTTTTATTTACATAAATTGCTTTTCTTGCCTAGATAAAAATGTTTTCCAATAAAACCTTGTATCCTTATTGATGAAAAACTGGCATTGTTTTCCATAATCAGCTGAAAAACAAATACAGTGAAAACCTTGATCCTGAGGCCTGTTGAAGGCTCTGAGCCTGAGGGCTGCTCTGTCTTGTTTAAACAGAAGATCAGCAAGAATTAAACACAGAAGAAGCCAAACTGACACTTTCGGCTTTGAGTAATGAGAGAAATTAGAGGACATTGAAAGGGGATCGATTTTCCACTCTAGTTATTTAATGTTGGCTTTGGAGTCCACTTCAAATGAACAATCTTCTGTGCCCACAAACAGGCACACACACTGCATCTTGGGAGACACTGAATTCTGTCTTTCTGTTTCAGTCATCTTTTTTATTCTTTTGAATAACATGTTCAAAGGTCAGTCCCTATGTTACATGACATGTATTTAGTATTTGGTTAGAAAACTTGGTTATCATGTCATGCCAGATGCGCTGTCCTCTGGTAAAACCCTCAGCAAGAACTGAGGTTGAACTATATTGAATTTGCCATTTTTGTAGGTTGAAAATGGTCTAATGTCAGCAATTTCATGCCATGTAGTTTAAGAGCAACCATCGTCAATATCAATGGTGTTTCTCATTTCCAAAGGACTCCCACAAACATCACCTTGCTTGGCCCTGACAATAAACTTTGGTGCAGGGTTTTGTTTTGTTTTGTTTTCTATCTTTCTTTTTTCCCTTCTTGTCATATTCATTTTACAGATGAGAAAATTCCTCCGGGGGATAAGGACATTCCCCAAGTTCAGGTAGGGTGCCAGTGGGGGCCCTGGAGCTGAAATCAGTGAGGCTGATACAGAGTTCTTGCTTTCTCCTGCAGCTTTATTTGCCTCCTAAGTTATCACTGTAAATATAACGTTAAATAAGGAATGAGATTCCAAAGTTAGCTGTGGCTATTTTCCTGCGACTCTGAGCCCTTCCGTCTGTCTTGGTCCAGCACCGTCGGGGTTCGGTAAATGTTTGCTGAGCTGGGTCACTGATTCTCGCGGTGAGGAGGGCTTACAAGTCACCATTTCCAAGCCCGTTCCCCAGGGAGGAAAGTACACATACTTATTCAGCCCAGAAGGATGGCTTGAAGATCGCTGTATTTCTCACAGTCAGAAGTTGTGCCTATTTTGTTTCTTCACTACCCTGCACAAATAAACGCCTGAGAAAAGAAAGATGGAGAAAAAGGAAGGGAGGGAGGGAAGGAAAAGAGAAGAAAGAGAGTGGGGAGTGAGGAACAAAAAAAGAGAGAGTAGGAAAGAAAAGAGGGAGGGAGAGGGAGGAGGGATGGGGGAAGGAGGAGGAAGAATAAAGAGGGAAGAAAGGAGGAGTGAAGAGCAAAAGAAGAGAAGAAGAAAACAAAGGAGGTGTGGGAGAGGGCAGCCTGGATTGCAGAATTAAATTTCCATTGTGGCTTAACTGGATTTCAATGGAAAGAAAATGAGAGTTTAGGATTCAGACAGGTGAGTATTCAATTCCCTGCTCCTCCCTTGCCTAGGTGTAACCTTGAGCAAATTACATCACCTCTCTTGGCCACAATGTTGTCGTCTTTATAAAGAAGAAAATAACACCAATTGCAAAGGCATTGGGAGAATTTGAAGAGAAAGTGAATGCGCAATGAATGCTTTGTCATTGCTGTTATTGTTCCTGTTGCCAATTGCCATTTGCCGTTGTTGGGAAGACTTAACTCCTTCTCTTTTTTTTCTTTTCTTCTTTTTTTTTTTTTTTTTTTTTTTTGAGGCCATCTCACTCTGTTGCCCAAACTGGAGAGCAGGGGTGCAATCTCGACTCACTGCAACCTCCGACTCCTGGGTTCAAGCAATCCTCTCACTGCAGCCTCCTAAGTAGCTAGGATTACAGGCATACACCACCATGCTCAGCTAATTTTTTGTATTTTTGGTAGAGATGGGGTTTCACCATGTTGGCCAGGCTGGTCTTGAACTCCTGACCTCAAGCGATCTGCCTGTCTCAGCCTCCCAAAATGCTAGGAGTACAGGTATGAGCCACTGCAGCCAGCCCCTCCTTCTTTTTTGACCTGGAAACTAACATTATACAATAACTTTACCCTTTGAACAACCTTCTCCACTTAAGGAAATTTTGACCCAAGATTTGTACACAAGGAGGAGGAAAATTAACAAGAGCCACAGAGATGGTCGCCCTGGGAACTGCAGAGAGGCCACTGAGCCAGGTGTTTCTTAGACTCCAGTCTGACAATGTTCCCCTGAAAAAATTAAACAGCGGGGATGTTCCTTTGAGCTTTAAAGGAAAAAATGCCTCTGCAGGTCTATCTGTCTTGATATAAGCTTCCCCAGGGCAGTGAGCCCAGTGTGGTGGGGGCTTGGTAAATGTTTGCTGAGCTGGACCATTGGCCAGGAAGAGAGCTTATCAGTCACCATCTCCAAGCCCCTGAAGGGCTGTCAGGAAGGAAAGGACACAAACTTACTTAGCCCAAAAGGATGACTGAAGACCACCAGCTGAGGCTTCAAGAGAAGCAATTTCAGCTCTATACAAAGGACTGATTTCTAACAACAAGGGTTTCCAAAAATCAAGTCTACTGCCTTATGACAGAATGTATCACGATTATATTGGGGCAGGCTCTAAAGCATTAGTCCTGCTCTGTCCATCACTGTAGCCATGAGCCACGCATGGTTTTCAAGCACTCGAAATGAGGCCAGTCCAAATTGCCATGTGTTCTAAGCGAAAAATATACAACAGAATTCAAAGACTTAATGTAAAAGCAGTATGCAAAATATCTCATAAATATTTTTATATTGATTACATATCAAAATGACAATATCTTAGATGTATTATGCACAAATGTACAATAAAAATTCATCTCGCCCAGCAAATCCTAACAAATATAAAGAAAAAGAATAAGATTTAACTTGAGCTTTTCAACATAAAAGTGGATGCAGGATTCCAAACAATACAAAGTCTAAAAGAGTTGGCAGCACTTGATTTTTGTTTTGCTGTATGTGTTTTGTTTTCCAAATAAAGGTGACTTTGATGAAAATCTTGGGGTGACTATTCAAATAAGAAGAGAAATGAAGTCCATAAGATTTTGAAATAAATAAAGATGACACAAACAAATGAAAAAACATTTCATGCTCGTGGATAGGAAGAATCAATATTATATAAATGGCCATACTGCACAAAGCAACTAACAGATTCAATGCTATTCCTATCAAACTACCAATGCCATTTTTCACAGATTTAGAAAAAACTATTCTAAAATTCATATGGAATCAAAAATAGAGCCAGAATAGCCCAAACAATCCTAAGCAAAAAAAAAACAAAGCCAGAGGTATCACACTACAAAATTTCAAACTATACTGAAAGCCTACTAAAACCAAAACAGCACTGCACTCGTGCAAAAACAGACACACGAACCAACGAATCAGAATAGAGAACCCAGAAATAATGCCACACTCCTCTAATGTGTGTCAACTGTCTAATCTTCCACAGAGCTGACAAAAATAAGCAATGGGAGAAAGACTCCCTATTCAGACGTGGTGTTGGGATACTGGCTATCCGTACACAGAGGAATGAAACTGAATCCCTACCTATAACTATATACAAAAATTTACTCAAGATGGATTAAAGACTTAAATGTTAGACCTCAAATTGTAAAAATCCCGGGAAATACCCTTCTTGACATCAGCCTTGGCAAATAATTTATAGCTAAGTCCTCAAAAGCAACTGCAACAAAAAACAAAAATTGACAAGTGACACCTAATTTTTTTTTTTTAAGATACAGTTTCGCTCTGTCACCCATGCTAGAGTGCAATGGTGCGATCTCGGCTCACTGCAGCCTCCCCTTCCCAGGTTCAAGGGATTCTCCTGCCTCAGCCTCCCAAGTAGCTGGGATTACAGGCGTGCGCCACCGCACCTGTAACAATACAAAATTATCCAGGTGTGGTGGGACTAGAAGAATCACTTGAACCTGGGACGGGGAGGCTGCAGTGAGCAGAGGTCGTGCCGCTGCACTCCAGCCTGGGCAAGACAGAGCAAGACTCCATCTCAAAATAAAAGAAAAAAGAAAATGTCTTTAAGGCGGGGCGCAGTAGCTCATGCCTGTAATCCCAGCACTTTGGGAGGCCAGGGCAGATGGACCGCCTGAGGTAAGGAGTTCGAGATCAGCCTGGCCAACATGGTGAAACCCCACCTCCACTAAAAATACAAAAATTAGCCAGGTGTAGTAGCAGGTGCCTATAATCCCAGCTACTCCAAAGGCTGAGGCAGTAGAATTGCTTGAACCTGGGAGGCAGAGGTGGCAGTGAGTTGGGCTCATGCCACTGCACTCCAGCCTGGGCAACAAAGCCAGACTCTGTCAAAAAAAAAAAAAACCTCCTGAGCTCAAGCAATCTGCCCACCTTGGCCTTCCAAAGTGCTAAGATTACAGGCGTGAGCCACCACACATAGCCGCCAATTTTCTTTATAGAACCAGTCACTCCCCAATGCCTCCCTCCCCAGTCTATTTTAAATGGAATCATACAATATGTGACCCTTTCTGTGTTTGGCCTCTTTCACTTAGCGTGGTGTCTCTGAGGTCGATCACATCTTAGTATGTGTCAGTACTTCACTCTTTTTTATAGTGGAATAACATTCTATCATATGGGTCGATCGCATTTTGTTTATCTATTTGTTTGTTGATGGACATGTTTCCACTTGTCATACAAGATGACAAGATATATCATCTTGTATATACAGCGTTATCAGAACACAGCCTTCTCCATTCATTCACACGCTCTCTGTGGCTTCTTCCACACTACAACAGCAGAGTCAAGTGGTTGTTATAGAGTGTAAAAAAGGTACTATCTAGTCCTTTACATAAAAAGTTTTCCAGACTAGAAACTAGAACCCTGGTCTAGTTCATCCAAGTCCCCAAACAGCTAGTTTTAGGTGAAGGAACCAAGCCAAACTACCACCTGCCCCTCCCTCCCCAAACCAAGTTCTACTCCTTGTTTCCTTGTGTTATAAATGGAACCAACGTCCTCCCATTAACCTATGCAAGAGTTCAGAAGTCATCCTTGATATCTCCCATCATCTTTCACATCCAGTCAAGCCAATTCCTGTCCACTCTACATCCTATATTTTCCTTGACTCCATCTTTTTCTTCCATCTCTCCATTCCCTACCACCACCCTAGGTTAGCCACCACCATTTTTCACCTAGATCCAGAGAACAATGCCTTACAGTGTCCTTACACTCCTACTCTTAACTTCCCCCTTCCAGCCCTCAAACTCTTCCCACAGCGCAGCCAGAATTTTTTAAAAAACAAGTATCACCATTTCGCTTCAAACTGCCCAATGACTCCCCATTGCCCTCATGATAAAGTCAAAATTCCACAACATGGTTTTAAAAATCCTGTATGGTCCAAGAGTGGTGGTTCATGCTTGTCATCTCAGCACTTTGGGAGGCCAAGGCAAGAGGATCACTTGAGGCCCGCAGTTTGAGAGACTGGCCTGGACAACATACCAAGACCCCATCTCTGCAAAATATTTAAAAATCAGCCAGGCATGTTGGACCGTGCTACTCGGGAGGCAAACTCCCAGCTACTCCCAGCTACTCGGGAGGCCAAAGCAAAGGGATCACTGGAGTCCGGGAGTTCAAGACTGCAGTGAGCTATGATTGCACAACTGTACTCCAGCATGGGCAACAGAGCAAGACATTGTCTCTATAATAAATAAATTTTTAAAAATAAAATAAAAATAAATAAATGAAACCCCTGCACCATGTGGCCACTGCTAAGGTTCAGATGGGGGATCTGTCTCCTTCTTTTTGTTTTGTTTTTGGAGACAGAGTCTTGCTCCGTCGCGCAGGCTGGAGTGCAGTGGTGCGATCTTGGTGGCTCACTTCAACCTCCGCCTCCCCAGTTAAAGCGATTCTCCCGCCTCAGCCTCCCGAGTAGCTGGGACTATAGTAGCGTCCCACGATGCCCAGCTAATTTTTTGTATTTTTAGTAGAGATGGGGTTTCACCATTTTAGCCAGGATGGCCTCAATCTCCTGACCTCATGATCTGCCTGCCTCTGCCTCCCAAAGTGCTGGGATTACAGGCGTAAGCCACCGCGCCTGGCCCTGACTCCTTCTTTCTAGAAAGAGACGCAACTGAGAAAAAGATGAGGGATGTGGGCAAATGGAGGTGCACTGCTGATGGAGTGAACTGGGTAATTCAGCCTATATGTGAGGCTGTAGTCAGACTTCTTTCAACTTTTCCATGTGAGATGAACTTCCCTATACTGGGAAGAAGGAGATCAGAAAATGGAGCAGAGACCATTTTCCCCCCACCCCCACAGGAAGGGATGGCAGTCAGTGTGGAAGGCTGGGCTTGGGTGTAGGGAGGACAAGACCTTTGATCCTCCACAGATAAAGCATGAGCAAAGAAAACTGAGAAGTTCAAGCAGTTTTGTAAAATCTCCCACCATGGAGAGCTCCATGGAGTAAGAGGTAGCATCTTTTTTAAATTTTATTACTTTTCAAAATTTTTGTGGGTACATAGTAGGTGTATCTATTTATGGGGTATATGGGGTACATGAGATGTTTTTATGCAAACATGCCATGTAGGATCTTGAAGTGTCTATGAGCATGAACTTTGAAGCCAGTCTACCAGGGTTCAAATCCTGGTGCTGCCACTGACCAGCTTTGTGACCTCAGACATCCTGCTCAACCCCTCTGTGCCTCGGCTTCGTCATCTGTCAAGAGAGGGTGATTAATGGACATACCTCTCGGTTTCTTGTAAAGTTAAACATATATCTACCTTGTGATCAACACTGGGAGAAAAACACCCAGGTGGAGGAGGAAGCAGGTTTATTTGAAAGGAAAATTATGACATCTAAGTGGGATGTGATATTCGTTTCCTGTAGCTCCTGTCACAAATTTTCAGAAACTGGTGGCTTACAACAAACCAAAAGAAATTTATTCTCCGGCCAGGCTCAGTGGCTCATACCTGTAATCCCAGCGCTTTAGAAGGCCAAGGTGGGCCGGTCACTTAAGACCCAATCACTGAAGCCCAGGATATTGAGACCAGCCTGGACAACATGGAGAGACCCTGTCTGTACCAAAAAAAAAAAAAAAAAAAATTACCCAATTGTGGTGGTGTGCACCTGTAGTCCCAGCTATTGGGAAGGATGAGGTGGAAGGACTGCTTGAGCCTGGGAGGGAGAGGCTGCAGTAAGGTGTGAAGGCACGACTGTACTCCAGCCTGGACAACAGAGCCAGACCTTGTCGAAGGAAGGACGGAAGGAAGGAAGGAAATAAAAAAAGTATTCTTTCACAGTTCTGGACGCCAGAAGCCAGAAATCAATGTGTTCCCAGGGTTGGTTCCTTCTGCAAGCTCTAAGGGGAGCGTGTGTCTCTTGCCTCTCTGCAGCTTCTGGGGGCTGCCACAGTCCTGGGTGCTCCTTGACGTGTAGGCCCCTCACTCTGATCCCTGCATCTATCGTCACCCTATCATCACCTGGTGTTCTCTTCTGCATCTTCTCCTCTTTTTTCTTTTTTTTTCAGACGGAGTCTTGCTCTGTCTCCCAGGCTGGAGTGCAGTGGCGTGATCTCGGCTCACTGCAAGCTCCGCCTCCTGGGTTCACGCCATTCTCCTGCCTCAGCCTCCTGAATAGCTGGGACTACACGCGCCTGCCACCGCACCCGGCTAATTTTTTTGTATTTTTAGTAGAGACGGGGTTTCACCGTGGTCTCGATCTCCTGACCTCGTGATCCACCTGCCTCGGCCTCCCAAAGTGCTGGGATTACAGGCGTGAGCCACCGCGCCCGGCCTCTTCTTCTCTTTTTATAAGGACACCAGTCATTGGATTTAGGGCCTACCCAGATAATCCAGGATGATCTCATCTTGAGATTCCTAATCTAACTACATCTGTAAAGCCCTTTTCTCCAAATAAAGTCCCATCCACTGGTTCTGGGTGGACATATCTTTTCGGGAGACTAACATTTAGCACACGACAGATATTCAACAGTTACCCCAGGCAGGGACTGCTGTGTTTTGCATGCTGTAGAATAGCTAAAGTTTACTAGGTGTTTGCTTTGTGGCAGACACTATGCAAACTGATTTCCACCCATTAGTTCATTTGTCCCACTCATAATTTCCTCCATCTCAGCATGTGAAAGTGTAGCTGTCCCTTCCCCAGGCCCTCAGTGCCTGCAGAACAATGATACGTGAGTGAAACCTTCCTCTACCACCATCCATTCTCCTTTGATCATTCATAATTTCATCACTTTAAAGGATAGAAGTAATAGCCCTGCTTCAAAAAAGGCAATCCTTTTATCTTCTCCGAAGCTTTTACTCAGCATCAGCGAGGGACAAGATTGCAGAACCTAACTGTGATTTGTTTCTTTAAAGTTATTTTAACAATGCTAGGTGTGGCATTTGCCTGTTTGGGTGGAGGGGGGTGGAATACAAACAAGTAAAAAAACAAACAAACAAACAAACTTGCCCAAGCTGGGGGATTTTCAACAATACTTGGTGCCGAGTAGAAGTAATAGTAATTAAAGAATAATGACAGCAGCAATCACAACTAGCATTCATTTACTGTGCATTTACTATGTGCCAAGTACTCTTATAAGCACTTTACATTTATACTCATTTCAAGCCCTCAACAACACATATGGTAGGTACTAAAATTATTCCCATTTTACAAATGAGGAAGCTGAGGCTTACTGAGGATAAGGCACCTGCCTTGAGTTACAGAGCTAGCAACGGGTGGAGCTGAGATTTAAAATCAGGAAGTCTGACTACAAGAACACTGCATTCTAGTTGGCATGTATTCTAGCATGTGTTGGAAATAATGTTCAAAATCCTAAGGAAATTGAACACTCAAACAAAGGATTTTCAGTAAAGTAATTTTACTTTTGTTTAGAGGGATGCTTCACCTTGGCCAGTCACCATGAGAGCACAACTGAACAAAGGGGCACGAGAGCCATTATTCCTGATGCAAGTCCTCCCTGTGTGCCCTTTCCCCATTGGCCGGAGTCGGGCCACACAATCTAAACTAGTCCTGGTTGGCTAAACATCTGAACTTCCTTTAGATAAGGTGGGCACGTAAGAGAGAGGGGAAAGGGGAAGGGGTGTCTGTAATGAGCTAGAGAAGCTAGTCTTTTTTTCAAATAAGGAAAGGAATGTCAGTTGGTATTAATAACACCTGGTACTCTGGCATGTCTGGGCACGTAACAAAGGCAGAAAGGAAAAAAGAAGAGAAAAGGGAAAGGGGGTTACTAGAATTAAAGAATAAAGGATTGATCAGGCTCTTTGAAGAGAAACCTCATTATATCCCACAGTTTTCCCCTTCTTTTTTTTATAATTCAGTTCCTTTGGTTGTAGGACTGAGGTTCCCATATCCTTGCAGTCTGTATCTCCTAGGGTACTTTCTCCAGTCCTTGCCTATGAGCCTCTCCATCTCAGGGCCAACACATCAAATCCTTCTCATGCTTAGAATCATTCTGATTTCACTTTCTGCTGCATGGAGCTAAATAAGACACAGCCCGTGCCCTATAGGAGCCTATAGCCCAGAGGGCAAGACCGGCAGGTTAAGGAGCACTTACAATTAGCGGGGATTATGGCCTATCATAGAGTGGGTAGGGGGGTGCACAGAGAGTCTACAGGATAGAGAAGCCAGACAGGCTCCTTGCAGATGGTGACACCAGATGTGAGGCTGGATAACCAAGAAGAGTTAGGCAGACACCAGTGCTGGCTTTCAGGCTGGAGAATCTATGCAGGGGGACCAACCCTTGAACAGACCTAGAGCCAAGACAGAAGGTAGCAAATGAATCCAACGCTGCAATGAATTAAGAATATTCCTTGGTAACACCTCTCGAGAACACAAAATAGCAAATGCTTATGTAGACCTCACTAAGTGTCTAACACAGTTCTGGGCACTTTGTATATATTCCCTCCTTTAATCCTTGCAGCACCCCCAAGAGGTCAGTGCTATTATTATCCACATTTTCAGCCTGTATGAACAGCTTCTAGTGGATGGGCCTTTTTAGGCAGCTGTCAAAGATCCCATTATGTGTTCACCACAAAGAAAACGTTGAAAGTTCAGGCCTTAGTGATTTTCCCTCCCAACGTGCAGTTCTGACACCACAGAAAATGTGTTGACATCTGTATGAGTTCGTTCTCTCATTGCTATAAAGAACTACCTGAGACTGGGTAATTTATAAAGAAAAGAGGTTTAATTGACTCACAATTCCATAGGCTGTACAGGAAGCCTGGCTAGGAGGCCTCAGAAAACTTACAATCATGGTGGAAGGCAAACGGGAAGGAGGAGCACCTTACATGACCAGGGCAGGCAGAAAAGAGAGAGCCCAAGTGTGGTCCAGAGGTCACGCTCTAACTATTCTAGCCCCCTGTGCTTCCAGCCCCACCAACAATGTCTGCTCCTTATGTTTAATTTTTACATTCTATATAGCACGAGGAAGAAACAAGGTACCTTTAGAACTGGTCTACAAGCAGATGCTGATATAGTTTAGATTTGTGTCCGCACCCAAATCTCATGTCAAATTGTGGGGAGATGCCACACACTTGTAAACAACCAGATCTCATGAGAGCTCACTCACTATCACGAAAACAGTAAGGAGGAAATCCGCCCCCATGATCCCATTACCTCCCACCAGGTCCCTCCTCCAACAATGGGGATTACAATTCGCCATGAGATTTGGCTGTGGATACAAAGCCAAACCATATCAACATCTGCTTGTAGTCCAGTTCTTTTGTTTTGTTTTGTTTTGTTTTTGAGTCAGAGTCTCATTCTGTTGCCTAGACAGGAGTGCAGTGGCACTGTCTCAGCTCAGTGCAACCTCTGCCTCCCAGGTTCAAGCGATTCTCCTGCCTCACCTCCTGAGTAGCTGGGATTACAGGCACACACCACCATGCCTGGCTAATTTTTTTGTATTTTTAGTAGAGACGGAGTTTCACCATGTTGGGCAGGCTGGTCTCGAACTCCTGACCTAATGATCCACCCGCCTGGTCCTCCCAAAGTACTGGGATTACAGGCATGAGCCATTGCGAAGCCAACCAGTTCGAAAGGTAGCTTTTTTCCTCCTTATGCTACACAGAATGTAAAAATTAAATGTAAGGAGCAGACGTTGATAGTGGGGCTGGAAGGGGGCCAGAATGGTTACAGCATGACCTCTGGGCCACACTTTGACTAGAGTTACTAATCCCAGCCCCACTGCACGACCTCAGAGAAGCAACTTTGCCTCTCTGTGCCTTGGTTTCCCATCTGGTATAATGGGGGCAATCATCAGGTTGTTGTGAGATTGAATGACTTGATGTAGTATGGCAGTGTTCAGCAAACTCTCTGTAAAAGGCAAGATACCAGGTTGCTGCAGAAGTAATTGTGGGGCCAGGCACAGTGGCTCACACCTATAGTCCCAGCACTCTGGGAGTCTGAGGCGGGTGGATCACCTGAGGTCAGGAGTTTGAGACAAGCCTGGCCAACATGGCAAAGCCCTGTCTTTACTAAAAATACAAAAATTAGCTGGGCGTGGTGGTGCGTGCCTGGAATCTCAGCTACTTGGGAGGCTGAGGCAAGAGAATCGCTTGACCCAGGAGGTGGAGGCTGCAGTGAGCCAAAATCACGCCATTGCACTCAACCCTGGGCGACAAAGTGAGACTCCACCTCAAAAAAATAAAAATAAATAAATAAAGGCTGTTCTCTTTCCACAGCTCCAAAGCTACCCAGCTGTTTTGATACTGACAAGATCCCCTAGAGAAAGGCTTTGCAGTGTCTGTCCCAGCAGTAGAGATGCCTCCATAAAGGCATAGATGGCCAGCTGTCTCAGGCCAGGTCCGCAGGAGCAGACCCTGAAACAAGGATTTCAGTGCAAGTGGGTTATTAAGGAGGGGATCCCAGGAAACATCAACAAAAGGAGTGGGAAAATGAGACAGGGAAGGTGGGACAGGCCATTGAGGATGTATATTAAGCAAAACACCCTGCGTGCAAACTGGAGCCCCATGTGACTGGGGAACTTTAGACAGAAAGTGCACAGCACATGTCAGCTTTCCATTTAAGGGTGAGGGTCTGCAGTGTGATCTACCAACTCCCAGCCCCGCTTGGCTAAGGGCTGCTTCTACAGGTGTCAATGTTCTGACACTTCCAGCTTTCCCCATATGCAGATAGATCATGCTATTAGCCTGAAAGTCCCTACAGATAGAAGGCCAAGAAGATGAAGGCACATCAGGGTAGATGCTGAAGAATGAGCAGAGGAACTGATAACCTTTGCCACACCAGCAACGGGAAGACAATCTAGTGGTCAACTGGTCCACCTCTTAATAGGTATAGAAGAGGATATGTGGTCTATTTTGGACTGAGCACTGATTCAGGCAACCGTGAGCTGTGATTTTCTTTTTCTGTCTGTTTGGTGTTTTTGGTTTTTTGTTTTTTTTTAGACAAAGTGTCTCTTTGTTGCCCAGCCAGGAATCACAATCTCAGCTCACTGCAACCTCCACCTCCCAGGATTCTTGTGCCTCAGCCACCAAAGTAGCTGGGACTACAGGCACCCGCCACCACACCTGACTCATTTTTGTATTTTTTTAGTAGAGACGGGGTTTCACCGTGTTGGCCAGGCTGGTCTTGAACTCCTGACCTCAAGTGATCGGCCTGCCTCAACCTCCCAAAGTGCTGGGATTACAAGCATGAGTCACCACGCCTGGCCGCTGTGATTTCCAAACCCTATTTGCTTGATTTTAAGACACCATTGCCTGTAAGACTCACCTTGGATATAATAACAGCTTTTCCAGACTTTAAAAAAACCCACTACATGAAGTGAATACAAAAAGCATTCTAATTTCAGATATGTTAAAAAGTTTAAAAGAAAGCATCTCCAACTCTATACAATATGGCTTTGTCCCGCTGTCCCTATAAGAGCGCTCGTACCCTTCTGACCCTCCGTCCCAATTTGGGCTTAGAAAATAGAGTTATTTTGTTTGAAAATCTGTTCTGGTTCTGAAGTTCTGTGATTTTCTCTTTCCTTGCAGCATCTTCGTCATGGCAACACAATGCCCATTTGCATTTCAAAAACTACCCCTGCCTACTTCACACCTTAAAACAAGAATCGAGATCCCACCTTAATATTTAAAAATAGGCAACTTCAGCCCTTTAGTGTCCAGGTATCCTTTTTTTAGGCGACAAAAGGAGCCACAGTTTCTTGTTCACCATGTCAGCATCTTTAAAATGCACATTTATTCATTAGATGCATTAGGCACTGGCTAATTTTGTTAAAAGGAGAAATAAGAACTAACATTTATTAACGGACTGCTACCCCCAGACACTGCACGAACGGCTATAGATGTAGCACTTCATGCAATCCCCACCGCTGATCCCTGAACAAAAGAAACTACATCATAGCCGGGTTAAGTCACTTGACCAAAGCCACATAGCTGGCACGTTGCAAAGCTGAGATAATGCTGGCAAAATTATCTACCATCATACCTTGTATCTTCTCAGGGCTTAATAAATACAAAGGACAAACACAGCCAGAAAACAGAGAGGGAGGAGGTAAAGGGTGTGAGAAGGAATAAAAAAGAGTAGAATTCCATCCTCAAAAGATTATCCACCCCCTAGTGTTGGACCACCTGGTGTTGCTAAGAAACAAGAACATGAACATTCTGCTCTCCAATTCCTAAAGATAGAGACTGGACTGCCCCAAGAAAAGAGGAAGCAACTTTCCTTTTCCTTTGCTTTATCCATCTTTTGTCCTCTTAAATATTCTCTAGCCAACATCAGCCAGCCAAATCCCTTCATTGTGAGAGTTTTTTTTTTAATCTGCTCTCAGTCCATTTAATTTAGCAAGTCACTTTTTATTACTATTTTCCTTTCTCCTTCACTCTGGAAAAGTTTTAGGGAAGAGTAAATCTGGCTTCTCTATAATCCTACATTAATCTTTCAGACTTTGTTTTCCCACTGTGGGATAATAAAACCAACAGCTATACATTAAACTGCCTGAACACAGCTGTCAGAGAGGCATGGTCTGTACAGGGCCAAATGAGGAGGCTCCAGGCTGCCCAAGCCCCTAGCATCTGTGCAATCCCCTGTCATAATTCCACCCCTCAAGATTCATTCCGTTGGCTATTCAAATGCCATCTGTAAAATCACATGATCCTGGGAGAAGTGACACATACCTAATATATAGGGATTCTTAACCTTTTCATGGTTTAAGAATGAAGGAGGTGGGTGGATCACCTGAGGTCAGGGGTTTGAGACCAGCCTTGCCAACATGGTGAAACCCCATCTCTACTAAAAATACAAAAATTACACAGGTGTGGTGGTGGGCGTCTATAATATAATCCCAGCTACTCAGGAGGCTGAGGCAGGAGAATAGCTTGAACCTGGGGGGCAGAGGTTGCTGCAGTGAGCTGAGATCATGCCCCTTCACTCCAGCCTGAACCAAAGAGAAAAACTCCATCTTAAAAAAAAAAAAAAGAATGAAGGTTTGGACCCGAGAGGGAGAACCACTGTTTGAATCTGCTATCAGCTGATACCTTGGGAAGTAAGCCAAGGGAAAAGGATTATCTCAAATTTGACTGAAAGTCAGCTGATTGTAGACCTTACGTAGCCACATCTACAAAATCCCTTCAAAGTAACACCTAGATTCGTGTTTGACTGAATAACTGGTAACTGCAGCCTAGCCAGGTTAACACATTAAACTATCACATATTGTTGTTGTTTATTTTCTTTTATTTTTTTCTTTTTAGGGACAGTGTCTCATGCTGTTGTCCAGGCTGAAGTGCACTGGCACAATCACAGCTCACTGCAGTATCAACCTCCCAGACTCAAGTGATCCTTCCGCCTCAGCATCCTGAGTAGCTGGGACTACAGGTGCACATCACCATGTCCTGCCAATTTCATTTAAAGTTTTTTGTAGAGATCGGGGTTGGGGGGTGCAGGTGCAGGTCTTGCCATTTTTCCCAGGATGGTCTCAAACTCCTGCGCTCGAGTGATCCTCCCACCTCAGCCTCCCAAAGTGCTGGGATTACAGGTGTGAGCCACCATGGCTGGCCCCTGTTTATTTTTTTCTAAGGCAGGGAAGTAAACAAAAAGGGGGAGTGGTCAGATGTGAAGCCCAAGATCACACCAAGAACTGGATGTTAAGAGTCATATCTCAGGCCGGGCTCAATGGTTCATGCCTGTAATCCCAGCACTTTGGAAGGCCGAGGCAGGTGGATCACCTGAGGTCAGGAGTTTGAGACCAGCCTGGCCAACATGGTGGAACCCTGTCTCTACTAAAATATACAAAAATTAGCCGGGCGTGGTAGTGGGTGCCTGTAATCCCAGCTCCTTGGGAGGCTGAAGCAGGAGAATCTGGGAGACAGAGGTTGCAGTGAGCCAAGATCGTGCCACTGCACTCCAGCCAGGGTGACAGAGTGAGACTGTCTCAAAAAAAAAGAAAAAGAGAAGAGCCATATGTCAAATGCTTTAGCTAAGCTAAGGCTAAGTGTGCTTTAGCCTCTACACCTCACTAATCAGATCCCTCCAGGGCTGAGTGGAGGTCGTTGGAGGTTGGCTGTCAGATGCAAAAATCCTGCCACTGCTGCTAAGACTGTGAGCTCTTATCCCCTCCCACCACCTGGGAATAACCTGGTCTGCTCCTTGACCTTCCTACAGGGGCAAGGCCTAGTAGGACACAGCCTAACAGCCTAAGAGAACTCAGGTCTCCAGTGAGGTCCCCAGGGGAGTGCTGGTCAAAATCAGTTTAATCACTATTTAGGAAAGGCCCCTAACCCTGATTTGGGGAAGGTCATGCCTCAATTGAACTGTCACACTGGGCCAACTCCTTGGTCCAACCAGACAGAACACTGGTGGACACATCATGGAAAAATCTGGTGTCAGCTTCAGTAGACTCATTGGACCATCCACAGTGAGGAATAGGGTTAGATCGATCAGGGTCCCAGCAGGAAATTAGCTCGCCACTCCAGTGGGGTGAGATCAACTTGAGCTGAGATGAATAAAGAATTATTTACAAGGAAAAAATGTGCAGGGTGTTGGAAAATCTCCAAGGACAGTGCAGTAATCTGAGGCTTGTGGCAGTGGAGCAGTTACCCTCTTAGGCCTGGAGGGGTGAGGAGGAGGGAGCAATTATCGGAATCTGGACACAGACAAAGCTGTGAGTGCAGGGTCATAAAGCAGGAGCAAAGACCCTCAGTCAAGGGATGCAACTGACCCCAGTCGACCCTGCGAAGAGGGAACAAAGAGAATAAATATCTTGACCTCGTTCCTTCACTCCTACCTCCTGACAATGCTCCCCAGCCCAACCCAACCCAAGCCCTAAGATCAAGGGAACCCTTTGATGTGGTTCATACAGGTCAGCCTCTGAGGGCACAGAGCAGGAGGACAGGGTGGAGTGGACCTAGAGGTACACACAGAGGCACAGTGTCTGACACTGGCCAAATCCTCCCTTAAGCACTTTCATTCACTTAATGTAGTGTAGTTTAGTTGATCCTAACAATTAACACATAAGGCAGGTAATGTTATTGTTCCCATTTTACAGATGAGAAAGATGAGCCTCAGAGGGATAAAGTTGCCTGTGCAGGGCCACACAACTGGGAAATGTGAACCCAGTTCTTCTCTCCTCTTGGCTATTTCCCAGGCTGGCCTAAAAGAGGCTGGAATGAATGTGTCCCCAGAAACCTGAATACCTCTCTGGTTTGTCAGGATCCAGCCAGGACTGATGGTGCTTTAAAACACTGAAGTGTAGTACTACCGAAGGGACTTCAAGAAAACCTGCATACCAGGCTGGGTGCGGCGGTTCACGCCTGTAATCCCAGCACTTTGGGAGGCTGAGGCAGGCAGATCACTTGAGGTCAGGAGTTCGAGAACAGCCTAGCCAACATGATGAAACCCCGTCTCTACTAAAAATACAAAAAGTAGCTGGGCATGGTGGCTGTGCCTGTAATCCCAGCTACTCGAGAGGCTGAGGCAGGAGGATCGCTTGAACCCGGGAGACAGAGGCTGCAGTGAGCTGAGATCACGACACTGCACTCCAGCCTGGGTGACAGAGAGAAACTCTGTCTCAAAAATAAATAAATAAATAAATAAAACGTGCATAACATTTTCCAACGGGTAATATAGGTTTGGTTCTAACTGATGTCATTATCACCAATTATTAAGCAGAGATGGTCCCTAGCAAGTGTGTCTCAGGAGCACCATGGAGTCAACTGAGCCTTCACCAATTGGCCCAAGTGTCCCCCCAGGGATAGGGTGAGTGAACAAAGCCCACCCAGCCATCTCTCACCGTTTGGGACTCTGTCCTAGCAAGGGACAAGCGGCTGACATGAAAATACCCCCTTCCCTCTGTCCTCTCCCTAAACCAACATCCCTACCTTCAGCCTCCAAGTGGGGCCAAGATTATGCCCACCCAGGATGAGGGAGCAGGATGGCTTCCTGCCCTCAACCGTCAGCAGCCACAAATCATTACCTGGGACCTATTTGGGGCAACTCATCCCCGGCTAGGACGCCGCAAATGCCCAGATGATGAACACTGATTGCGGTCGAGAGCAGCCCCAGTAAACTGGACACCCCTCAAATATGAGTAGATTCCTTTTCCTAAGGGGTCACCCCAGGGAGGGAGGTGACATGTTCAGGGACAGCAGATACACATCATGATCATTCTTCCTCTGGGGCTCAGAAAGAGCTCAGTAGTTCATCAGGTTCACAGCAATCAGGCCCATGGTGGCTGAATTTTTTTTTTTTTTTTTTTTTTTGAGATGGAGTCTCGCCCTATCACCCAGGCTGGAATGCACTGGTACGATCTTGGCTCACTGCAACCTCCACCTCCTGGGTTCAAGCAATTCTTGTGCCTTAGCCTCCCAAGTAGCTGGGACTACAGGCGCCTGCCACCACACCCAGCTAATTTTTGTATTTTTAGTAGAGATGGGGTTTCACTATATTGGCCAGGCTGGTTTCAAACTCCTGGCCTCAAGTGATCCACCCACCTCGGCCTCCCAAAGTGCTGGGATTACAGGCATGAGCTACCATGCCCGGCCAAGGCTGATCATTTATTTGAGGGCAAAGGAGAGAGGCTATGGTGGGTTGGGGCTAAGCTAGGCACTGGGGATACAATGGGGACACAGGCCCTGCCCTCCTGAAGCTTCTAATCCAGAAGAGGAGATGGGTATTAATTGGATATCATGCCAAAGGGTGAGATGTTGCAAAGGGAGATGAGCATTGTGCAGAGAAAACATGAATGGAAAACCTACCAAGATTAGAGGGTAGGGAGGGCTTCCATGAGGAGGTGATGTTTAGATGGAGATTGAAAGGACAAGCTGGAGTTGACTCAGTAGGGACAGGGGGGCTGCAGCAGAGGGGGTAGGCCAGGGAGTAGGACAGATGCTACCCACATACCAAGAGCTACCATTCATGGGCATCGGCTCCATGAGAAGGAACGCAGGCAGCTTCTAGGAGCAAAGACCAGCCCCCAGCTGGAAACAGGCACCTCAGTCCTACAATCACAAGGAACTGAAATCAGCCAACAACCTGAACAAGCCTGGAAGTGAATTCATTCCTGGAGCCAACCAAATGGAACGTGGCCCTGCTGACCCCCTGATTTTGACCTCATGAGGCTGTAAGCAGAGGACACAGCTGAGCCAGGCTGTACCTGGTCTTCTGACCTTCAGAACTCTGACATAACAAATGCACATTTTTTAAGTTGCTCCATTCGTGAAAACTGGTTACAGCAGCAAAGGAACATGTATACGCTTCCCATACTGTGAGAAGCCCAAGTCATATGGAGAGGCCTGAAGGATGAGGCCCTGTGCTGAGAGAGAAGCCAGGGAGCCCTGTGGCCCTGAACCTAGGGATGAAGAAGACCCCTGGGATGTACTGCCCTGCCGAGTCTTCAGATGAGTCCAGCCCCCGCTGCAACTGACCCACAGCTGCAAGAGGGACTCCAAGCCAGAACCACCCCCCTGAACCCACTCAACCCACACAAGTGTGGGAGAGAATGACCCACTGGGATTTTAAGCCACTAAGTTTCACAGCAGCCATAGATAACCAGAAGTGGCTGTTATGAAGATTAAATTAGAGTTAATACCCTAAAGCACATAGAACAGCAAATACTCCGTAAATGTCAGCAAATACCTTTTACTATGATCATTCCCACTTGGCAAGTGAGAAAATCAGGACTCAGAGAGGGATGCGCAGAGCTGGAGGGCAGCACAGCTGGGATCCCAGCCTCATGTGTGCCTGACTCTAGATCCCTGTTCCTCCCATGGCACTGAGCTGGCTTCTAACTCTTTGCGCCTGCTAGAAGGGAAGGTTGTACTTCTCCCATGGCAGTGGGCTTCCATGCTGCCAGGACAATTAAAGAATCTGCCCATATCTGACACAGGCTTCCTGCAACCGGTGACCAAGGTGCAGGAGGCTGACAAACGCCCCACCAGGACTCTTATGTCATTAGATTCTCATTTCCTCTTCCAGGCAGCTTCAGGGAAAGGTAGACCAGGCATGAAGGGTGCAGCTAGCAAGGACGGTCCCTGCTCCTCAGCCCTGACTCCCACTACCCCATCTCTGCACCCCAAGAGCCCCGTATAGGAAGCTGTTGTCCCTCGGCCAGCACAGCACCAGCACTGGAGGTTGCCCAGCTGGTGGCTTTGAGCCCTGAGGGCAATTCATCACGTCTACAGGATTCATTTCCATGAGAGTCTGCTGCATCCAGCCTCCTGAACAGAATAGCAATAACCAGGTGCCATCACCGGAAACTGAAACCCGTGCAGCTGACACAGTCCAGAGTCTGCCGCTCCCCAGCTGTGGGACACAGGGCAGGCCCCTTCTCTCCCATAAAACAGAGCCAAAAAACATAGCAAGGAAAGAAATATTCTTTGTTTCTCCTTTTCTCTCCACCCTCCTCTTCCTATCATCCCTCTCCTCTCATTCCTTTCTCTCTTTATTTGTTCCCTTATTCTCTGAGAGCACCAGAGGAAAGGCACGGAGAGCTAGGCTTCCTTCCCTGTCCCCAGTGCTTGTTTCTGCTCCCTCTGCCCTCCAGCCATGCTCAGGACCTGGCTGATCATAAGAACTTGCTGGCCACACTCAGGCCATGGCTGGGATTCCATGACAGCAAATGTCCCCACCGCAGAGACCTCAGAAGTGAGGTTAGAGAAGGAACCACGGACCACGATGTGAAATCTCCTCCCGGCTCTGTCTGGTGACTCTTAAGGTCCCCTTTCTATCCCTGCTTCTGTGTCTAGATCCAGAGAATGAAGACAGGACTTGAATTTTCCACAGGACAGTGGATGAAGAACTGATATGTGGAGATATTAAGTAACATCCCTGTGCTCTTGCAGTTAATCGGTGGTGGGCAGGAATTATCAAACCATTCTGTTCTCCCACCTACCACCCTCCTCCTCCCTCCACCCAGCATTAGATCTGGGCCTTCTCTCCATTCTGTGTTCTGTCAGGGGCCTAAAGATGAGGAATAAACTGTTGGATCCATAGAGACCTTCTCAGATGTGTCCTTGCAGGTCTGGCTTCTCCTCTGGGATGATCACAATGACAATGACATTAAAAAAAAAAAAAAAAAAAAAAAACCATGCACAGGAGGAAACACAGTGGTCTAGAGAGAGTGGCAGAGAAAGTCTATAGGCGGCTGGGTGCAGTGGCTCACACCTGTAATCCCAGCATTTTGGGAGGCTGAGGTTCGCACATCACCTGAGATCAGGAGTTTGAGACCAGCCTGGACAACATGGTGAAACCCTGTCTCTACTAAAAATACAAAAATTAGCCAGGCGTGGTGGTGCACACTATAGTCCCAGCTACTTGGGAGGCTGAGGCAAGAGAATCGCCTGAATCCAGGAGGCAGAGGTTGCACTGAGCCGAGATCGTGCCACTGCACTCCAGCCTGGGCGACAGAGCAAGACTCCATCTCAGAAAAACAAAAACAAACAAAAAAAAAAACTCAGGTCTACCCAACTCCAAAGCCACCGCCCCAGCCTCCGCCCTACTGAGGGCCGCACACCAACCTCCTTTCAAAGCCTGCATTCCCTGATGCTGCTGGAGGCCTAGAAATTTACCCCAAAGCTGGGAGATTTATGCAGCTAATTTCCATTAGGACTAACGGAAGAAAGAAAAGGCCATTCTTCTTGTAATTAGAAGAGAATTCAATCTTCACAGCCAATGCGTCTAATATCTCAGCTTATGTAACAAAAGAAAGAGAATGCAAATGGAGATAATTAGGGGACAGAAAAAACCATTTGGATTACTGGCTGCAGAAGAGATGGGGTGAAGGTACAATTGGGATGGAAATAGTTCTCCGCAGCCAGTCAGGGTGGACTTTAAATGCCCGTCGTCATCAACGCCAGCGCTTGGAGAGGCTACAGAGTGGCAGTTCTGCACATCACTTACAATATCTCCTAACACAAAGGGAATTGTGGAGGAGGGACTATGATTACGCCCATTTCAGAGATAAAGAACTAAGGTTCTGAAAAGCAATATGCCTCACCAATTATCACAAAATGCATCCCATCACTCAGCCTCTATCTAACAGGCACCTACTTTATGCCAGGCACATAGACAATAGCTCCTCAGCAGCCCACGATGATCCAGGATCCAAACCCATGTCTGTTTCACACCAAATCCACTTCCCTTCAGAGCAGAAACTTGTTCAATACTTGCCAAATGAATGAATTCCTTCAAAGTTTTTATTCTGCTGCTATTTCTTTGCTGCTGGCAAGAGTTCCCAGCAGAGGGGCATTGGGATGAAACATCACAAGCAGCCGGGGCCTTGCCAGCTCCCATCAGTTCCCTGTGCCTCTGAGACAGGCTGCTTCTGCTGGAGCCAGGCTTCAGGTCTTGTCCTGCAGCCCCAGTGAGCCCCCAATGGTGGCCTGTGTTCAGCAATTACAAAAGGTATGAACTAATGAAGTATTGATTCTTGTTTTTAAAGCAGCAAAAATTGCAGGTATTGCAGCAAAGTGCAGCCAAGGAGACGGGGAGTGAAGAGTGAAAACACAGCCCCTCAAGATCCCCCAGCTCTGCCAGTCCTCTGCTTTGCTCCCAGGGACAAGAACGAGGAGCCAGAAGCTGGAAGAGAAGGGGCACAACATACAGGCAGGTGACACACTGTGCCATTGGCATGCCTTGCCTCCTGGGGCCTCTGCAACAGTCCTGGGGCAGAGCTACTGATGCTATTGTACAGATGAGAAAACCAGTGTTCAGAAAGGGTAGGTCCCTTGCCCACCGTCACACAGCCACTGAGTGACACAATTGGAAATTAAGTTTTTATAACTATAGAACTTGGGTTGTTGGCTTTGCACTAAAAGAAACCCTAAAATACAGACTCTTAGAAGAACTTAATAAACACACCATGCTAAAGAGGCTGTTTTTGTAGTTGTTGTTGTTTCCTTGTTTGTTTGTTTTTTGACGGAGTTTTGCTCTTGTTGCCCAGGCTGGAATGCAATGGCACAATCTTGGCTCACTGCAACCTCTGCCTCCCAGGTTCAAGCGATTCTGCTACCTCAGCCTCCCAAGTAGCTGGGATTACAGGCGCCTGCCACCACGCCTGGCTAAATTTTGTATTTTTAGTACAGATGGGGTTACACCATGTTGGCCAGGCTGATCTCGATCTCCTGACCTCAGGTGATCCACCCGCCTCGGCCTCCAAAGTGCTGGGATTACAGGCATGAGCCACTGTGCCAGGCCAAGGAAACTTTTCTATCCTGCTTTCTATGTTTATAAGAGTAGGTGGACTGCTGGGTGCAGTGGCTCAAGCCTATAATCCTAACACTTTGGGAGGCCAAGGCAGGCGAATCACTTGAGCCCAGGAATTCAAGTCCAGCCTGGGAAACACGGCAAAACCCTGTCTCTAACAAAAATACAAAACAAATTAGCCAGGCTTGGTGGTGCGTGCCTGTGGTCCCAGCTACTGGGGAGGCTGAGGTGGAGGACCGCTTGAGCCTGGGAGGCGGAGGCTGCAGTGAGCTGAGACTGCACCACTGTTCTCCAGCCTGGGTGACATAGTGAAACTCTGTCTCAAAAAAAAAAAAAAAAAAAAAAAAAAAAAAAAAAAAAACCGGGCTGTAACTGCAAAACATTCTCCTTCTGTACACGGTATGAACTAGACATCACACCTCCATTTTTGCACAGAAACAATTCCATTCCACTTCTGAGACAGTGGAAGTCCATTAAGGAAGCCATTAAGGAGTCTCTGACAGAGTGACCTAAAAGCACCAATTTCCCCAGGGGTCACTCTCCTGGAGCGACCCAAGGGCCTGGAGGGGCATCTTAGTCCCACACGGCACGTTTAAGCTCAATCAAATAATTTGGCACAGCCATTCTTCCAGGCACCTCCTTCTGATGGGCAGGCTGTTTCTCAGGACTGTGAGTTTGCATTTTCTACATGAAAGGTGTTATTGTTCATCCCTTCTCAGCTCTGAAATGTCTCAAAAATCTGAAAAGACATTTTCTTTTTTTTTGAGACAGAATTGTTGCCCAGGCTGGAGTGCAGTGGCGCCATCTCGGCTCACTGCAACCTCCGCCTCCTGGGTTCAAGTGATTCTCCTGCCTCAGCCTCCCAAGTAGCTGGGATTACAGGCATATGCCCCCACGCCCAGCTACTCTCATATTTTTAGTAGAGATGGGGTTTCTCCTTGTTGGTCAGGCTGGTCTCAAACTCCCGACCTCAGGTAATCCACCCACCTTGGCCTCCCAAGGCACTGGGATTACAGGTGTGAGACACCACACCTGACCTGAAAAGACATTTTCTTGGGAGGATCAGAAAATAATTTTGTTTCTAACTTCACAGAGTTTTCTGGGTTTATTTTTTATTTTATTTATTTTTAAGACAGTATCTCACTCTGTGGCCCAGGCTGGAGTGCAGTGGCGCAATGTCAGTTTACTGCAACCTCCACTTCCTGGGTTCAAGCGATCCTCCCACTTCAGCCTCCCAAGTAGCTGTGACTACAGGCACACCACCATACCTGGCTAACTTCTGGATTTTGTTGTTATTGTTGTTGTTGTTGTTGTTTCGTAGAGATGGGGTTTTGCCATGTTGCCCAGCCCACTCTTGAACTCCTGAGCTCGAGCAATCCTCCACCATGGTCCTCCCAAAGCCCTGAAATCACAGGCAATGAGCCACCATGCCCAAACTCACAGAGTTTTCTATAAGCCTAATTGTATTCACTTGTGTTCACCCAACCTTCCTTCTACACACAAACTTCCAGATGCTGAAAGAGCTACCTGTAACGAACATCGACTGTGTGCTAAAGGTTTTATGGTAACAGTTTCGTTGAATCTGCAAAACAGCCCCATGAGGTCCATGCTATTATCATCACCCCACTGTGGAAACAGGAAGACCGAGACCTAGAGAAGTCCTATATCACCAGGTCAACCTAGCAGGAAGCTGGCATCTGAGCCCAGAGCTCAAGGTCGTAATCATTATACTGTATGACCTCCTTGCTTTTCTCACTCAAAACCTTCAGGGCCTTAAAGGAAGCTACCATCAAGGGCAGTTTATGCTGGAACCAAAAATGGTGGCCAGGGTTCTATGCTGAGGATCAGGGAGTCCAGAATCAGGAACCAGCCTCGCTTGAGTTTACCATGTAATTGGAGACAAGCCACCAGCTCCCATTCTGCATCCCCATCAGGTTCTCACATGTAGCCCCCGTTACTTGTCCACCCTCATCTCCTGCTTCTCTCTACCTTCTTCTTACATGCCAGAAACAGCTAACTGCTCCTAGCTCCCTGTGTCCACTAAATTCCTTGTGCTATAGTGCCTTGGCCCAAGTAGTTCCTGTCACCTCCCATGCCTTTCCTACGTTCTCTACCTGAACTCATTTTTCAAGTCTCTGCTACGAGGTCACTGTCGAGAGCTACTCAGAATCTTGAGGAGGTCTAATTTTAAAACAGAATTGGAAATGCATCATTGCAGGTAGAAGACAGAAAATTGGGGATGGGACAGGTGCAGTGGCTCATGCCTGTAAGCTCAACACTGTGAGAGGCTGAGGTGAGAAGATTGCTTGAGGCCAAGAGTTCAAGACCAGCCTGGGCAACACAGTTAAACCCTCTAAATAAAAAAATAAAAAATTAAAAAAATTAAAAATTAAATAAAAAATAAAAATTAGGCCAGGCACAGTGGCTCATGCCTGTAATCCCAGCACTCGCCAAGGTGGGCGAATCATCTGAGGTCTGGAGTTCGAGACCAGTCTGGCCAACATGGTGAAACCCCATCTCTATTGAAAATACAAAAAAAGTTAGCCCAGTGTGGTGGCTCATGACTATAATCCCAGCTACTCAGGAAGCTGAGGGAAGAGAATCGTTTGAACCCAGGAGGCGGAGGCTGCAGTGAGCCGAGATCGCACCACTGCATTCCAGCATTGGTGACACAGTGAGACTCTGTCTCAAAAATAAATAAACACATACATACATACATACAAAATAAAAATGAGTGCATATTCTCCCTCCACAAAGCAAAACATCTTGTTAGGACATAGATTTGTTTGGGTTGTCTATTGCCAAGTGGCCAACTATTCCAAAACTTAATGGCTTAATACAACAGTGCTTTATTTTACTCACGAATTTATAGGTTGAGTAGGGCTCAGTGAAAACAGCTCATCTCCATTCCAGGTGGCATGCACTGGGGTAGCTAGATGGAGAACTAAATCAACTCGTACGGCTGGCAAGTTGGTGCTGTCTATCAGCTGGGACCTCAGCCAGGGCTATGGGCTGGGGACCTCAGTCTTCCTCACATGGGCCTCTCCACAGGACGTCTGGGCTTCCTCACAGCATGGTGGCTGGCCTCCAACACGGAGCACAAGGCAGATGTGCATGGCATTTTTATTAGCTAGCCTCAGAAGTCACATACCATCACTTCTACGTTCAGTTGGTCAAGACAGTCCCCAAGACCCAATCAGATTCACAGGGAGGGCACAAAATTTACAACTCATTGGGGATGCCAAGGCCATAGCACCACATGTGCAACAGGAGACCTTATTGTAATCATCTATGGAAAATACAATCTGCCACAATTTGCACGTGGCTTTTCATAACCTCCAGCTAATTGTTTTAGGATTTCTCATTATTTCCCACACCCTCTGAGAGGAGCCAATGCCAGAAAGAAGCAACATCCAGGTGACCCAGAATATTGGATGCACAATGGTGAACTTCCTGATGTCTCAGGGAATATCAAAGGCTACGGCAAAGCCCCAGGCAAGATAAGATCAAAAGCCTTTCCTTCTGCCTTTTTTGTTTTGTGGGTTGCCATAGTGATGGCAAGGGTAAAATTTGAGAGGCAACTGTAGACATTATCATGATAGTGGCTCTTACAAAATCTGCACCTAAGTTCAACACACACACACACACACACACACACACCACACACACACGGGATCAGGGCATGTAGAACCAAGTATTGCAAGGACTGGTACCCAAAAAAAATTAACCACGTTTTCTAAAATTCTGCTGGTTGTAATGCCTCTGTCTTTTTAGCTGATCTTGACACCCCAAAGAGATACAGCTACTAGGACGGTAGGCTCCCTGGGAATTCTTCTCTGCTCCTTCACATAAAGCTGTGTTCTGCCTCTCAGCTTCCATAACCAGCTTGTTCTTTTCCTTGTCACAGCCTATATTGGTCTGCACTCTAATCAGCTATGCACCTGTCTGTCTCCTTCATGGGATGGAGATGACTTCAGAAAAGGGATCCCCATCATGTAGCACAATGCCTAGTCACACAGCAGGTGCTCAACAGATGTTGTGAAACTGACTTAACCATCTCTAGCTCTTTCTTCCCGCAGTGCATTTGTCAACTTAGCGTCTTCATTGTTTTGGATCCTTGAGGGACACTGAACTGCTGTGAAGGGAGTGAGTGCTGTGGTACACATGCTAATTCAACTTTGCCCTATTGTTGGACGGTGGAATGATTTCCTTTTTTTCCCATTGTAAATAACACTATGATGAGATATGGATGAATAAAACCTTATCTGCATTTCAGATTATTCCCTAAGGCTCACTTCCAAGTTTGGAAACTACTGGATGAAAGGATAGAGACATGCTGAAGGCTCTTGATTCAAGCCAGAAAATTGTTCTTCAAAAAGACAGCAATTTGCATTCTGTAGCTGCATTTTAACATGACAGTGATACTAACAGTAATAATATCAGTAATAATAACAGCAATGTAATATAGTACCCACCAAGTGCCATATACCCTTCTAAGCTCTTGATATTAATTATCTCAGTTAATCCTCTTAACAGTCCTATAAATAAAGCATGATTATTATCTCCATTTTTAGATAGGGAAACAGGGACAAAAATTGTCCTTGCCCAGAGACACACAACCAAGATGTCAGACCAAGCTACAAACCCAAAAAGCCCTAAGACAGAAGCATGACAGCCTCATCGCCTTCCTTCCTCACGATGGTTAAAGAGAAAGCAGGTCAGACATCCCTTCCATAACTCACATAAGGCCATTAAGCAATCTTCCATCTTCCATTTCTGCAAAGCCAATTGGGTGCCACCAGTGAATGTTGGCCCTGAGCCTTAGGTTACGTTCCCTAGAGGCAGAGTCTGAGATGGGAATTGGAGAGTGTGATCTGTTGAGGAACGGTTCTCGAGAGAAGTGAGAGGGAAGCAGGAAGGGACAGTGGAAGAAGTGAGCAAGGATATGGCTTCAGGTCAAGTTCACCTGGCCTGATCCTGGTGGGGGTTTTGCAGCAGTAATCAAATGACACGGGCTGAGCACCGTATCTCACGTCTTTAATCCTAGCACTTTGGGAAACCATGGTAGGAGGATTGCTTAAGGCCAGGAGTTTGAGATCAGCCTAGGCAACATAGTGAGACCCTCCCTATCTCTACAAAAAAAAAAAACAAAATAGATAAAAAAAGAAATTACTCACCGATAGTCCTAGCTACTCAGGAGTCTGAGGCAGGAGAATCACTTGAGCCCAGGAGCTCCACGCTGCAGTGAGCTATGATGCACACCACTGCACTCCAGCCTGGGCAATAGAGCAAGATCCTGTCTCTAAAAAAACACAAACAAAAACAATGACAGGGACCTCCCCAGTTTGACTCAGAGGTCCAACCTTTATACCTAGGGTGTCAGTCATTGGCTGAGTGCTGTCCCTGCAGATGACGGAGTATGACTTCCCAAGGTGAGGTGGCTCCTGTCAGGAAAGCGCAGTTCCCTGGAGACAATTCCCTGGACAGCTGTGAGCTCTTAGCAGCCAACATGCACAGCAGCTTGAAGATGGATTTCCCAGCTGATGAAGGGGAGCCTGGCAGGGCACCAGCAGAATCTACTGTACCTTCCATGCTTCCTACATAAACCAATAACCTAAACTCAATCATCCCAAATGGTTTTTCTTCCCCTCTCTGAGTTGCACCATAGACACATTGCTAAATGAGACTTCCCTATAAGTGAAATGGGAAAGTTCCCTGACTTCCCTCATAGGACGTGCAACTGGGGTGTGGCTTGTCTGTTCAGCCGCCATGCACGCTCAAACCCCTTATGGGAAGGGGAGCACACAAATGGGCAGGTGCAGGAGCCAGGGCAAACACCCCTAGGCTACTGCCCCATGGCAGCGTCCAGGGTTCAGTGTCTGCGACTCCCAAAGCCCAAGAGGGCGTGTGTTACAGTCCACTCTTTTAGCTTGCTGTCCGCAGGTCACTTAATTGTTAACCAGCTCAGGGGACCCTCTGCCTTTTTCCAAGGGTAGAAGGCCAGTGTAACAGCTTTCTCTATCCCGAGCTCTTGTCTGGCATCCAGGAAAAATGAGGTCACACATGAACTTGAAGGATGAATACGGGGGTTTTATTGAGTGGTGGAGGTGACTCAGTGGGATGAATGGGGAGCTGGAAAGGGGATGGAGTGGGAAGATGATTGCCCCCTGGAGTTTGGCCGTGCAGTAGCAGATCCCCTCTCTGACCATCCCCAGCTGAACACCTGTCAGCATTCAGACTCCTTCTCTTCTCTCTGCTGTGCCATTCCACAGTTCTTCTGCTCTTCTGTTTGTCTCCTCGTGGAGCCTGGGTTATATATGGGTATAGGACAGGGGGGCATGGTGGGCCAAAAGGCAACTTTTGGGCACAAAAACAGGAATACCTATTCTCATTTAGGACCATGCGCTCCCAGGCTTGAGGGTGGGGCCTTTCCCAGGGAACCACCCTCTTCTAACCAATATTTCCCTGTCTCCTGTCTGTATAAGTGTCCCTCACTGAGCTCAGAGAAAATGCTGATGGCACAAGAGTGGAACTGTGAGACTCCAGGGAAACAGAGACAAAGTGAATGCATGTTATAATGCTTCATCTTTGGTGAACTTCACTGTGGGTCAGAAAAGAAGGAATTCTTCAGGAGGATGTTTGGAAGGTAGCCTCCAGAAGCAAGCCCAAGGAGGAGGAGAGAGGAGAAGGAATCAGGGCTCCCCACGGTCCTGTCCCAAGCCACATTCCCCATCTACTAGTTCCTCGCTGGAATTTAAGGAAACAAGGATGAATCAGAGACAGGCCCAGCTCTGACAGAGCTCAGTGCATAATGAAGAACACAGAGGCACAAGCGACCTCAATGCAGATTCATAAGGTGCCAGGAGCACAGAGGAGGGGCAGCCACTGCAGTGGGACAGGAGAGGTCCACAAGGGCTGCAGAAGACCTCGACATCATACCTGAGTCCTGATATTTGGTGGGCCAATGGAAATTACCTGGGAATAGCAAGGGGCAGAAAGGACATTCCAGACAGAGGAAGCCACATATGCAAAAGGCAGGAGGCCTGATCCAGCATGGGGGCTTCCACAAAAGCCCATTTTACAGGAGAGAAAACTGAGGTTCAGAGGAGTGAAGCAGCTCCCCACAAAGGCACATTAATAATGCTAAAAGTAAAACTTCAGCCAAATTAAATGTGAAGGGGTTTAATTCAGCAATGAATGATTTGTGAATTGGGCGGCCCCCAGAAACGGAACAGATTCACAGAGACTCCAGCGCAGCCACATGGTGGAAGATTTATAGACAAAAAAACAAACAAACAAAACAAAAAAAGGAAAGGACGTACAGAAATCGGTAGTGAGGTACAGAAACAGCTGGATTGGTTACAGGTTGGCGTTTGCCTTATTTAAACACAGTTTGAGCACTTAGCAGTCTATGAGTGGTTGAAGTTTGGCCGCTGGGATTGGCCAAGACTCAGCTATTGTTACAGGCACATACTCCTAAGTGAGCTTTTCAGTCTTCTCTATTAAGCTAGGTTACAGTTGGTCCACAAGGACTCAAATGTAGATGTATGTAGTCCTTCTCAGGCCATATGTAGTTTGCTTTAACAATAATAAGTGGCCAGGAGCAGTGGCTCATGCCTGCAATCCTAGGAATTTGGGAGGCCGAGGTGGGCAGATCACCAGGTCAGGAGTTCGAGACCAGCCTAATACGGTAAAACCCCATTTCCACTAAAGATACAAAAATTAGCCAGGTGTGGTAGCAGGCGCCTGTAATCCCAGCTACTCAGGAGGCTGAGGCAGGAGAATTGCTTGAACCCAGGAGGCAGACGTTGCAGTGAGCAGAGATGGTGCCACTGCACCCCAGCCTGGGCGACAGAGCGAGACTCTGTCTCAAAAATAAATAAATAAATAAATGGCAGAATTGGAGTCTGCTCTCTATACTTCAGCAGAAATCGCCCGTGAGTGGAAGAAACATTTTCAAAGGAGTGATAAACCATCCCACACCTAACATCTAGCAAACAAGATGGATGCTGAAGGGCATCACAGAACACAGAAATCTAATGTCATCCTCCACCCCAATCTCTCTCTCTCAGCTCCACCCCATCTTTCTCTCCTCTCTCTCTCTCTCCCCTTCTCTCATTATTGGATTAATCCTTATGTCTCCTTGATGCCATTCATGACAGACAGCAGCTGTACACCTTTTCATTCATTTCAGAAAACTCAGACATGACACTTCTAAACATCCCAGGTTGTCTCACTTTTACACCCTAGAGAGAGATTTAGGCCCTACCATGGCCATGAAAGTCAAAAGTGTATACAATTCCAGTTAGACAGGAGGAATGAGCTTTTGACATCTGTTGCACAAAAATTTAAGTATGTGAAGAGACGCCTATGTCCATCAGCTTGACTTAATCATTCCACAATGTATACATATATCAAAACATCACACTGTTCCCCCAAAATATCTACAATTATTATTTCTCCATTTTTTATTTATTATGTCTTGAGATGGAGTCTCACTCTGTCACCCAGGTTGGAGTGCACTGGCGCGATCTCAGCTTACTGCAACCCCCAGCTCCCAGGTTCAGGCGATTCTCCTGCCTTGGCCCCGCCGAGTAGCTAGGATTACAGGCACCTGCCACCACCCCTGACTAATTTTTGTATTTTTAGTAAAGATGAGGTTTCACCATGTTGGCCAGGCTGGTCTCAAACTCCTGACCTCAGGTGATCCGCCCTCCTCGGCCTCCCAAAGTACTGAGATTACAGGTGGGAGCCATTGCACCCAGCCTATTTGTACATTTTTTTTTAATTGTTTTTAAAGGAAAGGAAAGAAAGTCATGGTATTCCTAGGGAGAACTTCCTAAATAGGTAGAGGAATTCAAATAAGAGGGGAAGGTCTACGTGCAGATAGTCGATCATTCAAATTGATACAGCTTTAAGATAATTGTCAAATCCCTGGAGGAAACAGGTATTTTACTCCAGGGATTTGTTTTACTCCAGTAAAACAGGGAGGGGGTGTTGGGAAGGGAGAAGATTCCAAAGAGTTTGTCTTCCCAGATCACACCAGTATTTTCCAAAGTGTGGAAAATGTGCTGGTGGCATATAAAATTATTCGAGTTGAACACAGCATTGCAAAACATCTCATCATACGGTGAAACGGTCACTCTGTCTATTGGTTTTCAACCCTTCCAATTAATGCAAAGAGAAAGTCTCCCTGGATGAGTTTGCCTTTAAGAACTTGAACCCTTCCTAATCCCTTTTAACTTACACAGCCCTTGCCTCTGGCTAAGAGTCTTCCCCAGCGAATGTACCCAAGTAGAATGGAATACCACTGTCTCCTTTGTCACTGTATTCACTTTGCTGTTTTTACATGTAAGCTTTTATTTTTCAATTGGCAATTCACTTTTTAACTTTTTAGTATTTATATAATGGTTGAAAGGTTTGCAAATCTGTCTTTAATTCCATTCTAGTTGTTTGCCCCCCTTTTTTTTGAGACGGAGTCTCGCACTGTCTCCAGGGCTGGAGTGCAGTGACACGATCTCGGCTCACCACAACCGCTGCTTCCCAGGTTGAAATGATTCTCCTGCCTCAGTCTCCCTAGTAGCTGGGATTACAGGTGCCTGACACCATGCCCGGCTAATTTTTTGTATTTTTTTAGTAGAGACAGGGTTTTGCTATGTTGGCCAGGCTGGTCTCAAATGCCTGACCTCATGATCCACCTGCCTCGGCCTCCAAAGTGCTGGGATTAAAGGCATGAGCCACCGTGCCCGGACCGTTTGCCCATTTTTACATATATTTTACCACAACTGGAGGAAAGGAAACAAAGAGGAGGCCAGGCGCGGTGGCTCACGCTTGTAATCCCAGCACTTTGGGAGGCCGAGGCGGGCGGATCACGAGATCAGAAGATCGAGACCACGGTGAAACCCCGTCAATACTAAAAATACAAAAAATTAGCCGGGCGTGGTGGCGGGCGCCTGTAGTCCCAGCTACTCGGAGAGGCTGAGGCAGGAGAATGGCGTGAACCCGGGAGGCGGAGCTTGCAGTGAGCCGAGATTGCGCCACTGCACTCCAGCCTGGGCGACAGAGTGAGACTCCGTCTCAAAAAAAAAAAAAAAAAAAGAAAGAAAGAGGAAAAGAAGGAAGAAGGAGGAAGGAAGGAAGAAGGAAGGAAGGAAGGAAGGAAGGAAGGAAGGAAGGAAGGAAGGAAGGAAGGAGAAGGAGAAGGAGAAGGGGAAGAGAAGGGAAAGGGAAAGGGAAAGGGAAAGGGAGGGAGGGAGGGAGGGAGGGAAGGAGAGAAGGAAGTAAGGAAGGAGAGAAGGAAGGAAGGAAAAGGAAGGAAGGAGGGAGGGAAGGAAGGAAAGAGAGAAGGAAGGAAGGAAAAGGAAGGAAGGAGGGACGGAAGGAAGGAAAGGAAAGGAAAGGGAACGGAAGGGAAGGGAAAGGGAGGGAGGGAAGAAGGAAGGAAGGAAAAGGAAGGAAAGAAAAAGGAAGGAAGGAAGGAAGGAAAGACTTATGTAGAAAAAAACCTAAGGGATATAAACTATCCAGTGCTTTTTTAAAAACACTGTATTGATTTTTATGCTTAGCGTTAGCGTTTATTTCCTCTTTATGACATTGGGTTTCCATTTATAGTAGTGACAAAGTTTCCTGTTTAAAACAGTCTATTAATTTTAAAATGAGTTGGCTTTATATCAAGTAAAAAAATAGAACATGGATATAGATACAGCAGAAATCACACAGGTGGTAAGCGAATGACTCAAGTTTGGGTAACACTGGGAAGCTTGATTCTTTTTTTAATATTTGGCTTCCTAAAGTTTAACTCTTGGAAATGTGAGGCACATCCGCTCTTGGGGCAGGGGCAGGAAGGCTCAAAGGTGGCGCCAGTGGGAGGGAGCAGAGGGTGTTGGGATGTGCTCTCCCAGACATCCCAGGAAGTTCCCAGCATCTTGGATCCAGCTGCTGGCTTGTCAAGGTCCCTGCTCTGGCTTAATAAGCTGGGAACACACGGAGAGCTATTGTATAGATCGAGATGGGGGATTTTCAAGGAGGCAATTTAATGAGCAGTGGTTTGAATTGAGACCAATTTTAATGTCTTTTCTGTTTTCCACCAACCGTCACAGAAATTGCCACAAATGATGTCTTAATTCTGTTCCCTGGCGGGACTCTGATATGGTAAAGGATGAATTTTAAATTGTTTGATCAGAATTAGCAACATTAGTCACTGCAAATAGCCTTTTAATTTCCACAGAGCTGCCAAGGGGAGCAAAAATAGAATTGTGAGGAGAGTTGCAGCAGGCAGATGTGTTCCTGCTAGAAGAGGCCTCGTGGTCTGCTGGAGGTGTCTTCAGGTGCTTCAGGGTTGGCAGGGCAAGGCCGGGGAGGCGGTGGGAGGGAAAGGGGTGTTAGACCCAGCTTTCCACTTCCTCTGGGTGGCAAGGGTTTGCTGTCCCAAGAAACTGTGGATTCCGGCCGGGCGCGGTAGCTCACACCTGTAATCCCAGCACTTTGGGAGGCCGAGGCAGGTGGATCACCTGAGGTCAGGAGTTCAAGACCAGCCTGGCCAACACAGTGAAACCCAGTCTCTACTAAAAATACAAAAATTAGCTGGGCGTGGTGGTGGGCACCTGTAATCCCAGCTACTTGGGAGGCTGAGGCAGGAGAATCACTTGAACCCGGGAGGTGGAGGTTGTAGTAAGCCAAGATTGTGCCACCACACTCCAGCCTGGGTGACAGAGCCAGACCCCATCTCAAAAATAGAAGGGAGGAAGGAAGGAAGGAAGGGAGAGAAGGGGAGAGGAAGGGAGGGGAGGGGAGGGGAGGGGAGGGGAGGGGAGGGAAAGGAAAGGAAGGGAAAGGAAAGGAAGGAAAGGAAGGAAAGGAAGGAAGGAATGAACGAACTGTGGATTACGAGGGTGGTCCCTCGTGGACCTGCCACTCCTGCGTGAAGACCAAATTCCCCTCCTCCTGTCTCCGGCCACAACTTCCCAGGTCCCCAGGGCATGTGCCGTTTGCTCCTAATGGCAGTGCTGCATTCCCACCCAGCAGCCAAACTGACCTTTTCATTCCTAAAACAGTACAGGCACTGTGGCTCATGCCTGTCAACCCAGCACTTTGGGAGACCAAGGAGGGAGGATGGCTTGAGCCAAGGAGTTCAAGACTAGCCTGGATAAGATAGCAAGACCCTCATCCCTACAAAAAAAAAAAAAAAAAAAAATTTAAAACTTACCCAGGCATGGGGGCTCATGTCTGAAATTTTAGCACTTTGGGAGGCTGAGGCAGAAGAGTCACTTGAGACCAGGAGTTAGAGGCCAGCCTGGACAACATAGTGAGACCCTATCTCTACAAATTTTGTGTTAATTAACTGAGCATAGTGGCACGCACCTATAGTCCCAGCTAGTTGAGAGGCTGAGGCAGGAAGATTACTTGAGCCCGGGAGTTTGAGGCTGCAGTGAGCTATAGTCACGCCACTATACTCCAGCATGGGTGACAGAGAGAGATCCTGTGTCATTTAAAAAAAAAAAATCCTAAAACAGGCAACAATACTCCTCTGCTTAAAACTGTGCAAGTGAGACTATTATTCTAAGTGAAGTAACTTAGGAATGGAAAACCAAACATCGTATGTTCTCACTCAAGTGGGAGCTAAGCTATGAGGATGTAAAGGCATAAGAATGACACAATCAACTTTGGGGACTCAGGGGGAAAGGATGGGAAGGAGGTGAGGGATAAAAGAATATAAATTGGGTGCAGTATATACCGCTTGGGTGATAGGTGCACCAAAGCCTCACAGATCACCACTAAAGAACTTACGCATGTAACCAAACACCACCTGTTCCCCTAAAATCTATGGAAATTTAAAAAATAATAATAATAAATTAAATAAAACAAAACTCTCTAAGGGGCTTCTCCTGGCACTTAGACAAAAACTAAATTTTTTGCCATGGCCCACAAGCCCTGCTCTGCTCACTCTACTCTGGCCTCCTTGCTCCTGGGGGAATGTCCCACTGTACTTGGGATAAAAATCTAAAACCTTGGCCAGGCATGGTGGCTCATGCCTATAATCCCAGCACTTTGGGAAGCCAAGGCGGGTGGATCACTTGAGGTCAGGAGTTCGAGACCAGCCTGGCCAACGTGGTGAAACCTGTCTCTACTAAAAATACAAAAATTAGCCAGGCGTCGTGTCAGGTGCCTATAATCCCAGCTACTTAGGAGGCTGACGCAGGAGAACCACTTGCACCAGGGAGGCAGAGGTTGCAGTGAGCCGAGATTCTGCTCAAAAAAAAAAAAAAAAAAAAAATCTGAAATATTTACAGTGAGCAACAAGGCACTGCATGAGTGTTCACTGCCTTCTTCTCCCGCCTTGTCTTACATCCTGTTCTCCCTCACCCACTGCTTTTATCCATCCCTAGAACAAGCTCATCTCTTTCCAGCCCTGGGGCCTTTGCCCATGCCGTCTCCCGCTCCCTGCCCTTCCCTGCAATAATCCTGTGACTGACTACTTCTCAACCTGCATGTTTCCCCTTAAATCTTCTCTCATGAGACAGACCTCCCTGACCACCTTCGCAAAGGTAGGTTCCTATCCTTGTAGATTCTAACATAACGCATGCTATGTCCTAAAAGCACTTATGGTCAGATATAGTGGCTCATGCCTGTAATCTCAGCACTTTGGAAAGCCGAGGTGGGAGGATCACTTGGGGTCAGGAGTTCAAGACCACCCTGGACAACATAGCAAACCCCATCTCTACAAAAAATAATTTAGGCCAGGTGTGGTGGCATGCATCTGTAATCTCAACACTTCAGGAGGCCAAGAGGGGAGGATCACTTGAGCCCAGGAGTTTGAGGCCAGCCTGGCCAACATTGAGAGACTCCATTTCTACAAAAAAAAAAAAAAAAAAAAATTAGCTGGATGTGGTGGTGCATGCCTGTGTTCTCAGGTACTCAGGAGACTGAGGCTGGCGGAGTGCTTGAAGCCAGGAGTTTGAGACCGCAATGAGATGACCACGCCACTGCACTCTAGCCTGGGCAACAGAGCAAGACCCTGTCTCGAAAAAAAAAACATCATTTATCACAGCTTATTCTTCTGTATTTGTTTGTTTGGGTTTTGTTTTATTTTGTGTTTTTGCTTGTATTTTGAGACAGGGTCTCCCTCTGTCGCCCAGGCTGGAATGCAGTGGCACAATCTCGGTTCACTGCAACATTCACCTGCCAGGTTCAAGTGATTCTCCCACCTCAGCCTCCCAAGTAGCTGGGATTACATACGTGCACCATCACCCCTCGTTAATTTTTGTAATTTTTTTTTTTTTACTAGAGACAGGGTTTCACCAAGTTGTCTAGGCTGGTCTCAAACTCCTGAGCTCAAGTGATCTGCCCACCTCAGCCTCCCAAAGTGCTGGGATTACAGGCATGGGCCACTGCGCCTGGCCTGTTTGCTTGTTTTTGTCTGTCTCCCATGTTAGAGCATAAGCTATTTGATGCAGGGCTTTGTCTCACCACTGTATTCCCTGGCATCTGGCCCATCACAGGCCATTTCACACATGGGGTCTTACTAAGTCCTCCCCACACCCTAAGAGGTGGGTGGTCTCGTTCCCACACTACAGACGAGAAGCCTGAGGCTCAGAGAGGTTAAGGAAGTGACCTAGCACCCATGATGGAGACAGCATTCAAACTCACGTCTCTCTTTCTCCCATAGCCCAAACCTTTACCTAAGGTCCTCTTACAAAAGGCAGGACATTCCTGTATTAGGTCAGACCCAATGCATCTTCAACCAAGAAAGCACGTCCACTTCTTACCTCTCTCCCTCCTGTCATTTGCAAAGTCAAAAGTAATTAAGTACCGGCTCTTGGAGGTAGCTTCTGGGTACACAGCATTTGCCTCTGTGAAAGGGGGAGGCAGCTATTAGAAATGTCATCATTTTTCTCCATTTCCCAGAAACAGCAACCTCAGCAAAGCCTGGCTTTCTTCAATGGCAGCTGCTGACAGTTATAAGCCATGGCGGTTTCCAGCGCTCACAAAAATAAATGGAAGCATTAGTCTTGGGCCCCATGAGAGGGGAGCCTGCTGCCTCTAGAGCCATCAGGCGCAGGAAAGCTGAGAAGGGACAATGGCCCTGGGTCCCTGCCAGGCAGCAGGCAGACATCCAAAGATACGGTGCCCTCCTCAGCCCCTAACAGAGCCCATCAATCAGGAGGGCTCAACCCATTCCCCAGGCCCTCACCCCAAGACCCATCGCTTTTTTTTTTTAACAGGGTCTTACTGTGTCACTGAGCCTGGAGTGAGGTGGTGCAATCTCAGCCCACTGCAGCCTCTGCCTCCCAGGTTCAAGAGATTCTCCTATCTCAGCCTCCCCAGTAGGTGGGATTATAGGCATGCACCAACACACCCAGATAATTTTTGTATTTTTAGTAGAGACGGGGTTTCACCATGTTGTCCAGGCTGGTCTCAAACTCCTGGCCTCAAGTGATTCACGTGCCACGGCCTCCCAAAGTGCTGGGATCACAGGCGTGAGCCACTACGCCTGGTCAGATCTATCACTTTCCACCTTCTCAGATAATCTGCTGATTTATTTGGCTTATGATCTGGCGTGCCCTCTCTAGAATGTGAGCTCCACAGGGAGAGAGGTTTTTGTCTATTTTGCTCCCCAGTATTTCTATCTGTGAGGCATAGTAAGCACCTCAGTAAATATTTTCTGAATGAAGGGAATGAATGGTCCTGGAGTCACACCGGTACACCCAAGTTGGAGAGTATCCATTCAGAAATATCCTTCTTATTTCCACCCAGTGGGCAGGTTAAAACGGGGTGTCACTCTCTGAGCACAGCTTTTCCACCATCAGTGGCAAGATGCCACGTGCTGGCAAGGTGACATAGTTAGTAAGTATGAGACTGCTTAGCTCAAATCCCCACTGCCTATAGGCTGTGCTACTGTGAGCAAGTCACTCACTCTCTCTGAGCCTGGATTTCCTCACCTGTAAAATGGTTGTGGCAGACAGAATCAATCCTCCCCACAAAGGTGTTGTATTAGTCCAGTCTCACACTACTATAAAATAACTACCTGAGACTGGATAACTTATGAAGAAAAGAGCTTTAATTGACTCATAGTTCCACAGGCTTAACAGAAGGCATGACTGGGAGGCCTCAGGAAACTTACAATCATGGCAGAAAGTGAAGGGGAAGTAAGCACCTTCTTCACATGCTGGCAGGAGAGAGAGACAGCGAGCAAAGCGGGAAGTGCCACGCACTTTTAACCCACCAGATCTCGTAAGAACTCACTCACTATCATGAGAACAGCAAGGGGGAAATCTACCTGCATGATCCAATCACCTCCCACCAGGCCCCTCCTCCAACATGTGTGGATTACAATTCGAGATGAGATTTCGGTGGGGACACAGAGCCAAACTATATCAGGGGTCCATATCCTAATCCCCAGAACCTGTGTATATGTCAGTTTACACAGCAAATGAGAGTTTGCACATGTAATTAAGTTAAGGATATTAAGATAGGGACATTATCCTGGATTAGCCAGGTGTCCCAATCAAATCACAAGAGGCCTTATAAGAGAAAGAGAGAGGTGGGAGGGTAAGAAAAGAAAACATGAAGATGGAGGAAGGGAGGTCAGACTTAGAGAAAGATTTGAAAATGCAATACTGCTGGCTTTGGAGACAGAGGAAAGGGCCATAAACCAAGGAATGAAGGTGACCTCTAGAAGCTGGAAAAGGCAAGCAAACAGATTCTCCTCTAGAGCCTCCAGAGGGAATGCAGCCCTGCTGAAATCTTGATTTTAGCCCACTAAGACCATTTCAGACTCTTGACCTCCACAACGATAAGAAAATAAACTAGCCCAGCACAGTGGCTCCTACCTGTAATCCCAGCATTTTAGGAGGCTGAGGTGGGAGGATGGTTTGAGCTCAGGAGTTCAAGACCAGCCTGGGCAACATGATGAGATCCTATCTCTAAAAAAAAAATGTTTAAAATTAGCTGGGTGTAGTAGTGTGCCCTATAGTCCTGCCTACTCAGGAGGCTAGGATGGGAGGATCACTTGAGGCTGGGAGTTAGTTCAAGGCTGCAGTGAGCAGTGATGGTGCCACTGCATTCCAGCCTGTGCCACAGAGTGAGACCCTCTCTCAAAACAAAAAAAAAGAACGAAAGAAAGAACGAAAGAAAGGAAGGAAGGAAGGAAGGAGGGAAGGAAAGAAGGAAGAAAGGAAGGAAGGAAAAAAAATGTGTGTTGTTTTAAGCCACTGAGTTTGTAGTGATTTGTCATCACAGCCACAGGAAACTAAGACAATGCCATAAATAACAGTACCTGCCTCATGAGGTTGTTGGAGAAATTAAATGAAGTATCACCACACAGCACCTGACACACCGTAGGTGCTCAATCAGACTGACTTAGTCGTGTCACGTCAATGCCCTGCCTTCTCAGCCTTTCTTCTGCGACCCACTAAGGATGATGCCATCCTCCAAGGATGCTGGGACTTACCTTACCTCCATCTGCTACCCGCATGAGTGCCTTTGTCCTGCAGTTATTAAACACTAGGGTTTTCAAGTCAAACCAGCTGGAGTTAAGGTCCTGCTCTGCCTTTCCTCCTTGGGCAATTGTGGGTAAGTTTCTTGACATTTCTTGGCTTCATTCATCTTCATCCTGTGTAAAATGAGACCAACCACACCTCCCACAAAGTGTCACTGTGTGGCCAGGAGGCAATAACTCATAGGAAGCACTCAGCATCCCACAAGTGGTACTGCTACTATTACTGTCATCAATAATGGCAAAGCTCACAGCTGTGCAACAGTGGAAATGGCTGTCCTAGAAGGTAGTGAGCTCCCTGCCACTAGACGGAATCAAGCTACATCCTGAAGACTGTTCATCCTCAGGGACCCATGCCTTGGATGGTGGGGATCCAGGCTGACATAAAATGTCAGAGCAGAATAGGCAGAGGAAGGGGGAGTATCTTCTGAATCACTGATTCCAATCCTTCATTTTATAGAGAGGGAAACTGAGGCCCAGAGTGAGGAAGTGGAGTTTCCTCCAAGATCCCTGCCCTCCACCAACCTTCTGAACTGCAGGCAGCCTTTGTTCCTGTGCATCTTCTCCACATCTGCACCCAGAGCCAACTGTTTCCTATTCATATTAATGTGGTGGAAAATTAAACCAGACTCGCAATGCCGCTTTCCAGCCGATAACCTCTGGGCTGTGCAAGGGGCAGGCACCTTTACCATCAAGTGCCACTGGATTAGACATTATTATTAATGTCACAAGGGATGACTGGTCTGAAGATGGGCAAGGAAAAACACAGCAGGGAAGGCACAGATTACATATGGGGAAGCTCATGAGCCGCAGCTGAGAGGGCTATGCTTTCTCTTGATAGAGCCCTCTGCATCCCAGCTCCTCACGCCAAGAACTCCCCTCCCTAAACTCCTGGAAGAATCACCATATCATTGCTATCATCCTCATCTTCATCATCATCATCGTCACCACTGTATCATTATCATCATCACCATCATTATCATCACTGTATCATTATCATCATCACCATTATCACCGTCACCATCATCACTACCATCAGCAGCTTTATTATCATCCCCATCATTACCACCATAAACATCTCCATCACCATTATAGCTACCATCTTCATATCATTATTGCCATCGCCATCATCACCATCATCATCACAACCATGACCATATAATCACCATCAGTGCCATATCATTATCACCCTCATTATCACCATCATCACCATATCATCACCAACACCATAACTGTCACTATCATCACCATCATCGAGTATCATCACCATCAAAATCATTATTGCCACCATCACCATGTCATCATCAACATCATCAACAGTATCACTATCATCACCGTATCATTAACATTCTCATCATCATTATCATCATTATATCATTATCACCACCATCATCACCACCATTATCATATCATCAGCAGCATTATCATCACCATTACCATAATCATCACCATCATCATAATTATTATCACCATCATCACCATATCATCACCATCATCATTGCCACCATAGTCATCATCATCACTATCATCACCATATCATCACCATCATCATCATTACCACCATCATCACCACAGCATCACCACCATCATCATCATCAACCTGATCTCTCTCTTCAAGAATTCACTGTTCAGTGGGGAAGGCCCTGGGATAAACAGAGAACAAAGGCAGGGTCATGAGCATTGCAACCACCCCCAAGGAGTTAGGAGCACAGAAAATGGAGAGAGAATTTACCTAGGAGAGGCACAGGGACCATCTTTGGATGGACAGCCAATGAATGACCTGTGTTGGCACAAACTGAGGGTAAAAACTGATCGCCTTCACTTGAAGAAATGTTACTTCACTTGAAGTTACTCTGAGCACTGTGCTAGGAGTCTAAAGTCTAAAGTCCAGAACTCGAGATCTGACTTGGCTCTAAGTATGTGACTTTAAGGTAGGATTTTTCAACCTTGGCATTATTGACATTTTGGGCTGGATCACTGTCCCGTACGTTGTGGAATGTTTAGCAACATCCCTCCAGGCCTCTACCCACTAGATGCCAGTAGCACTCCACCCTACCCATTAGGACAACCAAAACTTCTCCTCAGGAGTAAAATCACACCTGGTTAAGAACCACAGCCTTGCCGGGTGCGGTGGTGCATGCCTGTAATCTCAGTACTTTGGGAGGCCGAGGCAGGAGGATCACCAGAGATCAGGAGTTTGTGACCAGCCTGGCCAAGCTGTGGAAAAATAGGAATGCTTTTACACTGTTGATGGGAATGTAAATTAGTTCAACCATTGTGGAAGACAGTATGGCAAATCCTCAAAGATCTAAAACCAGAAATACCATTTGACCCAGCAATCCCATTACTAGATATATACCCAAAGGAATATAATTCATTATATTATAAAGATACATGCACAAGTATGTTTATTGCAGCACTATCCACAATAGCAAAGACATGGAACCAACCCAAACGCCCATCAATGATAGACTGAATAAAGAAAATGTAGGCCAGGCGCGGTGGCTCACACCTGTAATCCTAGCACTTTGGGAGGCTGACGTGGGTGGATCACGAGGTCAGGAGTTTGAGACCAGCCTGGCCAACATGGCAAAACCCCATCTCTACTACAAATACAAAAATTAGATGAGCGTGGTGGTGCGAGCCTGTAATCCCAGCTACTCAGGAGGCTGAGGCAGGAGAATTGCTTGAAACCGGAAGGCAGAGATTGCAGTGAGCTGAGACTGCACCACTGCACTCCAGCCTGGGCAACAAGAGCAAAACTCCATCTCAAAAAAAAAAAATCAAACAAAAAAACAAAACAAACAAACAAACAAAAAAAGATTTGGCCAGGCACGGTGGCACATGCCTGTAATCCCAGCACTTTGGGAGGCCGAGGCAGGCAGATCATCTGAGGTCGGGAGTTCGAGAACAGCCTGACCAACATGGAGAAACCCCGTCTCTACTAAAAATACAAAATAAACTGGATGTGGTGGCACCTGCCTGTAATCCCAGCTACTCAGGAGGATGAGGCAGGAGAATCACTTGAACCCGGGAGGCAGAGGTTGTGGTGAGCCAAGACCGGGCCACTGCACCCCAGCCTGGGCAACAAGAGTGAAACTCTGTCTCAGAAAAAAAAAAAAAAAAAAAAAGGAAAAATGTGATATATATACACCATGGAATACTATGCAGCCATAAAAACGAATGAGATCAAGTCCTTTGCAGGGACATGGATGAAGATGGAAGCCATCAATCTCAGCAAACTAACACAGGAACAGAAGACCACACACCACATGTTCTCACTTATAAGTGTGAGCTGAACAATGAGAACACATGGACACAGGGAGAGAAACAACACACACTGGGGCCTGTGCAGGGGAGGGGAGGCAGACCAACAGCACCAACAGCTAATGCATGCTGGGCCCTCATACCTAGGTGACAGCTTGACAGGTGCAGCAAATCACTACGGCATACGTTTACCTATGTAACAAACCTGCACATTCGGCACATGTATCCCAGAACTTAAAGTAAAATTAATTAATTAAAATAAAATAAAGTGCTCAGCACAGAGCCTGGCCCACAGTAAGAGATCCATAAATGTAAACCATTCTTCTCATTACCACCCAACTCACAGGCATAGAGTAAAAATCGATGTTAAGTGTGCTGATGGTCCTAACACAGCTCTCACTCCACATACTGGTCTCACTGCCCTTTCTTTGCTGCTCAGCCAAACCTTGGTGGAATGAAAAAGTTCTCAAGGAATCATAGCAGGACAGACAAATTCTCTGAGGCCTGCCCCTAAGCATCCAGCCAAGAAAGCCCCCATTCAGATTTTCGGCACTCTGCTGACTGCCAGACTCAGAGAGTTAATACTGCAGTATTTTCAGCCTTGGCTCTAGCCCTGGAAAACAAAAAGTGAGATGCAGGAAAGAATTCCAGGGCTTTAATATTCTGTCTGATCATTACTATTGCTGTGGTGCATTTGGCGAGCATATTATGCTTTTAAATCAGAGACCTGGCAGTTACCCAGACTGTGCCCAGCAAAGAGAGTTTGTTGTGTTGGATATCACAGAAAAAGCGACTGCAAGAAGAAAAAGAGGTGTTCCATGGGTGTGTGCATATGTCCAAACGCATCAAATTATATACATTAAATACAGCTGCTTTTTAAAAAGAAGATGATGACGCAGACAGAGAAAGAGTATACACACTCTGAAAAGAAGAATTAATTGTTCATAAGCCAAAAAAGATGGTGCTTCTTGCTTCTAGGTCTCAGGGAATATCTTTTGGTCTCTGGAAAGAGTAAAAGTATAAAAGGAAGAAAGTGGCTTTGGACTTTAGAAAGAATTGGGTTCTCATTAAGTGACTGGATAAGCATCTTCTTGTATACAAGCCTCTGTCTCTTCACTTGCAAAATAGAAGTAACAGCCCCTTGCTCTTTGGGAAGGCATGAAATAGATACAAAGAATAGCAGGTGTAGGGAAGTACGGAAGAAAAAAATGGAGATGGACAGGGGGCCCTGACCAGTAGAAAAGAGGTGTTTTGTTTCCTTATTTGTTTGGTTTTGGTTTTTTGTTGTTGTCGTTGTTTTGAGATGGAGTTCCGCTCGTCGCCCAGGCTGGAGTGCAGTGGAGCAATCTCGGCTCACTGCAACCTCCGCCTCCCGGGCTCAAGCGATTCTCCTGCCTCGGCCTCCCAAGTAGCTGGGACTACAGACGCATGCCACTACGCCTGGCTAATTTTTGTATTTTCAGTAGAGACTGGGTTTCACTATGTTGGCCAGGCTGGTCTCGAACTCCTGAGGTTTTTAAGATGTAATGCTACTGCAGAGAAATGATGCTCCCGGCATTCCCCTACCTCAGCCTGCCGTGGGAGCCCTGGGATGCTCTGAATCTGTGACAAAGGAGAGGTTCCCCCTGTTAGCCCAGCGTGAAAAATCACAGCCAACACCTCCTACCAGGATGGAGGAAGGAGGAGCCACAGGCCCATAATTAAGGCATGTAAGGGAACCCTGGCCACAGAAGCAGAACCCTGGACTCAACTCCTGGCTCTGGTAGAAATGCCCCACAAAACCACTTCCCTTTTCTTTATTTTTAAAATCATTATTGATATATAATAATTGTACGTATTTGGGAGGAACATGTATTTTGTTTTGTTTTGTTTTGAGACAGAGTCTCATCTGGGCTCACTGCAGCCTCTGCCTCCTGGGTTCAAGTGATTCTCCTGCCTCAGCCTCCCAAGTAGCTGGAATTACAGATATGTGCCACCACACCTGGCTAATTTTTGTATTTTTAGTAGAGACGGGGTTTCACCATGTTGGCCAGACTGGTTTCCAACTCCTGGGCTCAAGCAATCTACCTGCCTCAGCCTCCCAAAGTGCTGGGATTACAGGCATGAGGCACCACGCCCGGCCACATGTGATATTTTGATGCATGTATGCAATATGTTTGAGGCTCTGGATGGCCCAATTGCCCTGATTTGAACATTACACTTCAATTTTCTTGACTTTTCCCTCTTCATAAATGAAGTTCTAACAGTCAACTACAATGCCCCTCCAGGCCTTTGTTTTCTCATCCCTTGAGTGGAACATAAAACATGTAACTGCTTATATCACAGAGACGCTTCAGGGCTCCAGGGAGAAATGTGCAAAATCAATGTCTCTGTCAATTGCAAAGCGCTATACAAATGAGGGGACACAGCAGTGCCTTGTCATCAACTGCTTGGCTTTCCCCAGATGATTCGCAAGTTTTAGCAGTTCCAGAAGCTTGATTCAAACACCCAAAATTCAACTCTTTTATGAGCCCTGTCTCAGACCCATAAATGCTCCAGAAACCATCTGCCTACCCTTGACACTTATTTCTTTTCAGGCCATATCCTGAGCCCATTTTTATGAATTAAGTCCTTCTGACACCTGGACTATTCATCAACCAGCCACCTAAAAATGGCACAAAGGCATCAGCCACAGCTTAATCATGTGGCAGCCAGCAGATGCCCAGGAAATATGGGATTAACTAGACTGACTCACAAACACATCCAATAATCCATTAGCTTCCTCGGCTCAGCTTGGCTTGGCAAGATTCACAGAGGGAATTTCTTTAAAAAAAAAAAAAAAAATCAACGCAAAACCAAAACAAAAGTGTATGCTCTTAAAACTCAGGAGGACGGACAGGCGTGGTGGTTCGCACCTGTAATCCCCATACTTTGGGAGACCATGGTGGGCGGATCACTTGAGCTCAGGAGTTCAAGGCCAGCCTGGGCAACATGGCAAAACCCCATCTCTACAAAAAAATGCAAAAATTATCCAGGTGTTGTGGTGTGTGCCTATAGTCCCAACTACGTGGGAGGCTGATATGGGAGGATCTCTTGAGCCCAGGAGGCAGAGGTTGAAGTGAGCTGTGATTATGCCACTTCACCCCAGCCTGGGCAACAAAGCCAGACCCTGCCTCAAAAATAACAATAACAAAAAAACTTATGAGGACAACAAATGTCTCCCCGTGCCTATCACTAGAATGGTGAAATTTAGAACAGCGCAGAAGCAAAACTCATATAATATGCATAAACCTCCATACATACATACAAGTATACATGCAAATGTACATACATATCCAAACCATGCAGAGGGATATCCTGGGAAAAGTCCCTGAGCTCCATGAGGCACTGTTTGAGTGGGTTAAAATCCCGGAACCACTGTCTAGCAGCTGAGCAACTTATCAAATAACTTACCTTTCTTACTGTCCATGTAGCAGTAATGCTACATGGAAATGACACCACCACGCCTTCCCAAAGAGGAAGAAAAGCACTGTAATTGTTGACAATGTGATCAAGCCATCAAATATGTGGCAAGACAGCTATATACATTATGAAACAACTCACACTTGTATGACTCAATAATATAGGCAAGAAAAAATTTAAAAGAAGACTTTGAGCATTTTGATCCTAACCAGCCCATGGTGAGCCTCCTGCAGCAGTCTCCTCACTCACCCCCCTGAATCAGTGCATAGTAGTGGTGCTTATGTCAAACCTTGGTGCCATTTTCATTTGTTGAAATGCATATTTTTCACTCACCGTCAGTTTTATTTGCCATTTTGGCTGTGATTAATGGTTTCCTTCCTGAAAGTGTGATTCTTTTAAAACCCTGGCATCTATGCATCTCCTTTGGTTCCTGCCTCTGGCCTTTCTCCATTTCTCTGTCTTGTACTGGCCCACTTGACACCCTGCAGTGCCTCCAGCCACCAACTGTTCCTTCACCTGGTTCTGAGCTCCTGGGACACTTGGATGGGAGTTCTCAGGAGCCAGAAGTCAAAAGGAACAATTATACCCTCCAGGTTCAGAAACATGTTTCAGGTCCAAGGCCAGAGCCCATGCCCTGCTAGGCCCCATCCATCATGGGTGATTAAAGCTAGACAAAGGAAATGCTTATACACTGTTAGTGGGCATGTAAGTTAGTTCAGCTTCTATGGAGAACGATGTGGAGATATCTCCAAGAACTAAAAATAGACACCATTTGACGCAGCAATCACACTACTGGCTGTGATCTACCCAAAGGAAAAGAAATGCTTACATCAAAAAAACACCTGCACATATATGTTTATCACAGCACAATTCATAATAGCAAAGTCACGGAATCAACCAAAGTGGTTATGAAGAGAGGATTAGATAAAGAAAATGGGGGCTGTGTGTGTGCGCGTGTGTGCGCATGTGTGTATGTGGTGTATATCTACATATAAACACACCTTTATGTGTATATATGGGGTATTTATACATACATATGTTCAAATATCATGGAATACTATGCAGCCATAAAAATGAGAGAAATCATGTCCTTTGCATCAACATGAATAGAGCTGGAGGCCATTATCCTAAGTGAAATAACTCAGAAACAGAAAATCAAATACTGCATGCTGTCACTTACAAGTGGGAGCTAAACAAATGGGTACACATGGACATAAAAGATGGTAATAACAGACACTGGGGATTCCAAAAGGGGAAAAGCTGGGAAGAGGTGAGGGTGGAAAAATCACCTCTGGGGTACAACGTTCACTACGGTGATGGGTCCATTAGACGCCCAAACCTCACCATGATGCAATATATCCATATAATAAACCTGCCCATGTACCTTCTGAATCTATAATTTAAAAACTGAAATAAAATGTTAACATCACCTCAAAGATACTGTGCTGATGAGATAATTAAAATATCTTTCTCTAAAAGAAAAATGCTACAGCTATGACAACATTCCCTTAACACTTACCTCACATTGAGAGGTGACAGCCTGCTGGCAGCCCTCACAGCTCTCATTCGCTCTCGGCACCTCCTGGGCCTTGGCGCCCACTCTGGCCGCGCTTGAGGAGCCCTTCAGCCCGCCGCTGCACGATGGGAGCCCCTTTCTGGGCAGGCCAGAGCCGGAGCCGGCTCCCTCAGCTTCCGGGGAGGTGTGGCGGGAGAGACGCCAGCGGGAACCAGGCCTGCGCGCGCCGCTTGCGGGCCAGCGCGAGTTCCAGGTGTTCCAGGTAGGCGTGGGCTCGGCGGGCCCCGCACTCTGAGCGGCGGGCCGGCCCGCAAGCCCCGGGCAGTGAGGGGCTTAGCACCTGGGCCAGCAGCTGCTGTGGTCAATTTCTCGCCGGGCCTTAGCTGCCTCCCCGCGGGGCAGGGCTTGGGACCTGCAGCCCGCCATGCCTGAGCCTCCTCCCCGCCCGCCGCCGTGGGCTCCTGCGTGGCCCCAGCCTCCCTGACGAACGCCGCTCCCTACTCCACGGCGCCCAGTCCCATCCACCGCGCAAGGGCTGAGGAGTGCGTGCGCACGGCGCAGGACTGGTAGGCAGCTCCACCTGTGGCCCATGCGCGGTATCCACCGGGTGAAGCCAGCTGGGCTCCTGAGTTTAGTGGGGAACTTGGAGAACCTTTATGTCCAGCTAAGGGATTGTAACTACACCAATCAGCACTCTGTATCTAGCTCAAGGTTTGTAAACACACCAATCAGCACCCTGTGTCTGGCTCAGGGTTTGTGAATGCACCAATGGACACTCTGTATCTAGCTACTCTGGTGGGGACGTTTAGAACTTTTGCGTCTAGCTCAGGGATTGTCAAAACGGACCAATCAGCTCTCTATAAAACAGACCATTCGGCTGTCTGTAAAATGGACCAATCAGCAAGATGTGGGTGGGACCAGAGAAGAGAATGAAAGCAGGCTTCTGGAGTCAGCAGTGGCAACCCCTCCCGGTCTCCTTACAGACAGTGGAAGGTTTGTTCTTTTGGTCTTTGCAATAAATCTTGCTGCTGCTCACTCTTTGGGTCCACACTGCCTTTATGAGCTGTAACACTCACCATGAAGGTCTGCAGCTTCACTTCTCAAGCCAGCGAGACCATGAACCCACCGGGAGGAATGAACAACTCCAGACCCGTCACCTTAAGAGCTGTAACACTCACCACGAAGGTCTGTAGCTTCGCTCCTGAGCCAGCGAGACCACGAACCCACCAGAAGGAAGAAACTCCAAACACATCCAAACATCAGAAGGAACCAACTCCAAACACGCCACTTTTAAGAACTGTACAACTCATTGCGAGGGTCCGCAGCTTCATTCTTGAAGTCAGTGAGACCAAGAACCCACCAATTCTGGACACAATAGCGTCCTTGTAAAGGTTAAGTGCCGTGATTGAATGTGAAGTTCTTTTCTTGCTCCTGTTCTCTCTCCTCTGATGGAAAATTGTACCTCCCCCACTCCACCGTCTCCCGCATAAAGCAAATCCCTCCACCCGAAAATTCCTGCCTGACTCCTTCGGGCTTCTTGGTGCTGATGGCGCTTGGGAGAGAAGGCAGTTCTGGCCCTCTGGACTCAGCCAAAACCAGAATCAGCTTTCCATGATGGTCCCACCTGCCTCTCCTTCTCTTGCTTGGGGCGCAAAGAATCCCCTTTGTAAGGAGATTCACAGCCAGCTTCATGCGGAGGGAACCACATCGCCTCTGCCTCTGATGTTGATGGAGCTCTCTGTGCCATCCTCTTTCTCTGATACTTCTATCACGTTCTGCATCATCTCGCCTTCCCATCCTATTGCAGGATGAACCCAATGTTGGAGCTCACTGAAGAGGTTAATAAAAACTAGCCGGGCCTTCCTGAAACTGTTCCAAAGCTCAACCTCTTTCTAGAGCTTCCTTCCAAGAAAGGAACCCTGAAATGAGGAGGCCAGGTCTTCCATGAAGTATGTGGCGCAGGAGAGATCTCTGTCTACATGCAAAGCACCTGTTATGGGTTTGTGTCACCCAAAACATACATTGAAGTCCTATCTGCAGTACCTCAGAATGTGACCTTATCTGGAAATAGGGTCTTCGCAGCTATAATTAGTTACATTAAGATGGGCTCATACCAAATTAGTGTGGGTCCTTAATCCATTATGACTGATGTCCTTATAAGAAGAGGGGAAGACCAGGCGTGGTGGCTCATGCTTGTAATTCCAGTACTTTGGGAGGCCAAGGCAGGTGGATCGCCTGAGATCAGGAGTCCAAGATCAGCCTGACCAACATGGCAAAAGCCTGTCTCTACTAAAAATACAAAAAATTAGCCAGGCATGGTGGCATGTGCCTGTAGTGCCAGCTCCTTGGGAGGCAGAGGTTGCATTGAGCCAAGATCATGCCACTGCACTCCAGCCTGCGCAACAGAGCAAGACTCTGTCTCAAATAAATAGGAGAAGAGACAGAGACACCAAGGGAAAAGGCCAGGTGATGACAGAGGCAAAGGTTGCAGTGAGGCATCTATGAGCCAAGGAACTCCAGGGCTGCTGGCAGCCACCAAGAGCCGGGAAAAGCAAAGCACGATGCTCTCCTAAGTCTTCAGAAAGAGGATGGTCCTGCCCACACTTGCAGACTTCCAGCCTCCAGAACCGTGAGACAATAAATTCCTGTTATTTTAAGCTACTTGGTGTGTGATAATTTCTTATGGCAGCCACAGGAAACAGATACATCTGACAGTTCAAAAAGTCAGACGGAAGTTGCACCACCCAGACCAGGCACAATGGCTCACGCCTATAATCCCAGCACTTTGGGAGACCAAGGAGGGCGGATCACTTGAGGCCAGGAGTTTGAGACCAGCCTCAGCAAAATGCCAAAACCCATCTCTCCAAAAAAAAAAAAAAAAAAATTAGTTGGCCATGGTGGTGCGTGTCTGTGGTCCCAGTTACTGGGGAGGCTGAGGTGGGAAGATTGTTTGAGCCCAGGAGGTCTAGGCTGCAGTGAGCTGAGATCGTGCCACAGCACTCCAACCTGGACAACAGAACAAGACCCTGTCTCCAAGGAAGAAAAAAAGCTGCACTACCCTGTGTATCATAATCCCAGTTCACACACTTTTTCCAGCCTCCCCACCTTTACATATGATGCCCCTTCCCCCGAAAAGCCCACCTCTCCCTTTGTCTGCCCAAAAAAATTCCATTCACTTTTTATTTTCCTTTTTTTTTTTTTTAATACAGGGCCTCACTGTTGCCCTAGCTGGAGTGCAATCCTCCCACCTTAGCCTCCCAAGTGTCTGGGGCCACAGGCATGTGCCACCACACCTGGCTAATTTTTGTATTTTTATTACAGACTTGGTTTCGCTATGTTTCCTAGGCTGGTCTCAAACTCCTGGGCTCAGGCAATCTACCTGCTTGGGGCTCCCAAAGTACTGGGATTACAGGCGAAAGCCACCACACCCAGCACCTACTCACTTTTTCAAGGTATATCTTAGATGTCACCTCCTCCAGGAAGCCCTCTCTGACCTCTCACACTCCCCACCACCACTATTGCTCTTGTATATTTCACTAGTGCAGCATTTGTCCCAGTGTAGGACAATCGTCCGTTGATGAGTCTGCCTTCCCGGCTGGACGATGAGCTCACAGAAGCCAGAGAACTCACTCACATCGCTAGTACCCACAAAGGCCTGGCCCAGAATTCCTTATCGGAACCAGAGTTCAGCTACATTCTTAATTAACAGCTTCGCCTCAGTGTATCTGTAAGACTTTCTTCCTTCTGTAAAAGAGAGATCTGAAGCAAGCGTGACAAGATGCTAACATCTATTAACTCTAGGGTACATACATGGGTGTCATATTATTTCTTGTACTTTTCTGAAGGTTTGAAATATTTCCTAATGAAAATGTTCTCAGCCTTAAAGACGGAATGTAACGGGCTATCATGGAACACTGCCAGTCCACCAGAGAGTGATTTCTTCTGGAAAAAGGCATCTCTAGTTCAAAGCATGCACCCTCGAGCACATTTAGAGGACTTAGCCTACCCATGTGTCTGGGAAGGAGGACTATTTCTCAAGCGCCCCCAGTGTGCTCTTGATTATGTTATTCCTGTTGTCATTATGACTGCAATCCTATGAGATCATTTGACTGTTTCCTTTTTTCAGAAAAGAGACTTGCCATGGGGTACAGTGGCTCACGCCTGTAATCCCAACATTTTGGTAGGCTGAGGCTGGCAGATCACCTGAGGTCAGGAGTTTGAGACCAGCCTGGCCAACATGCTGAAACCCCGTCTCTACTAAAAATACAAAAATTAGCCTGGCGTGGTGGCGTGCACCTGTAATCCCAGCTACTTGGGAAGCTGAGGCAGGAGAATTGCTTGAACCTGAGAGGCAGAGGTTGCAGTGAGCCGGGATCGTGCCACTGCACTCAAGCCTGGGCAACAGATCGAGACTCCGTCTCCAAAATAAAAAGAAGAGAGACTTGCCCTAGGTCATTGATAGGTTTGGATCTGTGTCCCCAACCAAATCTCATGTTCAGTTGTAGTCCCCAGTGTTGGAGGTGGGGCCTGGTGGAAGGTGATTGGATCATGGGGGTGGTTTCTTAGAAACGATTTAGCACCATCCCTTTGATGCTGTCCTCTGGATAGTGACTGAGTTTCCGTGTGATCTGGCTGCTTAAAAGTCTGCAGCTGGCCGGGCACAGTGGCTCACGCCTGTAATCCTAGCACTTTGGGAGGCCAAGGCGGGTGGATCACCTGGGTCAAGAGTTCAAGACCAGCCTGGCCAACAGGCGAAATCCTATCTTTACTAAAAATACAAAAATTAGCCAGGCATGGTGATGGGTGCCTGTAATCCCAGCTACTCAGGAGGCTGAGGCAGGAGAATGGCTTGAACCTGGGAGGCAGAGGTTACAGTGAGCCAAGATCAGGCCACCGCACTCCAGCCTGGGCAACACAGTGAGACCCGGTCTCAAAAAAATAAAAAAAGTGTGCAGCTTCTTCCCTCTCACTCCCTTCTGCTCCCACTTCCACCATGCGAGACGCCTCTGCTGCCACCATGCGAGACGCCTCCGCTGCCACCGTGCGAGATGCCTCCGCTGCCACCGTGCGAGATGCCTGCTCCCCCTTTGCCTTCCACCATGATTGGAAGCTTCCTGAGGCCTCCCCAGGAACAAAAGCCCCTATGCTTGCTGTAGAGCCTGCAGAACCGTGAGCCAATTAAACCTCCTTTATTTATAAATTACTCAGCCTCAGGCATTCTTTATAGCAATGTGAGAACAGACTGATACAATTAGCCAAGCATGGTAGCGCACACCTGTAATCCCAGCTACTCGGGAGGCTGAGGCAGGAGAATTGCTTGAACCCAGTAGACAGAGGTTGCAGTGAACTGAGATCGTGCCACTGCTCTCCAGCCTGGGCGATACAGCAAGACTCTGTCTCAAAAAAAAAAAAAAAAAAGAGACAGAGACGGGGAGAGAGAGAGAGGGAGAGAGAGAGAGAGAACAGACTGATACAGCCATTCAGCTAATAAATTTTGGATCTGGGATTGAAGCTGAGTCTCTTTTTCCAAAGCTTAGTATCAGAAGCAGAGGTTTACGTGGGGTTTGCTGTATGCCAGGCACATATTAGCTTCCTTCAGCTTCACAACAGCCTTGTGAGACAGATCCTGTGATTATCATCATCCCATCTTACTGATGAAGAATGAAAGGTGCAGGGAGGTTGAGTAGCTTTGCAAGGGCACAGCTAGTTCGTGGTGATGCTGGGATTTGAACATACGCAGTCTGGTTCCAGAGCCTGTACTCCTGGCCACACAGCCACACGCCTTCTCCCTGGAGTCTTGCCCACCACAGAGAACAGGCTCACAATCCTCCAGGGAGGGCCCCTGGAGGCCAGAGAGGGCATCCCAGTCCCTGAGACTCTCTGGAGGTCGCCATACCCACGACTCTGCCTCCAAACTCAAGAGGAACTGAACGGGCCTCGATCAATCTACATTGAGGAGAGTGTGGATGAGCAGTGGCTCTGTGCAGAGGGCTGTGGTCTGAATATGTCCTCCCAGAATTCACATGTTGAAATTGTTTTGGCCGGGTGCAGTGGCTCACGCCTGTAATCGCAGCACTTTGGGAGGCCGAGGCAGGCGGATCACGAGGTCAGGAGATCAAGACCATCCTGGCTAACACGGTGAAACGCCGTCTCTACTAAAACTACAAAAAATTAGCCAGGCATGGCAGCATGTGCCTGCAGTCCCAACTATTTGGGAGGCTGAGGCAGGAGGATGGCATGAACCCAGGAGGCGGAGCTTGCAGTGAGCCGAGATCGCGCCACTGCACTCCAGCCTGGGCGACAGAGCAAGACTCTGTCTCAAAAAAAAACACAGAAACTGGTTTTTTTTGTTTTGTGGTTTTTTGGGTTTTTTTGGAGACAGTCTTGCTCTGTCACCCAGGCTGGAGTGTACTGTCACAATCTCGGCTCACTGCAACCTCCACCTCTCAGGTTCAAGCGATTCTCTCATGTCAGCCCCCCGAGTAGCTAGCACTACCAGAGTGCACCACCACGCCCAGTTAAATTTTTTGTATTTTTAGTGGAAGCAAGGTTTCACCATGTTGGCCAGGCTGATCTCAAACTCCTGACCTCAAGTGATCCGCCCTCCTCGGCCTCCCCACGTGCTGGGATTGCAGGCGTGAGCCACCATGTCCAGCCCATATGTTGAAATTCTAACCGCCAAGGTGATGATGTTAGGAAGTGGGGCCCTTTGACAGGTGATTAGGTCATGGGGACAGAGCCTAGTGAATGGGATCAGTGTCCTTATAAAACAGCCCCGGGAGAGCTCACTGGCCCTTCCACCTCAAGAGGACACAGCAGGAAGGTGGTATCTACAACAAGGAAGCAACCTGATGTTTTGATATAGGTATATGAAGTGATCACCATGATTAAGCTAGTTCACATACCCAACATGTCACGTAGTTAGCTTTGTGTGTGTGTGTGTGTGTGTCTGTGTGTGTGTGGTGACAAAGCTTAAAATCTACCCTCTTAGCAAATTTCCAGTATAAACACAGTATTGTTAGTTATACTACCACGCTGTGCGTTTGACTTGAATTTCTGATGGTGCCTGAGGTGAATGGGGATATGAAGCGGGATGAGGCCGGCCACAGAAATCAGAGGCTTTAGGGCATGATGATGCATACCTGTAGTCCCAGCTCCTCAAGAGGCTGAGGCAGGAGGCTCGCTTGAGCCCAGCAGTTTGAGGCTGCAGTAAGCAATGATCACACCAAAGGGAAAGAAAGGAGAAGGAAGGGGAGGGGAGGGGAAGAGGAAAGGGGAGCGGAAGAGGGGAGGGGAGGGGAGAGAAAGGAAAGGAAAAGGAAACGGGCAAGGGAAGGAAAAGGAAACAGGAAAGGAAAGGGGTAAGGAAGGAAAAGGAAACGGGAAAGGGGAAGGGGAAAAGGGGAAGGGGAAGGGGAGAGGAGGGGAGAGGAAGGGAGAGGAGGGGAGGGGAAGGGAGACAAGAGGGAAGGAAAGGAAGAAATCAGAGGCTTTAGCCAACACTTCTAGGGTGGCTTGTTTTACCAGAGCACTGGAAATGAGGCAGCTGAGAGCAAACAGCAACAGCTGAAGACCTCAGGGAGACAAGTCCTGTCCTCCCTGCTGGGAGAGGAGTCTGGCACAAAAGAAGCTTTAGCTTTAGGATGCTGGTGCAGCGAGTGACTGCTCCAACAGGCCTCGCCCTGCACTGGACAGGATGGCAGTGGGACAACACTCCAAACAATAAACAAAACACAGTCCCTGCCATTGAGGACTTCCAAGTCTAGTGGGAACAATGGTGAAGTCGACAGGCAATTACATTTCAGCAGGATCAGAGCTAGCAAGACCAGTCAGGCTAAGTGGTCAAGGAAGATATATGGGCTGAAGGTTTGTGTCCTCTCAAAGTTCATGTGTTGAAACCCTAATCCCCAACGTGAGGCTATTGGGAGGTGGGGCCTTTGGGAGGTGATGAGGTTTAGCTGAGGTCATGGGGATGTGGCCCCAATAATGGAATTAGTGTATTTATAAGAAGAGGAAGAGGCCAGGCGCCTTGGCTCATGCCTGCAGTCCCAGGACTTTAGGAGGCTGAGGCAGGCAGATCATCTGAAGTCAGGAGTTCAAGACCAACCTGACCAACATGGTGAAACCTCCACCTCTACTAAAAGTAAAAAAAATTAGCCAGGTGTGGTAGTGCATGCCTGTAATCTCAGCTACTTCGGAGGCTGAGGCAGGAGAACCACTTGAACCCGGGAGGCAGAGGTTGCAGTGAGCCAAGATGGCACCACTGCACTCCAGCCTGGGGCAACAGAGTGAGAATCCTACTCAAAAAGAAAAAAAACACGAAGAAACACCAGGGTTTCTCTCCCTCTCTCTCTCTCTCTCCCCAACCCCATGCATGTGAGGACACAGAGAGTAAACGTCCAACTGCAAGCTGGAAAGGAGCTCCCACCAGAACCCTGAACTCAGACTTCCAGCCTCCAGAGCTGTGAGAAAATCAATGTCTGCTGTTGAAGCCACCCGGTCTGTGGCAGCACAAACTGACTAAGACAGATGAGTTCTGGAGGAGACAATATGTGAGCTGACACCTGAAAGATGAATATGCATGAGCCAGTTAAAGGAGAGAGAAGACTACTATACTCCCACCAGAACTGCTAGAATTAAAAAAACTAACAATGCCAAGTGTTGGCAAAGATGTGGAGCGACTGGAACTCCCACACACAGTTGGTGGGAGTCTAAATTGGTATCGGCACTTTGGAAACCTGCTTATAAATTTCCTACAAGGTGAAACATACACCTATCCCACCACCTGGCAACTCCACTCCTGGCTATAAAGGCACCCACTTACTAAGATGTGCACACTTTATACTGACTACATGTATGATATACCTCAATCAAAAGTTTTTTTAAAAAAAGAGAGGTGTCGGCCAGCCACGGTGGCTCACACTTGTAATCTCAGCACTGTGGGAGGCTGGGGTAGGTGGACCAGCTGAGTTCAGGAGTTCCAGACAAGCCTAGCCAACATGGTGAAAACTTGTCTCTACTAAAAAGACAAAACCAAAAAAATAAATTATCTGGGCATGGTAGCACACGCCTGTAATCCCAGCTGCTTGGGAGGCTGAGGCAAGAGAATCGCTTGAACCTGGGAGGCAGAGGTTGCAGTGAGCCGAGATCACACCACTACACTCCAGCCTGGGTGACAGAGCTAGACTCTGTCTCAATTTAAAAAAAAAAAAAAAAAAAAAGGAAAGAGACATGGACAGTCTTTTGTCTGGGACATACTATTTACATCTCTCTCTCTTTTTTTTTTTTTTTTTGAGACAGATCCTCACTCTTTTGCCCAGGCTGGAGTGCAATGGTGTGATCTCAGCTCACTGCAGCCTCCGCCTCCTGGGTTCAAGTAATTCTCATGCCTCAGCCTCCTGAGTAGCTGGGATTACAGGGGTGCGCCACCACACCCAGCTAATTTTTGTATGTTTAGTAGAGATGGGGTTTCACCATGTTGCCCAGACTTGTCTTGAACCCCTGACCTCAGGTGATCTGCCCATTTCAGTCTCCCAAAGTGCTGGGATTACAGGCGTGAGCCACCGCACAGGACTTTTCTGTAAGTTTTTAACCAAGAAATTCCGACAAGTGAGCTTCCAACCTGAGAGCTGCCAACCAGAAAGGGTCCGTTGAGACAATCGCTTAGAGACTTCATCCATCAACGTGCACAAGGAAATAATGAGATTTAGGGTCAGTGGCTTGGAGAGAAAAATGCTGAAAACAGCAATAGCAGATGGATGGGATAGTCAGAGAGGGGGCCCAGGTGACTCTTACTCTATAAGTAACTTTATAAGTGACTCTTACCATCCAAGAAAAGTGCTAGTTCCAAGGTGGAGAGAGGGGGAGGGCGGGAGAGAAGATGACCCTGTGTGGGAAGGTGTGGGATGCTCAGTGGGAAAGCTAATGAATGTCTGTCTCATCCCATTATACCGGGGCCCTTTACACGGCACATAAAAATCCAACCAGCGTCTCCCCGACAGACTCTTTCTGCTCAGCCTGGCTTGTCTCTTCATAACTTTAAAGTGGCAGAGCAGCGTTTTTAATTAACAAGCCGTGTCTCTATCCCACCGTACATTTATTTAACTGCTCAACGCGACAACCAGGTACCTTTCAAGAAGGAGAAGAATTTTAAGAGGGTGGGAAGGGGGGCACAGGGGAGCCGCTTAAGGGTGTCAGATGAGCAGGTGCAGGCTTGTTAGTTGCTGTGAATGCATAAACCTCTAAAATTAATTTCACCGATGGTTCATTTTTTATTAATGTTTTCCTGGCCATAAAAAAGTAACACTCTATTCTCCTGAATTCCAGGGGAAAAGACACATTCTTGGGAAGAGGATAGATTCAAATATTATACGACGACCAACCCTCGTCTCTGCCTTCCCCCATCCATCCTCATTGTGCCATTTTTCTCTCCAAGCCACTGACCCGAAATCTCATTATCATTTCCTTGTGCACGGGGATGGATGAAGTCTGCAAGAGATTGTCTCGATAGACCATTTCTGGTTGGCAGCTCTCAGAGGCTCTCAAAGAAAGATCTCAGATCATTCCAGTGGGGGGCAGGACCTGTTGCGAAGGGAGGCAGCCGGTGGGTCATAGAAGCCCTGAACCAGGGGCTAGGGAAGCAGATACAAGTACCCCTCAGACCACATGCTTGTTGAGGAGCCCAGAGCAAGACATTGGCCTATCTGGTCATTGGTCCTTCCCGTCAAGGGAAAGAAATGATACATGGGCCAGGCACAGTGGCTTACCCCTATAATCCCACCTTGGGAGGCCAAGGCAGGTGGATCACTTGAGGTCAGGAGTTCAAGACCAGCCTGGCCAACATGATGAAACCCTGTCTCTACTAAAAATACAAAAATTAGCCAGGCATGGTGGCGCAAGCCTGTAATCCCACCTACTCGGGAGGCTGAGGCAAGAGAATCGTTTGAACCCGGGAGGCAGAGGTTGCAGTGAGAAAAGATCACACCACTGCACTCCAGCCTGGGCAACAGAGCAAGATTCCATCTCAAAAAAATGAAATAAAATAAAATAAAAATAAATCTCTTTCTCTCTGCATGTACATCATGTTTCTGTTTCTCTAGAGAATGCTGACTAACACAAAGATATCTCACACCATTAATCAATAAATGATTGTAGGCTGGGTGTGGCAGCTCATGCCTGTAATCCCAATATTTTGGGAGCCTGAGGCAGGAAGATCTCTTGAGGCAAGGAGTTCAAGACCAACCTGGGCAACATAGTGAGACCCCATCTCTAAAAATAAATTAATAAAATAAATAATAAGAATAAAGATAAGTGAATCAATAATCCTTACATAGATTTGCCAGCACCAAAACAACTGCCATTTGACCATTTTCTTTTTTAACAATACACTCGCCCAATAGTCTTCCATCCTTTTTCTTTTTCTTTTTGATTTTTTTCTCACTCAATAATCTTTAATTCATTTTCATAACTTTCAGAGATTTCACAAAAATTACAACACTTAATGACCTTAGGAAATAAAAATAACTTTAAGAAAAAGTAAAAGGAAGGCCGGGCGCGGTGGCTCACACTTGTAATCCCAGCACTTTGGGAGGCCGAGGCGGGCGGATCACAAGGTCAGGAGATCGAGACCACGGTGAAACCCCATCTCTACTAAAAAATACAAAAAAAACAAAAAAAAAATTAGCCGGGCATGGTGGCAGGCGCCTGTACTCCCAGCTACTCGGAGAGGCTGAGACAGGAGAATGGCAGAATGGCGTGAACCCGGGAGGCGGAGCTTGCAGTGAGCCAAGATTGCGCCACTGCACTCCAGCCTGGGCGACAGAGCGAGACTCCGTCTCAAAAAAAAAAAAAAAAAAGAAATAAAAAAACAGAAACAAAGAAAAAACAAAAATAAAGAAAATTTTAAAAATTACTTTAGTCTTCTTTATTTTTTTTGAGACAGAGTCTCACTCTGTCACCCAGGCTGTGCAGTGGTACAATCTCGTCTCACTAGCACCTCCGCCTCCCAGGTTCAAGCGATTCTCCTGCCTCAGCCTCCCGAGTAGCTGGGATTATAGGAGCATGCCACCATGCCTGGCTGATTTTTGTATTTTTAGTAGAGACGGGGTTTCACCATGTTGGCCAGGCCGGTCTCGAACTCCTGACCTCAGATGATCCACCCACCTCAGCCTCCCAAAGTGCTGGGATTACAGGCAGGAGCCACCACACCAGGCCTGCAGAACCAGTTCTATTAACCAAAAGTAACGTGATATAGCATAGAAACCCAGATATAGCGAAAGAGTCCACCCCCTCTCATGTCGAGGTGACCCTGGTTACTGGCACCATTTCTCTTCAATTAGGAAAAATTAGAAAGAATTGAGAGAGAACCACTCCGGGGTTGTTCAGCCTTAAAGTTTGTGATTCTGTTGCATTTTCACAACTCCAGGCATAAGTTTAAACAGTAGGTCATGGGGGGAATGGGGAGGGCTCCTTCGGATTAAATGGAATCAAAAGCCCAATTTCTTGTCTCTGAATTATAATTACATAAGCGGTGGACAATCTTCCATTATAATCAGCTGTAATTGGTAAAGGAAGGCCTCACTAATTCCAAAACTGCCGTGGAAGAAGGAAAAATCTTGTATCTACCAGAAACATTTTGAATTCTGAAACATATTAAAGAAAAGCAGTTTGTTTCCCCTTCAAGTGTGTGCACTGAAAATAAACAACCAAGCACGGCCAAGCAGGAGCCGGTTCAGACCCGCTTGCTCCATAATAACCTCTTTACATGTAACTGATCTGTCCCACTTCACCAGCTTAGAGTACAAAATGAGGTCACCATCCTTTTTAATATTCAAATTAAATTACTCTGGGAGCACAAATTGGTTCAACCTTTTTGGAGGGCAATTTTTGATAGCACCTCCCAAAATGTGAAATATGCTTACCTTTTAACTCAGAAATTCTACTTCTAGGAATCTGTCCCACAGAAATACTTGCACCAATACATGATGGCCTAAACTATGTTTCCTGCAGGGTTGTATGGAAAAGACATGGGAACAACTTGGCTGGGCGCAGTGGTTCACGCCTGTAATCCCAGCACTTTGGGAGGCTGAGGCAGGTGGATCACCTGAGGTCAGGAGTTCAAGACCAGCTTGGCCAACATGGTGAAGCCCCATCTCTACTAAAAAATACAAACATTAGCCAGGTGTGGTGGCAGGTGCTTGTAATCCCAGCTACTCAGGGGGCTGAGACAGGAGAATCACTTGAACCCGGGAGGCAGAGTGTACAGTGAGCCAAGATTGCACCACTGCACTCCAGCCTGACCCACAGAGCGAGACTCTGTCCAAAAAAAAAGAAAAAGAAAAGAAAGTAATGGGAACAACATGATTGCCAATTAACAGGGGATTGGTTAGAAGGAACGAGGTGGGTATGTGCCTGTTTCAGAAGACCTTCAAGACAACTGTGCAGTGATAACACAAAGTAACCAAGCCACAGGGAAAGCACAGTGACATTTATGTTTAAAACTATGCCATCCTACCTATTTATATGTATAGACATAGATATGTCTGCTTCCCTATCTACATACATATTTCTATGTCTGTCTTGATCTATGTCTTGAATTCTGTATCTACACACATGTGTGTATCTATATCTACTCTACATCCATAGCAGAGCTATCTATCTGTATCTATATCCATCTACACCTATTATCTGTCTATAGCTACATCCATATTTACATAAAAGTCTGAGAAAGGAAATGTCACCAACACACAAAATGAAGGTGATCAAAAGACAACTTTTGGTAAGGCACAGTGGCTCACACTTGTAATCCCAACACTTTGGGAGGCCGAGGCAGGTGGATCACCTGAGATCAGAGTTTGAGACCAGCCTAACCAATATGGTGAAACCCCATCTCTACTAAAAATACAAAAATTAGCCGGGCATGGTGGTGGGGGCCTGTAGTCCCAGCTACTCGGGAGCCTGAGGCAGGAGAATCACTTGAACCTGGGAGGCAGAGGTTGCAATGAGTGGAGATCACGCCATTGACTCCAGCCTGGGCAACAAGAGGGAAACTCTGTCTCAAAAAGCAAAGAAAAAGACAACTTTCACTTTTTTTTTTTTTTTTTTTTGAGACAAGGTCTCGTTATGTTGCCCAGGCTGGTCTCAGGTACCTGGGCCAAAGTGATCCTCCTGCCTCAGCCCCCCGAAGTGCTGGGATTAAAAGTGGGAGCCACTGTGCCCCACCAACTTTCATTTTTGACTCCAAATGTTTCCATGCTGAGTTATTCCATACGTGTGTATATTACTGATGGAATTTTCAAAAATCACATGGCCCTGAGTCCCATCCTGCCAAGTCTCTCTTCCTGCTCCAGGGGACCCCTGCCATGATCACACCCAGGAATGTGTGCTGGGTGGCGGTGGTCAATCCTGTCGGTGTCACAGGAGAGACAGAAACAGGGACATGTGAGCGGCCTGCAGGGGAGTCTGTGCAACACACACTGTCCCTGAGGTCTGGCTGCCACATCCCAGGACCGACTCTGTCCCCTGAAGTAAAACGTCTGGCCTGGTGCACAGTGCGTCTGAGGCCTGCTCATGCTCCCGAAAGGGGCTTGGAAGTAGGGAACGGCTTCTGGGAGGTAGCTTTGGTGTGTTTCTTGGGGCCCTGAGTGTGGGGGCAGGACAGCTGAGGAGGACCTAGCAGCAGCTGAGTCCAGGCTGAGCCAAAAAGATGCCACCACCGCATTGACTTAGATGAGTCAAAACTCACAGTCCAGAAAGAAATAAGCACATCTCGTCCAGGCGCAGTGGCTCACGCCTCAAATCCCAGCACTTTGGGAGGCTAAGGCAGGTGGATCACCTGAGGTCAGGAGTTCAAGACCAGCCTGGCCAACATGGTGAAACCCCTTCTCTACCAAAAATACAAAAATTAGCTGGGCATGGTGGTGCATGCCTGTAATCCAAGCTACTTGGGAGGCTGAGGCAAGAGAATCACTTGAACCTGGGAGGAGGAGGTTGCAGTGAGCTGAGATCTCACCATTGCCCAACAGCCTGGGCAACAAGAGCAAAACTCTGTCTCAAAAAACAAAGAAAGAAAGGACATCTCATCCTGGGAAGGTGATGGCTTACATCGATGATCCCAAAAGGATCTGGACCCCAGAAGCCTGTCTGCCAGGACCTAGACACAATCCTGGGAGAGGAACAACCCAGGGACCCTGTAGACAAGAACAACTGCACCAGCCCAGGGGCTGAGGGTTCAGCTCAGGCAAAAAGTGATCAGACCTGAAGTTTCCTTTCCTAGACACACACAAGCACTGTATTAGTCCATTCTCTCACTGCTAAAAAGAATACTACCTGATAGTGGGTAATTATAAAGGAAGAGGCTTAATGGACTCACATTTCCGCAGGCTTTACAGGAGGCATGGCTGGGAGGCCTCAGGAAACTTACAATCATGGTGGAAGATGACAGGGAAGCAGGCACCTTCTTCACAAGGCTGCAGGAGGGAGTGTGTGTCAGCGCGGGAGAAACTACCATTTATAAAACCATCAGATCTCGACAGAATTCACTCACTATCGTGAGAACAGCATGCAGGAAACCGCTCCCATGATCCAATCACTTCCTTCCCTCGACGTGTGGGGATTACAATCCAAGATGAGATTTGAGTGAGGACAGAGAGCCAAACCGTATCAAGCACATACAGAGGCACACACATGCACACACACAGATATGCACACATGCTCACATACAGACATGCACACATGCTCACACACAGACATGGACACATGCTCACACGCAGGCATGCACACACATGCACACACACATACACCTATGCATACCAGTGGTCAAGATTAGCCAGAACCTCTGTCCCGGAAGCAGACTGTGAGAGGGAAATTCAAGTGCAAGTTGCTTATGATCCCAAAAACACAGGTAGAAGAAGAGAAATGAGATGGGAAGGGTGGTCAATACAGGATGTCCCTGTGTGGTCGACGGGCCACTCTCTGAGAGACAGAGTGCCCCACCCGGAAGGCTGGGGATCTGGAGTAGTTACCCAGCAACTCCCATCAGCCACTGATGGAGGATGCTCCCTGAGGGCAGGACCAGTGCTAACCGTTTTATTATAATAGTTTGCTAGGGCTGGCATAACAAAATACTGCAAATTGAGTGGCAGGTGCAGACAACAGTCATACACAATTCATTGTGTCACAGTCCTGCAGAATGCAAGTCCAGGATCGAGGCTGAGAATCTGCCCTGTGCCTCTCTCCCAGCCTCTGGTCACTTGCTAGCCCCCACCGCTCATCGGCTTGTAGACGTATCACGCCCATCTCTGCCTTCATCTTAAGGTGGCGTTCTCGCTGCATATGTGTGTCTGTCTCTGTGTCCAAATTTCCCATTTATTTATTTATTTATTTTTATTTTTATTTTTTTTGAGATGGAGTCTTGCTGTTGTCGCCCAGGCTAGAGTGCAATGGCGCAATCTTGGCTCACTGCAACCTCTGCGTCCTGGATTCAAGCGATTCTCCTGCCTCATCCCTCCTGAGTAGCTGGGATTAGAGGCACCCACCACCACACCCAGCTAATTTTTGTATTTTTAGTAGAGATCGCACTTGGCCCAAATTTCCCTTTTTTTTTTTTTGTTTTCTTTTGAGATGGAGTCTCACTCTGTCGCCCAGGCTGGAGTATGGTGGTGCGATCTCGGCTCACTGCAACCTCCCCCACCCAGGTTCAAGCAATTCTCCTGCCTCAGCCTCCCAAGTAGCTGGGATTACAGGCATGCACCACCATGCCAGACTAATTTTTTGTATTTTTAGTAGAGACGGGATTTCGCCATGTTGGTCAGGCTGGTCTCGAACTCCTGACGTCAGGTGATCCACCCACCTCAGCCTCCCAAAGTGCTGGGATTACAGGCGTGAGCCACCATGCGCAGCCAGAATTTTCATTTTTATAAGGACATTGGGGTGGGGGGACAGGCACAGTGGCTTATGCGTGTAATCCTAGAACTTTGGAAGCCCCAGGCAGGAGGATCGCTTGAGGCCAGGCGTTCAAGACTCCTACTCTACAAAAAAACAAGCAAATAAAAAAGCCCGGCATGGTGACACATCCCTGTAATTCCAGCTACTTAGGAGACTGAGGTGAGAACACTGCTTGAGCCCAGGAGTTGAAGGCTGTAGTGAGCTGAGATTGTACCATGGCACTCCAGCCTGGGCGACAGAATGAGACCCTGCCTCTAAAAAATAAAAAAATCATTCAACAAGACATTAGTCAAGTTGGATGGGGACTTACCCTAATGACCTTATCTTAACTTGATCATCTGCAAAGACCCTATTTCCTAATAAGGTCAAATTCGCAAGTACAGAGGTTGGGACTGCCACAATTTTTTTTTTTTTTGAGACAGAGGCTCGCTATGTCACCCAGGCTGGAGTGCAGTGGTGCGATTTTGGCTCACTACAACCTCTGCCTTCCGAGTTCAAGTGATTCTCCTGCCTCAGCCACCCAAGCAGCTGGGATTACAGGCGTGCACCACCATGCCCAGCTAATTTTTGTATTTTCTGTAGAGACAGGGTTTCACCATGTTGCCTAGGCTGGCCTTGAACTCTTGACCTCAAGTGATCCACCCGCCTTGGCTTCCCAAAGTGCTAGGATTACAGGCGTAAGCTGCGGTGCCCAGCCAGGACTTCCACATTTTGTGGGGTCACAGTTCAACCCAAAATGCCTCCCTCCCTAGCAGTTCCGGCAAAGACAGTCCAGTGCAGAGCAGCACGGGCTCCCAGGTACTCGCAGATGGAAGGTCCTGGGATGGGACCAGCGGGACCCGGGCAGTAGACCAACGGCATCTGCTGTGGCCCCTAAGCCCACGAGTGTATGAGTGTATTCTGGCTACACTTCCAAGGCAGTGCAAATTGGGTTAAAGTTGAAAAGGCCATCCACCCTCAAGCATGACTAAAAGATTAAGAGTTGTATCTCAAAATCAAAAGCCAAGTGTACGTTTGGGCCACGGCTCCGGCCAGCTCAGCTGCCAAGAAGTTATCAGGGCAGATGAACTGCCTAATAACGGGAAGTGCCTCTTAATGGCCCTTCAAATCATTTCATTAAAAGTTGCCGTGATGTCTCCAGCTGAATCCGCGTCGTGCTGGGAAGGCCATTAGGTTAATCAAAATACGAGGACAGCTCACCATCTACTCTTAATTAACAAATTAGGTCCCACTGCCAACTCAGCAAAACAGAGAGCTGGCCAGCGACCCTTGGGGCAGTCGGAATGCTCAGAGCACCCTTCCATCACTGACTGCCAATCAATCAGAGCCTAATGGAGAACCTCGGCCCGGGGCAACAGGACTATCCTCACTGGAAGCAGATTGGAAGGGCTCCAAGGTGGCGCTTTTATGAGCAAAATATGTGCCCCGCTCCCCTGTGTGTGTCTCTCGTGGTAAAATGCAAGCTCCATAGGTGAGAGGTTGCTCCTGTTGGCCCGGGACTGAGAAGCTGCCTGGGACCCTGGACCGCACTGCTGAAGCCAGAATGGTCCCAGGCAAACCGGGACAGTCACAGACACTCTTGCTTCATGATGGCAGGGACTTGATCTACTTTGATTGTGTTTTTTCCCCAGGGCTAAAACAGTCCCTGGCACACAGTGGACATCAAAGGATATTACTGAGATGAAAACATAAATGAGTAAATGAATTTCTTCCTTTCTTTTTTTTTTGAGACAGAATCTCGCTCTGTCACTCAGGCTGGACTGCAGTGGCACGATCTCCACTCACTGCAACCTCCACCCTTAGGTTCGAGCAATTCTTGAGCCTCAGCCTCCCGAGTAGCTGGGATTACAGGCACCTGCAACCAAGCCCAGCTAATTTTTGTATTTTCAGTAGAGACGGAGTTTCACTATGTCGGCCAGGCTGGTTTCAAACTCCTGACCTCAAGTGACCCTCGGCCTCAGCCTCCCAAAGTGCTGGGATTACAGGCGTGAGCCACTGCGCCCCATCTTTTTTTTTTTTTTTTTTTTTGAAACAAAGTCTTGCTCTTGTAGCCCAGGCTGAAGTGCAGTGCAGTGTTGCCATCATGGCTGACTGCAGCCTCGACCTCCCAGGCTCAAGTGATCCTCCCACTCCAGCCTCCCGAGTAGCTGAAACCACAGGCGTGTACCACCACATCCAGCTAATTCTTTGTAACTTTTGTAGTCTCACTACATTGCCCAGGCTGGTCTCAAACTCCTGGGCTCACGTGATGCTCCCATATCTGCCTCCCGAAGTGTTGGGATAAAAGGCATAGACCACCACACCCCCCATGAATAAATGAGTCAATCTCCCCTCTGTCTAATCCCACAAGTTAACCAATTCAAACAACCAATTAAACAGCCTGTAATCCCATCACTTTGGGAGGCTGAGGGGGGTCACTTGAGGCCAGGAGTTCAAGACCAGCCTTAGCAGCAAAGTGAGACCCTATCTCTACAAAAAAACTTAAAAATTAGCAGGGTGCAGTGGCACACGCCTGTAGTACCAGCTACTAGGGAGGTTGAGGCAGAAGGATCACTGGAGCCCAGGAGTTTGAGGCTACAGTGAGCTATGATACCACCACTGCACTGCAGCCTGGGCAACAAAGTGAGGCCTTGTCACAAAAAAAATAAGAACAAAAACAAAAAACACACACACACAAATTCTGGTCCCAACCCTACAGCATGTGATTAATCTGATGGAATTGGTCTGGGGTGTCCCCTCTGCCACACACACACATTAGTGCTTTTAAAAAGCCAGTTGACTCCAATGTGCAACCAATGCTGAAAACAGCTACAGGATATCAGTGGTTCCTGCCCTTAAGAATGCATCAGACTAGCCAGGCACGGATGCTCACGCCTGTAATCCCAGCACTTTGGGAGGCCGAGCTGGGAGGATCACTTGAGCCCAGAAGTTCAAGACCAGCCTGGGCAACATAGGAAGACCCCATCTGTACAGAAAAAAAAAAAGTTAAAAATTAGGCAGGCGTGGTGGTGCACACCTGCAGTCCCAGCTACTCAAGAGGCTGAGGCAGGAGGATGGCTTGAGCCCAGTAGGTCAAGGTTGCAGTGAGCTGTCATTGTGCCACTGGACTTCAGTCTAGGCAACAATGCAAGATCTTGTCTCAAAAAACACTAATAATAATCCATGAGACTCATCTGGGGGGCTTCTTAGGGGCCAGTTGCTTGCCCCCCAACCCCAGATTGTACCTTTCTAAGATGGTCCCCAGTGACGCTGATGTTGGTGGTCTGGGGACCGTGCTTTAGAAACACCACACTCATGTGGGCCTGTCATCTTTTTTTCCTCTCTGTTTTGCAGAGAAGGACACTAAGCATCATGGAGCTGACCACGTTCATCACCATCCAAGACCATGTAGGCAGCCATAGGGGCAGTCAGGCAGCCTCGCCTCTCGGCTTCCTTTGAGGTTTTAAAGGCTAAGAGGTTGTCATTTGTGGGTCCTCAGTGCCCTGGCCTAGATCCACGTGACCATTTTCTTTTTTTTTTTTTTGGAGATGGAGTCTCACTCTGTTGCCCAAGCTGGAGTGCAGTGGTATGATCTCGGCTCACTACAACCTCCGCTTCCCTGGTTCAAGCGATTCTCCTGCCTCAGCCTCCCAAGTAGCAGGGATTACAGGCGTGCATCACCACGCTTGGCTAATTTCTGTATTTTTACTAGAGATGGGGTTTCGCCATGTTAGCCAGGCTGGTCTCGAACTCCTGATCCCAGGTGATCCACCTGCCTCGGCCTCCCTAAGTGCTAGGATTACAGGTGTGAGCCACCGCGCCCGGCCCACGTGACCATTTTCTTTCTGCCTGGTGTTTGTCAATGTGCTTAATGAGTCTGCCTTGAATTAAAGAATGCCCTGGCTTGCCCCCGCCCCCATGAATCCCTCTATAAACACATACATACTGACCAAAACGAGGGATAAATAGAACACACTGAAACGCCAGGGTGGCAGCTACCCGCAGCACTGGCTGAATTTTCATTTTCTTCCATCTCCTGAGAGAAGGGAAACCACTCCCTTTCGGAGAACATGAGCCCCCCTGCTGACTCCAGGCGGCTCGTCCCCCTACCTTCCTCTGCAAAAACGAACACGGATTTAAGCAGCAGAAAAGACACTCGGAGGTCATCTGGGCCATCTTCCAGCATCTCCTGTCTCCTGTCTGGGCGGCAGCTGGCGAGGCTACCCGCGTCCTGCGACTCCCCGAGGACGGCGATCCCCTGCTGCTCCCTGCTGGCTGAGTTGGGAATGGCTGAGAAGTGAACGCAGCTGGGAATGCAGGAACTTCAAAGTCTCTCTGACTCCTAGTCTCCCCGCCTCCTCTTGTAAGATGCAAGTTCCCCTGGAAGATGAGCCAGCCTTTCCAAAACTACCTTCAGTATCTGCACTATGCCTGCCCATTCACATTCATATTCTCCACTAATTCCCACAACTGTATTTCTGAGAGAGAGACCTTCAGTATCCCGGTCGTTCACCAAATGTTCCCTGGGTGCTGCAAGCAGTCTGGCTGCGTATGAGTCCAGCAGTTCAAGACCAGCCTGGGCAACATAGCAAGACCCCACCTCCACAAAAAATGAAAAAATTAGACAGGTGTGGTGGCACTCAACTGTAGACACAACTACTAGGGAGGCCAAGGAGGGAGGATTGCTTGAGCATGGGAGGTGGAGACTGCTATGATGGTGCCGCTGGTACTCCAGCCTGGACCACAGAGTGGGACCTTGTCTCCCCCCATAAAAAAGAATAATATTCTGTAACATGTGAAAAGTATACAAAATTCAACTCTCAATGTCCATATATAAAGTATGTTTTTGTTTTCACTTTTTTGTAGAGACAGGATCTCATTCTGTTGCTCAGGCTGGTCTCAAACTCCTGGCCTCAAAGGATCCTCCCACCTCGGCCTCCCAAAGTGTTGGGATTACAGGTGTGAGCCACCTTACCTGACCCATCTGTAAAGTTTTATTGGAATACAGCCACATTCATAACTGACGTATCATCTACAGCTGCTTTCTAGATACAGCAGCACAGTTGAGTCATTTTGACAGAGACTGCATGGTGCACAAAATGAAAAATATTCACTCTCCCTTTACAGAAGTATGCTGATCCCCAGTCTACTAGAAGAAAGAGGAGAATTCAGAGACAGCTGGAGGCTGGGCACGGTGGCTCAAGCCTGTAATTCCAGCACTTTGGGAGGCTGAGGTGGGCGGCTCACCTGAGGTTGGGAGTTCAAGACCAGCCTGACCAACATGGAGAAGCCCCATCTCTACTAAAAACACAAAATTAGCCAGGCGTGGTGGAGCAGGCCAGTAATCCCAGCTACTCGGTAGGCTGAGGCAGGAGAATTGCTTAAACCGGGGAGACGGAGGTTGCTGTAAGACGAGATCGCACCATTGCACTCCAGCCTGGGCAGCAAGAGCGAAAATCCATCTCAAATAAAAAATAAAAAAATAGACAACCAGGCTGGGTGTGGTGGTGCATGCCTGTGGTCCCAGCTACTCGGGAGGCTGAGGCAGGAGAATTGCTTGAGCCCAGCAGTTGGAGATCAGCCTGGACAACAAAGTGAGACCCTGTCTCTACAAAAAAAGAATTGTTTTTTTAATTAGCCAGGCATGGTGGCATGCACCTGTATTCTCAGCTACTTGAGAGGCTGAGGCAGGAGGACTGATTGAGCCCAGGAGTTTGAGGCTGCAGTAAGCTATGATTGCACCACTCCAGCCTGGGCAACAGAGCAAGACCCTGTCTCTTACAAAAAAAAAAAAAAAAAGAGGCTGGGCACCATGCCTGTAATCCCTGTACTTTGGGAGGCTGAGGCTGGAAGATCACTTGAGCTCAGGAGTTCGAGACCAGCTGGGGCAACATGGTGAACTCTGAAATCCTGTCTCTAACAACAATACAAAGATTAGCCAGGCATGGTGGCACATACCTGTGGTCCCAGCTACTCCAGAAGCTGAGGTAGGAGGACCAATTGAGCCTAAGAGGTCAAGGCAGCAATGAGCTGTGACAGCACCACTGTACTCCAGCCTGGGTGAGAGAGCAAGACAAGAAAGAAAGGGAAGGGAGGGCAGGGCAGGGCAGGGCAGGGCAGGGAAAGGAAAGGAAAGAAAAAAGAAAAGAAGAGAAAGAAAGAGACCAGGCATGGTGGCTCAAGCTTGTAATCCCAGCACTTTGGGAGGCCGAGCGGGGTGGATCACCTGAGGTCAGGAGTCCGAGGCCAGCCTGGCCAACATGACAAAACCCCGTCTCTAGTAAAAATACAAAAAAGTTAGCCGGGTGTGGTGGCAGGCACCTATAATCCCAGCTTCTTGGGAGGCTGAGGCAGGAGAATCGCTTGAACCCAGGCGGCAGAGTTTGCAGTGAGCCGAGCTTGCGCCGCTTCACTCCAGCCTGGGTGAAAGAGCGAAACTTCACCTCAAACAAAGAAAAAAAGAAAGAAAGAAAAATAATAAAGAACTGGCTTTAGTTGACCAACTATAAGACAATTTCTATGCAAGGTGCTTTGCACACATGACCTTGCTAATCCCCAAGGCAACCTTCTAGGTGCCCTTATTACCCACAAGTTACAGGTGAGAAGATGGAACGTCAAGGCCACAGAGCCAAGAGGCAGCAGGGTTGAGGTCAAACTCAAGTCTGTCTGACTCCAAAACTCATGTTTATTCGATTACCCGAAGCTGCCTCCCTGCTCAAAATCTTAGTGTGTTTCCATTTTACAGATGATTCACCTGTGGCTAATGGAGGTCAGGTGACTTGCCCAAGGCACTCAGCTAGTGAATGAGAGAGGACAGACTTGAGCTCCGGTATCTGACTGCAAATCCCGTATTGTATCCTAGACTGTTTCTCCTAACAGTGATTGGGAATCAATCCCTCAGACTGATTATCTCAGTAAAAATAAAAGCATGAAACAGAATGATGATACCACGAGGGAAGGAAGGGTGTGCCCAATGAAGTGAGGTGACAGGCTTCACATTTTCCTGCGGGGATTACTCCTGCCAGCCCCAGACTGACATTTCTTCTGCAAAATAAGAATAAAACTCTGCTACAGTGGGTTTTAAACTATCCCCTGTGGAAAGCACAGGGGCTGAAGGAGGTGAGGGGAGAACAGAATAAGGATGTCAACTTGTGAAGCCACACAGCCCCTCCCACCACTTCAATCCATCAGAACAAGCCTGCTTTTATCTGTTCCATTCATTGACCTGTCAGATAAGGATTCACTGGAAAAGAACGCTGCATGGGGCCGGGCGTGGTGGCTCACGCCTGTAATCCCAGCACTTTGGGAAGTTGAGGCAGGCAGATCACCTGAGGTCAGGAGTTCAAGAGCAGCCTGGCCAACATGGTGAAACCCCATCTCTACAAAAATACAAAAATTAGCCACGCATGATAGCAGGTGCCTGTAATCCCAACTACTCAGGAGGCTGAGGCAGGAGATTGTCTTGCACCCGGGAAGTGGAGGTTGCAGTAAGCTGAGATCGCACCATTGCACCCCAGCCTGGGCGGCAGAGCTAGTCTAAAAAAAAAAAAAAAAAAAAAAAAAAAAAAAAAAAAAAAAAAAAAAAAAAAAAGAGGGCTCCGTGGCTTAAGAAATAAAGTTTGCAAATGATCACTTGGATGGGTGCTAAGTCAAGAATCCCAGGGGCAGAGTGGGACTGTCTATTGGTTTGTTATTTTGAGTGTTTTTTTGTTTTCTTTTGTTTGAGACAGGGTCTCGCTGTTGTCACCCAGGCTGGAGTGCAGTGGCATGATCATAGCTCACTGCTCTCTCAAACTCCTGGGCTCAAGCCATCCTCCCAACTTGACTTCCTAAAGCACTGGGATTACAGGCATGAGCCACCGCACCCAGCCTGTCTATTGCTTTCCTTACATTGTCATAACAAAAGACCACAGTCTGGGTGGTTTAAACAACAGACATTTATTTTCTGGCAATCCTGAAGGCTAGGAGACCAGGATCAAGGTGTCAGCAGAATTGGTTTCTTCTGAGGCCTCTCTCTTTGGCTTGTAGACGGCTGCCTTCTCCCTGTGCCTTCACTTCTTCTTCCTCTTGTTATTCCTTTTTCTTTTCTTTTTGAGACGGAGTCTCCCTCTGTTGCCCAGGCTGGAGTACAGTGGTGTGATCTGGGCTCACTGCAACCTCCACCTCCCGGGTTCAAGTGATTATCCTGCCTCAGACTCCCAAATAGCTGGGATTACAGGCACCCGCCACCACACCCGGCTAATTTTTGTATTTTTAGTAGAGACCGGGTTTCACCATGTTGGTCAGGCTGGTCTCGAACTCCTGACCTCGGGTAATCCACTCGCCTTGGCGTCCCAAAGGGCTGGGATTACAGGCATGGACCACCACACCCAGCCAATCACCTCTTCTTCTAAGGACACTCATCCTATGGGATTAGGGCCCACCCAGTTAGGGTGGTTAATGGAATCATCTCTCTAATAACCCTGTCTCAAATACAGTCCCACGCTGAGGTACAGCGGGTCAGGACTCCAACATGAGAATTTGCAGGCAGTATGCAATGCATTTCATAATACGGTGTGTTAGGGCAAGTAATGTCACCTCTCCCACGGGGTTCATCTGAAGGAAGGGGGGACATACCAGAGGGAGAAACAGGTGTGGAGCCCACTGAGAGAGGAGGCTGCTAACGGCTGGGGCAGGACAGCGTAGCTGTGACGGATCCCTCCAGTCTGTCAGGCACCCAGACCCTGTGAACAGGATTTATCGCTGCAGTCACTGGGGTAATTGGAGAGAAACAGGGCTGTCAGGGACAGGTCCCGAGGACAGTATTTCAGCAGCGACCCCCCTCCACCCATGCCCCCTATGTACTCTATAAGTTACTGCCCCTGCCACCCCAAGCCCCTGCCCTGAGCTGTGTGGAGGTGAATATTTGTCTTGAGAACGGGCTATTCAAGGTTGCTTGTCTGCAGAGCCTACCCCGTCACCCTCTCCAGGCGAATGCGCCTATCCTGCGGGGAACCGGGCTCGGCGGTCCTCAGCCTTCACTGCACAACACAACCACCTGCAGAGATTTTGAAGTCCCGGGGCCTGAGCCCCACCCTCGGCGATTCTGATGTAAGGCGTCCGGGTGTGCGGTTGAAAACCACCGCAGTATCTAGCGCGGCACTTCTCCCACGACCCCAAATGCAGATCTGAGCAGAGAGCTACCCACTCTTGGAGAATGTTCCCGGCACCGCATCCTGCCCAGCTGTCTCTGAGCTCATCGCACCCCCTCCTCCTGCATCACAAGCAGAAGCCACAGGAAAAATTATCTCCAGCTCCCTCGCTGGGTTTGCATCCTAGCCCTGGGCCCTTCACCCGCACCCATCCGGCCGCTCCCTTTTCATCCCCTCTCCGGGTGAATGGCCACGTCCCCCCCGGCCCTCTGGTTCTGTGCAGCATTCGATTTCGACGGCGGCCCCCTGGCTACACTACCCTGGCGCTCTGGAGGGTGTCTCATCGGGCTCTTTGCTTGCAGAGGGTTACCAAGAGGTTTTGCGATGAGAATCGGGATGGGTGAGCGCATGTACCAAAATTCATGTCCACCTAGAACCTCAGAATAGGCCCTTATTCGGAAAGAGTCTTAGCAGATGTCTTTAGTTAACGTTTAATAAGGTCATACAGGATTAGGGTGAGCCGTTCACTCCAGTGACCTCTAAGAAGGGAGAAATGTGGACAGGGACACACAAGAACGCCACGTGACAATGGAGGCAGAGATTGGAGTGATGCAGCCACAAGTCAAGGAGCGCCCAGGGTTGCCGGGGGCCCTAGAGTCTAGGACGGAGTCAGGGCCACCAGAAGGAACCGACCCTGTGGTCCTACTGATGCAGGCACCCAGGCTGTGCTCATGTCTTATGGCAGACTCAGGAAGCTCAAACAGGGCCCAGGAGTGGGGTGCAGTGAGAGGAGGACCCCAAAGAGACCAAACAAAGCCAACAACCGACAACCAAGGAGTAGAAAACAAACCTGGGAAACTGGCCATCGGGGGGGTCGTGTGAGAGATACTAGGAACACTCACTCACACGCACACACAAATACACACACATACACACATACATATACACACACAAATACACATACACACACAAATACACAGACAAATACACACACATACATATACACACAAATACACACACATACATAGACACACACAAATACACACATACATATACACACACAAATACACACACATACACACAAACATATACACACACAAAAACACACATACATATACACACACAAATACACATACACACACAAATACACACACGTACACACATACATATACACACACAAATACACACACATACATATACACAAATACATACACAAATACACACACACATATACACACACAAATACACACACGTACACACATACATATACACACAAATACACACACATACATATACACACACAAATACACATACACACACAAATACACACACGTACACACATACATATACACATACATACACACAAATACACATACACACAAATACACATACACACACAAATACACACACATACATACACACACAAATATACACACTTACACACATACATATACACACACAAGTACACATACATACACATACACACATACAATACACATACACACAAATACAAACACACATATACATATACATACACACAAATACACATATACACATGCACATATACACACGTACACACACATACACACACACCCAAATACACATACTCACACACAAAGACACACACAAAAACACATACACACAAATACACACACATACACACGTACACACACACCCAAATACACATACACACACGTACACACACCCAAGTACACATACATACAGACATACATATACACACACAAATACATATGCATACATACACACACACATACACACACCCAAATACACATACACTCACACAAATACACACACACATATACACACACAAATATACATATGCATACATGCACATACATACATATACACACACCCAAATACACATACACAAATATACACATACATACATATACACACACAAATACACATACACACAAATACACACACATACATATACACACAAATACACATACACACGCATATACATACAAATACACACACACAAATACACATACACAGGCATATATATACAAATACACACACACAAATACATATACAAATACACATACACACATATACATACACACAAATACACATACATATACCCACAAATACACATACACACACATACAAATACACACACAAATACACATACACACACATACAAATACACACACAAATACACATACAAATACACACACACATATACACACAAATACACACGCACATATACACACGTACACACAGATACAAATACACATACATAAACACACACAAATACACATACACAAAAACACACACATACACACACATAAACACATACACACAAATATACATACACACAAATATACATACACAAATACACATACACACACGTGCACATGCACAATTCAAGCATGGGGTGCCCTAGAAGGACTTAGGAGTGGGAAGATTTGCACTGGAGACGCAGATACTTGCTCACTTAACCTTTGTGAGCTCCTCACCCCGAAATGGGGTGCAAGTGTCCAGCCGCAGGTTGTGCTGAGGATAGAAGGAAACCCAGCATAGTTCTGACTCTAGCTCCCAGCAAGCGGGCTGTAGGGCTCCCTGGGAGGCGTGAGCAGAGGGAGGTGGGGCCAGGCAGGAAGGACTCTGCTAGGATTTCATCCAGTATTACCCGGGGCAGAGCTAAAACTCCGAACTTCTACTTCCAGCGCCACCCCCAGCCCAGCTTTAAATGCCTGGCTGTTCCGATACTCTCGGTAATGTGTGGACACTTCGTCAGTGGAATTTACTTTGAGGATTTTAATAAAAAGGGGATCTGACTGGCGCTTCTACTGATATCCCCCGAGCAGAAGACTCAGAGCCATGTGGGCTACTCTTTGTTCCCCAGCAAATTACATCGAAAAATAGCAGCAGGTTCAACTGTCAAAAATTCCATATTCCTGTCCTCTTGGAGAAGGGTCTTTTTAGACGGGACACGCTAATTTATGCTTGAATGAGGACCACACACAAGATTAGAAATGCAGAAATTCCTAAATAGGCAGCATGGGCCCATGTTAATCATAATATAGGCATGAGTTCTGTAGCAACCGGCCATTCTGCATGGTGCACATCAATGCTAGTCCTCCCCAAACCTAGCAGGGTGGTGGGAGCAGACCACCTGGTGCCGGCAATAAGGGGCCACATTGTCTATAAAGAGGGTAAAGACCGGAAATGGTAACTCATGCCTGTAATCACAGCACTCTGGCAGGTTGAGGCAGGAGGACTGACTGAGCCCAGGAGTTTGAGATCAGCCTGGGCAACATGGCGAGACCCCATCTGTACAAAAAAAGAAAAAATAGCTAGGCATGGTGGCGTATGCCTGTGGTCCCAGCTACTTGGGAGGCTGAGGTGGGAGGATCACTTGAGCCCAGGAGTTGGAGGCTGCCGTGAGCTATGATCACGCCACTGCACTCCAGCCTAGGTGGCACAGCAGTCTCTAAAAAGAAAAGAGAACTTAATAACAAGAATAAAACCAAACACAAGCTGGTGTGTCTTTTACTGTCAACATGAGCCATGCAATACTCCAGCCCCAAACAATCTTTCCGTGGTCTGAGTCTCATAATATATACATGCCCTTCAGATTACCACGTGGCTGTTTCTTCTCCTTTAGTAAACGCTGTGGTCTGGGTGAGCGGCTCACCTCTGTAATCCCAGCATATTGGGAGATGGAGGCTGGAGGATTGCTGGAACCCAGGATGTTGAGACCAGCCTGGCCAACATGGTGAGAGCCCGTCTCTACAAAAAATAAAACAAATTAGCCAGGCGTGGAGGCACATTCCTGTAACCCTAGCTACTCGGGAGGCCAAGGCAGGAGAATCGCTTGAACCCGGGAGGCAGAGGTTGCAGTGGACTGAGATGGCGCCACAGAGGGAGAGCCTGTTTCAAAAAAAAAAAAAAAAAAAAAAACTGATACAAGCAAACAAAAAAAAAACATTGTCTTCTACACGGAAGTTAATTATGAGAAGCCCCAGGCACACAGCTACTCACCTTTGTTTTGTGAGATTATTGCTGCTCTGTCTCCTCAAGGCTCCGACTACCTGCAGCACGGTTTATCCCTGAGCTCCGACAGTAGATGCAATGCAAACGACGAGAGCCCAGTGGCAAAGAACTGGAACTTTAGCAGCTTTCATTCTGATATCCTGTCTGCAAGTAAAAACCTGGAATTTGTACACGTGTGTACAGCTTAGAACAGCGTGGCAGCGGGACCTGGGAGGTGTGCCATTTTTGTCTGGCGAGTGCAGATTTTAGTTCACACATGAAATATTTTATTGAACTCAAGTAACATTTTTAAAAATTTTTTTTCTAATTTTTGCCCAGGCACGGTGGCTCATGCCTGTAATCCCAGCACTTCGGGAAGCTGAGGCGGGTGGATCACTTGAGGTCAGGAGTTTGAGACCAGCGTGGCCAATATGGTGAAACCCCTGTCTCTACTAAAAATACAAAAATTATCCGGGAATGGTGATGGGCAACTGTAATCCCAGCTACTCAGGAGGCTGAGGCAGGAAAGTCTCTTGAACCCAGGAGGCAGAAGTTGCAGTGAGCTGAGATCACAGCACTGCACTCCAGCCTGGGCGACAGGCTGAGACTCCGTCTAAAAAATAAAAATAAAAATAAATTCTAATTGTTTTCTGCTATCTAATTACAGATTATCCAATAACATCTCAAACTGGGTGTGGTGGTGCATATCTGTAGTCCTAGTTACTCAGGAGGCTGAGATGGGAGGATCGCTTGAGCCCGGGAGGTCAAGGCTGCAGTGAGCTGAGACTGCGCCCCTGAATTACAGCCTGGGCGACGGAGTAAAAACTGTCTCAAGAAAAATTTAAAAAATTGAAATATCTTCTCTTTCTGTTGTTAATCATTTGTTTTAAAGCTAGAGAACAATAAAACAGTTATTTTTACTATCATGTGACTACTACAGAAGATAATTTTGTCATATAGGAGAGGAGAGGTTAATGTAATTAACGCCACTGATTTGTACACTTGAAAATGGCCAAAATGGTGAATTTAATGTTATATGTATTTTGCCAAAAATGTTTTAATTAATAATGAAATATGCCAAAAAATCATACTTTAAATGAGTGAAGTGAATTGTACATTATGGAAATTATATATTTTTTAAAAAGAAGACGAAGTGTTAAAAAATGATCCTGGGCCAGGTGTGGTGGCTCACGCCTGTAATCCCAGCACTTTGGGAGGCAGAGTGGGGCGGATCACGAGGTCAAGAGATCGAGGCCATCCTGACCAACCTGTTGAAACCCCATCTGTACAAAAACTACCAAAATTAGCTGGGCGAGGTGGTGTGCGCCTGTAGTCCCAGCTACTCAGGAGGCTGTGGCAGGGGAATCTCTTGAACCCTGGAGGTGGAGGTTGCAGTGAACCGAGATCGTGCCACTGCACTCCAGCCTGGGTGACGGAGCAAGACTCCGCCTAAAAAAAAAGAAAAAAGAGATCCCAGCTGGGTGTGATGGCTCATGCCTGCCTGTAATCCCAGCACTTTGGGAGGCCGAGGTGGGTGGATCATGAGGTCAAGAGATCGAGACCATCCTGGCCAACATGGTGAAACCCTGTCTCTACTAAAAATACAAAAATTAGCTGGACGTGGTGGCGTGCAGCTACTTGGGAGGCTGAGGCAGGAAAACCACTGCTTGAACCAAGGAGGCAGAGGTTGCAGTGAGCCGAGATCATGCCAATGCACTCCAGCCTTGGTGACAAAGCAAGACTCCATCTCAAAAAAAAAAAAAAAAGATCCTGCCTGGGTGTCATATAAGCTATAAAGGCCACCAGGTGGCGTATCCCTATTTTGTAGAAAATGGAGGCTGTAAGAGAGGAAGTAACTTGTTCAAGGTGACACTGCTGGTAAGTGGTAGAATCTGGATTCAAATCAGGTCTGTCTGTCTGTCCACACTAATGTGAAATCCTGTTGTGGTTTGAATATTTGTCCCCTCCAAAATTCATGTTGAAATTTAATCCTCAATGTGGCAGTATTGAGAGGTGGGGCCTTTAAGACGTCACTGGATCATGAGGGCTCTGGATTAATCCATTCATGGATGCATGGGTGATCACAGGAGTGGGCCTAGTGGCTTTTTTCTTTCTTTCTTTCTTTCCGAGGCAGAATCTCACTCTGTCACCCAGGCTGGAGTGCAGAGGCATGATCTCAGCTTACTGCAACCTCTCCCTCCCTGGTTCATGCAATTTTCCTGCCTCAGCCTCTTGAGTAGCTGGGATTACAGGTGCTCACTACCACACCTGGCTAATTTTTGTAGTTTTAGTAGAGACAGCGTTTCACCATGTTGGCCAGGCTGGCCTTGAACTACCAGCTTCAAGAGATCTTCCTGCCTTGGCCTCCCAAAGTGCTGGGATTACAGGCGTGAGCCACTGTGCCCGGCCAGGCCTGGTGGCTTTATAGGAAGAGGAAGAGAGACCTGAGCTAACAGACTCATGCCCCTCCCCATGTGATGCCCTGGGCCACCTCAGGCCTCTGCAGAGAGACCCCACCAGCAAGAAGGCCCTCACCATATGTGGCTCCCTGATCTTGGACTTCCCAGCCTCCAGAAGAAAGAAATAAATAAAATGCATTTCTTATAAATAACCCAGTTTCAGGGATTCTGTTATAAGCAACCTAAAATGGACCAAGATCCATTTCCATTCTGCCATTCTGCCACCCTCAACACACACTGTGCCCTGCCCCGCACCCCGAAAGAAGGCCTTGACATCTGAGACCTTCAGGGCTGAAGGACATCAGAGCAGCCACTTCACAGCTCACCTGGGGAAGGTAGGCAGGGCCACACGTGGCAATTCAGGGAGAGGGAGGTGAGCATGCTGCGGAGAGGCGTCTGCAGGGAGGGAGTGTCATGTGCGGTGTCCGGGATAGCGAGTCTGCCCACACGTGGGACAGAGGGACGAGGGTTTCTAGGGCAGCACTACTCGCCTTGAAGGGTAGCAGCACACACCACCCCCAAAATATGCCATGTAGGCATAAGGATTATTTTAAGCTCATTATTATTTAAGGCAATTGCCTTATTATTTTAGGCAATTGAGAAGGAGATACCAGAAAAGCTCCCTGCTGTCCCTCTATTTACCTAAAAGCAGGACATACGTTTGTCAAGGTGTCCCTTCCCCCTCTCTACCAGGAAGGACAGGAGCTAATCCCTGCAACAAGTCTAGCCCCTCATCAGCCTGGAGGAATTTACACAGCAAACCTGAGTAACAAGCCCCTCCCACCATTACTTTCCCCATATAGCAGCGTTTCCACAATTTGCCGCCCCAGAAACTCCAAAGTCACTTTCCTTTCTCCTGTCACTGCTCTACAAAGTATTGTTCTTTTGTGAAAATGCTATAGAACGGGGTTCCCCATACCAGTTCGTGGCCCTTTAGGAACAGGCCACACAGCAGGAGGCGTCAGCAGGCGGGCAAGGGAAGCTGCGTCTGGATTTACAGCTGCTCCCCATCATTTGCATTATTGCCTGAGCTCTGCCTCCTGTCAGATCAGCGGCCCCATTAGATCGTCATAGCTCGAACCCTATTGTGAACTACACATGGGAAGGATCTAGATGGTGTATTCTTTATGAGAATCTTTTTTTTTTTTAGACAGAGTCTTGATCTGTCGCCCAGAATGGTCTCGATCTCCTGACCTCATGATCCGCCCACCTCGGCCTCCCAATGTGCTGGGATTACAGGCGTGAGCCACTGCGCCTGGTCAAGAATCTTTTTTTTTTTCTTTTTTCTGTGACACAGTCTTGCTCTGTCGCCCAAGCTGGAGTGCAGTGGTGCCATCTCAACTCTGCAACCTCCAACTCCCGGGTTCAAGTCATTCTCCTGCCTCAGCCGTCCAAGTAGCTGAGATTACAGGCATGCGCCACCACAACCGGCTACTTTTTGTATTTTTAGTAGAGACAGGGTGGTCACCATGTTAGCCAGGCTGGTCTCGAACTCCTGACCTCAAATGATCCACCGACCTTGGCTTCCCAAAGTGCTGAGATTACAGGCGTGAGCCACCTCGCCTGGCCACTCCTTATGAGAACTGAATGCCTGATGATCTGTCAACCGTCTCCCATCATCCCCAGATGGGACCATCTAGTTGTAGGAAAACAAGCTCAGGGCTCCCACTGATTCTACATCATGGTGAGTTGCATAATTACTGCATTATATATTACAATGTAATAATAATAGAAATAATATGCACAATAAATGTTATGTGCTTGAATCATCCCATAACCATCCCCCACTCCGCCCTGTCCATGGAAAAATTGTTTTCCACAAAACTATTTCCTGGTGCCAAAAAGCTTGGGAAACACTGCTCTAGAAGGCCAAGTTGTTTTTTTTTGTTGTTGAGACGGAGTCTTGCTCTGTCACCCAGGCTGGAGTGCAGGGGCGCAATCTCGGCTCACTGCAAGCTCCGCGTCCCAGGTTGACGCCATTCTCCTGCCTCAGCCTCTCTGAGTAGCTGGGACTACAGGCGCCCGCCACCACGCCCGGCTAATTTTTTTGTATTTTTAGTAGAGACGGGGTTTCACCGTGGTCTCGATCTCCTGACCTCGTGATCCACCCGCCTCGGCCTCCCAAAGTGCTGGGATTACAAGCGTGAGCCACCGCGCCCAGCCTAGAAGCCCAAGTTCTAACCACTCCCATGGCTGAGTGCTCTCGAGTGGAAATTTGACACCCGTGTCCATGAATTTGTTTTTCTCTTACTCACCATTCTTTTGTTCATCTAATTCACAGGGCCCTAGCCTGAGAATTCAAGATGGGTTAAGGACAATGATGTTCTCCTTCTTTTTTTTTTTTTTTTTTTTGCTTTGTCGCCCAGGCTGGAGTGCAGTGGGGCGATCTCGGCTCACTGCAAGCCCCGCCTCCTGGGTTCACACCATTCTCCTGCCTCAGCCTCCCGAGTAGCTGGGACTATAGGCCCCCGCCACCATGCTCGGCTAATTTTTAGTAGAGACGGGGTTTCACCATGTTAGCCAGGATGGTCTCGATCTCCCAACCTTGTGATCTGCCTGCCTCGGACTCCCAAAGTGCTGGGATTACAGGCGTGAGCCACCGTGCCCGGCCAATGATATTCTCCTTCTACAGCCTAAAAGCTTAGAATTTGTATGTGATTGGTCCCAAATAACTGAGTAGGGTACAGGCCAGAGCCCAAGCCATAAAAACTCAGGAGACCCTCGGCCCTTATGGAATGGACATTCGCAAAGGCAGGGTCCTGAGAGAGACAGGCAGGCAGCCCGTGCAGAGTGGACAGTCACCTACTGAGGCACATTTTGGAATCCTGGACACGGGACACACGACATTATCACTCGAATGTTTTCAAAGCCCAAAACAATGGCCTCAAATGGATCACCAGAGGCTGGAGGTGAGCCCAGGAATCTCTAGATGGCTTTTGTTTGTTTTCTGAGACAGAGGCTCGCTCTGTTGCTCAGGCTGGAGTGCAGTGGTGCAATCACAGCTCACTGCAGCCTCAATGCCCCCACCTCAGCCTCCCAACTGCTGGTACCACAGGCAGGCGCCATCATGCCCTGCTAGTTTTTAAATTTTTCATAGAAATGGGGTTTCTCCTCGTTGCCCAGGCTGGTCTCAAACTCTGGGCTCAAGCAATCTGCCTTCCTCTGCCTCCAAGGGTGCTGGGATTACAGATGTGAACCACCATGCCTGGTCTTGAAGCTCCAGTTTTAACCAGCCCCGGGTGACTGTGCATGCTCCAGGGCCCACACCGGGAGCACTTAGCAGAAAGCTCTTTCTGGTCCCTCTCTTCATTCCCACTCTTTGCCAGATCAGAGTTCCATCCCCCGGATTGGCCTGGAGGGGCTGAGGAGGCTGCCCCTAATCAGAGAAAGGTGGGGTGATGCAGTGTGGCCTTGAGTTCCCAGCCTCGAGGACAGTTCAGTCCCTAATTACTGGCTTATGATCACCAGGGACAGAGCTGACGGGAGATGCAGAAGAGAACAGACCCTTTCTCAGCTGGGAGTGTCTGTGCCTCCCAGGGCTCGCTCAGCAATGTCTAGAGACACTTGGGAGAGGGGCTCACAACTTGGAGGTGGAAGGGGTGCTCCTGGCATCTAGCGAGTGGAGGCCAGGGAAGCCGCTGAACATCTACAGTGCACAGGATAGCTCCCCACACACAACAAAGAAGTATCCAGCCTCAAATGTCAACATTGCTGAAGTTGAGACCGAAATAGACAGATCAGAAACAGAAAATCTCTCTCTCTCTCTCTCCCCCGCGTCTCTCTCTCTCTCTCCCCCTCTCCCTTTCTCCCTGTCTCTCTCTCTCTCTCTCTCTCACACACACACACACACACACACACACAGAGAGAGAGAGAGAGAGAGAGAGAGAGGAACTGGCATCTGCTGAAGCTAATAGAAGGGAAAACTCGACTTGGGGAACAGGAAGGGAAGGAGGGGAGGAGAAAAGAAAAGAACTGGTCCTGGGGCCCCATCTGATCCAATTTCCAAATTCAATAGACTAACATTTTAAAGATTTGAATAATAATAAAAATGCCTGTGCTTCAAAAGAATATATTATCTGTATCCATCCCAAAGGCTGGCAGTTCTTCCTGAAGCGCTGCAGGAAAAGGAAAATGAACCCAGTTCTGCTGCCAGCAGGGACGGGAGGAGAAGAGACCCAGGCTCAAAGGACATCGATTACTCCTAGGGGAAAAAAAAAAACCTTAAAAGTCATTTCTAATAAATAAGCCACGAGATGTTGAAAGGGTATATTTGTTCTGCTTCAGAGCACCAGTTTCTCATCACAAAGTACACCCTGGTTTTGAGACAGGATAGTTCCCTTGACCCCCTTCATGGGCAGGAACTGGAGTGACTCGTTTCACTCAGCCTGCAGTCCATGGATGGCTTAAGTGTTAACAGCTCAGCAAACGGTCAGGGTGACAGCCTCCTGCACCTGCCCTTTTTGACACCCGGGTTCTTGTTCCGCATCCAGGAAGAATCAGGTCACACGAACTGTTTGAAGGGTAGTCTATGTGGAAGATTTTACTGGACAATAAAAGTGGCTCTAAGCGGGATGGGGAATTGGAAAGGGGATGGTGTGGGAAGAAGGTAATCCTTCCCGGAAGCTGCACTGCCTGAAGTTAGCCGCATCTATCCACAGTCTCCGACGCTCAGCCGCATGTATACCCCAGGCTCAGCAGCCCACATCCCCAAACACTTGCATCAGCTGCTCCTGTTGCTCTACCAGCTGAAGTCTTTTTATGGGCACAGGATAGGGGTGTGGCAGGCCACAAAGGCAATCATTTGGGCGGAAAAACAGCGTCAGCTGTTTTCACTTAGGGCTGAGATTCCAAGCTTAAGAGTGGGGCTTAGCCGGGGGCCCAGCCATTCTGTATCAATATGACCCATGGACTCCCCAGAAAGCCCATCTGGAAGCTCCTAACTGCCCCCAAATGCAAGGCTGAGCTCTTAGAGCCCTGAACTGTCCCTAACACCCAGCACAGTGCCTGGGACAAAACTGGCACCCAACAAATATGAGTGGATGGTTTTCTTTTTTTTAACATTTTTTTTTTGGAACAAAGTTTCACTCTTGTTGCCCAGGCTGGAGCACAATGGTGCGATCTCGGCTCACTGCAACCTCTGCCTCCCGTGTTCAAGCAGTTATCCTGCTTCAGCCTCCTGAGTAGCTGGGATTACAGGCGCCCGCCACCACGCCGGGCTAATTTTTGTATATTTAGTAGAGACAGGGTTTCACCGTGTTCACCAGGCTGGTCTTGAACTTCTGACCTCAGGTGATCCACCTGCCTCAGCCTCCCAAAGTGCTGGGATTAAATGCATGAGCCACCACGCCCAGCGAGTGGGATGGTTTTCAACAGCTAAACTTGACCTCGTCCAGCCAAGGTCCTTCCGGCAGCCTCTATCTCTCACTCTGCTCTTGCCATACCGCCTTCCATCCTCACCCTCAAACCATAAGCACATTCCTGCCCTGGGGCATTTGCACTTTCTGTGCCCTCATCTCACAGCTTCCTCACTCCCTTGGCCCCTTCAGGGCTTTGCAGAAGTGTCCATTTATAAAATTACCACTTGCTGTTTCCCATTCTGCCTCTGAGGGACTGAATTTCCAACCCCCCATGGGATAGTATAAGGAGATGGGGACTTTGGGAGGTAAGTAGGTTTAGAAGAGGCCATAAGGGGCTGGGCCTAGTGGCTCACACCTGTAATCCCAGCACTTTGGGAGGCCAAAACAGGAAGATCACTTAAGCCCAATAGTGCAAGACCAGCCTGGGTAACACAGGGAGATCCTATCTCAAATTAAAATAATTAAATTTTTTTTTTTTTTTTTTGAGACGGAGTCTCGCTCTGTCACCCAGGCTGGAGTGCAGTGGTGCAATCTCGGCTCACTGCAAGCTCCGTCTCCCAGGTTCATGCCATTCTCCTGCCTCAGCCTCCCAAGTAGCTGGCACTACAGGCGCCCACCACCATGCCTGGCTAATTTTTTGTATTTTTAGTAGACACGGGGTTTCACCGTGTTAGCCAGGATGATCTCGATCTGACCTCATGATCCGCCCGCCTTGGCCTCCCAAAGTGCTGGCATTACAGGCGTGAGCCACTGTGCCCGGCCTAAAATAATTAAATTTTTAAAAAATAAAAATAAGATAGAACAGGGCATGAAGGTGGCGCCCCCATGATGGCCTTAGTGCTATTCTAAGAAGAGACACCAGAGTGGCCAGGTGTGGTGGCTCGGCAGGAGTTCAAGACCAGGCTGACCAACATGGTGAAACCCTGTCTCTACTAAAAATACAAAAATTAGCGAGGCATGGTGGCGCACACCTGTAATCCCAGCTGCTTAGGAGGCTGAGGCAGGAGAATCGCTTGAACCAGGGAGGTGGAGGTTGCAGTGAGCCAAGATCGCACCACTGCCCTCCAGCTTGGGCAACATAGCGAGACTCTCTCAAAAAAAGAAAAAAAAAAAAAAGAAGAGACACCAGAGAACTTGCTCTCTCTCCTAGCCATGTGAGGACACAGCAAGAGGGCAGCCATCTGCAAGCCAGGAAAACGGTCCTCATTAGAACCTAACCATGCTGACACCCTGATCTCAGACTTCTGGCCTCCAGAACTGTGAGAAAATTAATGTCCATTGTTTAAGCCACCCAGTTTATGCTGTGTGTGTGTGTGTGTGTGTGTGTGTGTGTGTGTGTGTGTGTGTAGAGAGAGAGAGAGGCAAGTTCTCACTTTATCACCCAGGCTGGAGTGTGGTGGCACAATCACATCCCACTGCAGCCTCAACCTCCGTGGCTCAAGCGATCCTCCCATCTCAAGCTCCCGAGTAGCTAGGACTACAGGCACATGCCACCATGCCCGGCTAATTTTTTCTTTTTGGTAGAAAATGTCTATGTTGCCTGGGCTGTAAACTGAGTATCTTCAACTGCTTTTGAGACAGCACCTCTTTCCCATTCTCTGCTTTTTCCCTATGGCACCTACCTTCTTCCAATCTGCTAAATGATTCCCTAATTTTTTAATGTTTATGTACAGACAGACTCCTGATTCATGAAAGACAGAAACAAATATTTGCTGGATGAATGGATGAATGAATAAGTGGTCTCTTTTTTTGAGAGATGGGGAATCTCACTATGTTGTCCATGCTGAACTTGAACTTCTGGGCTCAAGCAATCCTCCCGCCTCAGCCTCCTGAGTAGCTTGGACTACAAGTGTGCACCACTGTGCCTTGCTAGAATGAATGATCTTTATGCCTCATGGTGACTCTATGATTAGTAATATCATTCACTCTATTTAAAGATGGGGAAACTGGACTGGGTATGGTAGCCCATGCCTATAATCCCAGCACTTTGGGAGGCTGAGGCGTATGGATCACCTGAGGTCAGGAGTTCGAGACCAGCCTGGTCAACATAGTAAAACCCTATCTCTACTAAAAATACAAAATTAGATGGGCGTGGTAGCGTGCGCCTGTAGTCCCAGCTTCTTGGGAGGCTGAGGCAGGAGAATCGCTTGAACCTGGGAGGCGGAAGTTGCAGTGAGCCGAGATCACACCACTGCACTCCAGCCTGGGTGACAGAGCAAGACTTCAAAAAATATTTATTTCAAAAAATAAAAACATGGAGAAACTGAGGCTCAGACACCTGAAGCAAATTGCCCAGGATCACACATGCAGGAAGTGGGGAAGCCAGGATTCTTACTTGAGGGTGCCTGGCTGCAGAGTCCAAGCTCCCCCATGCCCACGTATAGGCGGGACTGCAGGACAAGCATCACCAGGGTGCAGTTTAAGAGGAATGGCCTTGAAATGAGTGGCAAATCCTGCTCAGCCCCCAGACCCAAGAAGACCTTGGGCAGGTTCCTTGTCCTCAGCCTGCTCACCTGGAAAGGGCACCTCCTGGATTTATCCAAAGATGCTTTCCTGCACTGAACATCTCGGAAGATTCATGTACGATTGAACCATCACCAAGTGCCAAGCACAGCGCTAAACACTCTAAATGCATTCCCTCTCCTAACCCTCATGAGGCAGGTACCATTCATAGCAATTTCACAGATGAGGAAACCGAGGCACTGAGCAGTCACAGGACTTGCTCTAGGTCACATATCTAGTGGGTTCCAAAAAAAGATTCCAGCAGGTGGCCCGGAGGCCTTCCCTCTCAACCTCATAGCTGTGCAGCCTCCAGGCAAAGCCTTTTCCCAAAGTCCTGCTCAGCCACCAGGTCCAGAGGACCTTGGACAGGTTCCATGTTCTCAGCCTGCTGTCCCGGAAAGGGCACTGTCTGGATTCATTCAAAGAGCCTTTCCTGCACTAAACGTTGCATAAAATTCATGTGCAATTAACTAGTGGCTCCCCTTCCATGTTAAGAAATACTGAACTCAAGCTGTTAAGGAGACACAGAGTGGGATACGGGAAAGTCAGAAAGAGGTTCAGCCCAACGCAGTGGCTCATGCCTGTAGTCCCAGCACTTTGGGAGGCCTAGGTGGGCAGATAACTTGAGGACAGGAGTTCGAGACCAGCCTGGCCAACATAGTGAAGTTCTGTCTCTACTAAAAATACAAAAATTAGCTGGGTGTAGTGGCGCATGCCTGTAGTCCCAGCTACTTGGGAGGCTGGGGCAGGAGAATCACTTGCACTCGGGAGGTGGAGGTTGCAGTGAGCTGAGATCATACCAATACACTCCGGCCTGGGCAATAGGGTGAATGAGACTCTGTCTCAAAAGATGAGAATAATAAAATAATAAAATAAAATAACTGCTTTATCCCAGTATTAAAATATTAGTACTTACTGGGTTTTTTTTAATCAGTGTAGAGTAGTAACAGGCATTATATCTTCTTCCCAAATGTTATATTTAATATTGTTAAATGTTTGTGGTTATTAAATGTTAAAAGTAACGATATTGGCCGGGCACAGTGGCTCATGCCTATAATCCCAGCACTTTGGGAGGCTGAGGCAGGCGGATCACGAGGTCAGGAGATCGAGACCAGCCTGGCCAAGATGGTGAAACCCCATTTCTACTAAAAATACAAAAATGAAATGAACCATCCATAGGTTACACAGCACAAAGTTAAACTAGGACCATTGGCTCTTAAAAAAAAAAAAGCCCAGATATGTTTTTGGAAATGGAGAAAGACCAGGAAAAGAATGTGACTAAATTATTTTGATCAGTCCTATCCTATAAGACCTAGCAAAAAAAAAAAAATTGTTTTGAAAGCTGACTTTCAAATGTGGGACAATTAAGCTATGTATTTGTAAACACGGCTATTGAAAAGAATGTATAACTTTCCTCCCAATTAAAATACCATGCAAATGTGATGCAAATGTGTAAGGCTGAGCTTTGTCAGCTAAAACTAACAGAACAACTCAAATGATATCATTTCTAGGTGAATTTGTTGTTTGTGATCAGACCTTTTTTTTTTTAAAACAGAGTCTAGCTCTGTAGCCAGGCTGGAGTGCGGTGGAGCAGTCTCGGCTCACTGCAACCTCCACCTCCCGAGTTCAAGCGAGTCTCCTGCCTCAGCCTCCCAAGTAGCTGGGACTACAGGCGCACACCACCACACCCAGCTAATTTTTTGTATTTTTAGTAGAGATGGGGTTTCACTGTTAGCCAAGATGGCCTGAATCTCCTGACCTCGTCGCCCGTCTCAGCCTCCCAAAGTGTTGGGATTACAGGCGTGAGCCACTGCGCCCGGCCAGAATTTTTAAAAGAAGTTAACATGACCATTTGTTGTTTGTTTTTGTTTTTTGAGACAGAGTCTTACTCTTGTTGCCCAGGTTGGAGTGCAATGGTGTGATCTTGGCTCACTGCAACCTCCACCTCCCTGGTTCAAGCGATTCTCCTGCCTCAGCCTCCTGAGTAGCTGGGATTACAGGCATGAGCCGCCGTGCCCAGCTGCTTGATTTTTTCTGTTTTCCAGAAGAACTCATCCCTGGAGTTTTCACTGGGACTAAGGGACAGTTATTATAACTTGATGCTAGATAAGCTAATAGTAAAAACTAGCTTTGACTGAGTGTTTACAATATGTCATGACTGCAATAGGCAAGTTGCACACAGTATCTCATTTAATCTTCCGGAGAAAGCTATCCATTATTAGGATTAAGTTCAACTATGGGTTGCAGAGACCCAAAATGACAGTGGCCTAAATAAAACATAAAAAGGATTCTATGAGCTGGGTGCAGTGGCTCACACCTGTAATCCCAGCACTTTAGATGGCCAAGGCAGGCAGATCACCTGAGGTCAGGAGTTCGAGACCAGCCTGGCCAACATGGCAAAACCTCATCTCTACTAAAAATTAAAAAAATTAGCCAGGCGTGGTGGGGTGCACCTGTAGTTCCAGCTACTTGAGAGGCTGAGGCAGGAGAATCGCTTGAACCTGGGAGGTGGAGGTTGCAGTGAGCCGAGATCGCACCATTGTACTACATCCTGGGTGACAAGAGTGAAACTCTGTCTCAAAAAAAAAAAGATTCTATGACACAAAAATCTGGTATCAGGTAGTGCAGGGCTGGTGTGGTGGCTTTACAGTGTCAGGAAAACGATTTTCTTCTGTCTTGTTGCATGCTCTTCATTCTCCATTCCGAAAACGATGTCTTGTTCCAGATGGCTGCTCTGTCTCCAGCCATTGCACCTGCAATTCAGCTCAGTGGAAGGAGGAAAGAGGAGAAATAGGGTAACACTTTTTTTTTTTTTTTTTTTTTTTTTGAGACAGAGTCTTGCTCTGTCGCCCAGGCTGGAGTGCAGTGGCGCCATCTCGGCTCACTGCAAGCTCCGCCTCCCGGGGTCACGCCATTCTCCTCCCTCAGCCTCTCCGAGTAGCTGGGACTACAGGCGCCCGCCACCACGCCCGGCTAATTTTTTGTATTTTTAGTAGAGACGAGCTTTCACCGTGGTCTCGATCTCCTGACCTCGTGATCCGCCCGCCTCGGCCTCCCAAAGTGCTGGGATTACAAGCGTGAGCCACCGCGCCCGGCCTAGGGTAACACTTTCAAGGACCGTCCCACAGTTTTACCTACATCCCATTGGTCAGAAGGTCCCACATGGCCACACAGTTGCAAGGGAGGCTGGGAAATGTAGTCATTATTCAGTGTAGCCACTTGCCCCAGCTGAAAACCAACGGAGAATGACTCTTGAGGGATCATGAGTATGAAGTCTCTGCCACAGGTAGATCCTATCTTTAATCCCCTTTTACAAATGAGGAGACTCAGAAGTTAGTGACTTGATCAAAGTCACAGTATGAATAGATGATGAACTGCAAAATATTTTGTGACACTTTTCTTCATGCACCTTACATCAGTAAAGTCTTAGTTATTAACCCTTCGACATGGCCCAGGAGACAAAAACACCACTTTGGCTGGGCGCAGGGCTCACGCCTGCAATCCCAGCACTTTGGGAGGCTGAGGCAGGTGGATCACTTGAGGTCAGGAGTTCGAGACCACCCCGTCTCTATTAAAAATGCAAAAATTAGCCGGCCATGGTGGCACTCGCCTGTAATCCCAGCTATATGGGAGGCCGAGGTAGGAGAACACTTGAACCCGGGAGGCAGAGGTTGCAGTGAGCTGAGCTCACGCCACTGCACTCCAGCCTGGGTGACACAGAGAGACTCCATCTCAAAAAAAAAAAAAAAAAAGAAAAACGCACATTTAAAATTTTGTTCTTTATACTGAAGTCATCGCTTATTTTATCAAATAGAAATTTTTCAGGGCAGCTATTCCTGAGGTAGAGAATGTGTGCAGACTTAACAGAAAGATGGGGTTTCTCTATCTCCGGGGAAAGGAGGGCAAAGGGGTCCACCCCGCTCATGCCCACGGAGGGCTTAGGGTCTGGTCTGCCTTGCTCATGCCCACAGAGGGCTTGTGAGCTGCTCCGATGCCACTTTCTCCCATCCAGGCAGAGCTCCCTGTGGCCATAGCTGCAGCATCACTGCCCTCTACAGGCCGCCTGGAGCCCCGACGTGGGAGCTCAACCACAGCTGCGTCTACACCAGGGACAGGGGACAGAGAAATGGAGCCCCTCCTTCCCACCTGGCTCATGGCAAGCATGGGGAAACGTCAGTGGGAAGAGCGAAAAAGGACAGAGAGAGAAGTGGGGAGATCGATGAGGAAAGATCATGATTGCGAGAAGCGTGGGAGCAAATTGGGGAGTGGGTCAGGGAGGAACATGGGAATCAGGACTACGGGGCTTTTTGGAGTCACACGGGGGGCTACCTTCCCCCACATGCCAGAAAATCCAGAGTGCAGAAGCCCATTTAGGCACTGTCTCTCCTGCCCAGCCGGGCCCCACCAGCTCACTCATTGCCAGCTCCACGTCAGCCCCTCTCTTGTATCAAGTGCTGTGCCAGGGATGAAGGATGCAATGGTTCAAGAGAGAGAGGGTCCCCACCCAACCCCTAAAAGGGAGCAGGACAATGACACCTAGAATTCAATGAATAATGATAAGCTGGGACGAGCATGATGAAGGCAAAGAATGGGGGGAAGGTGGGAAAATTCCCAGGGGCCTGGGTGGGACCTGGTTTGAAACAAAAGCTGAAGATGGATGAGGACCCGAACAGAGGAAGATGGAGTGGGAGAGGGGCAAGGGGAGCCCCCAAGACCAAGGGACCAGCAGGTGCGAAGACTCCAGGTGAGCTAGGGCTGAGCCTGCCCATGGAGAGGAAGGGGGGTCCGGGTGGCAGGGGCAAAGCAGACACTCCAGAGAGCCATGGGCAGGGAAGGTGTCCCCATGAGGTCTATTCTTAGGAAGGTTTAGATTTAGATTTCCATGGCTTCTGGGGGGAACATGGGTTGGGAACAGGCAGGACAAGAACTTGTGAGGAGGCCATTGCAGATGTTGGGTGAAGGGACACGTTGGCCTGAACTAGGTCAACTGTGGAGGGGTGAAGACAGGCGGGTGGACTCGAGGGCTATTAGGACAATGAAAGCCAGAGGTCTGTGTGTACACAATGGAAGGCCCCACATGGAGGGATTAAGAGTGTGGGCTCAGCCGGGTGCAGTGGGTCACGCCTGTAATCCCAGCACTTTGGGAGGTGGACTCAGGAGAGAGGTTTCAGACCAGGAATTCTTTTTTTTCTTTTTTTTTTGAGACAGAGTCTCACTCTGTTCTCCAGGCTGGAGCGCAATTGTTCAATCTCAGCCCACTGCAACCTTAGCCTCCCAAATAGCTGGGACTACAGGCACGTGCCACCACACCAGGCTGATTTTTGTATTTTTAGTAGAGATGGGGTTTAATCATGTTGGCCAGACTAGTGTTGAACTCCCAACCTCAAGCGATCCACCCACCAAAGCCTCCCAAAGTGCTGGGATTACAGGCGTGAGCCACCACGCCGGGCAGAGACCAAGAGCTCGAGACCAGCCTGGGCAATAGGGTGAGATCTCTTCCCTATAAAAATAACAATTTATTTTTGGTTGTTTGTTTGTTTTTTGAGACAGAGTTCCACCCTTGTTGCCCAAGCTGCAGTGCAATGGCACAATCTCGCCTCACTGCAACCTCCAGCTCCCGGGTTCAAGCGATTTTCCTGCCTCACTCTCCCAAGTGGCTGGGATTACAGGTGCCTGCCACTATGCCCAGATAATTTTTTTGTATTTTTGGTAGAGACGGGGCTTCACTATGTTTGCCAGGCTGGTCTCAAACTCCAGACCTCAGGTGATCCACCCACCTCCACCTCCCAAAGAGCTGGGATTACAGGCATGGAGCCACCAAGCCAAGCCCAATTTTTTTTTTTAATTTAGCCGAGTGTCGTGGCACACGCCTGTAGTCCCAGCTACTCGGGAGGCTGAGGTGGGAGAATCACTTGCGTGAATCACGGGAGGCGGAAGTTGCAGAGAGCCAAGATTGCACCACTGCACTCCAGCCTAGGCAATGACAGAGTGAGACCCTGTCTCAAAAAACAGTAACAACAACAAAGACCAATTTAAAGAGGCTCCTACTAGGCAAAGATGGGACCATTTGGGCATCAATAAAAAAAAAACCAAAAACTGCATACTAAGTATGTTTCAATCTATGGGTTTATAACAATGTTAAAAATATTTTTTAAATGCTCACTGGTCCCCGCTGGAAAATTCTAGTGAGCCAATTCATTGTCTTTTTTAAGGGGGAAGAATCAAGTATTTATCCTTCCTTTTCTTTGCAAACTGCACCGCTGAGTAATCAAATGGGAGATGAGGGAAAGTTTGTGTGCATAGAACTCCTCCATCTAATAAATGAAAAGGAATGATAGAATGAGAATACCATCACTTTGCAACCCCAAATGAATTCGTGGATCCAGGCACTGCACACCCACAGCTGCTGCCATCCCCCAAAGAGTGACAACCAGACATTATGCACACCCTGACGGGAGGACACTACACCTCCTACGAGGCAGTCTTGCCAGATCAGTCAAACTAGAACCCGAGCAAACCTCTGTACTCAAGGCCGGGCACAGTGGCTCACATCTGTAATCCCAGCACTTTGCGGGGCCGAGGCGGGCGGATCACTTGAGGTCAGGGGTTCGAGACCAGCCTGGCCAACATGGGAAACCTTGTCTCTGCTAAAAATACAAAAACTAGCCAGGCGTGACGGTGGGCGCCTGTAATCCCAGCTACTTGGGAGGCTGAAGCAGGAGAATTGCTTGAACCCAGGAGGCGGAAGCTGCAGTGAGCCAAGATAGCTGCTACTGCCCTCCAGTCTGGGCGACAGAGCGAGGCTCCATCTCAAAAAGAAAAAAGCACCACGTAACCTTTTCAAGCCTCCTCTATGTTGTAGCACATGTCAGTACTTCATTCCTTTTTATAACTAAATAATATTCCATTATATGGATAGGCCACTTTTGTTACCCACTCATTCGCTGGTGAATACACGCATTATTCCACTTTGGGGCTAATATGAAAAATACTTCTATGAACATTTTTCCATTCGTTTTTTATGAACATGTTTTCAATTCTCTTGGGTATGTACCTAGCCCCAAAGTTGTCTGATAGCTTTTCATCGTTCTTAAAATGAAATCTGAGCTCTTTATCCCGACCCATCCTGTCTTGCGTGGTCTGAGCCCTGCCTGCTCCTCCCGCCACTTCATCATCCACTCCCCTCCGGCTTCCCCAGGGGCTCCAGGCACTTCCTTCTGGTCACTGACCCAGGACCTTTGGCAGGGCTGTTCCTAACACCTGTATTTACCTGTCTGCCATCATTAGCCTGTAAACTGCACAGAGGAGAAACCAAATCCTGTCTGCTGCGGCGGGGCACAGAGCCTGGCCGGTGATAAGAGGTCAATGAATACTTGATCCTCAGTGTCCTCATCTAAACTTTGGGTTAAATCAGAGAGATTCATAACCTCGGTCCATGGATACAGGAGTGAGCTTCAGAGTCAGGAAAGCTATTGAAATGTCTGTGTATTTTTCCAGGAGAGGGTCTGCAGTTGTCAGCAGATTCTCAAAGGGTCTATGCCAAGCCCATCACCACCAAATCATCAGTATCCCAGGTCTAGGTCAATCATTTTCAAACTTCAGTGTGCATCAGAATAACCTGGGAAAAGGTCAGGGGCAGTGGCTCACGCCTGTAATCCCAGAACTTTGGGAGGCTGAGGCGGGCGGGTCACTTGAGGTCAGGAGTTCAAGACCAGCCTGGCCAACATGGCGTAATCCCGTCTCTACTAAAAATACAAAAACTAGCTGGGCGTGGTGGCAGGTGCCTGTAATCCCAGCTACTGGGGAGGCTGAGGCAGGAGAATCGCTTGAACCTGGGAGGCGGAGGTTGCAGTGAGCCGAGATCACACCACTGCACTCCAGCCTGGGAGACAAAGTGAGACTCTGTCTCAAAATAATAATAATAATAACAACACGAGAAAGTCTGTAAATATTTAGATATTCAGCACCCTTCACCCCCCAGCATGACCTGACTTGTGCGTTTGGGATAGGCCCTGAAATCTTTTTTTTTTTTTTTTTTTTTTTTTGAGACAGAGTCTTGCTCTGTCGCCCAGGCTGGAGTGCAGTGGCGCCATCTCGACTCACTGCAAGCTCCACCTCCCGGGTTCACGTCATTCTCCTGCCTCAGCCTCTCCGAGTAGCTGGGACTACAGGCGCCCGCCACCACGCCCGGCTAATTTTTTTTGTATTTTTAGTAGAGACGGGGTTTCACCGTGGTCTCGATCTCCTGACCTCGTGATCCGCCCGCCTCGGCCTCCCAAAGTGCTGGTATTACAAGCGTGAGCCACCGCGCCCGGCCTGAAATCTTTATTACTAACCGTCTCCTACCTTGGACGTCTGATGCAGGTCCAAGGACCATATTTTAAGAATGTTACCCCAAAGATTTCCTTGACCTACCTAAGAATCAGCATAAGGCATCTTGAAGTGTCTTTGTAGCACTGACATTCTCAGAGGCTTCCAGAAAACAAACGGCCCTTGCAGGGGTGGAGGGTGCAGTAATGAGAAAGGCTTCTCTGCCCCTGGGGCTGGAGCTCAGCACTGGGTGAGGGGCTCCAAGGGTCAGGTGCCCTGTGCTCCAGGAGCCTCTATATGGCAGTGCCCAGCCAGAAATAGAGCCAGAGGGGGCGGATGCAGGAGGCTGTTGAGTTCTGAGGCTATACATGGGAGGGTGGGGAAAGCCCAGGGGCCAAAGCCCCCACAACCGGCCCCAACCGGCTCACAGACAGGTGCAGCCAGGCTGGAACCCCGGACGGTCAGACACTTGTCAACTGAGTGGTGAAAGGAAGGAAGGGAGGGAGGAAGATCATATGAGAGTTTGAATTATTAATGATAGTAGCTAACAATTATTGAAAATTTGCTGCCAGTCACTGTTCTCTGGCCAAATTGGATCACACTGTTCATATTTCTCATGATATTACAAGCATTTTTCCATGTCTTGAAATATTTTTCAAGGCCAGGTGAGGTGGCTTATGTCTGTAATCCCAGCACTTTTGGAGGCTGAGGTGGGAGGATTGCTTGAGCCTAGGAGTCCGAGACCAGGCTGGACAACACAGAGAGACCCCCATCCCTACAAAAAAAAAAAAAATTTTTTTTTAATTAGCTGGGCATGGCGGGGCATCTCTGCGGTCCCAGCTACTTAGGAGGCTGAGGCAGGAGGATTGCCTGAGCCCAGAAGATGGAGGCTGAAGTGAGCCCTGATCATTCCATTGCACCCCAGGCTAGGTGACAGGGAGCAATCTTGTCTTAAAAAAAAAAAAAGTCTGGACTTAATGGCTCACACCTGTAATCCTAGCACTCTGGGAGGCTGAGGCAGGCAAACGGCCTGAACCCAGGAGTTCAAAACCAACCTGGGCAACACAACAAAACCCCATCTCTACTAAAAACACAAAAAATCAGCCAGGCATGGTGGTGCCTGCCTGTAACTCCCAGCTACTCAGGAGGCTGAGGTGAGGGTCACCTGAGCCTAGGAGGTCAAGGCTGCAGTGAGCCTCAAGATTGGACCATTGCACTCCAACCTGGGTGACAGAGTGAGACCCTGGCTCAAAAAAAAAAAAAAAAAAAAATTCAAGAGTATGCTTTAGGCCAGGCGCGATGTCTCACGCCTGTAATTCCAGCACTTTGGGAGGGTGAGGCGGGCAGATCACAAGATCAGGGGTTCGAGACCAGCCTGGCCAATATGGTGAAACCTTGTCTCTACTAAAAATACAAAAAAAAAAATTAGCTGGGCATGGTGGTGCACACCTGTAATCCCAGCTACTCAGGAGGCTGAGGCAGAAGAATTGCTTGAACCCGGGAGGCAGAGGTTGCGGTGAGCCAAGATCGTGCCACTATACTCTAACCTGGGCAACAGAGCGAGACTCCATCTCAAAAACAAAAAAAAAGAGTATGCTTTATAAAGGCTTCATAATTTCCCATCTAATGAAACTAGTAAGATGTGATGAACCAGTCCCTATTATTAGGGCTTTAAGTTATTCCTGTCTTCCACTCCAAGTATCACAGTTCATATTGTTGCATTAGAATCCTCTTTTGGCCAGGCGCAGTGGCTCACGCCTGTAATCCCAGCACTTTGGGAGGCCGAGGCGGGGAATTCAACTGAAGTCGGGAGTTCAAGACCAACCTGGCCAACATGGAGAAATCCCGCCTCTACTAAAAATACAAATTAGCCAGGCATGCTGGCACATGCCTGTAATCTCAGCCACTCAGGAGGCTGAGGCAGGAGGATAACTTGAACCCAGGAGGAGGAGGTGGAGGTTACAGTGAGCCGAGATCGTGCCATTGCACTCTAGCCTTGGCAATAAGACCGAGACTCTGCCTCAAAAAAAAAAAAAAGAATCTTCTTTTAAGGCTGGGCCTGGTGGCTCATGCCTGTAACCCTAGCACTTTGGGAGGCTGAGGCGGGTGGATCACCTGAGGTCAGGAGTTCAAGACCAGCCTGGCCAACATGGTGAAACTCTGTCTCTACTAAAAATACAAAAATCAGCTGGGCGTGGTGGCAGGCGGAGGTTGTGGTGAACCGAGATCGCGCCATTTCACTCCAGCCTGGGCAACAAAAGTGAAACCCTGTCTCAAAAAAAAAAAAAAAAAAGAAAAAGAAAATCCTCTTTTACAACTGTTATTCCCTTGGAATATATATGTTTAGAAACAGGATTACAAAACCCAAAATTAGGACAGCTTTTGAAGATCTTAATAGATACAGCCAACTTTTTTTCTTTTGAGACAGTCTCGCTCTGTTGCCCAGGCTGCAGTGCAGTGGCATGATCTTGGCTCCCAGCAACCTCTGACTCCCAGGTTCAAGCGATTCTCGTGCCTCAGCCACTTGAGTAGCTGGGATTACAGGCACACGCCACTGGGCCCGGCTAATTTTTTTTTTTTTTTTTTTTTAAGTAGAGACAGGGTTTCACCATGTTGGCCAGGCTGGTCTCGAACTCCTTGCCTCAAGTGATCTGCCCGCCTCGGCCTCCCAAAGTGCTGGGATTAAGGCGTGAGCCACTGTGTCAGGCCCAGCCAACTTATTTTTCAAAATGTTTTAGCACCTCTCAGCAGCAGCACGTGAGCAGGCACATCATCTCAGACTTCCCAACCCCAAGTAATAGCCACTTATCTTTTCAAAACTGTATTCAAAACACAGTATCACTTTTTTTTGTTTTGTTTTTGCTTTTCCATTTTTGAGACAGTCTTGCTCTGTCACCCAGGCTAGAGTGCAGTGGCTCGATCTCAGTTCACTGCAACCTCCGCCTCCCGGGTTCAAGTGACTCTCCTGCCTCAGCCTCCCGAGTACCTGGGATTACAGGCGCCCACCACCACGCCTGGCTAATTTTTGTATTTTTAGTAGAGACAGGGTTTTACCAGGTTGGCCAGGCTGGTCTCGAACTCCTGGCCTCAAGTGATTCACCCACTTCAGCCTACTAAAGTGCTGGGATTATTGGCATGAGCCTCCATGCCCGGCAACTTTTAAAAATTTGAATCTCACAAAATAATGTTGAGCCATTTTTTCATATATCAATAGGTAATTTTTATTTCTGATTCTGAAAACTGCCTGGTCCTATCTTCTATTTTACTTTTTTTTTTTTTTTTTGACACAGAGTCTCGCTCTGTGGCCCAGGCTGGAGTGCAGTGGCGTGATCTCGGCTCACTGCGACTTCTGCCTCCCGGGTTCAAGCGATGAACCAGTCCCTACTATTAGGGCTTTAAGTTATTCCTGTCTTGCACTCCAAGTATCACACTTCATATTGTTGCATTAGAATCCTCTTTTGGCCAGGCGCAGTGGCTCACCAGTGGCGTGAGCCACCGCGCCCGGCCTGAGATATCAACTTCTTATATTAACCAGGGTATTTTCTGGAGTATATATCCTGTTTCAGTCTTTGTGCTAACATCTAACTTTGAATTATTACAATTTTGTCATGTTTTAATTCTCTTTATTTTTGAGACGGAGTCTCATTCTGTCACCCAGGCTGGAGCACAGTGGCACGATCTTGGCTCAATGCAACTTCGGCCTCCCAGGTTCAAGCAATTATCCCACCTCAGCCTCCTGAGGAGCTGGGATTACAGGCGCCCACCACCATGCCTGGCTAATTTTTTGTATTTTTAGTAGAGACGAGGTTTCACCATATTGGCCAGGCTGGTCTCAAAGTCCTGACCTTGTGATCCACCCTACTCGGCCTCCCAAAGTGCTGTGTTTACAGGTGTGAGCCACTGTGCCTGGCCTTAACTCTCTTTTATCTGAAAATTTATTTAGCTATTCTCAGCTGTGAATTCTTTGAGCCAAACATGAATATAGTACTTCCGATCAGTTTCCCAAACTCCCTTTGGATTTGTATTAGAACTATAATTTGGCAAGAAATAGCACTTAGGTGTGAAGAGGGTATGAAACCTTATCTTTACAAAAAATAAATTAGCTAGGCCTGGTAGTGCACACCTGTAGTTCCAGCTCAGGAGGCTGAGGTGGGAGGATCGCTTAAGCCCAGGAGCTCGAGGCTGCAGTGAGTTATGATTGTGCTACTGCCCTTTAGCCTAGGTGACCCAGCGAGAACTTGTCTCAAAAAAAAAAAATGGTGGGGGGGTGTTTTGCTTAGGGTCACACAACTCAATAAGTGGTGGGGCCAGGACTCAGTCAGGCACCCTGTCTCCAGAGACTGCAAATCGGCATTATTTTGTTTAGTCCTGTCGTATTGTTTTTTCTTTAGTATTCTAAACCAGCCACTTTAATAAATAATTCCATTTTTCTCATAAAGAAAAAGCGTAATTTGGAGCCTGGCACAGTGGTGTGCGCCTGTAGTCCCAACTACTCGGGAGGCAGAGGAAAGAAGATCACCTGAATCTAGGAGTTTGATGCCAGCCTGGACAACATAGTTGAGACCCTGTCTCAAAAAAAAAATTCTTTTTAATTAAAACTAAAATCTTAGGCCAGGCATAGTGGCTCATGCCTATAATTCCAGCACTTTGGGAGGCCAAGGCGGGTGGATCATGAGGTCAGCAGTTCGAGACCAGCCTCACCAACATGGTGAAACCCCGTCTCTATTAAAAATACAAAAACATTAGCTGGGCGTGGTGGCGGGCACCTGTAATCCCAGCAACTTGGGAGGCTGAGGCAGGAGAATCGCTTGAAACTGGAAGGCGGAAGTTGCAGTGAGCCGAAATTGCGCCACTGCACTCTACTCTGGGCAGTAAGAGCAAAACTCCATCTCAAAAAAAAAAAAAAACACTAAAATTTTAGGCCAGGCACAGTGGCTCACGCCTGTAATCCAAACACTCTGGAAGGCTGACGTGGGTGGATCATCTGAGGTCAGGAGTTCAAGACCATGCTGGCCAACATGGTGAAACTCCGTCTGCACTAAAAATACAAAAATTAGCTGGGCGTGGTGGCAAGTGCCTGTAATCCCAGCTACTGAAGAGGCTGATGCAGAAGAATCGCTTGAACCCGGGAGGCAGAGGCTGCAGTGAGCCAAGATTGCACCACTACATTCCAGCCTGGGCAACAGAGCAAGACTCTATCTCAAAAAAATTAAATTAAATTAAAATTTTTAAAAGGAATTCAGTGGAAAAAGCATCATCAGGAAACGATTCTCTCTCTCTCTGCTTTGACAGGGAACCACCACCATTTATCTGGAGTGAATAAAAAGCCAAGTTAAACACTTAAGTGACTCCACATGTCATTCTCCTGGATCACATGCTCCACGGAAGCAAGGGTTGTGCTCTCATTGGATCAGGTAAAGAAATGCTGCACAGGGGAAGAGGGCCTGGACCTTACAGAGAGAAAATCCTAAGTGAGAGTCTCAGCTGGGCATCCTCAGACAAATCAACCTTTCTGAGCATCAGCAAAACAGGCACAAACACATCCCTTGGGGACATGCATGGAAAGCACCCAGGAGCCGGCTGGCGAATGGGGTTGTTATCAAGATGACTGTGATGACCGGCCCCTCGCATCCCACTGTGGGCATTTCATGAATTCCTGCAGGATTGGTGACTTCCTGTTTGTCTCGTCCCCACTCTCCTGCCTGCAGAGAAGCCAGAGCCTGCTTTGCACACAGCCATAGGTTTGTCTTCTGCCAAAGGATAACAGGATTACAGCCACAACCAGGACCTAGGGAGGGTCCTATAGAACGGAGCCCCGAAGGGCAGGCCCAAGGCACCACCATGGCCCCACCTGGTAGTCTGGAAACGAAAAAAAAAAAAAAAAAAAAAAAAAAAAAAAAAAAAAAAAAAAAAAAAAAAAAAAAAAAAAAAAAAGGAAACGGGAAGATGTTTGGGGCAGGGGGAGCAGGTTCTAAACCCAGAGAATGAGCACCTGCGAGTACAGTTCACTGATTCCTGAGCATTCCAGCCCAGAACTCCAGATCCAGGACACGCGAGGGGGCCCATTTCAGAGATGAGGAAAGTGAGGCCCAGAGAGCTGTTTCCGAAGGATCATAGAAGTGTACCTGCCCATTTTCCCAGGTGTCCTGACCCAAGACAAGCCAAAGCCAGCCCTGTCCACAGATGTGCTTGGTGGGTCAACGTGGTCTGTTTTTAAACACACGGGTTTGAGTGTCCTTAAACAGATGTGCACTCTGCGAATCGCTGTGGTCTCGGGCTGCCAACATCTGAATGCACCACCCCAAGCAAACAGGATGCATTTTCACAATTAACCTGGGGTTTTATCACCCAGTTTGAGACAAAAGGCAGCGGAGGCCCAGACAGGGCAGCGAGTTAAACAAGGTTAGCAAGTAAATGCCCAGCACTACAGGTTCTTCTGGGCACAAATGGCTCAGTGAACCAGATTGGGCACTCGGAGACAGAGAGGTGGTTCCTCAGGGGAACTGAAAAACCAGGTGGGGAAAAGAGGAGGTGTCTGGGCCATGGAATCTGGCAGCAGGCCCCCCTCGCTTCAAATCCTGACTCAAGAAGTTCTGGGCCCATTTGTCAGCAACCTATTCGCCACCAGGGAGCTCCCAGGACAAGCCCTGCCGTGGGAAAACTGTCGCTTTAAGACTCTGGTGGGCGGGCCCAGCCATTTCCATGGAGCAGACTCTGAGCCGTTTCTTTCAAAAACCAAGGCCCAAACAGGAAGTGAGTCACCACAGGAAAATGCAGGGTTCCCAGCCTTAGGGGGCTAGAGGCTGACCTCAGATGCCCCTGTGGGGGTCAGGCCTTTGTGGGTGCATGGCTCTGTGGGTGGGGAAAGATTATTTCAGCATTTGCTGACATCACTGAATGGTGTGTGATTGAGGGGAAGGTCTCTAACTCATCCCAGGTTCATCTGAGTCGACCAGGGTCAAACAGGTTTCATGGGCATCTTTGGGTCACTGGCCGGGCAAAGCCAGGCCCTTAAAACAAGAGGTTGTTGGCCGGGCACGGTGGCTCACACCTGTAATCCCCGCATTTTGGGAGGCCAAGGTGGGTGGATCACCTGAGGTCAGGAGTTTGAGACCAGCCTGGCCAACATGGTGAAACCCCATCTCTACTAAGAATATAAAAAAAAAAATCAGATGGGCGTGGTGGCATGCACCTATAATCCCAGCTACTCAGGAGGCTGAGGTAGCAGAATTGCTTGAACCCAGGAGGTAGAGGTTGCAGTGAACTGAGATCGCACCACTGCACTCCAGCCTGCTAAATAAAAATTAGCTGGGTGTGGTGGAGCACACCTGTAATCCCACCTACTTGGAGGGCTGAGGCAGGAGAATCGCTTGAGCCCAGGAGGCAGAGGTTGCAGTAAGCTGAGATTGTGCCAGTGCACTCCAGCCTGGGCGACAGTGAGACTTTGTCTCAAAAAATAAAAAAATAAAGAGAGGTTGTTGAAAGCACACTAAGAACCAACCAAATGTTTCATGTGCTCGCAGTCCTGTGAGTTAGCTACCTTTGTCATGCCCGCCTTCACAGATGAGAAAACTGAGGCTCAGATTAAGTTATCTGCCCAAGTTCCTGCCAGCCCACACTCCCCAATCCCCTCCTGAATTTGAACCCAAGCTTGGGCTTGACAAGAAATGCTCATGAGTACCTTTCACACAGGACAGAAGCCAGACAGATCTGCGCACCCCCAAACCTTTCAGACAGGACAGAAGCCAGACAGATCTGGGCATCCCCAAACCTTTCAGACAGGACAGAAGCCAGAGAGATATGCGCACCCCCCAAACCTTTCAATGCCTCAGTCCTCTCATCTGTAAGCTGGGAATCCCCTCATTCAACTGTGTACTGGTGTCTATTCAGTGCCAGGCCAACAGTGAATGCACACATGCAGACCCTGCCCTCCAGCAATGGCAGACCCAAAACACCAGGAAACCAGCAAGGAAAATCATCACAAGGCAGAATGAAAAACAAGGGGCCCAGAGACTCACGCAGGAGGGGAGGGTGAAGACAGGCCCGGGAGGACACGACGTCAGATGAGCCAGAGTAAGGGGGATGGCCTTTCCAAAGAATGGGCAGAAGGACGTCCTGGGAGCAGATGTAAACCACAGTAGTTGTCAAACTTGCACCTGAAGTGAATGTTAACAAGGGAGGCCTCTGGAGAAGGTTCCACTGGGCAGACCAGGCCCTGCTAGGTCACACCTCGGAAGGAAGGGAAATCCCAATTGCTGGGCCCACTGAGAGCCCTGGCCCTCACCAGGCTCAGAAGTCCCAGCTCAGCCACCCGGGGCTTGGAAATAATCCACCCCGTTCGAGAGGCTCCCCAGTAGGCTCCCCCAGCAGCCTATGCAAGGACAGCAACCACGCCCTCGGGACGTGCCAGCTGCCCAGGCTTCAGCAGCTGGCGCAAAGGCCCAGTGAAGGCTCCAGAAGCCAAGTTCGGCAAGTTGGTTTAACATGGGATCGCACTGGGCTGCATCGGTGTCCCGATGTCGGGTCACAACAGCTTCACAAGAGCCCACCTGTCGTTCTGCATGTGGGTTAAGGTTGACAACAGTGCAGAAACAGTTCCTTTCAACTGGGTCTGTGACAAACCAAGGAATGAGTATCACCTAGGCCATTCCTGGTGACTGTCCACCAAGCTTCCTGCCGACCTCAGTGAACCCCCTCCTCCTCCAGAGCCCCTCTTCTCACCTGGGAATGGCCTCTTCTCATCTCGGAATGGTTCACAATTGCCCGACTGCTCCAAGTCACCCATGGAGAAATGGAGAGAGAATGCCATCTTGTGGCCACACTGCCAGGATTAAAAACTTGTCGAGTGCCAGGTACTCTTCTAAAGCGTTTTAGGCAACACCTCATTTCATCCTCACAACCTTATCATCATCTTTATGGATGGGGAAACCAAGGCACAGTAGCTAAAGAACTTGCCAAGATGGGCTAGTGACACAGCCTTTGAACCAACAGGCAGGCTGCAAGTGGAAGCTCAAGGCACAGCTGCCATCACAGCCTGTGAGGGCTCCCCAAGGGCCCGCTGGGTGTCCCCAGGGCACAAGGCAGGGGTCCAATCAGTACCCAGCCTGGGGCCACATAGGGGCGCCGTTGGGTCACGCAGGCCGTCTCATCCCGTGAATGGAGACATCAGAACCTGCCCGATGGGGTTGCCATAGGCATTAAGCACTCGGTAATCCTTAGCTTTTTCACTGCAATATCCTTTACATAACAAAAGATGTAGTTCTACATAGACTGGTAACAAGGCTCCCACCTACTTGAACAGGGAAAGACGTGGAGTGTATAAGACCCATTTGGTATATGGTTTTCTAGGAGTACGGTATACTCCCCAGACAGGTATTTTGTAACGTATCACCAGTAGGTCCTGGCCAGGTGGGTTGATTTGGGGTCTGTAGGAATATGGGCAGGAAGCTGCAGCACATCAAAGGATTCCAATTAATAGGATGGCTGACGTACTGCTCGAGGATCATGGGTCTTTTCATTTTCTGCCGCATCCAATTGCCTTGACCTTGGTCCAGCTTCCCTCGCAGTTGCAAGAGGCTGCGGCGACTCCAGGCTCACCGGCAGGTGACATCTGGGAGCAGGAGACCCTCCAGAAGACTTCACCTTTACCTTCCTGTACCACTTCCCCCCTCCCCCAAGTAGTCCTAACCCCAAGTGTAAACAGAGATAAAGAAGTAAACAAGTAGTAGGACTTAGAACTTTTTTTTTTTTTGTATTTTTAGTAGCGATGAAGTTTCACCATGTTGGACAGGCAGATCTTGAACTCCTGACCTCAAGTGATCCACCTGCCTTAGCCTCCCAAAGTGCTGGGATTACAGGCATGAGCCACCACAGCTGGCCAGAACCCATTTTTAATTGTTTAATTTGCTTTTTTTTTTTTTTTTCTGAGATACCATGTCCTACCCAGACCTTTGGAGTCAGCATGTGTGTCCAGGTAGGGAATCCGGAAATCTGTACATTAAACCTCCCTCCAGGAAACAAAGCCCCACCAGCTTCCAGGTTCAGGGAGTTGTCGCCAAGGCACACCTGCTGCGTCATCCCTGGTGAGCCATGACTCACCAAGCCCTGCGGCCCGTGGGTGCCAACTTCCTCCTTCCAAGCCAGTCAAACACCCCGGCCCAGAGGAACGCACTGACTGTGCTGACTTCCCCAAAACCCAAGGGACCGAGGGTGGGTGGCAGGCAGCCCAAGAGTAGGGGCTGAGTCCTCTGACAGCCCCATCTGTCCTCAGCCGCAGGGCTGGCCCCAAGGAGCCCAGTGCCACTAGCCACCCGCCCAGTTAACAATCTGCAAAGGAGCAAAAGCAACATTCCCTCTGCAGAGTGTGCCAAAGGTCCTCTACTGCTGAAGCATGGAAAATCTTGGTGCCCGGGCCCCACCCCAGAGTCCCATCTAGTTTTTGTGGGGTACCGCATGCCCAGTGGCAGATTCTAACATGAAGGAAGGATGAGAAACACAAAACTAGAGAGCGAAGAGGAGACGGGGGAAACTGAGGCTGGAGGCCAGTGCAGAACCCAGGAGAGAGCCCTTGGACTCTGAGAAGGGAATCTTATCCAGCCATGCCATGACAAGTACATTTAAAGGCTAACATCTGAGTCCTCACTTTGCGCCAGGCCTGGTGCTGGGCATCTTCCACACCACAGCCTTGAGGCAGGGCCCCGGGAGGCAGGCCGCCAGTGGGACTGTCACCTACACCCTACTGACCCCAAAGTCCTTCCCTTAACCACTACCCTAATTCTCAACAGACCTAAGACCCAGGAAGAGGAAAAATAGGGAGTTCCTTGTGAAAACCTAGAAAACTTCAAGCCACCTTTTATGAACTCATTCAAGAAATGTCTATACCTACCCTGCGCTGCATGCTGAGGTCCAGAGAGCCCAGGTTTTCAAGCTGGCTGTGAAATCAACACAGTTGGTCACATACAGCATCCTGTTTGGTGAAACAGCAAGAAGCTATAAAGTGCATTTGACACAGAAAGCTAAGAACTGCTGAGACCTGTTTCATCAGTTCTGTGTGTGTTCATTGGCAAAAGGTGTGGCTGGGTAAAAGATCTTGATGGGAGAGGTATTTCTTACCACAGATCATAGTCCAGCCTGTCTGAGAAACACTGAGGATGGGCGAGAGGCGAGGCTTCCTGTGCCCAATGCAATTGTGTACGCAAACACAGTACCATACAACATTCACATTAACCTAAGAGGCCCCAAACAGCAAATAAGAATTTCTTGGTAGTTACAAGTTTCTACATACACCTTGAAATCAACATGGCCATGGTGATCTTGAGACTCACCATGGGGAGAAGAGATTGGGAGTGATTAAGCTCCTGCCCACTACACTGAAGGACAGTTTAACAGGTGATCCCCTTTTCCCCAGGAAACTTCAGCCCTGGCACCGCCACTCCTGAGGAAGAGGTACGAATGGTTTGAGAATCCTTCCCTAAAGCTCTAAGTTATAGTGGCACATACCTTGGTGGGTTTATAGGGGGCATTCAGATTATGAGTCCACAAGCAAATAGTACTGAGGGTTGAGCCCACTGGACCCACAGGTGCCAAAAGCAGCCCAGTGGTAGCTGGCTGCCCCAGGCACCCCCAAACCCTTCTTCCAGGGTCAGGCTGAGCCCTCCTTGTTGCTGAAGCTGGAGAAAACCCCAGGCCTTCTGAAGCTCCCAAAGGCAATTCCACTAAGTGATGAGAGCCCTAAACACTTCCAGCAGCAACTCGGAGAACATGCCCGCCAGGCCTGAAAAACAAGCAAATGCTAGAGCCCACCCCAACAGTGCACAGCAACCACACTAGCACCCCACACTCCCTCTACTCGGGCTAAAGAGGAGTAGCTTCCCCACTTGAGAGTTAAGTGCTAGTGAAGTAAGGCAGCCTGTACTTGCCGACCTGTGGCATCTCCTCGGAGGGCACTCAACTTCAGTTCGAAAAATTAAAATCTCTCTCACATGTGAATAAGCCGCTTCCCTTAAAACTCACCACTTAATTCGTTACCTATCCAGGCTGCTGTGAGCCAGGATCGTGCCACTGCACTCCAGCCTAGGCAACAGAGTAAAACCCTGTCTCAAAGAAAAAAGAAAGGGCTAATTTTTCTTTTTCTTTTTTTAGACGGAGTCTTGCTCTGTCACCAGGCTGGAGTGCAGTGGTGCAGTCTTTGCTCACCACAACCTCTCCGCCTCCCAGGTTCAAGTGATTCTCCTGTCTCACCCTCCCGAGTAAGTGGGACTACAGGTGTGCACCACCACGCCCAGCTAATTTTAGTATTTTTAGTTTCACCATGTTGGCCAGGATGGTCTCAATCTCTTGACCTCGTGATCCGCCCGCCTCGGCCTCCCAGTGCTGGGATTACAGGAATGACCCACCACGCCTAGCCAAAAAGGGCTAATTTTTCAATGGCATGTTAAGATAAGCTATTAGCCACAATCCGGAGTTCTCCAGGGCTCTGCTGATGGGAGAATTATAAATGGAGATGTAAATGTAACCAACTTCCAAGGCACACAAGTCACTAACATTCACATTTTTAAATTTATTTTTCTATTTTTTCTATTTATTTCACAGATGATAAAACTGAGCCCAGAGAGGCAAACAGACCTAGGTTCCCTGACCTGGTAGTAGAGTCAGATTCAAACCCACGTGATATCAAGCAAAAAGTCTTCCTTCATACGAGCAGGTAAAATAACAGATTAAAACTGAAAGGTCACTTCTGCCAAAGGAAGTATAAATACCTAACACTGGCTATGATGTAAGGGAACAGGTGCTCTTACTTTCTGATGGAAGTATTAACTGGTACCTTGCAGAAGGTACTTTGGCAAGACCCATCAGTATTTTACAGATCAATTCCTTTGACCCAGATGGTTCATCTGCAGAAATTTGTCATAGAGAAATTTAAAAAATAGGCCAGGCACAGTGTCTCATGCCTATAATCCCAGTACTTGGGGAGGCCAAGGCGGGCAGATCACTTAAGGTCAGGAATTCAAGACTAGCCTGGCCAACATGGTGAAATCCTGTCTCTACTAAAAATTAAAAATTAAATTAGCTGGGCGTGGTGGCGCACACCTGTAGTTCTAGGCAGGAGAATCGCTTGAACCTGGGGGAGGCAGACCTGGGATCGCACCACTGCACTCCAGCGACAGAGACTCCGTCTCAAAAAACAAGAAAAAGAAAAAACTTCACTGCTGCATTACTAATTATAAAAAATCTGTAACCTGCATCAAGGTTCATCTGTACAAGGGAATACTATTCTGTCATAAGATTTCACCATATTTGAAACCCCGTATCTAACAAAAATACAAAAATTAGCCAGGTGTGGTGACAGGTGCCTGTAATACCAGCTACTCAGGAGGCTGAGGCATGAAAATTGTTTGAACCCAGGAGGCAGAGGTTGCGGTGAGCCAAGATCGTGCCACTGCACTCCAGCCTGGGTGACAGAGTGAAACTCTGTCACACACACACACACACACACAAAAGATTTCACCATATTAATTCTAATGTATAAAAAACCTGTATATACTATAAGCTGCTGTGTGGCTTGATTTTTGCTGTTTTAAATCTTTTTTTTAAGCACTAAATAAAAAAAGAAGGGCCACTGAAAACTTGACTTGCCACGTCACAGGCTACTGTCTACTGAACTTCACAAGGAGCCTGCAGGTCCCATTACAGGAAGTAAAACCCTGGATCTGATCCCATGAAACCCAACAGTACAACACATGGTCTGACAGCCAGCCTGAGTGCTCGGGCCTGCTCCTCTCTCAAATGCTGCCCCCACTAAAACATCACACACCTCAAATATTCCAAAGGGAGGCTAGAAGCTCGCCTTATGGGGTAAGGTCATCTAAACCATCAAAGCCGACAACTTTCAAGAAGGGGTAGCAGGTACCATAAACAATTATAACTTTAAACAAGGGGTTCCTCTGGAAGGACCTTTCTAGTCACTTCATTCCACAAGTCCAGAATGTATCTCTGAAGATTGCCATCCTCACCATAACTAAATACCTCAGCCATCAATCTAATGAATGAAGCGCCAGGTTATAACATACTACATGAAGTAAAATGCAATGAGATTAATCTGCTAATATAGTCACCACTAGACGTAGTAGCCAGGACAAAAACTTAATCATTCTGTTCATAATTTTCTAAAATTATGGCTCCATTTCAAAATCATCTCTTGGCGTCTTGCACTGGCCTCTGAGGTTGACAAGCCCTCTGGGTTGGATGTTGGCCATCCCTCTCACTATAAAGGAAGTTAGCCAGTTTTCACTGTTGAATGGAAATCTTCAGGCCCAAAGCCACAATTATTCGAGTTTAATGAGTTCCAGTAGCCCTTAGAAAAAAACATTTAGAAAGCTAATTCTTTTTTAAAAGCCTAAACTTCATTTGATTGCATCAAAAAGTTATTCAGATGTCATGACCAAAACAAAACTGCAGACAAGCCCCAATGGTTTTTTTGTTTTTATTCATTTTATGATTAAGGTGTGTATCACTACTCCAGTTGGGTAAACCACATTGAAGAATCTGACTGCAGGTCTTTAGATTCAGCCAAATGCTTTCCATTAATTTTGCTCTATAAAATATTAAACATTGTAATACTTCAGCCATGCTCAGAACGCTGCAGTCTAAGGATGAATTTCAACTTGCCCATGCCAAGTTAGGGCGACAGGAGCAGAACTAAGGAGCTATGACGTCTAAAAGAATCAGAGAATCTGGCTTAACTCGAAGAGAGGTTCTGTTCCCCCAAACTAAACTGTCTAGTTTTTAAATCCACCCTTAACTGTTCAAGAAACTGAAAAAGTCAACTTGTTTTTAAAGTACCACACAGGTATGCAATCTTCCATGATTTGTTTTGCATCTGAACTAGCACAGGGAAACACTTGAAAAATCTAGCTGTCAGAAGTTTTTCCTAAGAGAAATCATTACGCTTCTACTGCTGAGCTTCATGTTTATTCTGTGTTTGGGGGAAAGGAGAGAGCAATGGGACAGAGAAGGGAAAAGTTGCGACTGGGTGACAAATGCATTAGGTGCATTTGAAAGTAAATGCAATGGAAAAAAGTAACAAATGCTAAAGTTTTGTAAAAGTTTAATGAAGCCAATAAGGCATATAAATTGTGTTCTGGCAGACATTAAGACCTGCTTTCTCTTACCAAAGAAAATGGCACATGTTTTATCAAAATTTGACAATTCAGAGTAAAGGGTACTGAGATTAAGCTTCAGAGCACCAACTTAAACAAAACAACCAAAAAATTGTTATCCAACATGGAAAGAGGAACGAGAACCAAGGCATAAAGGGGAATTAAATATGTGTTCCTCCATCTCAAAATCCTTTTAGGAATAGGAGTTCTGGCCACTTGTGAGCAACACATTGCACCACCAAACCCCAATTCCAGAATCTAAATTTACAACGATAGAAAAACAAAGGTAACTCCAAATGCACGTCTTGTATATTCCAAAGGGAAGCTTGAAAGTATTCATAATACATAGGCTTGTCTAAGGTAATATGACAGATTGCTATAAATCTTCCTGCTATTATAGTCAAACAAAAAATGATCCACTTTTGCAAAAATTTAGAAATATCTTTCATTCCTAGTTTTAGTATGGAATTCACTTTTTTAAATAAGGGCTACATCTATAATGAATACAGAACTTCAATTCACACAACATTTCTAACATTCCATTCACATCCCACCCAGTCAATGAATGAATATTTATGATTAACTCAGCAAAGTTTCTTCACAGAAAGGTATTATTAAATGGCTGAAGAAACTGCATACTTCAACAAAGTGCTGTGAGTAATTACTGGAAAAACCCTTACACTGATTTGCAATGGTCTTTTAAGGATAAAAATAGGAAGTAACTGATACTGGACTACAAGTTTGCAAGGAAACATTTTTCACTGTCCTACTTGATATATAATAATATGATAGAATAAATTACAGTACCTGGCAGGCTGACATCAGTTCTTCATCTAAAAAAACACTATCATTCAGTTCAGGATATTAAAAATGAAGATGAAACATGCTCTAAAACATTGTAGCTACAAGAGGTCTTATATTTACTCAAAAGAGGAATCTATTGAGAACTTTTATTTAGGTCTACCTAACAGCTAGAGAATCTCCATGCGATTCCATCTTTTCCAGAATGAGATTCCAAACTCAACTTTTTAGGAGAGGGATTGGAGGGACGGGGAGAGTTGGGTTTTGCTATTTTAAGTTGCAATCACATTATTAGCAGATAAAAGAGAGCTTTGTCATCTTCCACCCATTCCAATGGAAACTGCACTAAGCAGGGACTCCATGAAAAATGTAAAATGATAGACTAGAAAACCTACCCCACCATCCATCTCCCTCTCCCTCTCACTAATACTGAACCAAAAAGGAAGCCCATTCTCAAAGTTCATGACCGCTCTACTTTAGGTCACCTCGAATGCAGTCTACATGTTTACATTTACCATAAGGAAAGTACCCTGCATGGGAAGTAGTGTTTGTCTTAAAACTGAGTACTTTAGGCCTACAGGGTTAATCTGGGGGCAGTTTAATAATAATATTGCTACTTTAGAGCACTAACACACACAAAGTGAATCCAATAAAGCTCTGTGCATTGATTCAATATTTAGTATTAATTGCATGACCATCATAGCACCTCTTTACATCACACAATCACCAGAATTAGAAACTGCTTTGAAAACTAAAAACAGGGCACAGTCCAATAATTAGAATTGCACACTGTTACTATATAGAAACCAGGTGCATGGTACAGTGCAGCTGCAAAAATGGAAGCCAAATCATGTTTTTAGACAATTTTAGGAACCTGGCAATACTGCTGAAGCAAAATACTCAACACAGCAGGAAATGGACCCTCAAAAAAAAAAAAAAAAGCATTCTATAACCAAATAAACATCCGATATTTCCTTTCCCTTTGAGAATAAATACAGTTAAGGTCACTTTTAGCCTTGGAACGGATATATGTTTGCCTATGATGATCTTGCTAACGACTACACAATATCTGATGTCCTCTGCTAGGATTATAGTTTTAAGAAAGCCATAATTACAAGAGGCATCTACTATAAATACCTAGAACTTCCTTTTATGGCAACCACTATAGAATTCACTTGTCTTAAACAGTGAACAAGGGAAGATGGCCTCATGTTTCCTTTGCAATTACAGTATATGTTGAGGATCAAGTGGCTTTCAAGCAGCATGGTGGGTGTGAAAATGTTTGCAGTTTAGATCATTCTGTTGCGTTTATGGGTTGGTGAGTCTGTAATGACATCGCCACACTGGGCTGAGGTACGCTTTCTAGTTCCACCATTGTCCAAGTGGAGTGCCATTTCTTCTGATATGAAAGTGTTCAAATCGACATCATGGAGTCCATTTCTCCTTCGACTAGCATTCGATCCACTGCTTACATGTGTAGGAGAGCCTGGGGTACTCGAACGCACGCTTATACTAGCCATTGCACCACTAAGACCTAGGAAGAAGAAAAAAGGTTTTAGAGTTGCTCAATTATTTAACCCTTTTGAAAGCAACCCACTTACTTTCCATGTTGTCACAATGTCAAAGCATGTCTGCCTATTTTCTTTATAAGGGATTACTAGTAAGCAATTAAGTTTTATTCTGGAAAAACATATCATCTGGCCTTGACATATACTTTATTGGTAATACTACCAATATCTACCATGTTGGTAACTACCAATTACGAAAAGTTACTACGTGTCAACCACCGTGCTAGGTGTACAAATATCTCATGAAACTCTCCCATCTATGAGGTAGGTACTGCACAAAATTTACAGATAAGGACAGGAGACATTTGCTTTAAAGACAAGACATTTTTGGTTACCCAAAGTTACCATTCCAGCAGACCCCTCTGATGAGTGTGTACGTGTGTGATGTATTCAGGAGAGACAGAAATCACTTCCAGGCCCAGGTGGGCTTGTTCCAACATCCCCTCTAGATAAGGTGATCACATAACTTGTCATTCAAAACAGTATTACTGTTGAGCCCGAAAAGAGTCACTGTTAAAATTTCTACTAGGACATCAGGTACAAAGTCAGTCTGCCATGGACAAATCAGGCTACGTGATCACCTAAGGCCTGGCATGTATTTGGTAGATGTCCTTCAGGACACCCTCAATCATGATCCTCTCTCTAATCCTTCAGGGAAGTGGGGAGGGGAGAGGGTTGTGAAGAATCCTGCTGCTTTGTTTTCAACATTAAGAGTTACTGAATCCAGGGCCAGGCGCACTGGCTCACACCTGTAATCTCAGGACTTTGGGAGGCCGAGGCGGGCAGATCTCTTGAGGTCAGGAGTTCACGACCAGCCTGGCCAACATGGTGAAAACCTGTCTCTACTAAAAAATATAAAAATTAGCCGGGCGTGGCGGCAGGCGCCTGTAATCCCAGCTACTCGGGAGGCTGAGGAGGAGAATTGCTTGAACCTGGGAGGCAGTGGTTGCAAAGAACCGAAATTGCACTCCAGCCTGGGTGACAAGAGCAAAACTCCGTCTCAAAAACAAAAGAAAGTTACTTTACTGAATCCAGAATATACCCAGCATTCATGGATACTCATTCCTTTCCTTAAACTCTTACACAGTTAAGGAGCCAAACTTACATTCCACTCCTAAATGTTCAGGATAAACCTGTGAAAGGTATGAGTCAGGCCAGGAAACACCAACCACACTGTTGCATTTTTAAAAACCTACCGTCACTGGCAGTGATCTTCTGCCTTAGGAATTTCCCCTTCCACTATTCTCGCCTCACCTAGGGATCTGTTATTGCTTGACTATCAATTAATTTTCAAAGGATAGGACTTATAAGATTTTCAAGTAAGCTTAGAGGTTTCATTTGACAGGGGCCCATTCTTTCTAATAATGAACTCCCTAAATATGTAGTTTAAATCTGAATTTTAAGTTGAAAAGTCTCTGCCTCCTATCACATCAATCTATTACATTCCCCTGGACGTTTTCCTCCACCAAATATTCTGTCAATGTTCTCAAATCCATGGCCTGCACTATCATCGCACGTGCTGACAACATCCTGCGGGCCACACCTCCCTTCTGAGGTGCTCAACTCAGCACTCTAGGTGCCCCCCATTCCTTTCTGCACTGATCCAACCAATCCCCTGGCTGCTCTCCCTGCAGAAGACACATCCTCCCTTCCCGCTGGTGGTCAGAGGAAATCAAACTGTCCCTCTTTAGCCTCTGAACCCTTCCAAGTAGCACCTATTAAAAAATAGAAGCATTAACATGAGAATACTTCCTGCATCAGGTACTATGTCAATTACTTCCTATGACACCTATTAATATCTCCATTCTGCAGATGAAAATCCAAGTTTGAAAGTTAATTCATCCAAGGTCAACAGGTAGTAAACAAGAGCTGGGACTCCCACTCAAGTGTAATCTATATTCCTATTCGATTATTCTGTTCCTCTTCTAAGCCTAGAGTTATTTTACCAAAAGGTAGCTTCAGGTCGGTCCTAGGGCCAGCCTGCCTCTTAGGCCTCATCTCTTTAAACAGTTTCTCTCCCTTCCCCTCCTGCCCTCTTCACTTCACCCTTAGATCGAATCCCCACTACCAACATCATGCAATTTGCAGCTCTCTGAAAGTGAGGCCTGCAACTATCTGTCTCTTCCAACGTTTGCAAATGTCTCTCTCTCCCAACATTCACTCCCTGAGTGGGCCCACCTGTTCCCCAGCACCTCCCTTCTGAGGCTCCTTCCCTGGTTCTCCTACCTCTCCATTTTATTTTCCTGCTGGCTCCTCTTTCCTTCTCCTTGAAATTGAAACTCTCTGTTCCCTCCTCAGTCGCCTTGGTGGGGTTCCCTTCTGTCCCTGAAAGGCTAGTGTCACCCTGGGTGATATCCTCAACCCCTACCTTACCCACACACGTTTCCCAAAACTGGACTAAAGAGCTCAACAGCCCTCCCAGATTTCTAACTGTCTACTGGACATCTCAAACTCAACACCATCCAAAAGGAACTTCACTTCCTCTTCCCCAACCGGCACAAGCTTACTTTTAAAAAACAAAATAAACCAAAAAAAAATCTTCAGCCATCTTTCTACAGCATGGTACAATCAACCATCTCTTCCTATAGAAAATATCTTCTCATCTCCATCTAATGACCTAAGCACAGTGCCTGGCACTTATGAATTCTGAAAAAGAATAATACGTCAAAGTCCTACCCCCTCATGTTGAAATCCACTGAAATCAAAGGCTCAACTGTTGATGTTTATTCACCTCTCCAACACCAGGAAATAAACCCAGATGGTTCTCTTCACTTAAATCATTGCTGTCAAGTTTAAAACTCAATTATCCCCATTGTTGGCTTTTTTTTTTAAAGTTCTACAGCAAGACTAAACTTGAGGGGAGAGGTGTGCCTTATTTCATCCTAGTGTCTCAGCCTGTAACATATTACAAGGTGCCCATGTTCTTCAAAGATAACCTTTCATACTTGTTTCATGATCCAAAAGGTAATTATAATGGCAAAATATGGGCACATTCGGCAATAAACTGGGCTACTTCAATAATTAAAATCAAGATCCCCTTTATCATTGCAAATGATAAAAAGAATTCAACAAACCCCACCCCAATGCCCTTGTTAACATAGGAGTCTCATGGCAGCATGTTTAATACCTAACAACAAATATGGAAGTCTCAAAACACTATCAGAAGTGGACTAGGGATTTCAAGCAAATGTTCCTTACTGTTTCAGTTGCCATTCTCCACGAAAAAGAAGAAGTGTTAAACATCAATTTGGTCAATCTGAAAATTCCAGCAGCTTCTGGGAAATCATCTTTTTCTACTGGGTGTATGACCTGGGTGTTTAGCTTGATAACTGTAATAATGTGCAGTATGATCTATGACTGACTCTCATAGCAGTGAAAATATTTTCAAAGTTTGTCTACCTAATCTTCCCCAAAAAGACTTTTCACAAGGGTCAAAAATAATTAAGATTAACCACCAAAAAATGTGCATTTTGACAGCCCAAATTTTATTTTACAAACCAATGACAGCTACTAGAAGATGCTTTAGGAAACCTTAGCTAAGCCACATAAACAATCAGACCTATACAAGTACAGAAAAATCTAAACATGCTTCAGAACTAAAAAAACAAAAAAAAACAAAAAACCAAGTTGTACGTCCTGAGGGCATACAACTTAATTTCTACCAAAAACATACTTTTTCAAAAGGGCTACTGGAGTATCAATTGACAAAAGCAGAACAAGTAGCATGATTAGACAGAGAAGTCTTAATTGCTTAACACAAGATAAACTCAGCAGTTTTAAAGTTTCTGTATCCATTTTAAATGATTAGTCCAGGGGTGGAAAAGATGAGGATGGTTTCGTCATACTCTGAAAAGGAAACTCCCACTGGAGCTAAAACAAATTTACAGTCCAGGTTATAAGAATCCAAGTTACATGGTAAATTATTAACTATTATTTTCATACCAAGTTCATGCTTAGGCAATAAGAAAATCCTGTTTGCAGCATTAATTACATGTAATTCAGTTTCCAGGCACATAGTTAGAGGTCACACACAGGCAGAGAAAGAACAAATGCCAGCCCAGTCATCTCACTGCCTCAGTCCAGCAGCCAGTGGCCCAGGACTTCATCTACACTATCTGCTTCCCAGCCACTTAAGCCCCGTGAGGGAAGGCAAGGCAGCTAGCCCTGGAGGTGAGAAGACACCGTTGATCCACCAGCGCAGGTGCAGGGCCCTCTGCAGATCTGTTCCACCAGTGTTATCTCCCATAGAAAACGGGATTTAAAATCACAACTTAAATAAAGTAGGTAATATCCTGACCGGGGGCCCTAAGAACCTGGCATTCTTGCATTGGAAATGAATTGCACTATTGAGATGCACAGCACTCCTTTCACACAAAGTTGTGTTCTGAGGTGCCAGGACATCCAAGCACCTGCAGTGTCAATGTCGCGTTTAAGATGTACCAGCGGAGTTCAAACATTTCAAAAGGAATTCTACTAGGAAGATTTCAGTAATTTGAAGTAGATACCACTCCCCACCCCAATCTGTAAATTATAATACTGAATTTTTATTGAAATAAAGCACACTAAATCAAACCAATTACAAAGATACATGTGTCACACCAAGAAAACATTTTCAGTTATGCTGACAGCCCCAAATGTTTTCCATTTTTCAAAGACAGTTTGTAATGTCATGGGAAAATTGCTCACGACGTTAAAATGAAAAAAGCAAGATACAGTATCATATTTGCAGTATGATCTCAACTATGAAATAACTTTAATATTTATACACAGAAAAAAGACTAGAAGAAAATGCACCAAACATTGAACTGCAGTTAATCTCTATATAGTGGGATAACAAGATATTAATTTTTTACTTCTTGAAAACTTTCAAATTTTCCAAGAAATTAATCATAAAATCACTGAGAAAATTGAACTTGAATATCAAAACTGCTTAAACAAGGACTAAGCTGAGTAACCTGGCTTTGAGGCATGCTACATGGCCCTTTTCACTGCAATGAAAAAAATGTCCAACAAAATTTTACCACAGGTTCAAGACAATTTTGCATTACTGATGTTGGAAGCTTTATGTCCTACCTCCACAAACTTCAGCAGCTAACATCCAATCTTAATACACAGAAAATGCCAACTTCATTGAAAACTTTAATGCTATCTTGATTGCCTTAATTGTTCTTTTCAGGGGCTGGTTTGAACAAAGGGGCATAATTTACAAATTCCAGACTTCACAGAAAATTCAATTAAAGAAGATTCTTTGAAATAATTCATTTTAAGTAATTAAGAGATTGCTTTGGTGCATTGTATCTCTTACATCTTAATTTCCAAATGTTTTTTAGACACATTTTACTTTTAAACAGCTATCAACAGTTCTGTCATTTCAAGAAGATGCAGACTGCAACATTCAACAAGCATTCCTTAAGAATCTACTGTGTTCCACACACTGCTGGGAGCGTGGGTTTCCACAGAGAAGAAAGGATTCTGAAAGGTGAATGGGTACAATCCAACAGGTTGGTTCTAATTAATTCTCTGCAACAGAAAACTGCAAGACGTTTCTTTCGTACTATACCATCAAGTTTTTGTTTTGTTTTTTGAGACTGAATTTTGCTCTTGTTGCCCAGGCTGGAGTGCAATGGCACAATCTCGGCTCACTGCAACCTCTGCCTCCCGGGTTCAGACAATTCTCCTGCCTCAGCCTCCTGAGTAGCCAGGACTACAGGCATGCGCCACCACCCCTGGCTAAATTTTGTATTTTTAGTAGAGACGGGGTTTCTCCATGTTGGTCAGTCTGGTCTCAAACTCCTGACCTCAGGTGATCCACCCGCCTTGGCCTCCCAAAGTGCTGGGATTACAGGCGTGAGCCACAGTGCCCGGCCATACCATCCATCAGTTTTAAAATACTTAACCGAAACATTTGTGCTAGGTGTCATGACATACTTCTAAATATTTAGCTATAGTGATGGAAGAGGTAGAAGAGTGATACCAAAGACGTGAGACACAGAGCCAAATATAATTAAATTTCTTCTCAAAATGATTATCAATTGTCTAAGAAATTTTATCAGGAGTGATTTGTTCTCAAAAAAAATGTGGTAACTTCCTTTCTATATCACTCTGGCATGCGTAGGGCCAAAGAATGTTTTGACAAACAAAGGGTACAAAATCTGCACTTGGAGGAGGAAGAAAATCTTACTGATTTAGGCTGCCTAAAATGAGCTTTCCTTTTCTAGGGAAAAGGTAGCAGTTTTATACTTTGGACGTGACGAATTAGTTATTTGCCTTACATTCTTCTTTGTAAAACATTACTATTCAACCTTATACCCCTAAATCTGATTTCAAATGATTTTTCATACGGCCCTACATCCCGTTTCTCCAAATTCAAGAACATCGTCAAGCAACTTAATGATTTAATAGGAAGTTCCATGTAAGTCCACAGAAAGACTCAGTTGGGAAAAAAAATAAAAAAAAAGAACCGAGAAATGCAGCCTATTAATTCTCAAGGCGATGGACACGGTGCCTCAATCTGATTTCCTGGGTTTAGATACTTCACTGTCTACTATAATTCTATTAGGCCAGAAACTCCTTGAGGAGATTATTAGCTTTTTTGTTTCTTTAATCACCCGCCCCTACTCCTAGCCTCTAATAAACAGAGTGCTTGGTATTCACTGTGTTCAGTAAATAAAGGACAATAGTAAAAGCTGCAGAATGACAATAAGAACTCCTAACACCAAATTCACAAAGGAAGCAGAGTTTTCAAACCAAAAAGGCCTCGGCAATCAACACTAAGGAGCTGCTGCTGTCTTGTAACTCACAAAGTACTGGTTAAAAAAAAAAAAAAGTTTTTTTCCTTTATGTTTTGAAATTCTTATATTAAAGGCTAGACTGCCTGAGCTTGCCTAAGTCCCCCTGTCTTTTAAACTTGTTTTAAACATGAAAGGAACTTACAATTGGGAAGATTAAAGACAAAAAAGCCAATGACAATAATGGTTCCCATCGGTGCCTATTATGACACCAGACCCTGCATGCTAGAGGCCTTTGAGTCTGAAATGATGTGTTAACTTTACAGAGGGACAACTCAGGCCCAGGGGGGGTAACTCCAAGCCCTGCAGTCAAGAATGTCATCAAAATCAGTTTGGGAACTAAAACCAAGTGTCTGATTTTTAGGTAACAGTCTGAATCAGGGTCAGCAACTTGCAGAGACCACCTATGATATGCTACGAGTGAAAGTGGGACTTTGAATAAAGCTACCGAGTGAAGTCTGACTTGGCATCTGGCTCCCCACCCTAGGACCCATGCCATCTTCTTACTCGGGACCCTTTCACCTAACCCCCATGACGACAGCTCAGAATGAAGGGAAACCAGATTTCAATCCAACCCTTTCCAGAGATAGCACTGGGTTGGACAGGGCAACTCTGAATCTCTCCCTCCAGTGAAGAGAGAGACAATGTAACCAACTTCACTAGTCTGTCAACATGAGACAAGCTCAAGATCTTAGCAAGTAATATTTAAGTAGTCAAAGTTCTAAATGATCTGACCCCCTCCAGTGTGATAGCTGCAATTTAAAATGTGACCCTTACTACTAAACAGGGAGGCAAAAAATTATCCCAGAAGGCAAAAGCCACTGGGCCTTGAGATCCTTGGTCTATTTTTATAGCAAAATTGCCCAGGGGAAAAAAGAGTACCCACAAGACCTGGAACCAACCAGCAATTCTCCTTTTCTTAAGGCAAAGAATACTTCCAGTGTCATGGTAGGGTAGGTGACCTGCCTGGGTTCCCATTTAATATATCGCCTTGTAAGTATATCACCTTTCACAAAGGAGACTGGCTTGGAGAGGCTGAGCATGTTGCCCAAGGTTACCAAGGAAAATAGCCTATACACAATGACTACGTACTCTTCCTAACCAGTGAACCAGGGATACGGTTGGTCATTCACCTTTAAGTCTACTAATCCAGATTAGCTTATGAGGAAAACCCCAGAAAGAGACATAAAATTCACATCATTTCTGATTAATTTTGAGAAGAAAAGCCTCAAGATCTTTCCCACCTCAACATCTAAGCCCTAGGTCTTAGTGGGGGCAATGTGGTAGACAGAAATCCCACATCTAAAAATGCAAGGGCATAGTGGTTAAGGGTATGCATTTTTAGGCCAGGCACCATGGCTCATGCCAGTATGCCCAACACTTTGGGAGGTCGAGGTTGGGGTATGGCTTGCACCCATGAGTTCGAGACCAGCTTGGACAACATGGCAAAACTCCAACTCTACAGAAAACAAAAAATCAAAAATAAGAAATATATTGAAAATTAAAAATTATTTTAATTAAAAAAAATGTGTATTTTGGAGACAGGACTGGAATATCTATTCTACCACTTACTAACCTGCTCCATATCTTAGCCAAGTAAGGCTTTCTTCATCAACAGTGTTAATCCAGGGTAGGTATGAGGATTAAATGACAACCTCCTTAGTGTGATGCTTTTACAAAGTAAACACTGAAAGAGTAGGTTTAATGGTTATCACCCTAAGGTCCCATGGAAGTCTCAGTTGTTCTAATTCAAGATTACCATGTAGCACCCTAGGCAAACAGGTTACATTATTCCCTCATTGTAGCTATCTGGGGATTGTAATCCGCAACCCTTTCTAGAGGTTCTGGGTCCCCACTGTGTTGTATTCACTTAGCAGACCTCTGTGATAACCCCAGTGGTAAACTCAGAATACACCTGTGTCAGGTTCTTTGCTATGTTCTGTTAAAGCCAAAAAAAAAAAAAAAGGACCAAGACAAGGTCCCTGCTATGTGTCCCGAGGAGAATGGGACAGTCACAGAAACAAATCAAGCAGCAGAGCAAATGCATAGTTCAAGGAGGCTACAGAGATTGGGAGCCCTGAAGGAAGGCTGTGTCACAGAAGTGAGGTATGAACATGTAGGGGCTGGACTTGTCAAAGAGCATAGAGGTATTCAAGAGATAAACAGTATGGCTAGGACACCTAACCAATGGTTAAGACTGGATCATAAGGGTCTTGTAATACCATGCTGAATTTGGACTTCACTATGTAGGCCCAGGGAAACTTTAAACCATGAAGTGACAACACCAGAAAGATCACTCCAATGGTCTCATGAAAGACGGACTGGTGACAACGGCTCAGGACTGGAAAGTGAGGGCTGAAACATTAGCCCAAGAGCCCAGGCTCACCTGCTCCAGAGGGCCTGCCCTGAGCACCACACAGCCGGGCTGTGCTGTGAAACATCCCTTTCTGCTCTCAGAATACCTTCCACATACCACACTCATGACATGAATAGAAATTATCCAAATCCATATTTGCCTCAACAGGAAAAGGAATCGCTCTTTATTTATGTATTCCCAGAGACAGCACCGAATCTGCCATATAGAGAATGTGCTGAATGGCTCAATGGCTCAATGAGTCATTCTGCTGTTGGGGCAGAAGAATGAGTCCAACTTGAAACTTCATCTGAAATAAATGCCTGTGGGACACTTTGGAGATGTACACCGGAGGACAGTGGGACATACTGTCTGGCAGTCAGGAGAGAAGGTCTAAACGAGAGGTCCAGATTTGGAAGTGAAGAGGTAGGAAACGTAATCTAGGGCAGTGACAGGGCCTGAGGACAGGTCAGGCAGCCAGTGTGGCAGAAGAGAAGCCAAGGTAAGGAGAAGCTCTAGAAAAGAAGGGATGAACAGAGGACCAATGAGAATGGCAGGCAGAGATCCATGAAGCGGTCCAGAAGATTTCTGGTCTCAAGTATGCTGTTTACATAAAAACGAGTTACCAGTTATTAGCATTAATTCAACTCCTGGGAAATTTATAATAATGTTATTTTTAAGACATAGGATAACAAAGCAAGACAGAAATCAATTTAGCACATGCATGTTTATCTCTTTAATTCCTCTGTGAGTCTAACATACATACAGATGACTAGGTCCCATAGGACACAGGAAAAAAAGCCACATGTTGCAGACAAGTGTCAAAATAAAGCACTGAATTAGTCTTTAAGCCTTGCTAACCACTAATTGAAGTAGCTTTGATAAAAACTATTTGAGGCCAGCGCAGCCGCTAACACCTGCAATCCCAGCACTTAGGGGCAAGCAGTAAGGCTAAGGCAGATCACCTGAGGTCAGGAGTTCAAGACTAGCTTGGCCACCATGGTGAAACCCCGTCTCTACTACAAATACAAAAATTAGCTGGGCGTGGTGGCAGGCGCCTATAATCCCAGCTACTCGGGAGACTGAGGCACGAGAATCACTTGAACCCAGGAGGCAGAAGTCGCAGTGAGCACTGCACTCCTGCCTGGGCTATAGAGCGAGACTCAGTCTCAAAAAACAAACAAACAAAAAAAAAAAAACAAAAAACCTATTTGATAACCATAAACGGATATGCCTTACTTTTTTTCCTTTAAATAGGGAGAGGGTTTCACCATGTTGGCCAGAGTGGTCTCAAACTCCTGACCTCAAGTGATCCACCCACCTTGGCCTCCCAAAATGTGGGCATTTCAGGTGTGAGCCACAGCACCCGGCCAGTCGATATACTTTTGATTAAAGCAGTTTACATTAGTCTCTCCCACTAAACTGGGTTCTGAGGCTTACAAGGGCAATGACTGGGGATCTCATTCACTGTCATACTCTGTCTACACGAAATATTCAGCAGGTATCAAGTCTGCCATTTTCCTTTAAATTAAGAACACAGTTATTTGGTTGGGCTGTATTTGATGGGGGTAGGGGTAAGGAAGGGGAAAAAAACTGTGGGAAAACTGTCCTCTCTTAAATATACAGGACATGAAGAGGAACTGAGTTTGCTTTCATTATAAACTCAAGCCTGCCTCAATACACCAATTCTTTTCCCATGTCCTTGTGCTCGCTAAACACATGAATTTAGACTCACCCCCAATGTAAAACTCCAAAACCTTCTATTTGGCCTAACTTAGACTTCATAAATTTGGCTAAGCAAATAATACGCAAGACTGAATTCTGACATTGTATTTACCCTAACTATGGTGTTTCCAAATACATTTTAAAAGAGCACCTTAACAGTTTTCACTTCAGACAAATCAGATAAGGATACCCAGTAAAGTCACTAATCTATGTTACTAGTTAATAATGGCCCTAGTACTAGAACCACTCAAATTACTTTCTTTAAATATTCAAATTAAACTACCATTCTCCTTAATACACTGATGTTCTCACAAACCAGTAGAGCACAACTCAGTATAATTTATGTTTCTGTAGATTCTTTCAAGGGGCCTTATTACTTCACAACACTGTTTTAACCACATGAATTAGAAGTATGAACCCTAAGAGTAAGAATGCATTCAGTCTCCAATCTATACTCGATTAGTGCTACATTATAAATTTATTGAAGGTAAAGATCATTTTTTTCCTACACAAAGCCTTATATTTAAGTTTTGAATCCTCACAACTTAAACACGTGAAAATTGTAAACAGTCCCTTCAACTGTATCATTACTTAAAATTCCCAAAGTTCAGGAAAACAATAAATCACAAGTGGAACAGATTCAATATGAGAAAATGTAGTGGGAGTTGGAGGATACAGTTTTTGGAAGGCAGAGGGGGCTGGCTTGCCCTTTTTACTATTACGTACACTACTACTACGTTAAGATAACAAGCATGGTTTTTATGTTTCTTAAAACTATCTTCTAAAATATAACAGTAAAACAGAGTAAAAAGATACCTTAAGAGAAGCATGGAATGAGCCACAACCCTCTTAATAAAGGAAGAAAATCACAATACTTAAGGAGAGACAACTGCATCAAATATCACCATGCACTAAAATTAATCTAACAAACTATGTACACCTCTAATAAATTGTTTTCCCAAACTTTAGGGGGAAAGATGTGAAACTCTCTAATTCAGCATAAACAGATCAATCCCATTTTTGCCTGAGCTTCCAAAGTTCTGACAGCCTAACTACTCCACTGTGTCAGGAACAGCGTGCAGTCCTAAAGTACTGCATCCACACAACCTGAACTTTCCTGCAATACATGTTTTTGTTTTTAACTGTCCTAAACACTATCAAGGGAAAAAACAACATTGGGGTTTCAGGGAAGAACTACAGTTTGCCAGAGAGAACAAGATCTCTACAGGTATTATAAAGTTTCAGTGATTCAACGTCAATAAAGTTTCTTTATATCCCACTATTTCTTAGTACCTTACCAGGTTACTTTGTTTTAGATGACCTGTACCATGGCCCAGAAATGTTAACTTTCAACAAGACTCATAGCCAGACGCAGTGGCTCACACCTGTAATCCCAACACTTTGGGATGCCGAGGTGGGCAGATCACCTGAGGTTGGGAGTTCGAGACCAGCCTGACCAACATGGTGAAACCGTGTCTCTAAAAAATCAGCCGGGCGTGGTGGCACATGCCTGTAATCCCAGCTACTCGGGCGTGGTGGCACATGCCTGTAATCCCCGCTACTCGGGAGACTGAGGCAGGAGAATCGCTTGAACCCAGAGGCGGAGATCGCGGTGAGCCAATATCGCGCCACTGCACTCCAGCCTGGGCCACAAGAGCGAAACTCCATGCCCCCCCTCCCCAAAAAAAAGAAAAACAAAAAAAGAATTCATGACCTAATTACTTCTACCTGCTTAGCCATCTGCGTGATCCATGTTTCCATCATGGTTTCAAGCAAGTCTTACTATTCTGTTGCTTTTTTTCCTACAGCAGTATTAAACGCTGTCACACAGGTTAACTCTCCCAGCTCTATTTGGAAGTCTGTATCAGAGAGTAACAAGCAACAACAGACTTATCACTGACTACATTCCCCGGGCTTCTCCAGCAATACTAAAATCCCCTAGCCAAGAGTGCCTTCTTATGACAGGTCTGGCCTGGGGAGATAGTCATCCACCGGTCCACTGGCTGCACTCTGCTGGTCCCGGCTCTTAAAGTGCAAGGGACCTGAGGGACGACATGCAGAAGGTCGAGTCTTACATGCATCCTCTCCCACCATCTACAGCAAACCAAGTAAGAAAGGTGTCAAGGGAGGTCCCAGGTCCCATGAGAACTAACCCAACAATTTCCCACCTTACTTGCCTGCCATGGACCATTAGAAATATAACAGAATTCTTAAGACACAAGAACTTCCTCTTTGACTTCAGAAGAGGAAAAAAACACATACAACACGTAAGTGTAAAGCGATAAATTCTAATCAACGCTGCAGAAAGATATGTCATTTTAACACCAATAAGCTCAAACTAACTTTCTAAGAACATTTTCCAGGATGGGTGAGCTGACAGAAATTGCCCATGTAAGTTCTTAGCTTACATTCTATTAAACATTTCTAGAGCAAGCTGTTTACTGTAAGACAAAAAACAGTATATCTGGACCTAAGCCTAAACATGAAAAATGGGTCCACAGGCACCCTCTTAACCATTTTTCCAAAGAAATATGTTTAAACGGCTTTACCATGCAGAGCTATGGCTTCCCGGAAGGGTTGCAAATCAGTCTCTACAGATGAGCTAGTTTCCGTTGAAGTAGCTCGGTTAGGGGACACTACAGTCAGTCTTGGGGGAGCTCTAGAGTTTCGTGGTGGAGGAACTTTTCCACACAGGAAGCTGATCAAATCTTCTCGACGAATAGTTCTTCTGCGTTTTTTAACCCAAGCCAACACATCCTTATTGCGTCGCTGATAGCCAATCTGAATTCCAATATCAAAACTTCGTTGATGGGTATCCACGCTTTCTGTTAGAAAAAAAGAAAAAGAGAAAACATGTATCATGATCATTAGGGCCGTATTGTATTCCCTTCTAAAGAAAACCATTTTACAGGCCGGGCGCGGTGGCTCAAGCCTGTAATCCCAGCACTTTGGGAGGCCGAGGCGGGCGGATCACGAGGTCAGGAGATCGAGACCATCCTGGCTAACAGGGTGAAACCCCATCTCTACTAAAAATACAAAAAATTAGCCGGGCGTGTTGGCAGGCGCCTGTAGTCCCAGCTACTCGGGAGGCTGAGGCAGGAGAATGGCGTGAACCCCAGGAGGTGGAGCTTGCAGTGAGCCGAGATCGCGCCACTGCACTCCAGCCTGGGGGACAGAGCAAGACTCCGTCTCAAAAAAAAAAAAAGAAAACCATTTTACAAGTTAACCAAAGTGAATACCATGATGTGGCCTCTAAGCCCATCAGTAATATAAACTGAAATGATTTCAGTCATAATAAAAATGTTATATGTAACATTTAATCTTAATGGTCTAAATTCAGTGTTTACTTATCACAGTCCTGGAACCTGTCTTGTTAAAAAAAATTTTTTTTTAACAGAAACAAAAAGATTAGTTATCTCTAATGAAACTACCTAAAATAACTTGCATCACATCATTCAACAGATGTCTAAATATTGCACATGCCTCAGGCCATGCTCATCTGCATTTACCACGTCATTGTGGAGATGCATTCCTACTGACAGATTCAGCACCAAGAACCAGGAACAAGCTGAAGCCAGCAGCAAATATTTTAGAGGGAAAAATTCTGACTGACGGCTCAACACTAAAACCAAATAGCATGGTGGAAAACAAAAAGCTTTATTCATTTCCCTAGGTATACTCATTCTGCTTCCAGTTCCCAACAGCTTCCTATAACTCAACCATTCCAACAGATCTCCCAGACTAGATTCTCTGTATATACTCCACCTGGGTTTTGGTAAAATTACCTCTACCTTTTAGTGGTTTCATCTAGTTGAAAAAAATAATTGAAAATTTAAGTGACTGCTATTTATTTTTAATTGAGCTGCTGTGCCAGCAGAAAATCACCAGTATGTCTTTAATGGCAATAACCAACATCGTTACTTTATCCTTGAACTTTCTGTAAAAGCAACAATACTGTGTACATTTCTCTATTACTTTTCCTGGCTTTGATTATTTCATTTTATTTTATTTTTTGAGACGGAGTCTCTCTGTCGCCCAGGCTGTACTGCAGTGGCTGGATCTCAGCTCACTGCAACCTCCCCCTCCCGGGTTCGCCTGCCTCAACCTCCTGAGTAGCTGGGATTACAGGCGCACGCCACCACGCCCGGCTAATTTTTGTATTTTTAGTAGAGACTGGGTTTCACCATATTGGTCACGCTGGTCTTCAACTCCTGACCTCGTGATCCGCCTGCCTCGGCCTCCCAAAGTGCTGGGATTACAGGCATGAGCCACTGCACCCGGCGGCTTTAATTTCTTATCTGCTACATCTACAGCAGACTGAAAGGATGGGCAATAGTCAAACAATGTAAAGCTGCATTCCAGAAAAAAAAAAAAAAAAAATCATCCAGACATCACAGAGGATCCCAAGCTGAATTTGCATTATTAAAGAAAATGGCAAGAGGGAAGCACAACAACCAGAACTTTATAATAAGGCCTACTCTTTAGCAGATGACAGTCTTTATTGCTAAAGACAAAGAAAAACAAGGATATTGTCCACAGATCTTTTCTCTTAAAAAAATAATCAAAGTAGGACCTGGGATGTTAAAAAGAAAAAAAAAATACTTTAAAATAAAAAGGACCAAGACTAGAATACAACATCAATTTGGAAACCTGATAATGCTATAGAGTGCACTCATATCTTCTCCATCACAACTTTGAGAAGGTGGATGATTATTCTAATTTTACAAATATAAAAAGCAGGTCAAGGGTGAAGTAACTTCACCAGTGTCTCACTACTGGTATAACGTGAATCAATAATTTTGATTTCTCACTTCTTCATAAACAAAGCATGAACTCCATTTTGAATGTAAATAGCAGTAGAGAGGGTCACCACTTTTCCCACCTCTTTGGGAAAAGATTTAGATGAGCCAACCTTAAAGCGGTGGACAAACCTAAAGATGACCTTGTAATGCTGTACCTAAAACTTAAATGATTCTGAAAGATCTGGAGGCATTAAGAGAAATCAAGTCATTGAGCAACTAAACTTATCAAACCACATAAAGGATAAATGTAAAATGTGTTAACCTAGAAGCAATCACGTTTTTAAACCTATCCTACCTAGAATAATTGCTTTTAATCAAGCTTGTAAATGAGGAAGTTTCTGTTTCTGAAGAGAATGAGGATATTTTATTCTTCCAAAGCCAAACGGAGGTAAGCCCAGACCTGGAGAAACAGAGGAAAAAAAGTCTGAAGCATAGTAAAAAGAAACAAGTCTGAAGCAGGCTTGGACAGCGCAAAGAAAGATGGCCGGGCGTGGTGGCTCATGCCTGTAATCGTAGCACTTTGGGAGGCCAAGGTAGGTGGATCACCTGAGGTCAGGAGTTTGAGACCAGTCTGGCCAAGATGGCAAAACCCCGTCTCTACTAAAAATACAAAAATTAGCCAAGCATGGTGGCGGGCACCTGTAATCCCAGCTATTCGGGAGGCTGAGGCAGGAGAATCACTTGAACCTAGGAAGCAGAGGTGGCAGTGAGCCAAGAATGCGCCACTTCACTCCAGCCTGGGCGAAAGATTAAGACTCTGTCTCAAAAAAAAAAAAAAAGAAAGATGAAGGAGGCACGTAAACACACACCTGGCAAACCAGACAGCAAAAAAAGAGAAGCTAAACTTGATACAAAACTCAAGGGCCAAAGGGAAGGGGCCATATGAAGTGGCTTAAAAAAAAAAAAAACTATCCTGTGAAGAGCTTCGCCAAGTTTTGGTTTGTTCTGATTGAAGATACAAGAAGTCCAACAGTCAGATCTGCAAGGGACTAATGGTTTCATCAGATTTGAACATCGGGAAAACTCAGTAATCACTAGTGGCCTGGCTTAGATGTAAGACAGTTATGTAACAAGTTGTGAACCTCTTTAAAAAAAATTATGCAACTGACCAATCATTTCACCTCAAAAATTCTGAGATGACCAAGTCTCAACGTCAGAACCAACTATGAGTACACTAAAAGTCATGCATTTTGCAAACACTCCCCTTGCAGACTAGAAGGTCCTAGAGGACAAAAGCAGAAACATTTAAGGTTTTAGGTATGTTTCTGCACCACCGGGGCATAATGTAGTTTTATACTGTTAACAGTATATATTCTGAAAACCAAGTCCAATTGCCTTACCACTCAAACCCAACCTCAGTTATTTTCCGAAATACAAAGTCCCGTGTAGATGGTGAAGCATTTAAAATGGAGTCCTTTTTAAATAGTTACCTGATTGAAAATAAACCTTTCTCATACCTTGAGCTAATTAGGAGACCTGTATGCTTACTGGAGAATCTTAGGCATGACTACATTTTAACATAATCCCAGGACAAACTAGTGTCCAGTGGATAATCTCATACACACACACACACGGCCCCTTGAAGGATCTCAGCCAAACACTGCCCTGAGCACACCCCAATTCTAGAAGCGTGGACTTTCGGGTACCTATCCCAGAAAAACAGCACAGAAGCTGTGGCCCGTCTTTCATCCAACACTATTTTACCGAAACCGAAGTCACTGTGGAAAAGAGCCACATACTTGAAGGTTAGGCAAGCCCCAAGGGCACTGAAATGTCAATCTAACCGACACATTCATTTCCTTATTCAAAAAAGGAACTGGGCGGGCGTGGCACGGTGGCTCATCCGTGTAATCCCAGCACTTTGGGAGGTCAAGGTGGGTGGATCACTTGAAGCCAGGAGTTCGAGATTAGCGTGGCCAACATAGTGAAACCTCATCTCTACTCAAAATATAAAAATTAGCCAGGCATGGTGGCAGGCACCTGTAATCCCAGCTACTTGGGAGGCTGAGGCAGAAGAATCACTTGAGCCTGGGAGGCAGAGGTTGCAGTGAGCCAAGATTGCACCACGGCACTCCAGGCTGGGTGACATGCAAGACTCCATCTCAAAAAAAAAAAAAAAAAAAAAAAAAAAGGACTGATTCATACACCAGTCATAGCATGTATCCCATATTTCCCATTTTTTTAAAACGCTTTTATATAAGCATGTGAAACTGAATCCAAGAGATTTCAGAAGACAAAATTCTCCCAACACAACGGGCTGGGGTGGGGGCAGACAGCAAAGAATTATATTGATTCTGAAGACCAAATAATAACTTTCTTACATAACTGCATAAAATTAATCAGATTACCCTACTTATAGCTTTTTGATACACACTGATTCATGTGAATTAGAGCAGGTATGGCAAGTTTGTAACAAGGAACTGAAGTTCAAAGGGCCTTGTGTCCAAAGTGCAGTAACAGAGTTCCTTCTATGACCTCTCTCTTCCTCAAATGAGAAGCCATCTCTCAATTGTAGACAATCTAGAAACCATAAGAGCACAACTCTACATCAAAGCAACACTTCTAAAGAAACACTACTGACTACGTGATTTTTAAACTTAAGAATTAAATTTGCACTAGCCAGTCCACTACACAGAAAAAATATTTTATTCTTTTTTGGGAGGAAGGATAGAGGCAGGGTCTCACTATGTTGCCCAGGCTGCTCTCAAACTCCTAGCCTCAAGAGATCCTCTCCTCTCAGCCTCAGGTGCTGGACTACAGGTGTGAGCCCTGGCACTCCAATCAGTAAAGAAAATGTAATGTTTCTTTAGGAATGTAACAATCTAAGTCACAGCCAAAATAAAACTGTTTCCAATTGTACTCCCTAAGGAAGTGGTATCCAAAAATAAGCATACCTCCTAGCTACTTATGTATTTACTTAATTTTCACCTAGCACACAAAACAAAGGACGAGGAACCAGGGGAATAATATATAATATATATATTTTGTGCGTGTGTGTGATGGAGTTTCGCTCTTGTTGCCCAGGCTGGAGTTCAATGGCATGATCTCGGCTCACCACAACCCCTGCCTCCCAGGTTCAAGTGATTCTTCTGCCTCAGCCTCCCCAGTTAGCTGGGATTACAGGCATGCACCACAAGGCCAAGCAAATTTTGTATTTTTAGTAGAGACAGGGTTTCTCCACGTTGGTCAGGCTGGTCTCAAACTCCCGACCTCGGGTGATCCATCCGCCTCGGCCTCCCAAAGTGCTAGGATTACAGGCGTGAGGCCCCGCGCCCAGCCCTGGGGGAGAATCTTAACACTGTTTGTTGCCTGCCTGGCATCCAATCCTTGTCCTCCCCTGCCTAAAAGCACTCCAAGTTTTTGTTTAGATAGCAACCAAGTTCTGAGAGAAGCTCCCTCCACATTTGCTCAAGGGGTTGTGGCTTAGGCCCAAACTCATCTGCATAACCCTATGTACCCCTATTAATGGTTGTGGGTAAGCAAGTGACAGCGTTATGGCCAAGAGATGACAGAAGTCATTTTTAGGCTCTTCTAAGCTTCACTGAGTGGCCCTGAGATGTGAGCCACAAGCCATTCTGCCAACATAATGAAGTCAGCCTCATGACAAAGTGTGCGAGTGCACACAGGGGAGAACAGAGCAGGGGAGCCTAGGCCACTCAATTAAGTCAATCCTACTGTTGCCTTTTAAGTCAAAGGAGCCAATACATGTCCATACAGCTAAAGCCAGCCCAACTTGTCTTTTCTGATACTTGCAACCAACACATCCTTTCACAGAAAAACTACACACAGGCTGGGTATGGTGGCTCACAGTTGTAATCCCGGCACTTTGGCAGGCTGAGGCAGGTGGATTGCCTGAGCTCAGGAGACCAGCCTGGGCAACATGGCAAAATCTCATCTCTACCAAAAATACAAAAACTTAGCTGGGCATGGTGATGGGTGCCTCTGGTCCCAGCTACTCAGTGGCTGAGGTGGGAGGATCACTTGAGCCTGGAAGGTGGAGGTTGCAGTGAGCTGAGACACCACCACTGCACTCCCACCTGGGTAACAAAGTAAGACCCTGTCTCAAAAAAAAAAAAAAAAAAAAAAAGCCGGGCGCGGTGGCTCAAGCCTGTAATCCCAGCACTTTGGGAGGCCGAGGCGGGCGGATCACGAGGTCAGGAGATCGAGACCATCCAGGCTAACACGGTGAAACCCCGTCTCTACTAAAAATACAAAAAACTAGCCGGGCGTGTTGGCGGGCGCCTGTAGTCCCAGCTACTTGGGAGGCTGAGGCAGGAGAATGGCTTGAACCTGGGAGGCGGAGCTTGCAGTGAGCCAAGATCGTGCCACTGCACTCCACCCTGGGGGACAGGGCAAGACTCCGTCTCAAAAAAAAAAAAAAAAAAAAAAAAAAAAAAGAGCCAGGCGCAGTGGCTCACGCCTGTAATCCCAGCATTATGGGAGGCCAAGGCAGGCGGATCACCTGATGTCAGGAGTTCAAGACCAGCCTGGCCAACATGGTGTGAAACCCCATCTCTACCAAAAATACAAAAAGTAGCCTGGTGTGGTGGCAGGGGCCTGTAATCCCAGCTACTGGGGAAGCTGACGCAGGAGAATCGCTTGAACCCGGGATGCAGAAGTTGCAGTGAGCCGAGATCACGCCACTGCACTCCAACCTGGGGGACAAGAGCGAGACTTTGTCTCCAAAAAAGGAAAAAAATAAGAGCTACACACACAAAAAAGCAGTCTTCTATAAAAATCTACAAACAGTATTATGAATAACCGAGGCTACTGCTTCTGACAAAGCTAAAATTTTTTAATTTAAAAAAAAATTTTAAGACATAGGATCTCACTATACTGCCCCAAGCAATCCTCCTGCCTCACCCTCCCAAAGTGCTGGGATTACAGGCATGAAAAGTTAAATAGAATTTAGTGCTTAGGGTTTCTCACTGTAATCCACACTAAGGTATTTTGAACAAAGTCTCAAATTCAGTAATAATTTTTTGCAGCCAAGTGAGTCACAAACCAGCTCCAGTCTCCAGGTAGAATATGATTTCTGGCCATTTGTTTCTAAGTCACCTGCCACTTGGCCTACACATTAACAGTTATGCTCAGTTCTCCTTTAGTTTACGAGTCCAAAATGGCCACACTGAAGTGAGACATATAAAGAGTGCTTGGCATCAAGATGTATCAAAAATGAGGACTTAAGGGAATCAAACTATTTTTCCCACCTGTCAATTCTACTTACATTTACTCCAATTAGGGAAAGAAGATGAAAAAGGAAGTACACACCAGAGTTTATTCCAACACAAGAAAAAATTTTTAAAAAGACAGAAAATAAAGTACTATTACCTCCCTTCATTTTAAGCACTGCCCACATTGAGAAAAATCCAAAAAATACTTAAAACTTGACCACCAACACAATGAATGCCAGAGCACTCACTATGCCAGGCACAAAGCTAAGAGCTTGCGGCCGGGTGCGGTGGCTCACGCCTGGAATCCCAGCACTTTGGGAGGCCGAGGCGGGCGGATCACAAGGTCAGGAGATCGAGACCGTCCTGGCTAACGTGGTGAAACTCCATCTCTATTAAAAAAAAAAAAAAATACAAAAAATTAGCCGAGCATCGTTCCAGGTGCCTGTAGTCCCAGCTACTCCGGAGGCTGAGACAGGAGAATGGCCTGAACCCGGGAGATGGAGCCTACAGTGAGCTGAGCTCACACCACTGCACTCCAGCCTGGGCGACAGAGCAAAAGGCCATCTCAAAAAAAAAAAAAAAAAAAAAAAAAACTAAGAGCTTGTACTAGAATCTGTGGTAGTTACCCCTATTTAAGTTAATTAAGTCAAGGAGCACAATGGTGAATTAACACCTGGCTTCACTGTCTCCAGGACCATAAAGGTAAGAAGTAACAGAGCCAAGATCTGAACTCAGGCAATGTAGCAGTAGACTCCAACTCACAATGACACTAGGTAAACATCAACCCTAGCTAGATTAAAATGATTTTTTACTCCCCTTCTTTAGTTGCAGGTATCAAAAAATATACTGATCTAAGGACACTACTGAATATTGAAGAAACACCATCCTCTTTCCATTTATCAAATCAAAAACCAGCAATCAGTATTTTGGCTTCCTTCCTTTTTCGGAAAGGGGAAGACAAGTCTGACCCTACTATTTACAGTAGAAGGAACCACCCACTCCATTTTATTGAATTCTGTCCTTGCTGAAGTTCAACTTACATTTACATTATCTTCCAAATCCTTCTAGCCACATTCCAACCAAATCAATTAACTCAATTTTCAACTTTTCGAAAGCCCACTGACAACTAAAAGGGACCCTCTGCTGGGTTTTTAATCTCAATCCTGACCTTCTTAATGAAGGTCAGGATTGAGATAAACACCTAATGAACTTCTTGGTAGTTATCAAGAAGCTGGTAGGAGTGCCAAATTGTCACCAGGCTCCACAATAAGCCATTTTTACCTTGTCGGATATTATACAAAATACAGGAATGCTGCCTGCTGCCCACTTAGAAGTATCCACCAAATTTTTCCCCCCTTAAATTATACTTAAATATTTAATCAGAACTATAACCAATATCATTTAAATTTAGTACTACTTACTGCTGTATGCACTTGTGACACCACCTTGCTAATTTTATTGTTTCTATTTAAGGTAACCAATTATTCCTACAGCTGTATGCCTGTTCTCTAAAGACCACACCCTGAAAAGAAGAAAAAGTGTGAGGCTATCCAGAGTATTATCCACACACTCCTTGAATCAAACATGAAAACGTTACTACACTATCAAATTCCACAAGACATAACTTACCATTTTCTATTAGACAAGAGATGTGTTTTCATTGTACAGAAACAAGGTTCAAAATAAAAATAGTTCAGACTAACAATCAAGCATTTACAATAATCCAAGAATCATATGTGATGTTTTCTAAAAATAAAATTAATGTTCCTCTTTAAGTTTTCTGAGCAGGAAAACTAACAAATTGTAAACATTTTTAAATGAAGTAATCAAATTAAGGGTTATTTCAGAGTTCAACTGCTGAAGCCATCTTCTTACACCAAAAGTTAGCACTAAAGAAAACTGCTAGGTTAGTCCTAAAGGGACGCATTCTACAAGCACAAAACAGCACCAAAGCCAGAGGACACTCACATTTTATACTGCCTAGGCTAAGAACCTGGCACATAAAAACACTAAAAATGTGTTGCCTTCCCCTTCAAGCACGAACAAGTACCAACAAAAGCAAAAGAATAAACCATGGTACCGCCACACCACAGAGTAATACTCGCCAATCAAAAGGCACTGAACTATGCACACCTGCAATGCGAACTCGATGGGTGAATCTTATCATAGTAACTGGAACGAGCCAGACACAATAGGCTACAAGGACTCCACGGTTCTATTTAGGACATGATGGAGAAGAAAAACAGCAATCAAATCAGTGGACTGCAAGGGACTGGGGTGGGGGTGATAGATATATTCTACTTGTTAAAAAAAAAAAAAAATCAAAGTATATATCCTAAAACAGTGATCTTACTGAATGTAAATTACACTCCCAGAAACCTTTTTTTTAATTAAGTATTATTTCAAAATTCCCTTTTTGGACAAAACCAAGAGCCATTCCAAAATGTTCAAGACCGTCAGCACTGATAGATGTTGAAGCAATTTACTCAGTCTCAATTTAAGAAACAGCTATGTAAAATCAAAGCTAACCACTGGGCACTATTTAACCATGTTTTCCTTTTTTTCAGTAAGACTGGACTATTATTATTATAGTTCCTCATTCCCTAAAGTTAGCGTTTCTTTTCACCACTTTGTTACCAGTTCTCATATTACTGTCCCAAAAAACTGTAGTCTACTCAAGAAATCTCACAATAAGGGATATTTTTCCTACAAGATGCTGCGGCACATTCTTATGCAAAAATTAACAACTTGAGAGTCAAGCAGCACCTTCATAGCCCGTTTCAACCTACATATGGCCTAAATATATACGGCAAAAATACCAATACTGGTACTTTTGAAATGCACAAAATTCCATTACTGTTCTGAGCAACTCTTACAAGTCTGAAAACATTTAATTACATATTTCTTAAGATTAACAAAGTCAAATCCTTTTTCCATAAAAACCTTGCCAAAAAAAAAAATCAACCCCAAATTTCTCAATCTTCAAAACCAGTAAGGCACAAAATGTAAACTCACCGTTACCAAGAAAGCACGACGATCAAGAACGTTTACTTACATACCTTCATGTCATCACAAAGGGAGGGGGATTAACTCCAGAAAGAAACCACCATAAAACACAAACCTTTCGACTCAAAACTCTGAACAGAATGCCTGCCAGCAAATAATCAGATACAGGATCGTTTTGACAGAAAACACTTGATCAAACTGCTAAAGAACAGCACGTTAACATGAGCGCAGATGACTCCGATTAGCAAGCTTTCCAACACTTCAAAACTATACTGACTGCCACGCTCTCAAATGCCTAACTCAAGAATCTTTTCGATAAAGTTCGTCCCACCTCCGATTGTAGTACAAAAAACATCAACTCTTTTCTTCACTCAATGTCTTTTCCAGTGGGAAGCAAGGCTCAGCCGTCTTCCAGCTCAACGCTTCTCAACCTGAGCACTACTGACTTTACGGGCAGGGTAATTCTTCGCTGAGAGGCGGCCGAGGACTGCAGGACCTTCAGCAGCCTCTATCCACTGGGTGCCAACAACAGCCCCTTCTAGGAGAAGCCAACCGAAAACGTCCCCAGGCGTTCCCCTCTGTCCCGGGGAGCCGAGGGAGGTGTCAAAATCGCCTCCGGTGGATATAGCTAGAGCACCGCCGGTGGATCTAGCTAGAGCACTGCCGGGATTCTCAAGTTGCAAGGTATTCAAGGTTAGCAGCTGGGCTGGGGAGCACAAAACACACTTGGAACGCAGGGCAAACACCCTGACGCAGGCAGCCCTTCCCTGAATCGGCAATGCAGCAAGGTTATCTTTACCTTTGTAGAGGTTGGTGACGGCGGTGGCTGCGTTTTGGAAGGGGACCCAGAGAGAAAGTCCTGGCTGCTGACACACTCGGTCTGAAAAGCAAGCCAAAAAACAACAACAACAAAAAAAACAAAAAGAAAAAAGAAACACACATAGAAAGAGAAAGAAACAGAACGAGAATGTTATTTGGGCGTCAAACACTCCGGAACGGCCATATTAGGTTTCGCCATTTTGTTCAAGGGTTTCGGGATCCCAAACCCAGTGTGACGACCAGGGGGCAGGGGGGTCGCGGCGGGGAGAAGGAGATGCCGCAGAGCTCAGGGGCACAGATCAGGAACGAGCCGCGGCGCAGGGAGGCGCCCCCCTGGCAGTCCCCGCCCCGAGGCCGGCTCAGGGCACAATGGGGCCGCCCCGCCGTCTCCCTTCGCCATTTTGTGACGGGGGCTCCTCCCCTCCCCTCCCCGGGCCGAGTGGGGGACACCGAGTGGCCAGGCCCAGAGAGCGGGGACCCTCGGACCACCCCAAAGCGGGGCTCCCCCCACGCGGCTCTGGCTTGCCCCTCCAACCCCGGGCCTCCCTCCCGCGGCGCCATCTTGCGGGGAGGGGGCTGCAGGGCCCCGGAGCCACCGGCCGGGATCCCCGAGGCCGCCGCTATCAGGGCCCCCCGAAGCGGCCGCTGAGCCGACCAGGCCTGGCCCCGGCGGCGGCGGCCAAGCGGTACCAAGATGGCGGCGGCGGCCTCACCTTTGTAGAGCTGGGCCACGGCGGTGGCCGAGTTCTGGAAGAGGTGCCACAGCTTCTGCTGCTTGTGCTCGGGCTGCGCGGCGGCCGCCGCCTCCTCCTGCAGCTCGGGGGGCAGCTGCTCGTCCTGCTCGGCCTCGGCCAGGCACTGCCGCTCCCACTTGGAGAACCAGTGCTCGGGTCCGTGCTCCTGGATCTCGGCCTCGCCCTCCTCCTTCCGCTCCTCCATCCTCCGCGGCCTCCCGCGGCCTCGCCGCCACCGCCGCCGCGTCCTCCTCAGGCGGGGCCCCCGCGGGAGCGTCGTCGTCAAGCGGCCCAGCGGCAGGGCCTGGCGGCTGGCGGCGCCTCCTCCTTTCAGCGGCCCAGGCCTCCTGCACCCCGACAGCCGGCGAGCCCCGCCCCGCGGCCCCGTGCAACCAGGGACGACCCCCGCCCCAGGCCTTCCCACCCCGGGGCCCGGCCGAAGGTCGCCGAGGACCAGATGACCGCTGCCGCCCCTCGCCTCACCCGCCGCAGCCTAACGCCCCCCCATGGCGCTGCGGCCTCCCCACTGCCGCCGCCGCCGGTGACCGCCGAGCCCTCCACGCAGCTCGCCCCGCACCGCCGAGCCCACACCAAGACTGAGCAACGTCGCCGTCGTCGCCGCCACCGAGGACGGCTCTGCGGCTGCTGGTCCCCGCCCTACCCCGCCCACACGCTGACTGGAGAAGCACCGCCCACTGGGCTCGAGCTCCCCTGCCCGGTTGAGGCGTGGTCGCTCCAAGGGCCCCTATTAGTCGGATCCGACCTGTTCCGCGTGGCGGCTTCTGAGGACAGCGTCTTGATTGGTTCTTCGGCCTGTCTGCCTGACGTAACCAATTGGCTGGGGGAAGGGAGTGAATGTCAGGAAAGATGAAGAAGGAGGAGGGGGAGGAGCTGACAGTGGTTGCGTCCGACCCAAGGGGGCGGGTGGGGGGCGGGGGGGAGAGCTAGAAGGGATGCGCATGCGCACTTGCTCGCTCCCCCCCCCCGCTCAGGGGCGCTGAGTGGGGATCACGTGACCAGGCCCAGCGACCGCACCCCGCGGGAGCTTTTCCGGCGTTTACAGGCCCTGGGGGATGCAAAATCGAGTGCGGCTCCTGTGCCGCGGGTACTGAGAGGTGTAGTGGGTGGTAGCGTGCTTACTCCAGCCCCTGGGGCGCCCAAAGGCAGGAGGGTAGTAGAGAAAGTGAATAAAACGCCCAACTCGTGTCCAAGTTTGCAAAGCGCTTTCCTATTCTTTTGAGAACCCCACTTTCTTTTTTTTTTTTTTGAGACGGGGTCTTGCTACGTTGTCGAGGTGTAGACTCCTGGCCTCAAGCGATCCTCCAGCCTCGGCCTCCCAAGGCGCTGGGATTACAGGCTTGAGCCACCGCGCCCCGCCCAGAGCCCCATTTCTTAGACGGGCAAATCGAGCGTCACAGCCAAAGAAAAACTTCCGAGTTGCGAAGTCGGCTCAGCTGCCCCTGTGCCCTGGCGTCCCCCGAGGACGTCGCGCCTTCCCGGTGGACAGGACCTCGACGGCCGCCCGCGGAGCCAAGGATAACCCGGCGGCCAACGCTGCCCGGTGCCCGCACGCGTCTGCGCTTTCGCGCGCGCGGCGGCCCCCGCACCTGTCCCGAAAAGCACACTCCCGGGCCACGTGCACGCCCCGCGTCACGTACCGGCCCCTGCCTCCCCCGGCCGGAACCCGCGTGGCGGTGCCGAGCGCTGCGCCAGCCCCTGCTCCCCCGCAGTGCGCGATAGCTGGACGCCCCTGCGGCTGCGAGCCCCCCTCCCCTGCCGAGGCTTTCTCCAGGGTCTGAGGCCCGGGAGAAGGCAGCAACGCAGACAGGCGGTGACCGCACAGAGGCAAAACCCACTATCCCCACCTACATGCCCACGGCAGGCACCAGCCAGCCTGGAGCGGCGGAGGGGGCCGGCCAGGGGCAGCGTCGCCCGCAGCCTGCGATAGTGCGCTTGCACAGAGCAAGGCGGCTTTGGAAGAAAATCTGACCCCCTCACCGTGGCCCGCAAACCCCTGCAGGATCTGGCTCTGGCGCCTCTCGCACAATCCCCTACTTGGCTTGTACCTTGCGCACTCCCCGCTTTTCCCCCCTCGCCTGGACGCTCGCACACTGGCCTGCCTTATTTCCCTGGGACACTAGGCTCTTTCCGGCGCCAGTCTGCTCTCTCTGGAAGCTCTTCCTCCTCCTCTTTCCTCAGATAGCTCCTGTTTAGGAAGCCTACTAGGACAAGCCTAAAGTAGCACCCTTCACACTCTCTCGTATTGCCTGGTTATATTATTTCATAACATAGATCACTATCTAAAATTGTAAATTAGGCCTGGCGCGGTGGCTAAAAAACAGATTTGCAATTGTAGGGAAGAATATAAAGTGAAAAGCAAACAAAAATCATTCTACCTACCTCATTCTACATCTTCCCAATCCTATTCCCAGGAAATAACTTGTGACCTTTGAAAACGGAGTTATGTGTACGTCAAGTGTGTATGTGTGTGTGTGTACCTATATACAAGTATGTCCCTTTTTCAGGAAAAAAAAATGATTTTATGTGTACTATCCTACAAGCCTTTTTTCCTTAACGTAATTTGGATGTCTCCACATTGGGGCCTAAAGACTTATTTATTCTTTTAAAATATTGCAAAGAATTTCATTGTATGGATTCACTATAAAGTATTTAACAGGACCCCTATTGATACAAATTTAGGTTGTGACCAGTCTTTGGCTATTATAAACAATGCCATAATGAACATCTTGTACATACATACTACAGTGAACATCCTTGCATGTATACATATGTGTATTGAATATAGATCCTCAGAAATAGTATTTTAGAGTCACAAGGTATATGAGTTACATATTTTATGAGGCTAGGCATGGTGGCTTACACCTATAATCTCAACAACTTAGGAAGCCAAGACGGGAGGATTGCTTGAGCTCAAGAGTTCAAGACCAGCCTAGGCGACATAGTGAAATCCAGTCTCTACAAAAAAATACAAAACACAGCCAGGCATGGCGGCACACACGTGTACTTCCAGCTACTCAGGAGGCTGAGGCGGGAGGACTGCTTGAGCCCCGAAGGCATAGGTTGCAGTGAGCCGAGATAGTGCCACTACACTCCAGCCTGGGTGACAGAGTGAGACCCCATCTCAATCAATCAATCAATCAATAAAACTGCCTGCTGAGTGTAGGACCAGTGGTTGTTGATATGTCAATTTCTGCATTTCTGCATTCGCGGTAGCACGTGGGAAGTCCAGGCCTGCATATGTAGGTGTAACAAAGAAGAGAACACAGCTGGACCATTTCGCTGCCTGCAGGCCCTGCTTCAAAAGCCACACACCACTTTGGATAGTCCAAAGGTTTCGAGTTTTTACAGAATGAAGGCTGCTCTTCTTCTCCTTCATGTAATTCAGACGCTGTTCCAGAAGCGTCTGGCCTTTTCTTGAAAGAACATAATATTTCAGCCATAGATACAAGAAAGAATGATATTGAATTGCATGAACGCTGGCTGTATAATAAATATTTGTCAGTTAGCAAAGACAGTCTAAAGAAAAAGGAATAAATATTGAAAAGCATCACCTATCTGCTTGATTTCCATGACCCTGAGCTTTATTTTAACCTCTAAGAGTTTCTTTTTTGTTGTTGTTTCGAGACAAAATCTCGCTCTGTCGCCCAGGCTGGAGTGCAGTTGCGTGATCTCAGCTCACTGCAACCTCTGCCTCCTGGGTACAAGCCATTCTCCTGCCTCAGCCTTCCAAGTAGCTGGGACCAGCGGTGTGCACCACCATGCTCAGATAATTTTTTGTATTTTTTGTAGAGATCGTTTTGCAATGTTGCCCAGGTTGGTCTCCAATTCCTGGGCTTAATTAAGCAGTTCTCCCACCTCAGCCTCCCAGGTAGCTGGGACTACAGGCACATGCTACCATGCCTGGCTAAATGTTGTATTTTTTGTAAAGACGGGGTTTTGCAGTGTTGCCCAGGCTGATTTCCAACTCCTGGACTCAAGAAATCCTCCTGCCTCAGCCTCCCAAAGTGCTGGAATTATAGGTGTGAACTACTGCACCCAACCCACCTCGAAGACTTTCTGATTTCTGAATTGATAGTCTTAGAGCACTTGAGCTATTATTCAAATGCTTATTATCTTCTTATTCATGTGTACCTTATAATCAGTGCCACTTGGAATGGAGGAAATGTCAAATGACAATGCACGATACATATTATGACCAGCAGTCGGCAAATAGAAGACCTTGTCAATGTGGAGATTCTCTCCAATGCCGCCTACTCCTCAGTTTAAAGATCAAACCTCATAAGCTGGGAGCGGTGGCTCACGCCTGTAATCCCAGCACTTTTGGGAGGCCAAGGCAGGCAGATCACCTGAGGTCAGGAATTCGAGACCAGCCTGGCCAACATGAAGAAACCCCATCTCTGCTAATAACAAAAAATTAGTGGGGCGTGGTGGTGCATGTCTGTAATCCCAGCTACTCAGGAGGCTGAGGCAGGAGAATGGCTTGAACCCAGGAGACAGAGGGTTGCAGTGAGCTGAGATCGCGCCACTGCACTCCAGCCTGGGCAACAGAGCAAGAATCTGTCTCATTTGAAAAAAAAAAAAGGGCCGGGCTCGGTGGCTCACGCCTATAATCCCAGCACTTTGGGAGGCTGAGGCGGGTGAATCACCTGAGGCCAGGCATTCGAGACCAGCCTGGCCAACATGGTGAAACTCCGTATCTACTAAAAATATAAAAATTAGCTGGGTGTGGTGGTGCATGTCTGTAATCCCAGCTACTTGGGAGGCTGAGGCAGGAGAATTGCTTGAACCCAGGAAGGGGAGGTTGCAGTGAGCTGAGATCACGTCACTGAACTCCAGCCTGGGCGACAGAGTGAGACTTCCTCTCAAAAAAAAAAAAAAAAAAATCAAACCTTATGAGATTCTGAATCAAGTAATCTATCTGCCCTTAATGATATTAGAATTATTCACATTTCAAACAGCAGATGTTTATATAATTATAAGAAGAGCCATAAAAATGTGCTACATTCCTTTTATATATGCTTTCTTTTTTAGCACTTGTCAAATTATAAGAGTAATACACAGTTACATTAAAAAGTTAAAAATACTCTCCCCGGGTGCGGCGGCTCACGCCTGTAATCCCAGCACTTTGGGAGGCCGAGGCAGGCGGATTACGAGGTCAGGAGATCAAGACCATCCTGGCTAACACGGTGAAACCTTGTCTCTACTAAAAATACAAAAAATTAGCAGGGCGTGGCAGCAGGCGCCTGTAGTCCCAGCTACTCCGGAGGCTGAGGCAGGAGAATGGTGTGAACCCGGGAGGCGGAGCTTGCAGTGAGCCAAGATCGTGCCGCTGCACTCCAGGCTGGGCGACAAAGCGAGACTCCATCTCAAAATAAAATAAAATAAAATAAAAATAGACCAGGAGCGGTTGCTCAGGCCTGTAATTTCCACACTTTGGGAGGCTGAGGCAGGAGATCACTTGCATCCAGAAGTTTGAGACCAGCCTGGGAAATATAGAGAGACCCAGTCACAACACAAAAATAAAAAAATTAGCCAGGCGTGGTGGTGCTCACCTGTACTCCCAGCTACTTGAGAGGCTGAGGCAGGAGAATCACTTGAGCCCAGGAATTCAAAGCCAGCCTGGGCAACATAGCAAGACCCCATCTCAAATAAATAAATAAAAATAAAGACTATGGCAAGGCACGGTGGCTCACGCCTGTAATCCCAGCACTTTGGGAGGCTGAGATGGGCAGATTGCAAGGTCAAGAGATCCAGACCATCCTGGCCAACATGGTGAAACCCCGTCTCTACTAAAGATACAAAAATTAGCTGGGCATGGTGGCACACGCCTATAGTCCCAGCTACTCAGGAGGCTGAGACAGGAGAATCGCTTGAACCAGGAGGCAGAGGTTGCAGTGAGCTGATATCACGCCACTGCACTCCAGCCTGGCAACAGAGCTAAACTCTGTTTCAAAATAAAATAAAATAAAGACTATAACAATGAAGGAACCATGGGAATTCGAATGTCCTTACTTTGAAACAGATTCTCTTCACATACATTTATTGATATATAATTCAGATAGCCTACAGTTCACACATTAAAGTATATGATTCAGTGGTTTTTAGTATATTCAGAGTTATGCAGTCATCACCACTATCTAATTACAGAAGACTTTCATCACCCTTAAAAGAACCCCTCACTAGGCCGGGTGCAGTGGCTCAGGCCTGTAATCCCAGCACTTTGGGAGGCCAAGGAGAGTGGATCACAAGGTCAGGAGATCGAGACCATCCTGGCTAACACGGTGAAACCCCGTCTCTACTAAAAATACAAAAAATTAGCCGGGCGTCGCGGTGAGCACCTCTAGTCCCAGCTACTCGGGAGGCTGAGGCAGGAGAATGGCGTGAACCCGGGAGACGGAGCTTGCAGTGAGCCGAGATCGTGCCACTGCACTCCAGCCTGGGAGACAGAGCAAGACTCCATCTCAAAAAAAAAAAGAACCCCCACCCCCTCATCATTAGCAGTCACTCCCCATTACCCTCCCCTGAGCCCTTGACAAGTGCTAATTACTTTCTCTCTCTTTGGATTTGCCAATACTGGACATTTAATATAAATTAGATTATAAAATATTTGGCCTTTTGTGTCTGGCTTCTTTCACCTAATATAGTTTTTCCAAGGTTCTTCCTTGAGATAACATATATCAGTACTTTATTCTTTTTATGGCCAAAGAGTATTACAAATATTTCATATTTCATTGCATATATACATACACATACCACAATTTATCTAATCATCAGTTGATGAACACTTAGATTACTTCTAATTTTTGACTATTATGAATAATGTGGTTATGCATATTCACATACAAGTTTTGCATGGACATATGTTTCCATTTCTCCTGGCTATACACCTAGAAGCGGAATTGCTGGGTCACAGCATAACTATATTTAACTCATTGAAAAACTGCCAACCTGTTATGCAAAATAGCTGCACTGTTTGACATTTCCACTAGCAGTGCACAGGGCTTCCAATTTCTCCACATCCTCGCCAACATTTCTTACTGTGTCTTTTTTTTTTTTTTTTTTTTTTTGAGATGGAGTCTCGCTCTGTTGCCCAGGCTGGAGTGTAGTGGCCAGATCTCAGCTCACTGCAACCTCTGCCTCCCTAGTTCAAGCAATTCTCCTGCCTGAGCCTCCCGAGTAGCTGGAATTACAGACACATGCCACCGTGCCTGGCTAATTTTTGTATTTTTTCAGTAGAGACGAGGTTTCACCATGTTGGCCAGGCTGGTCTCAAACTCCTGACTCCTGACGTCAGGTGATCCACCTGCCTCGCTCTCCCAAAGTGCTGGGATTACAGGCATAAGCCACCGTGCCCAGCATCTTTTCTTTTTTTTTTTTTTTTTTTTTTTTTGGAGACAAGGTCTTCCTCTATTTCGAAGGCTGGAGTGCAGTGGCTGTTCACAGGAGTGACCCCACTACTGATCAGCATAGGAGTTTTGACCGCTTTGTTTCTGAGCTGGGCACTGTCATCGTTAGGCACAGCCCATCCTCCTGCCTCAGCCTCCTGAGTAGCTGGGACCACAGACACATGCCACCACAACCAGCGCCTGTCCTTTTTATTATAGCTATCCTAGTGAGTGTGATGTAGTATCTCATTGTGGTTTTAATTTGCAATTCCCTGTTGCCTAATGATGTTGATCATTTCTTCATGTGCTGTGTCATCTGTTTATCTTCTTTGAAGAAATGTCTATTCAGGCCGGGCATGGTGGCTCATGCCTGTAATCCCAGCAATTTGGGAGGCCGAGGTGAGAGGACCACTTGAGGTCAGGAGTTTGAGACCAGCCTGGCCAACATGTTGAAACCCCATCTCTACTAAAAATACAAAAAATAGCTGGGGGTCGTGGTGTGTCCCTGTCATCCCAGCTACTAAGGAGGCTGAGGCAAGAGAATGGCTTGAACCCAGGAGATAGAGGTTGCAGTGAGCCGAGATTGTGCCACTACACTCCAGCCTGGGCGACAGTGCAAGACTCTGTCTCAAAAAAAAAAAGTCTATTCATGTATTTCACTCATTTTTAATTGGGTTGTCGTTTTATTATAGAGTTGTCAGAGTTTTTATGTATTCTACATAATAGTCTCTTATCAGATAAATGATTTGCAAATATATTCTCCCATTCTGCAAATTGTCTTTTCACTGTATTGATGCTGTCCTTCAAAGCACAAAATGTTTTTAATTTTCATGCAGTACAATTTATCTATTTTGTCTTACGCTGCTTGTCATCACAGTTTTTTAAATTGGGGTAAAATGCACATAAAATGAAATTAACTATTTCACATACATTTCAAAAAATGTATCAGCGGGGTGCAGTGCCTCACACCTGTAATTCCAGCACTTTGGGAGGCTGAGGAGGATGGACCACTTGAGGCCAGGAGTTCAAGACCAGCCTGACAAACATGGTGAAACCCCGTCTCTACTAAAAACACAAAAATGAGCCAAGCGTGGTGGCACACACTTGCAGTCCCAGCTACTCAGGAGGCTGAGGCATGAGAATCACTTGAACCCAGCAAGCAGAGATTGCAGTGAGCGGAGATCACGCCACTGCTGCACTCCAGGCTCAGTGGCAGAGCGAGACTCTGTCTCAAAAAAAAAAAGTTAGTTTTTTTTGTTTGTTTGTTTTGAGACAGAGTCTCGCTCTGTCACCAGGGCTGGAGTGCAGTGGCACGATCTTGGCTCACTGCAACCTCCGCCTCCCTAGTTCAAGCGATTCTCCTGCTTCAGCTTCCGGAATAGCTGGGACTACAGGCTCTCGCCACCATGCCCAGCTAATTTTTGCATTTTTAGTAGAGACGGGGTTTCACCATGTTGGCCAGGATGGTCTCCGTCTCTTGACCTCGTGATCTGCCTGCCTCAGCCTCCCAAAGTGCTAGGATTACAGGCGTGAGCCACCGCGCCGGGCCAAGTTAATTTTATTTTTTTTAAATGCAAGTAACATTTTTTTAAAAAGAATGCCTAGGAAAGTAGTATCGAAATATTATATTATTGCAATCTAAAGAGAGGAGAAATGAACGCAATTATCGTTTATTGAATACTAACTAAGCACCTTGCACAGAATTAGGTCATCTATATCAGCGGTTTTCAACTGAGTGCAATTTTGCTCCCTCAGAGGGCATTTGGTAAAGAATGTCTGGAGGGCCAGGTATGGTGGTTCACGCCTGTAATGCCAGCACTTTGGGAGCCCGAGGCGGATGGATCACCTGAGATCGGGAGTTCGAGAGCAGCCTGACCAACATGGAGAAACCCCATCTCTACTAAAAATACAAAATTAGCCAGGCATGGTGGCACATGCCTGTAATCCCAGCTACTCGGGAGGCTGAGGCAGGAGAATCGCTTGAACCTGGGAGGCGGAGGTTGTGGTGAGCCGATATCGTGCCATTGCACTCCAGCCTGGGCAACAAGAGTGAAACTCCATCTCAAAAAAAAAAAAAAAAAATGTCTGGAGACATTTTGATTGCCATAGCTTGGGGGTTGGGGGTTGCTACCACATCTAGTGGGTAGAAGCCAGGAAGGCTGCTAAACATTCAACAAAGTGCATAACAGCCCCCCACAACAAAGAATTATCTGTTGCAATGCGTCACCAGTGCTGAGGGTGAGAAACCATGATCTATACGCATTATCTCATTTTTCTTCACACTTGCCTAGTGGCACAGTTACTGTCAATTGTCACCATTTGTAGGTGAGGAGACTGAAGCTTAGAGGGGGTAAAAAACTCATGCAAAACCCCACAGCTGGGCCAGGCACAGTGGCTCACTCCTGTAATCCCAACACTTTGGGAGGCCGAGGCAGGTGGATCACCTGAGGTCAGGAGTTCAAGACCAGCCTGGCCAACATGGTGAAACCCCATCTCTACTAAAAAATACAAAAATTAGCCGGACATGGTGGCGCACACCTATAGTCCCAGCTACTTCGGAGGCTGAGGCAGGAGAATCACTTGAATCTGGGAGACGGAGGCTGTGGTGAGCTGAGGTCACGCCACTGCACTCCTGCCTGGACCACAGAGTGAGACTCTGTCTCAAAAAAAAAAAAAAAATTGGGGTCTCTGGGCCCCATTCAGAGCTCTGGAACAGAATCATCTCCAGGTGTGAGGCTCTGGGGTTGTATTTTTGAAAGACCTCTGGTTTGTTGGCTGCCTACCAAGTGCAGTACCCATGTGATAAACACATCATGGGGTTGTTAAGGCTGGTTTCAGACGTGCCCGAATCAAATGTGACTTTTTTTCTCTAGCCTAGACCATGCTTTTGATTATTTTATTTTATATTATTTGTTTTGCTTTGTTTTGTTTTGTTTTTGAGACAGAGTCTCGCTCTGTCACCCAGGCTGGAGTACAGTAGCGGCTATCTCGGCTCACTGAAACCTCCGCCTCCTGGGTTAGGCAGTCCTCTCGCCTCAGCCTCCCAAGTAGCCGGGATTACAAGTATGCGCCACCATGACTGGCTACATTTTTTTTGTATTTTTAGTAGAGACAGTGTTTCATCATGTTGGCCAGGCCAGTCTCAAACCCCCAACCTCAAGTGATCCACCCACCTTGGCCTCCCAAATTGCTGGGATTACAGGTGGGAGCCACCACACCTGGCCCTTGATTATTTTAATTACACACGAGAAGCTTCAAGAAACTCAGAGACAGAAACCAGCCAAGGAGGCCGGGCGCGGTGGCTCAAGCCTGTAATCCCAGCACTTTGGGAGGCCGAGGTGGGCGGATCACGAGGTCAGGAGATCGAGACCATCCTGGCTAACATGGTGAAACCCCGTCTCTACTAAAAATACAAAAAATTAGCCGGACGTGGTGGCAGGCGCCTGTTGTACTCCCAGCTACTCGGGAGGCTGAGGCAGGAGAATGGCATGAACCCGGGAGGCGGAGCTTGCAGTGAGCCGAGATCGCGCCACTGCACTCCAGCCTGGGGGACAGAGCAAGACTCTGTCTCAAAAAAGAAATAATTAAAAAAAAAAAAAAAAAAAGAAACCAGCCAAGGAGTATCTCCATTTATTTCCTCTCAGATAATATTTAGCAATTGTCTTAGTCCATTTTGTATTGCTATAAAACAACACCTGAGACTTGGCAATGTATAAAGAAAAGCAGTTATTTACCTCATGGTCCTACAAGCTGAGAAGGTCAAGGGCATGGCCCTGACCTCTGGGGAGGACTTTTGTGCTGTGTCACAACATGGCAGAGAAAGTCAAAAGGGAAGTGGACATACGTGAAGAGAGGAAAACCTAAGAGGCTTCCTGGCTTTATAACAAACCACTCTCAGAGCGACTAATCCATTCCCACAGAAATCAATTCAGTTCTCACTACTGCAGAAACAGCACCAAGCCATTCATGAGGGATCTCACTCTATAACCCAACATCTCTTATTTGGCTCCACCTCCCAAGACTGCCACATTGAGGATCAAATATCTTTTTTTTTTTTTTTTTGAGACGGAGCCTCACTCTGTTGCCCAGGCTGGAGTGCAGTGGCACAGTCCTGGCTCACTGCAACCTCTGCCTCCCAGGTTCAAGCAATTCTCCCTGCCTTAGCCTCCTAACTGGGATTATAGGCACCCATCACCATGCCCAGCTAATATTTGTATTTTTAGTAGAGATGGGGTTTCTCCATGTTGGCCAGGTTGGTCTCGAACTCCTAACTTTAAGTGATCCACCTGCCTCGGCCTTCCAAAGTGCTGGGATTACAGCCTTGAGCCACTGCACCCAAGCCAGGATCTACCTTTTGAAGGTAGGAATGTCATAGAACTGGGGAACCTGTCTAGGCATGGTGGCTCACACCTGTAATCCCAGCACTTTGAGAGGCCAAGGCGGGTGGATTACCTGAGGTCAGGGGTTCGAGACCAGCCTGACCAACATGGTGAAATCCTGTCTCTACTAAAAATACAAAATTAGCCAGGCGTGGTGGCGCATGCCTGTAATCCCAGCTACTCAGTTGGCTTTGGCAGGAGAATTGCTTGAACCAAGGAGGCGGAAGTTGCAATGAGCCGGGAGATTTTTAGTAGAGATGGGGTTTCTCCATGTTGGTCAGGCTGGTCTCCAACTCCTGACCTCAGGTGATCTGCCCGCCTCGGCCTCCCAAAGTGCTGGGATTACAGGCATGAGCTACCGAGCCCAGCCTAGGGCCCCTTTTTAAATATCTCCCCTGGGGCAGAAATGGCAAGCTCAAAATTGAATGCAGTCACAACTCACTTCATTTGTTGTTCTGATCAAACTTGTTTCTTTCTAAAGTCTTGTTTTATTTTTTTTATGACTTTTTAATGCTTTATTTATTTATTTTATTTATTTATTTTTTTGAGACGGAGTCCCACTCTGTTGCTCAGGCTGGAGTGCGGTGGCACGATCTCGGCTCACTGCAACCTTTGCCTCCCGGATTCAAGCAATTCTCCTGCCTCAGCCTCCCGAGTAGCTGGGATTACAGGCACACACCAACATGGCCAGCTAATTTTTTTTTTACTTTTAAGAGAGATGGGGTTTCGCCATGTTGGCTAGGCTGGTCTCGAACTCCTGACGTCAGGTACTCTGCCCTGGGATTACAGGCATGAGCCACTGTGCCTGGCCCGACTTTTTTTATTTTATAGAGATGGGGTTGCAGTGTGTTGCCCAAGTCTGGTCTCCAACTCCTAGGTTCAAGCAATCCTCCAAACTTGGCCTCCCAAAGAGCTGGGATTACAGGTGTGAGCCACCATGCTGGGCCCTAAACTCTTCTTTTGAATAAAAGCACAGATAGCAAACAAAGTTAAATTTTAAATAAAGAGGTTTTTTTTAACAGAAATCAAAAGGCTTATATGTTCTCCCCTTGTTATGAAATGCACCTTACCTTGGGCAAGCAAATTCTACCTGTCCTAAAAGCAATAGGAAATACTGCTAGTCTCTTCTCTATGAGACAGAAAAACTTTTACCCAGAAATGTTAAGTAGGCCAGACATGGTGGCTCATGCCTATAATCCCACTGCTTTGGGAGGCCAAGGTGGGAGGATCACTTGAGCCCAAGAGTTAAAGACCAGCCTGGGCAACATGGTGAGACCCCTGCCTCTATAAAAAAATGTTAAAAATCTTTCTTTTAATTTAGTTTTTTTCTTTAAATTTTTAACCTAATGGAGAATAGTAGATTTTCCTAATGGAGGAAATACTAGATTTTCCTAAGAGTGTCTCAAAAGTGAGCATGTAATGAGATAATATATACATAATGGAGTCCACTAGCTCGCTTCCTAATATCCATTCCCCCATTATTCTTTGCTAGCAGAGTCTGAATTTTATTCAAGTGAGCAATGTTCCCATCTTAAGGACTACACTTCCCAGCCTCCCTTGCAGCTAAGGGAGGATGATGAAATAATAAGAGGAAGTCATTGGGTGGGGCTTCCAGGAAAGCTATTTAAAGGGAAATGACTTAGCTTGCCTCTGGCTCTTGCTACTTCCTTCTTCCCCCTGCGGGGAACACAAGCAAAACATTGAGGGCTGCAGCAGCCATCTTTGACCATGAAGTAACCTTAAGAAAGGAAGCCACGTGCTAAGAATGGTGGAGAAGAAAGGAGGAAGTGTGTGATGAATTTGTCAACATCCCTGGACTACCTATTGCTGGACTTTTTCAAGTAGAGAAAAATAAACCTCTAGTTTATATAAGCAACTGTGGTCATGTCTCTGTACGAACTAAACACAATTTATTCATCCTTATAATATGTAAAGCTTGAGAACTAAATTCTGATTTTTTTTTTATCTTGCCCAAATTCCTATCTAAGGGGTCTGTAGAGTCATGCCCTACAAACTGTAAATTCTCATCAGATGGGTTTTATTTAACCCTATATATGTCTTGACTTACTTTTCAACCTGACTCTGGCATAACATGAGGAGACAAGGAAGAAAATCAAAATATTTTACCCCCAAAACATGTTTCTTTGTCAGATTTTGAAATGGCCCTGCAACCCGTCCTTTGTCAGGGGGAAAATTCACATCTATAAAGAATCCCTATTAACATAGCTAGACCTTTTCCTTCCAGGCCCCTCTAATTCTGAATAGAGTAAGTGAGAGTCTAGTACCTTTTAAAGTTTCTGAAAAGGAAACGTGTCATCTATTGTTTCTAAGGGCAGCTGCTTGAGACTTGAAAAGAACCTTGGTCTCCATGATCTGTTTTTATTTTATTTTATTTTTTCCTTTGAGATGGAGTCTTACCTTGTTGCCCAGGCTGGAGTGCAATGGCTCGATCTCGGCTCACTGCAACCTCCGCCTCCCGGGTTCAAGCAATGCTCCCTCCTCAGACTTCCAAGTAGCTGGGAGTATAGGCGCACACAACCATGCCTGGCTAATTTTTGTATTTTTGGTAGAGATGGGGTTTCACCATGTTGGCCAGACTGGTCTCAAACTTCTGACCTCAGGTTATCCGCCTGCCTCGGCCTCCCAAAGTGTTGGGATTACAGGCATGAGCCACTGTGCCCAGCCCACAATCTTTTATCTTAAGCTGACAGTTTCCTTTCTATTGATACCAGGTCCTTAGACAAAAACTCAACCAGTTGTCAACCAGAAAATGTTTAAATTTACCTATAGCCTGAAAGCACCGCCCCCCCGCCCCAACTTCAAATTGTCCCACCTTTCTGAAACAACTCAGTGTATTCCTTAAATGTATTTGATTTATGTCTCATTCCTCCCTAAAATATATAAAACCAAGCTGCAGCCCAACCACCTTGGGCACATGTTCTCATGACCTCCTGAGGGCTGTCATGGGTCATGGTCACTCATATTTGGCTCAGATAAATCTCTTTAAGTATTTTACAGAGTTTAACTCTATTAATCGACAAGCTCTTGGTAATTTGCAGATTTCTCAATACACGTGATGTTTCGTAGTTTGAGATCTGCGGTTGTTCCTCATTTTTGCTTTCGTCTTGCTTTTACCCACTGTGTTTATGCACCTTTTCTCCATTACAGCCTTGTGTCCCTTCTGAAGCTGGTCCTTAGCCTAGAACAGTAGCTGCAAGTTGCTGCCTGTTATCAGATGGTACTCAGCGTAAGAATGTGATCACTCATCCTGATTCTGCTATCTGAGGGCTGAATCACAGGCAATTAAATGCATTTTCAGAAAGACTGCCTGTGGCCTTGCCCGACTTGCGGCCACTCTGTGGGTGGTTCTCTGAGCCTGGATTGGAGGCAGACCCTGGGCTGGAGATGTGCTTCATTCAGCACGATGACAGTGTCATGGAGGAAGGTGCCACCTATAGACTGTGTCTCAGGTCTCTTGCTCCTGATGACTAAACAGTTCCCCAGTTTTCCTGAAACTGTGTTCTAAAAGTCGCACGGCTCTGAAAACAAAGACTCAGATTCATGGGTCAACCCAGGTATTACATGAGGATCAGCTTCTTGACGAGCCAAGACATCTATACGATAGAGCTACACTCTCTGGCCACAACCTGTTTACAAAAATAGCAGTAACACAGGCTCTCGTATTCAAATACAGACTTTGGTTCTGGAGGTCTGGGAGTCTGCATTAATTAATTAATTAAATTTATTTGTTTATTTTTGAGACAGGGTCTCACTGTGTCACCCAGGCTGTAGTGCAGTGGAGCAATCATAGCTCACTGCAGCCTTGAACCCTTGGGGTCAAGCAATCCTCGTGCTGTAGTCTCCAGAGTCTTAGGACGACAGACTTGGGCCACCATACCCAGCTAATTTTTTGTTTTAATTTTCTGTAGATATGGGGTGTCCCTATGTTACCCAGGCTGGACTCCAACTTCTGGCCTCAAGCCATCCTCCTGTCTTGGCCTCCGAAAGTGCCGGGATTACAGGCATGAGTCACCTTGCCCAACTCAATGGTTTCCTTTTTTTCCTTTTTTTTTTTTTTTTTTGTTTCTTTCTTTTTTAAGACAGGGTCTCACCCAGGCTGGTGTGCAGTGGCATAATCTCAGCTCACTGCAGCCTGAACCTCCCGTGCTCGAGTGATCTTCCCACCTCAACCTCCTGAGTAGCTGGGACCACAGGAATGTACAACAATGCCTGGTTCATTTCTTATTTTCTGTAAAGATGAGGTCTTGCTATGTTGCCAGGTTGTTCTCGAACTCCTACACTCAAGCCATCTGCCCACCTTGGCCTCCCAAAGTGCTGGGTTTACAGTCGTGGGCCACCACACCTGGCAGTGGTTTCTAATATATATCTAATCCCAGTGCTCTCCATTCGAATTTTAGCAGTTTTCCTTCAAGTCTTTTATTATTTTATTTTTTGAGGCGAAGTCTTGCTCTGTCACCCAGGCTGGAGTGCACTGGCGTGATCTCAGCTCACTGCAAACTCCACCTCCCGGGTTCAAGTGATTCTCCTGCCTCAGCCTCCCGTGTAGCTGGGATTACAGGTATGCACCACAACACCCAGCTAATTTTTGTATTTTATTAGACACAGGGTTTCACCACGTTGGCCAGGCTGGTCTCGAACTCCTCCTCAGGTGATCTGCCTGCCTTGGCCTCCCAACATGCTGGGATTACAGGCATGAGCCACTGCCCCTGGCCACCTTTCAGTCTTTTATATTAACAGAAGTATTTCCCGTGCTGTGCTAGCGCCAGCTCCCATGGGCTTGGATAGGCAGCTGTGCATGTCTCTATTCTGCTCCTCCTTCAGTGACATCACAAGGTAGCTTGAAATCAGCCATGGTGGGAGTATTTACACCACAGAAATTGGCAAATGCTACTCTATAAATCAGGGATTTTCTTTGCACAGAGTCAGTTGTTAAACATTTACCAGCACACCACTGATTTTATTATCATCAGGTTTACCCTGTCATTCCCCTCTCCCCTATTTCACTTCTCCAACTATTTCATTTTCCCCTACAGTATACCAGGAGCTTCATCCTAGTAAAGGAAGACAGACGATACATAAGTAAACATGGAAACAAACAAGATCGTTCTAAGTAGTGTTATAAAGTAGGGAGAAAATTAAAACAGGTGATATGTTGAATAGACTCCTCTTGCCCTTATATCTCCCACATCATGTCATAAACATTTCCCTAAGTTCTAAAAAGGTCTCAGCTGGGTGCACAGGCTTGTTTCTGTAATCCCAACACTCCAGGGGGCCAAGGTGAGAGGATCGCTTGAGCCTAGGAGTTCAAGACCAGCCTGAGCAACATAGCAAGATCCCATCTCTATAAATAAACAACCAAATAGATAAACAAATAGAAATATTAAAAAGTTTTAAGGCACATTCTTCTCAATGACTGCATAATATTTATTCCTTGTAAGAATGTTCTACTTTATTTAAGCAGCCCCCTGGAGTTCAGAACTGCTCAACCTCAGCACTGTTGATATTTTGGACCAAAATAATTATTTGTTGTTGGGGGCTGGGCTAAGCACTGTAAGCTGTTTAGCAGCATCCCTGGCTTCTATCCACTAGATGCTGGTAATACTCACCCCACCCAGCTTCTTCCAGTAATGACAACCAAAAATGTCTTCTGGGGCGACAAAATCACCCCAGTTGAGGATCACTGCTATAATTGGACATTTACCACTTTTTTTGTTGCTGTTGTTCGGTTTTTGTTTTTGTTTTGAGACAGGGTCTCATTCTGTTGTCCATGCTGGAGTGCAGTGGTGCCATCTCGGCTCACTGCAACCTTCGCCTCCCAGGCTCAAGCGATCCTCCAGCTTCAGCCTTCTGCGTAGCTGGGACTATGGGTGCCCACCACCACGCCCAGCCAATTTTAGCATTTTTTTGTAGAGATGGGGTCTCACTACGTCACCCAGGCTGGTCTTAAACTCCTGGGCTCAAGTGCTTCGCCTGCCTTGGCCTCCAAAAGTGCTAGGATTACAGACATGAGCCATGGCAATCAGCCCATTTATCACTTTATTACTTATAATAATTATTATTATTTTTGAGATGGAGTCTCACTCTGTCACCAAGGTTGGAGTGCAATGGCGTGGTCTCGGCTCACTGCAACCTCTGCCTCCCCGGTTCAAGCAATTCTCCTGCCTCAGCCCTCTGAGTAGCTGGGACTACAGGTGCGTGCCACCACACCTGGTTAATTTTTGTATTTTTATTTTTATTTTTTTTTTTTTTGAGACGGAGTCTCACTCTGTGGCCAGGCTGGAGTGGCGCAATCTCGCTCACTGCAAGCTCCCTCCGGTTCACGCCATCTCCTGCCTCAGCCCTCCGAGTGCTACACGCCCCCCACGCCCGGCTATTTTTTGTATTTTAGTAGACGGGTTCACCGGTCTCGATCTCCTACCTCGTGATCCGCCCGCCTCGCCTCCCAAAGTGCTGGATACAGCGTGCCACCCGCCTGGCCTAATTTTTGTATTTTTAGTAGATACTGGGTTTCACTATGTTGGCCAGGCTGGTCTCAAACTCCTGACCTCATGATCCGCCCGCCTGGGCCACCTAAAGTGTTGGGATTACAGGCGTGAGCCACCATGCCCGGCCTCATTTACCACTTTAAACTGGCAAAAATAGGCCAGGCATGGTGACTCATGCCTGTAATCCCAGCACTTTGGGAGGCTGAGTCAGGGGGATTGCTTGAGACCAGGAGTTCAAGACCAGTCTGAGTGACACAGTGAGACCCCCATCTCTGCAAAAAATTTAAAAATTAGCCAGGTGTGGTGTCTCACACCTGTAGGCCTAGTTACTTGGCAGGCTGAGGCAGGAGGGTCGCTTGAGTCCAGGAGTTCTAGCTGCAGTGAGCTATGATGGCGACAATGCACTCCAGCCTGGGCAATAGAGTGAGACCACAACTCTTTATAAAATAAATAAATAAACTGGGCCGGGCACAGTGGCTCACGCCTGTAATCCCCATCTCTACAAAAATTAGGGCGTGGTGGCACGTGCCTGTAATCCCAGCTACCCAGGAGGCTGAGGCAGAAGAATCGCTGAAACCCAGGAGGCAGAGGCTGCAGCGAGCCGAGGTCTCACCACTGCACTCCAGCCTGGGTGACAAGAGCGAGACTCTGTCTCGAAAAAATAAAAAATAAAATAAGCTGGCAAAAATAAGGTTCTGATAGGAAACCTTGTTTTGTATGGGAAATGAGGGTCTCAGAGTGTGGCCCCAGGACCAGCAGCTTCAGCACCATCTGAGATCTTGTTAGAAATAAAAATACTCAGGGCCAGATACGGTGGCTCATTGCTGTAATCCCAGCACTTTGGGGAGCCAAGGCATGCGGATCATCTGAGGTCAGGGGTTCAAGACCAGGCTCGCCAATATGGTGAAACCCCGTCTCTACTAAAAATACAAAATTTAGCAGGGCAATAGTGGCAGATGCCTGTTAATCCCAGCTACTCCGGAGCCTGAGGCAGGAGAATCACTTGAACCCCGAGGGCGGAGGTTGCAGTGGGCCAAGATTGTGCCACTGGACTCCAGCCTGGGTGACAGACCAAGACTCCGTCTCAAAAAAAAAAAAAAAAAAAGAAGAAAAGAAAAAAGAAAAAACAAGAAAATACTCAGGACTTCTCCAGCTACCTGGAATCAGATTCTCCAGGGTTGGGACCCGGCAATCTTGTAACACACCCTCCAGGGGATTCTGATGCAGGCTCCCATTTGATAACCACTATATGAGGGGGCTTAGAAGTCGGTTTCAGAAATGAAAATCGTGTGTGAGGTTGGTTAGGTCCTACAATATCTGGTTGTGGTTGCATCATAATGACTTTTTCCCCTCTGGCTGATTCATGGCAGATCTAGGTGATTAGTGCAAATTAGCTGTGTTCAGGTGTGCTTTTGACTTAAGTACCACCTTTCAGCTCAGGATTACCAAACACCACTTATTTTTATCCAGGGAGGCTCTAAGAGGCTCCGGGGCCAGCAAGAAAGTTAAGAATAGAAAGCAAATGGACCGTCTGACTGGGCTCTAACCACCACGTTGTGATTCACCACGGCATGTAAACCTTGGTTCTTTAAATAAAGAACATTTGGGTCGTTTCAGAAACTGAAAACCACAGACTACAAAGCCAACCCAAAATGTACTGCTCACAGCTACATCTCATGCTTGTTGCCATCTTGTGAAATGTGCTACCATGAATTCAGCTGAGAATATGAACTGTTTTCCTTGTCGGGGCTTAAGACATGCTACCCCAAAATATGGTACCTTGGCATTTGAAAAAAAACAGCAGAAGCAGGAAGGCCCCTCTCATCTTCCCTTTGCCTTCTCCCTTCAAGCAAAAAAGCCATAAAACACAAAAGGGATTTTTTTTTTTTTTGAGACGGAGTCTTGCTCTGTTGCCCAGGCTGGAGTGCAGTGGCGCAATCTCGGCTCACTGCAATCTCCGCCTCCCGGGTTCATGCCATTCTCCTGCCTCAGCCTCTCCGAGTAGCTGGGACTACAGGCGCCCGCCACCATGCCCAGCTAATTTTTTGTATTTTTAGTAGAGACGGGGTTTCACCGTGGTCTCGATCTCCTGACCTCGTGATCCGCCCGCCTTGGCCTCCCAAAGTGCTGGGATTACAAGCGTGAGCCACCACGCCTGGCCATAACTCTGATCTTCCTTTAGAACAGATCGTAAGACCTGTCAGAGGTACGCACCCTGTACCTGGAGGAAAGAAACATCCTTGTCTCTGAAGACACAGGGAACAACATGAACAAAAAGGCCTTGCCAACTTCCAGCCAGTTTATTCCCATTAGGTCACAGCCCCGGTGTCCAGTTATCCTTCTCCATGACTGTCCACTCTTCATCAAACCTAAGCATAAAATAGACAGGTTTCTGACCAGGTGCGGTGGCTAATGGCTATATTCCTAGCACTTTGGGAAGGCAAGCTGGGTAGATCTCTTGAGTCAAGAGCTCAAGACTAGCCTGGCCAACGTGGTGAAACTTCGTCTCTACAAATAGTACAAAAATTGGCTGGGCATGGTGGCTCATGCCTGTAATCCTGGCACTTTGGGAGGCTGAGGCGGGCAGATCACTTGAGGTCAGGACTTCAAGACTACCCTGGACAACATGGCAAAATCCTGTCTCTACTAAAAATACAAAAATTAGCCAGGCATGGTGGCATGCACATGTAATCCTAGCTACTACGGAGGCTGAGGCAGGAGAATTGCTTGAACCCAGGAGATGGACGTTGCAGTGAACCGAGATCACGCCATTGTACTTCAGCCTGGGCAACAGACTAAGATTCTATCTCGCGGAAAAAAAAAAAAAGTACAAAAATTATCCAGGCGGGATGGCACACACCTGTGGTCCCAGCTACTTGGGAGGCTGAGGTGAGAGGATTGCTTGAGCCTGGGAGACGGAGGTTACAGTCAGCTGAGATTGCACCATTGCACTCCAGCCTGGGGGACAAAACATGACTGTCTTAAAACAACACACACACACACCACACCACACACACACACACACACACACCACACACACACACACACACACACACACACACACAGGTTTTCCTGTTTCTGGATCTTCATTTCTGAAGGTTCTCATGCCACATTAAACTTATATTAAATGCATGTGTTAATCTGTCTTTCATTGTGGGGACTCAGCCATGGACCTAGCAATGGGTGAGGAAAGATCTTTCCTTCCCTACATCTCCCACAGTTCCTAAATGGGGTTTGTCCTTGTCTATTGCAGAAACAAAAGGAACACTGGTCTAGTGGTTCTCCATTGTGGCATCACTGTCCCATTCAAGCTGACATTTGTAAACGGAGAGTGGGTGTTGGGTTGTCACGGTGATGTGATTTCTGGCATCCAGTGGGTGCCTGCCAGCATTGCTCGCCATCTTATAGTGTGCAGGTGAGAATGTAAAATGGTACAATCACTTTCAAAAATAATTTGAGTTGGCCGGGCATCGTGGCTCCCGCCTGTAATCCTAGCACTTTGAGAGGCAGAGGCAGGCAGATCACCTGAGGTCAGGAGTTCAAGACTAGCCTGGCCAATATGGTGAAACCCCATCTCTACTAAAAATACAAAAAAATTAGCCAGTTGTGGTGGTGGGCACCTGTAGTCCCAGCTACTCTGGAGGCCGAGGCAGGAGAATTGCTTGAACCCAGGAGGCGGAGGTTGCAGTGAGTCGAGATGGTGCCGTTACACTCCAGCCTGAGCAACAGAGTGACACTATCTCAAAAAAAGAAAAAGAAAAAAAATTATTCAAGAGTTAGTTAAAAATTCAACATATACTTACCATATGGTTCAGCCATTCCATTCCTGGATATTTACCAAAGAACGCCTATGTCGTATTTGCACCTGAACGTTAGTATCAGCCCTATGCATAATCACCAAAAAGTGGAAACGACCCGAATGTCCAGATGAACAGATAAACAGGCTATGATGCATTCACACAGTCAACAACTTACTCCTCAGCCATCAAAAGGAATAAACTATGAGTACACAATACAACATAGATGAGGCCGGGTGCGGTGGCTTACACCTGTAATCCCAGCACTTTGGGAGGCCAAGGCGGGTGGATCACCTGAGGTCAGGAGTTAGAGACCAGCCTGGCCAACATGGTGAAATACCGTCTCTACTAAAAATACAAAAATTAGCCAGGTGTGGTGTTGGGCACCTGTAATCCCAGCTACTCAGGAGGCTGAGGCAGGAGAATCGCTTGAACCCAAGAGGCAGAAGTTACAGAGAGCCGAGATTGTGTCACTGCACTGCAGCCTGGGCCATAGGGCGCACGGAGAGAGACTCCATCTAAAAAAAAATATATATATATATATAGAGAGAGAGAGAGAGAGAGAGAGACAGAGAGAGAGAGATGAAACTCAAAATAATTATGCTGGTGATAAAAGCCAGACACAAAAGAATACATGCATTATAATTCATTCCCTTCACATAAAATTATAGAAAATGCAAACTAATCAGTCTATAGTCACAGAAAAAAAACAGATCAAACCATTTGCCTGGGGATGTGTGGAAGGGCCAGGGGGAAGTGAAGGAGGGATTCAATTCCATTTGAATTCCCCTTGGGGTGACAAGGAAACAGGTTGGGTAACAGCCGTGTTAATTAGCCCTCCCAAGGGCAGCTCACAACCTGGCAGCTGGCTCTTTAGGGCAGAGGGAGAGTGCAGAAGACAGTGTCCGAGAGACGGAAACTACCATTGTTCATAATCCACTCTCAGGGGTGACATCCATCACTTCTGCTGTATCCGATTCATTTGAGATAAGTCAGTCAATCCAATGCACACTTGAGGGCTGGGTGTTACACAACGGAATGAATTCCAAGAGGCGTTGGGTCTTTGGGAGCTCTCTTAGAGGCTGCCCACCTCAAGTAACAAATGGGAACATGCAGAAGTATGAAAGCAGACACATGCAGTGGTCTCCCGCTCTGCCCAAATGAGAGCACATTAATAGTGGCGTGGCAGGTCAGAACCACTTCACAAGAACATTTTCTTTCCTCCTTAAAAAAAAATACCATCGGCCGGGTGCGGTGGCTCACGCGTGTAATCCCAGAACTTTGGGAGGCTGAGACGGGTGGATCACCTTAGGTCAGGAGTTCAAGACCAGCCTGACCAACATGGAGAAACCCGTCTCTACTAAAAATACAAAAATTAGCCGGGAGTGGTGGTGCATGCCTATAATCCCAGCTACTCGGGAGGCTGAGGCAGGAGAATCACTTGAACCCGGGAGGCGGAGGTTGCGGTGAGCTGAGATTGCGCCACTGCACTCCAGCCTGAGCAACAAGACTGGAACTCCGTCTCAAAAAAAAAATAACACCATCGGCCAAGCACGGTGGCTCACGCCTGTAATCCCAGCACTTTAGGAGGCCAAGGTGGGCAGATCACCTGAGGCCAGGAGTTCGAGGCCACACTGACCAACATGGTGAAACTCCGTCTCTACTAAAAATACAAAAATTAGCCACGCGTAGTGGTGGGCTCCTGTAATCCCAGCTACTTGGGAGGCAGAGACAGGAGAATTGCTTGAACCCAGGAGGCAGAGGTTGCAGTGAGCCAAGATTGTACCACTGCACTCCAGCCTGGACAACAGAGCAAGATTCCATCTAAACAGATAAAAATAAAAATAAAAAATAGCATCGACCAGGAGCTGTGCCTCACGCCTGTAATCCTAGCACTTGGGAGGCCGAGGCGGGCAGATCACATGAGTTCAGGAGTTTGAAACCAGGCTGACCAACATAGTGCAACCCTGTCTCTACTAAAAATATTTTAAAAACTAGTCTGGTGGCTGGGCACAGTGGTTCACGCCTGTAATCCCAGCACTCTGGGAGGCCGAGGTGGGCGGATCACCTGAGGTCGAGAGTTCGAGAGCAGCCTGACCAACATGGAGAAACCCCGTCTCTACTAAAAATGCAAAAATAGCCAGGCGTGGTGGCGCATGCCTGTAATCCCAGCTACTCGGGAGGCTGAGGCAGGAGAATCACTTGAACCCAGGAGGCAGAGGTTGTAGTGAGCTGAGATCTTGCCATTGCACTCCAGCTTGGGCAACAGAGCGAAACTCTGTCTCAAAAAAAAAGAAAAAGAAAAAGAAAAAAAAAATTAGCAGGGTTTGGTGGTGGGCATCCATAATCCCAGCTACTTGGGAAGTTGAGGCAGGAGAATTGTTTGAAGCCAGGAGGCGGAGGTTGCAGTGAGCCGAGATCACATCATCATTGCACTCCAGCCTGGGCAACAGAGTGAGACTCTGTTTCAAAAAAAAAAAAAATAGCATCATTGGTCCTGTCCCACTGGTCATAAGAGCTGATGATGCTGATGCAGTTGGCAGTATGTGTTTCTGTGGTTTCTCCAGCAGCTAAAGCAACAGCTTGTTGGAAGAGAACAGAAGCATAAAAGTGTGGTGGGATGAAAGACGCCAGGGGTGTGCCCGATTCCCCAGTCTGGATTATCTTCTAGAAATAGTCATCGCTATGTTGTACTGCTTAGGACAGGCTGTGCTTCTGTAAATGAACAAATGAAAACAATACAATTATGTACACCTGGCAACATGGTGGTTGATGCCTATAGTCCCAGCTACTTGGGGAAGTGAGACAGGAAGATCACTTGAGGCCAGAAGTTTGAGACCAGCGTGGGCAACTTAGCAAGACTCTGTCTCAAAACCACAGATAGATGATAGATAGATAGATAGATAGATAGATAGATAGATAGATAGATAGATAGATGATAGATGGATAGATACACACACATATATTTAATAGGCTAAACACCACAAAAGTTTATTTCATGTTCAGGCAAAGCAGGCTCTGGGTCCATACCACTCTCCAGGGCTTCTGCCCTCCACGTGATGACATGTGGTGACTCAGGGATCCAGGCAGCTTCTATCTTGTGGCTCCACGCTTTCAATACAAGGCCTCCTGTATGATGAGCAAGATGAAGCCTGGAGAATCTTGCAGGGGCCTCAGAAAGGAAGTGACACATCACTTATGATTCATATTCTATTGGCCAGAACTAGTCATGTAACCCTCCCTAACTCAAAATCATTGGGAAGGTATTTCCATACACTGAAAAAGGAAGGGAGAACTGGATATTGGGCAGTGTGAATATCAATTACATATGGCAAGGAGGAGATTGAATGCAGACACTGATATTCAGAGGTGAGCATTCTTACCTGCTGTTAAAGCTGGGTAGCCTCCCACTTTGGGAGGCCAAGGTGGGTGGATCACCTGAGAACGGGCTCCTGTAATGAGCACCTGTAGAGTAGCTGGGAGTTCGAGACCAGCCTGAGCAACATGGTGAAACTCCGTCTCTACTAAAAATACAAAAATCAGCCAGGAATGGTGGCACATGTCTGTAATCCCAGCTTCTCGGGAGGCTGAAGCAGGAGAATCACTTGAACCAGAGGCGGAGCTTGCAGTGAGCTGAGATAGTGCCACTGCGTTCCAGCCTGGGCAACAGAGCGAGGCTATGCCTCAGAAAAAAAAAAAAAATTTGCAGCAATGTGGTTTTGCCATTCTGCCCAGGCTGGTCTTGAACTTGTGAACTCAATCTCTCCACTTCAGCTTCCCAATGTGCTGGGATTACAGGTGTGAGCCACCTCACCTGCCTTTATCTATTTTTCATACAGGGTCTCTCTGTCACTCAGGGTGGAGGGCAGGGTGCAATCATGGCTAACTGCAGCCTGGAACTCCTGGGATCAAGTAGTTCTCCCTCCTCAGCCTCCTGAGTAGCTGGGACTACAGGTGTGAGTCACCACACTCAGCGATTTTTTTTTTTTCACAGCGACATGGTCTCGCTATACTGTCCAGGCTTACAAATAATATCATTATGAGGGGTTTTTCTTAGCCAAATCTTTGCATGCACATTTGTTTTCCTCATATAAATTTCTTTTTCTTTTTTTTTTTTGAGACGTAGTCTCGCTCTGCCGCCCAGGCTGGAGTGCAGTGGTGCAATCTCGGCTCACTGCAAGCTCCACCTCCCGGGTTCACGCCATTCTCCTGCCTCAGCCTCTCTGAGTAGCTGGGACTACAGGCGCCCGCCACCACGCCTGGCTAACTTTTTTGTATTTTTAGTAGAGACCGGGTTTCACCGTGGTCTCGATCTCCTGACCTCGTATCCGCCCGCCTCGGCCTCCCAAAGTGCTGGGATTACGAGCGTGAGCCACCGCACCCGGCCTTTTTTTTTTCTTTTTTTTTTTTTGAGACGGCATTTTGCTCTTGTTACCCAGGCTGGAGTGCAATGTGGTGATCTCAGTTCACCGAAACCTCCGCCTCCCAGATTCAAGCGATTCTCCTACCTCAGCCTCCCGGGTAGCTGGCATTACAAGCATGCACCACCACGGCCGGCTAATTTTGTATTTGTAGTAGAGACTGGGTTTCTCCATGTTGGTCAGCCTGGTCTCGAACTCCTGACCTCAGGTGATCCGCCCACCTCGGCCTCCCAAAGTGCTGGGATTACAGGCGTGAGCCACCAAGCCCAGCCTCCTCATATGAATTTCTAAAGGTAGAATTGATGGATTCACATGGCATATTTTATTTTATTTTATTTTATTTTGAGACAAAGTCTCGTGCTGTCACCTGGCCTGGAGTGCAGTGGCGTGATCTTGGCTCACTGCAACCTCCGGCTCCCGGGTTCACTGGATTCTGCTGTCTCAGCCTCCCGAGTAGCTGGGATTACAGGCGCATGCCACCATGTCCGGCTAATTTTTTTGTATTTTTAGTAGAGATGGGATTTCACTGTGTTTGCCAGACTGGTCTCGAACTCCTGACCTCACATGATCCACCCACCTTGGCCTCCCAAAGTTCTGGGTTTACAGGCGTAAGCTACCGCGCCTGGCCTCAGATGGCACATTTTAAGGCTTTGGATATGAATTGCCAAAATTTCTCCTGATTTCCTTCTTTCCTTACCCCAGAAAGCCAATGAAAGTTCTGTTTATCTACATCCTCACTAACACTGGATGTTAAATATGGGTTTAAAAAATCTCTGCAAATTGCTTCAGCATGATATTCTTTTTTTTTTTTTGAGACGGAGTTTCCATTGCCCAGGCCGGGGGTGCAGTGGCACAATCTCAGCTCACTGCAACCTCCGCCTCCCGCATTCAAGTGATTCTCCTGCTTCAGCCTCCTGAGTAGCTGAGATCGCAGGCGTCGGCCACCATGCCTCCTTAATTTTTGTATTTTTAGTAGAGATGAGGTTTCACCATGTTGGCCAGGCTGTTCTCAAACTCTGACCTCAAATGCTCTGCCTGCTTTCGCCTAATTGCTGGGATTACAAGGCATGTGCCACAACACCCAGCCAGCATGATATTCTTAGTGTAATAAAATGTCTTCTATCTGAAAAAAACATAAAAAGGCTTTATTTAAAGGATGAATTAAAATCAAATAGGTTAAATCTTCCTTTAAGTAGATCTATGCAGCAAAAATTATTAAAATGGCCAGGCGCAGTGGCTAACACCTGTAATCCCAGCAAGTTGAGAGGCTGAGGTGAAAGAATCGCTTGAGCTCAGGAATTCGAGACCAGCCTGGGCAACATGGTGAAACCCCGTCTCTACAAAAAATACAAAAATTTACCGGGCTTCATAGCACATGCGTGTAGTCCCAGCTACTCGGGAGGCTGAGGTAGGAGGATGGCTTGAGCCTGGGAGGTCGTGGCTGCAGTGAGCCATGTTCATCCCACTGCACTCCAGCCTGGGTGACAAAGCAAGACCCTGCCTCAAAAAATAAACTAAACTAAAATAAGAAGTTTTTTATTAATAAAACAAAATCAAGGCACACCCAACCGGAACAATTGGGGCCACTTAAAAAAAAACGCACAAGCACTCTTACCTCTGGCTGTAAGGACACAGGCTATTCTGATTTTATCACCAGGAAAACTGCCCATGAGGAAGCTGAGCCCAGCTGTGGCACTTTGGGTTGCCAGGGAAGCTGTTGGCTGAGCTGAGAATAAACATAAGCGATTCTATTCTCAGTAAGTGGTTCTAACCGCTAACCATCCTTCCTTCCCCTTCTGTATATCTATATTATGTTTGGGCCTAAATCATGCTGTCTGGATGAATCCTGATTCTAGGAGGATTTTAGTTTTGATAAACACAGTATTGGGAGATTTCCCAGTGGATCTGCATGAAAAGAAAAATCTGACTTTGCTTTAACAGGTGCCTAACCTCAACATTAATGCCAGTGCTTATGACTAAGGGGATCCGATGATGCAAGGCTAAACAGGAGTGTCAGACTTCCAAATGACATGGAACTTTAGGTGACCTCTAAGACACTGGCTTGTGAGTGTGCAACCGTGCAGAGACCCAAGATGCTGCTCTTGCAGAAACACCTGGGATATTGACATAGTAAATGAAAAACAACCACCCCAGGCTGGAGATGATGGCTCACACATGTAATCTGTAATCCCAGCACTTTGGGAGGTCAAGGCAGGAGGATTGCTTGAAGCCAGGAGTGCAAGACCAGCCTGAGCAACAAAGCGAGACCCTAATTCTACAGAAAGGAAGAAAGGAAGAAAGAAAAGAAAGAAAGAAAGAGAGAGAGAGAGACAGAGAGAGAGAAAGAAAGAAAGAGAGAGAGAGAACTACCCCAAATTGGGAGTTAGCATCTTTCAAAACTGTTTTTTGTTTTTTTGAGCCAGAGTCTCATTCTGTTGCCCAGGCTGGAGTGCAGTGGCCCGATCTCAGCTCACTACCACCTCCACCTCCCAGTTTCAAGCCAGTCTCATACCTCAGCCTTTCAGATAGCTGGGACTACAGGCACGTGCCACCACACTTGGCTAATTTTTGTATTATTTAGTAGAGAAGGGCTTTCACTTTGTTACCCAGGCTGGTCTCAAATTCCTGAGCTCAGGCAATCCGCCCGCCTCAGCCTCCCAAAGTGCTAGGATTATAGGCATGAGCCGCCGTGCCTGGCCATGCAAAACTTTATATTAGGAGAAATTATAATTGAAGAGGTTAAAGCCACAGGAAAAAAACAGGATGGTGAGCATCCCAGCCAGTAGATATTCTGATAAATAGCTTAAGTCCACTAAAATTACTTTAACAACAATAGAAACAGCAATGGGCGACATTTTTTGCACATGTTTCAATAGTATGCTTATTTTCCTTTCCTGAAAAACCTGTGACCCCTCTCCCCATAAAAATCATATATTCAAGCTGAGGCTGAATCATACTGGATAAACCAATTGGAAAGGTTTGACTCAAACCAAGAAAAGAAGAAAGAGCCAATTTTTTTTATTTTATGAGTTCCCAAGTAAGCTTTTGAAATTCATGGCAGAAATAATAATTTTGAAAGCCAAGGTTTTTGATTTGCAAGATTTGTAAAAAGAGGCTTTTTTCCTTTTTCCTTCCTTCCTTCCTTCTTTCCTTCCTTCCTTCCTTCTTTCCTTCCTTCCTTCCTCCCTTCCTTCTTCTCGATATTTACTTTTGAGTATCAGACTCTGAATTCAAAGGAAATCTCTGAAGGAATCATTTTGAAAGCCAAGCCTTCGCTGGGCGTGCTGGCTCATGCCTGCAATCCCAGCACTTTGGGAGGCCGGGGCCGGCAGATCACGAGGTCAGGAGATTGAGACCATCCTGGCTAACACTGTGAAACCGCGTCTCTACTAAATATACAAAAATGTTAGCCAGGCCTGGTGGCAGGCACCTGTAGTCCCAGCTACTCCGGAGGCTGAGGCAGGAGAATGGCATGAACCCAGGAGGCGGAGCTTGCAGTGAGCCGAGATCGCGCCACTGGACCCTAGCCTGGGCAACAGAGCGAGACTCCGTCTCAAAAAAAAAAAAAAAAAGGAAGAAAGAAAGCCAAGTCTTGTGATTTGCAAGATTTGCAAAAGGAGGATCTTTTTTCTTTTTCTTTGTTTTCTATCGTTTCTTTCTTTTTTTCTAGTTCTCTTAACTTGGTTTTGAGTATCAAAACTCTGAATTCAAAGCAAATCCCTGAAGCTGTCTTGGAATAAAGTTTACACCACAACAAACATGAGATTTACTAGAGGAGAAGCGACAAAAAGTTAGGGCCAGGTGTGGTGGCTCACGCCTATAATCCCAGTACTTTGGGAGGGTGAGGCAAGTGAATCACTTGAGGCCAGGAGTTCAAGACACACCTGGCCAACATGGCAAAACCCCATCTCCACCAAAAATACAAAAATTAGCTGGGCGTGGTGGTGTGCACCTGTAATCCCTGCTACTCAGTGGCTGAGGCAGGAGAATCGCTTGAACCCGGGAGGTGGAGGTTGCAGTGAGCCGAGATTGCACCACTGCACTCCAGCCTGGGCAACAGAGCGAGACTCTGTCTCAAAAAAAAAAGAAAAGAAAAGTCATATTATCCTGTCCCTGAGACTGAAGTTTTTCAACATAAAAGAAAAAAATCCAGCCGGGTGCGGTGGCTCACGCCTGTAATCCCAGCACTTTGGGAGGCCGAGGCGGGTGGATCACCTGAAATCAGGAGTTCAAGACCAGCCTGGCTAACGTGGTGAAACCCTGCTTCTACTAAAAATACAAAAAATTAGCCGGGTGTGGTGGTGTGTGCCTGGTACTACTATCCTAGCTACTCAGGAGGCTGAGGCAGAAGAATCACTTGAACCTGGGAGGCGGAGGTTGCAGTGAGCCGAGATTGTGCCATTGCACTCCAGCATGGGCAACAAGAGCGAAACTCTGTCTTAAAAAAGAAAAGAAAAGAAAAAAATCCCTGGAGGAGGAATTTAAAATTCCAATGAGTTGAGGAGTGACTGAAACTGGACTGGCCGTGAGCTGATCAGCTGGTTGAAGTTGGGTTCATTATTCTAGTCACTCTACTTTTGCATATCTTTTGAAAATTTCTATAATGAAGAAAAAAATTGGTTGTTATTTTTCTTTCTTTTTTTTTTGAGACGGAGTCTCGCTCTGTCTCCCAGGCTGGAGTGCAGTGGCACCATCTCGGCTCACTGCAAGCTCCGCCTCCCGGGTTCACGCCATTCTCCTGCCTCAGCCTCCCGAGTAGCTGGGACTACAGATGCCCGCCACCACACACGGCTAATTTTTATGTATTTTTAGTAGAGTTGGGATTTCACCGTGTTAGCCAGGATGGTCTCGATCTCTTGACCTCGGCCTCCCAAAGTGCTGGGATTACAGGCGTGAGCCACCACACCCAGCCGGTTGTTATTTTTCACATAGAAGAGACAGACCAGTGAGAAGGGTAGCAGCTGCAGGGGCAAGTGAGGTCTGAACTAGGGTGGCCTTGTGGAGAGGGACAGAAGTGGCCAGAAGAGAAGGATGGCTTCAAATATGCTTGGCTGTATTCTCCTAGATTATTTCAGCATCTCGTTTCAAATCCCCAACATCTTCTCTCCTCCTTCACTTCAAGTGCTTTCCCTGTACCCTTTGGGCTTTAATCTAGATGTCATGAGAATTTTTTTTTTTTTTTTTTTTTTTTTTTTTTTTTGAGACAGAGTCTGACTGTGTCACCCGGGCTGGAGTGTAGTGGCATGATCTCGGCTCACTGCAGCCTCCACTTCCTGGGTTCAAGTGATTCTCCTTCCTCAGCCTTCCATGTAGCTGGGATTACAGGTATGCGCCACACGATGCCTGGCTATTTTTTGTATTTTTAGTAGACAGGGTTTCACCATGTTAGCCAGGCTGGTCTCAAACTCCTGACCTCAAATGATCCAGCCACCTTGGCCTCCCAAAGTGCCAAGATTACAGGCTTGAGCCACCATGCCCAGCTGGGAATTTTTAAGAGTTTTCAATAGGCAGTGGCCTGATTTTAAAAGTCCCCTCTGAGAGGTCAAGATGGGAGGATCCCTTGAGGCCAGGAGTTCAAGACCAGCCTGGGCAACATATCAAGACCCTCTCTTAAAATAAAAATTAAAAAAATTAGCCAAGTGTGGTGCATGGCTGTAGTCCCAGTTACTTATGAGGCTGAAGCAGAAAGATTGCTTGAGCCCGGGAGTTTGAGGCTGCAATGAGCTATGATCATGCCACTGCACTCCAGCCTGGGCAACAGAGTGAGACCTTCTCTCTAAAAATTAATTAACTAGTTAATTAATTAATTTAAGATAAAAGTCTCCTCTAGCCTAGCTAACGCACAGAGCACAATTTGGAGGGGGCTGCCCGCAAAAAGACCAGCTAGGAGGCACTGCAGCATTCCAAGTGCTTTATAAGCATTCTTTTTTTTTTTTTTTTTTTTTGACACAGAGTCTCACTCTGTCACACCAGGCTAGAGTGCAATGGCACAATCTCTGCTCACTGCAACCTCCACCTCCCAGGTTCATGAGATTCTCCTGCCTCCACTCCCGAGTAGTTAGGACTACAGGAGTGTGCCACCATGCCCAGCTAATTTTCGTATTTTTGTAGAGATGGGGTTACACCATGATGCCCAGGCAGGTCTCCAACTTCTGACCTGAAGTGATCCACCCAACTTGGCCTTCCAAAGTGTAGGGATTACAGGCGTGAGCCACTGCACCCGGCGGCATTCTTATTTTCTTCTCAAAGCAAGTCTGTGAGTGAGGATTGTTCTCTTCATTTTGAATACAAGGAATCTGAGACCAGGGAGTTTGAGAGACGTACCCAAGGCCACACAGCAATTCCCTGCAGGGTTCCCAGATAAAATAAAATAAAATATGGCATGGAACATACTTACACTAAAAAAAAAAAAATTGTTGTTGGCCAGGTGCGGTGGCTCACGCCTTTAATCCCAGCACTTTGGGAGGCCGACGCAGGAGGATCACAAGGTCAGGATATCGAGACCATCCTGGCTAACACGGTGAAACCCCGTCTCTATTAAAAATACAAAAAATTAGCCGGGCATGGTGGCAGACACCTGTAGTCCCAGCTGCTGGGGAGGCTGAGGCAGGAGAATGGTGTGAACCCGGGAGGCGGAGCTTGCTGTGAGCCGAGATGGTGCCACTGCACTCCAGCCTGGGCGACAGAGCGAGATTCTGTCTCAAAAAAAAAAAAAAATTGTTTATCTGAAATTCATATTTAACTGAGTGACCTGTTTTTTTGTGTTTTGGGTTTTTTTTTTTTTTTTTTTTTGAGACGGAGTCTTGCTCTGTCACCCACGCTGAAGTACAGCGGTGCAATCTCAGCTCACTACAACCTCTGCGTCCCAGGTTCAAGCGGTTCTGCTGTCTCAGGCTCCCAGTAGCTGGGACTACAGGCACCTGCCACCACGCCTGGCTAATTTTTGTATTTTTAGTAGAGACGGGGTTTCGCCATGTGGGCCATTCTGGTCTCTAACTCCCGACCTCAGATGATCTGCCCACCTCGGCCTCCCAAAGTGCAGGGATTACCGGTGTGAGCCATCGCGCCCGGCCGTGACCTGTATTTTTGTTACCAAAATCTGCAACCCTAATTGCTGACCAAGCCAGGATTTGGCCCCAGGGTCTCAAACCATCAGCAAATGCTTGTTGCATGAATATATAGGGGCAATGTGCAATATTAGAGAAGTTAAAGTCCTTTTTGGACACAGATTCTAGCTTCATGAGTTGAGTAGGATGGAGGTAAGAGCACAGGCTCAACTCCCTGGGTTCAGATTCTGCCACCATCACCTAACTACCAGCTGTGTGATTTGGGGGCAGGTTACTTAAACCCTCATGCTATAGTTTTCTCATCTGCAAACTGGGGACAAGAATAATAGTACTAATAATAGCACATTCCTCTAGGTCGGCTTTGAAGATTAAAGGAGTAAACTGATACATTGCCAAGCCTTGCATGGAGGAAGACCTCAGGAGATGTTGGCTGAGTGTGGGCATAGCAAACAGTGTGCTAAAGGAATAACTAAAGTGTTATAAACCCTCCCCATACTACCAATTACGCACATAAATAAGTTTTTTCTCTTCTCTTTTTTTTTTTTTTTTTTTTGAGATGGAGGCTTGTTCTGTTGCCCAGGCTAGAGGGCAGTAGCACAATCTCCACCCGCTGCAACCTCCACCTCCCACCTCCAAGGTTCAAGTGATTCTCTTGCCTCAGCCTCCCGAGTAGCTTGGACTACAGGCACCTGCAACCACGTCTGGCTAATTTTTGTATTTTTAGTGGAGACAAGGTTTCACCATATTGCCCAGGCTGGTCTTGAACTCCTGACCTCAAGTGATCCTCCCACCTCGGCCTCCCAAAGTGCTGGGATTATAGGCGTGAGCCACCACCCCCAACCTAGAGAAGTTTCTCAAGGTGGGAACTGTGTTTTGTTCCTTATAGAACCCTGCTTACAGTAGGGGGTGGAATTTTTTTTTTTTTCTCGAGAGGACCTCGCTGTGTTGCCCAGGCTGGAGTGCAGTGCCACAATCATAGCTCACTGCAGCCTCAAATCCTTGGACTCAAGTGATCCTCTGCCTCAGCCACAGGCACACACCAACATGCCCGGTTAATTTTCTATTTTTTGTAGACATGGGGTCTTGCTATGTTTCCCTTGCTGGTCTCAAACTCCTGGCCTCAAGTGGTCCTCCCACCTGGGCCTCCCAAAGTTTTGGGATTACAGTCATGAGCCACCACACCTGGCCCACAATAAATATTGATTCAATAATATAATGGGCGGGGGGGGGAGCGTCTAATGGGACTAGAATTGACCTGTAAAAATAACCAAAAACTAAAACACAAAAGAAGAACCCCATGAAAATGAAAATTATATTAGAGGGAAATAATGTAAGGAATGACTCCAGAATGTGACAGTGAGTCAATCAAAGCATTCATTATTGAAAATACTATATTTTGAGACAAATATGTTTAATTTCTCAGGAAAAGCAAAAAGGGTTTGTGGCAAGCCCAACAAATACTGTCATTAAAGCAAAATTAGTACAGGTCTTAAATTCCAGAGGTTACAAAACAGCCTGGCTGAGGTCATTCATGCTTAATTATTGTGCCTAATAATTACCTTGACTAATTAGAGCAAAGCTTTCAGAGTATGTTTCTATTCCCAGACACTGAGTCACCAATGACCCAGAATAAATCATTTCGCTCTATTTGTGTCTTGTATCATCGACATGAAAGCACCCTCAGCCAACTCCTTGGGGAAATTACAAAGACTTCATTAATTAATATTTGGACAACAAGTATAATTTGTGTATGCCAGACGTATAGAAACACGGCATCCGAATGTTTTGTAAGTTGGATTCATTTATTTAATTATTCAACTACACTCCAGGTGCTCTTAATATTTGTTAAGCTCCACTCTGAGCCAGGCCCTGAGCTGGGAACTGGAGATGCAACTGTGAACAAGGGAGATCGGCTCCTGCCCTCATGGAGCTTCTAGTCTAGCAAAGGAGATGGATGCTAAATAGGTAAACCAGATATAATCATTACAAATTGTTGAGTGCCAAGAGGAAAACAAATAAAAATCTGTGATACAGACTAGTGGAAGGGGTTTATTTTTCTTGATTTTTGTTTTTTATTTTTATTTATTTATTTTTTTTGAGACAGAGTCTCGCTCTTGTTGCCCAGGCTGGAGTGCAATGGCGTGATATGGACTCACCACAACCTCTGCCTCCCGGGTTCAAGCCATTCTCCTGCCTCAGTCTCCTGAGTAGCTAGGATTATGGACATGCCCCACCATGTCCAGCTAATTTTGTATTTTTAGTAGAAACGGGGTTTCTCCATGTTGGTCAGGCTGGTCTCAAACTCCTGACCTCAGGTGACCCGCCTGCCTCGGCCTCCCAAAGTGCTGGGATTACAGGTGTGAGCCACTGCGCCTGGCCTGTTTCATATATATGTGTGTATATATATATATATATATATATATATATATATATATATATATATTTGAGATAGAGTCTCACTCTTTCACCCAGGCTGGAGTGCAGCTGTGTGATCTCCACTCACCGCAACCTCTGCCTCCAGGTTCAAGCGATTCTCCTGTCTCAGCCTCCCAAGTAGCTGGGGTTACAGGTGTGTACCACCACGCCAGGCTAATTTTTGTATTTTTAGTACAGACAGGGTTTCACCATGTTGGCCAGGCTGGTCTGGAACCCCTGACCTCCCAAAGTGCTGGGATTACAGGCATGAGCCACTAAGCCTGGACTGAAGGGCTCTTTTTTTGATGGCACGTTCATAAGAGGCTTCTTAGAAGAGGATCCCCATGCTGAGACCTGAAGAATGGGAAGGAACCAGCCAGGTGGACAGAGGAGAAGGGCATTTTAGGCAGAAGGAACAGCCAGGGCAAAAGCTGAGGTAGGGAAGAGGTTTTCGTTTGGGGGAACTATAGGAATCAATGTACCTACAGCATAGTGAATGAGGAAGGTGGCGTGAGCTCAGACTCAGATCACTCAGGGCCTCCAACTTGGCCAAAGGCTGTCCCTGGCCTTCTCCTTGGTGTGTGGCTGAACTACATTTCCCAGCATCCCTAGCTGTTGAGGGTGGGCTCGTGAATGGATTTTGGCCAAAGGAAGGCAAGGAGAGGCATTCCCCCAACCCCTTGCTAGTGGTCTTGCTAGTAGCCACCTCCTGGGCTGACCTCTATGCTCCTGCATTTTACTCATCTTGATGGAGAAAGCAGAGCCCTAAGCAAGCAGGAGCCTGGGTCCCTGGATCAGGTAATGGAAGAGAGTCACCTGCCTATCAAGAATACCAATTTTGGACTTTACATAAGCAAGAAATAAATTCTTCTTGTGTTAGGCCCCTGAGATTTGGGGGTTTCTTTGTTTTCGGGTTTTTTTTTTTTTTTTTTGTCCTTTTGAGGGTTTCTTTTTTTTTTTTTTTTTTTCCTTGAGACGGAGTCTTGCTCTGTTGCCCAGGCTGGAGTGCAGTGGCGCAATCTCGGCTCACTGCAAGCTCCGCCTCCCGGGTTCACGCCATTCTCCTGCCTCAGCCTCTCCAGTAGCTGGGACTACAGGCGCCCGCCACCACGCCCGGCTAATTTTTTGTATTTTTAGTAGAGACGGGGTTTCACCGTGGTCTCGATCTCCTGACCTCGTGATCCGCCCGCCTCGGCCTCCCAAAGTGCTGGGATTACAAGCGTGAGCCACTGTGCCCGGCCTGAGGGTTTCTTTGTTACGGTGGCTTGTGTTCTCTTAAGTAATACAGAGCCGTTATATCAAATCCACCTTAAAAAGCTGAGCTCAGGGCCGGGCGCGGGGGCTCACGCCTGTAATCCCAGCACTTTGGGAGGCCGAGGCAGGCAGATCACCTGAGGTCAGGAGTTCAACACCAGCCTGACCAACATGGGGATACCCCATCTCTACTAAAAATACAAATTAGCCAGGTTTGGTGGTGGACGCCTGTAATCCCAGCTGCTTGGGAGGCTGATGCAGGAGAATGGCTTGAACCTGGGAGGTAGAGATTGCAGTGAGATAGCGCCATTGCACTCCACCCTGGGTAACAGAGCGAGACTCCATCTCAAAAAAATAAAAATAAAAATAAAAAAAATCTGAACTTGGCTGGGCGTGGTGGCTCATGTCTGTAATCTCAGCACTTTTGGAAGTTGAGGCAGCAGGATTGCTTGAGCCCAGCCTGGGCAACATGGGGAGACCATATCTCTACAAAACAATACAAAAACTAGCCGGGCATGGTGGCGTGCACCTGTGGTCCCAGCTCCTCAGGAGGCTGAGGTGGGAGGATCACTTGAGCCCAGGAAGCAGAGGCTACAGTGAGCTGAGATCACTCCACTGCACTCCAGCATGGGCAACAGAGCAAGACCCTGTCTCAATTTAAAAAAAAAAATAGAAAGGAAAAGAAAAAGAAAAAGGGAGGTGGAGCTTTAATAGCATGTGGAAAGAGCCGGACATGGTGGCTCATTCCTATAATCCCAGCACTTTGGGAGGCTGAGGCGGGCAGATCACTTGAGGTCAGGAGTTCGAGATCAGCCTGTCCAACATGGTGAAACCCCGTCTCTACTGAAAATACACAAAATTAGCCGGGCATGATGGCACGTGCCTGTAATCCCAGCTACTTGGGAGGCTGAGGCAGGAGAATCGCTTGAACCTGGGAGGCGGAGGTTGTGGTGAGCCGAAGTTGCACCACTGCACTCCAGCCTGGACGACAGAGTGAGACTCTTCCCTACCTCTGTCTCAAAAACAAAAACAAACAAACAAACAAAATGGAAAGAACAATAGGGGGGGCTCTTGTAACCCCTCTCACCAACTTCTAGTTCCACCCCAGGAGAATAGTGAGGAGAGGGAATGTGGTTTCCAGATAAAATGCAGGACGGCCAGTTACATTTGAATTTCAGGTAAATAGCCAATTATTTTTTAGTGTAAGTATCTCCCACACAGCATTTTAACTCTTAAAAAAATACTAAAGAAATTGTTGATTGTTTTTCCGAAATTCACATTTCACTGGGCATCCTGATTTTTATTTGCTAAATTTGGCCACCCTAAATGGGTAGTGGGCATGGTGTCTGCAGATGGAGTTGGTGCGCATGGAAAGCATGAAAGGAAGCAAAACTGAGTGGACAAGAGCAGTGCATGGGGCCGGGCGCCGTGGCTCACGCTTGTAATCTCAGCACTTTGGGAGGCCGAGGCAGGCGGATCATGAGGTCAGGAGATCGAGACTACGGTGAAACCCCGTCTCTACTAAAAATACAAAACAAAATTAGCCGGGCGTGGTGGCGGGCACCTGTAGTCCCAGCTACTCGGAGAGGCTGAGGCAGGAGAATGGCGTGAACCCGGGAGGCGGAGTTTGCAGTGAGCCGAGATTGTGCCACCGCACTCCAGCCTGGGCGACAGAGCAAGACTCCATATCAAAAAAAAAAAAAAAAAAAAAAGAGCAGTGCATGGTCATGAGGAGCACAGACTTCCTGGGTTTAAATCCTGCTCTGAAATCGACTCGCTGCGTGATCTTGGATACATTATTGGCCTCAGTTTCTTCATCTTTATATTTTTAAATTGTTTATTTAGTTGTTTATTTTTGAGACAGAGTCTTGCTCTGTTGCCCAGGCTGGAGTCCAGTGGTGCGATCTCGGCTCACTGCAATCTCTACCTCCCGAGTTCCAGTGATTCCTCTGCCTCAGTCTCCCGAGTAGTTGAGACTACAGGCGCACGACACCACGCCCGGCTAATTTTTGTATTTTTAATAGAGATAGGGAGTTTCACCATATTGGCCAGGCTGGTCTTGAACTCCTGACCTCGTGATCCGCCTGCTTCAGCCTCCCAAAGTGCTGGGATTACAGGCATGAGCCACCGCACCCAGCCTCTTCATCTTTAAAATGGGGAGAATGACAATACCTGTTTTATAGGGCTGTCACGATAAGTCAGTGAACTGTGCTGGGCACAGTGGCTCACACCTGTAATCCCAGCACTTTGGGAGGCTGAGGCGGTTGGATCACCTGAGGTCATGAGTTCGAGGCCAGCCTAGCCAATATGGTGGAATCCCGCCTCTACTAAAAATACAAAAATTAGCCTGGTATGGTGGTGCACACCTGTAGTCCCAACTACTTGCGACACTGAGCCAGGAAAATCGCTTGAACCCGGGAGGCGGAGGTTGCAGTGAGCTGAGATTGTGCCACTGCACTCCAGCCAACAGAGCAAAACTCAACCTCGAAAAAACAAAAAATCAGTGAACTGATATTTGTAAAGCTCCCAAGCATCGCGTAAGTGCCCGTAGGGGCTGATGATGCTACCTGTATCCCCTCGCTCACCTGAGCTCACCTGCAGCTGCAGAAGAGATGGTTTCCACTTGACTCAGCACTTCCTATTTCAGGGGCCCGAATCACTCTGCTTCTCCACCTGGGGGCGCTCTTCAGCTCAACCAAACACAGGCTCACCCTGGAAATGTTGGGGGAGTTCCAGCCCCCAGGGCCACCTCAACCAGTCAGGTTAGGAGTTGTTTGGATAAATGCCCCAGGCTCCCCAGCCTTCACTGGGGCTGCACGACATATACTCCTCACGGTCTCCCAGAGGAGCCCCATTTGCGCACAATAATCTGCACCTTTTGCTGGTTCTGGCCTTCCTGTCCCCTTCACTCCCTCTCCCTCCCAGTGATTCCTGACGTCATCTCACAGGGCTGGGAGTAGGACCAGGCAAGCAAAGCATCAAGAGGGTGAAATGGGCTGGGTGCAGTGGCTTAGGCCTGTGATCCCAGTGCTTTAGGAGGCCAAGGTGAGAGGACCACTTGAGGCCAGGAGGTCGAGACCAGCCTGGGCAACATGGCAAGACCGCATCTCTACAAAATATTAGAAATTTAGCTGGGCGTGGTGGTGTGCACCTGTGGTCCCAGAAAGGTGAGGCAGGATTGCTTGAGGTGGGAGGTCAAGGTTGCACTGAGCTATGATTAAGACACTGGAGTACAGCCTGGGCGACAGGGAGTGAGACTGTCTCAAAACAAAACCAAAAAAAGTTTAAAATTTTGAAAACCACTTCAACTGATGAATGAATAAACACAGATGGTATATCCACACGATGGATTATTATTCAACTATAAGAAGGAACAAAGCATTGATGCATACTACAACGTGAAACAGCCTCAAAAACATTATACTCGGCCAGGCCGGTGGCTCATGCCTGTAATCCTAGCACTTTGGGAGGTCAAGGAGGGAGGATCACTTGAGGTCAAGAGTACAAGACCGGCCTGGCCAACATGGTGAAACCCTGTCTCTACAAAGAACACAAAAAACAAATTTGAAAAATTAGCCAGGTGTGGTGGTGCACGCCTGTAGTCCCGGCTACTCTGGAGGCTGAGGCAGGAGGATCTCTTGAGCCAGGGAGGCGGAGCTTGTATTGAACCAAGAGTGTGCCACCGCACTCCAGCCTGGGCAATGGGAGAGAAACCCTGTCTCAAAACACAAAAACGAAAAACATTATATTTAGTGAAAGAAACCAGACACACAAAGTCACACATTGCATGATCCCATTTCTGTGAAACATCCAGAATAGAAAGTAAACCAATATACAGAAAGCAAATTAGTAGTTGTCGGGGACTAGGGAGCAGGATGAATGAGGAGTGACTGCTTACTTGACACAGGGTTTCCTTTTGGGTGCCGAAAATATCTTGGAACTAGATAGAGGTGGCGTGGGTGGTTGCACAGCATTGTGAATACACTAAATGCCATTACATTGTTGACTTTAAAATGGTTAATGGTTAATTTTATGTTATGCGAGTTTCACTTCAATAAAAACTATTTATTTATTTACTTATTTATTTATTTTTGGAGATGGGGTCTCCCCCTGTTGCCCAGGCTGGAGTGCAGTGGTGTCATCATAGCTCACTGCAACCTCAGACTCTTGGGCTTGGGTGATCCTCCTGTCTCTGCCTCCTGAGTAGCTGGGACTACAGGCACACATCACCATGCCCAGCTAATTTTCTTTAATTTTTGTACAGATGCGGGGGGGTTCCCTATGTTGCCTAGGCTGGCCTCAAACTGCTGGTCTCAAGGGATCCTCCCACTTCAGCCTCCCAAAGGGTTGGGATTGCAGGCGTGCATGAGCCACTGCGCCCATTCTATATACACACACACACACACACACACACACACACACACACACTATATATATTATATATAATATGTATACATAATATATATTATATATGTGTATTCTATATAATGCACCCATTCTATATATATATATGCACACACACATATTTTATATATGTGTACATATTTTATATATATTATGTATACATATTTTATATATATATAGTATGTATACATATGTATACATTATATATATATAAAAGCTGAGCGTCTTTTTTCTCACTGCCCTGGACCTGGAATCCTTGACCCAGTGCTGGAACTCAGTGTGACATCATCCACCTTGCATCTCCTCCAGGGAGCGGAGGTCTGTTCAGTCCTAAAAGCCACGTGCCCTTTAATTCCTAAACCACAAAGAGGACAATTTGTACTTGTTTATTGAAGCCCTAGCCTGTGTAAGGCCCTGTGCCAGACACTCTAGAGGGACTTTCTCATCCAATCTTCTTACCTTCTCTTACTTCTACACCTCACCCGTTTAATTTTTCTTCACCATGCTCGCCACCAGCTGGCCTTACGTTATGCATATAGATTTGTTCATTGTTGTTTTTCCTCGCCAGAATGTAAGCTTTGTGGGGGCAGGAACTTTGTCTGTGTCATTTACTATCATCTCCCCAGTGCCTGGCACTGATCAGGTGAAGGAATCATGCCAGGTAGGCCTTAGCACCCCCATTTGACAGATGGGGGTATGCAGGCTCAGCGATTTGCCAACATCCTGTGATTAGTAAGTAGCAGAGACTGAATTTAAACTCGGGGGCTCCTGGGGGCACAGCCCACGCTGCAGGGAGCTTTCCCTCATCTGCTTCCTCTACATTGCTGGGATGAGTTTGAAGTCTGAAAATTAATGGCATAAAGGCGATGACTCATGCCTTAGACAAAGAAGAGGCAAATCAGGGCCCAGAGCTGAGTCATCATTTCCACTTCCCACTATGCTGACTCATTCAGACCTCCGGCGCTTGCTCTTCCAGAGCTTGTTGCTGGGAGAGCGGCCAGTCGCTCAACATAGTCCCTGGCTCCCTTCGTATTTGACCTTCCAGACTGCCCTATTGGCTGGGACAGTCTGACCCAGACACAAGCTTGGATGTGGGTCCAGGCCAGCACTCCCCAGAGAGCCCTGCAGATCTGGAGGCAAGACTCCAAGGCTGTTGCAAGATCACAGCACTGGCAGCAGAGAGGCTTCTGCCTCGCGGGGGCTTCCTGCTAGGAGGTTTTCTTGGATGGATGGACACCTGCAGTAACTGTGTGCACACCTGACTTATTTAAATTTTGAAAGAACTGTGTGCATATATGACTGATTAAATTTTGAAAGAACACAAGCCTTGACATCAGAAAGAAGTGAGTTTGAAGCCCAGCTGTGCCCCTTATTAGCTGTGTGACCCTAGGCACACTACTATACCACTCTGTGCCTCAGTGTCCTCATCTGAAAAAAGAGGTCATAATATTGTCTACTTGCTAGGGCTGGCAAGAGAAAGGCATGAGACATTTTGAGTGAGAGCTCTTTGCACAGCCTAAAGAAGGAAGAAACACACTTTAAAGTCATAAAAGCAACAGAGGACTGAACCCCGTGGTAGAGATGGGAAGGAGTGGAGTTGGAGGAAAACAAGGTTCTGTGTGTGGGGCCAGGCTGACCAGGGAGTCTAAGGCTGAAGGTGGACAAATGGCTTAACCTCCAGCAGCTTACCTTTCTCCAATTGCACAATGGTTATGCTAGACTCCGCCCTGTCTCATGCAGAATGAGAATATTCCACAGAAGGAAAAACGTTAACTGACATCATGGTTGGGGATTTGGAAGTAGAGAGTATTAAAAATATCACCCAAGTAATACATGAATCTATGTTTATTGTGAAAGATTTTAGCAATCCGGATTTTAGCAAAATGTGGAGTCCCTTTCCACCAGCTTCCACTATCTATAGTTTGGAGCACATCCTTACAATCTCTCTCTCTCTCTCTCTCTCTCTCTCTCTGTCTCTCCATTTATGTATATATACGCATAGGGCTAACAGCTAACACTAGTTGGGCATTTTGCTTCATAGCAGGCACCACTCTAAGCACTTTACATGGATTCATTTATTTAATCTTCAAAAAACCCCAAGAGGCAAACTCTATTATTAGCTCTACTTTACAGAGGAGAAAACTCAGGCCCAGAGAGGTAAAGTAACTTCCCCAAAGTCACACAGCTTCAGAGAAAAAGAGCTGGGATTGAAACCCAGGCAGCCTGGTTCCAGAGTCTATTCACAAACATTGCATTCTATTGTCTCTCAAATATTCTCTTTTTTCCAAAAATGGGGTCATACCTTGTGCATATTTTGCATTTTGCTTTTTGTATTTAATAAATCTTGGAGAGCACCTTATGTCTGTCCATACTGCTCTGACTTTAATGGTGGCACAGTCCTATGTGGCATTCTACAGTGCAAAGATGAACTGTTGGGGGTTTCCACTGTTTCATTTTCACAAATAATCCTTTGTCAATTGTCCCTTGCACATACATCCTTGGGCACCCATGTATTGATTTATAGGGATTTCTAGAAGTAAGGATTTAAATCTTTGAGAAATATTGTCAGATTGACTTTCCAAAAGGATGCTTCCGTTTACACTTGATCATCTGTGTGTGGCCAATCCTCAGGCTCTAGCCAACAGTCGATAGTGCTGTCACTTACAGCTACTCTGATGGGGGAGGTGGGAAAGAGATGTGCCATTTGACATTTCACTTGGCACTTAGCATTTTCTCAAGCATCTTTTTTTTTTGGGGGGGAGGGGGACAGGGTCAGGCTGGGCATGGTGGCTCATGCCTGTAATCCCAGCACTTTGGGTGGCCAAGGTGGGCAGATCATCTGAAGTCAAGAGTTTGATACCAGCCTGGCCAACGTGAAGAAATTCCGTCTTTACTAAAAATACAAAGGTAGCCAGGTATGGTGGCGCATGCCTGTAATCCCGGCTACTTGGGAGGCTGAGGCAGGAGAATCACTTGAACCTGGTAGGTGGAGGTTGCAGTGAGCCAAGATCCCACCATTGCACTCTAGCCTGGGCAACATGAGTGAAACTCCATCTCAAAAAAAAACAAAAAAAAAAAACAAAAAAAGAGAGAGAGAGACAGGGTCTCACTGTGTTGCACAGGGTAGAGTGCAGTGACACAATCACAGCTTACTGCAGCCTCCACTCACTAGGCTCCAGGGATCCTCCTGCCTCAGCCTCCCGAGTAGTTGGGACCACAGATGCATGCCACTATGCTCAGCTAATTTAAAATTTTTTTATTTTTTTTGTAGAGATGGTGTATTGTTAAGTTGCCCAGATTGGTCTCAAACTCCTGACCTCAAGTGATCCTCCTGCATTGGCCTCCCAAAGTGCTGGGATTATAGGCATCAGCCACCGCTCCTGACCTTCTCTAATGTTTTTTGTTTTTTTGAGATGGAGTTTTGCTCTTGTTGCCCAGGCCAGGGTGCAATGGCGCAGTCTTTGCTCACTGCAACCTCCACCTCCCGGTTTCCAGTGATTCTCCTGCCTCAGCCTCCCAAGTAGCTGGGATTACAGGCGCCCACCGCCACGTCCGGCTAATTTTTGTATTTTTAGTAGAGACGGGGTTTCACCTGTTGGCCAGGCTGGTCTCAAACTTCTGACCTCAGGTGATCCACCTGTCTCAGCCTCCCAAAGTGCTAGGATTACAGGCGTGAGCCACTGTGCCTGGCCGAAATGCAGGGATTCTGAGTCTTGATGGTTTCATTATCTGAGTCCCTGGATCCAGCCACGTCCTCAGTCTAACAACATCGGAACTTCCCCATTGTGTACATAACGACTTTTTTTGTTGTTGTTTTAAATGTTTTTTAAATTTTATTTTATTTTTTTGAGACAGAGTCTCACTGTCACCCAGGCTGGAGTGCAGTGGTGCCATCTCAGCTCACTGCAACCTCTGCCTCCTGGGCTCAAGCAATCCTCCCGCCTTGGCCTCCCAAAGTGCTGGGGTTAGAGGTGTGAGCCCCTGTGCCTGGCCGGATGTGTTTTAAACAGCTTAGTTTGGGGTTGTTGATTTGTTTTTTGTTATTTTTTCCATTGTGCAATGAGTCCTATTTGATCCACAGGCCCAGAGGAAAGAAAACAGATTCACATTCAGCTAAACTTTTCTCTCAAGTCTGAAGACGTGGGTTTATATCCATGCCTGCTGAAAAGTTATTTGGAGGGAGGCAAGGTACGTATACAAAAGACAGTACTTGGGTATAGCAGCTGTGCCGATAGTCCCAGCTACTGAGGAGGCTGAGGGCAGAGGCTCCCATGAGCCCAGGAGTTCAAGACCAGCCTGGGCAACATAACGGGACACCGTCTCTACAAAAAAAAATTTTTTTTTAATTAGCAAAGTGCCGGGCACGATGGGTCACACCTGTAATCCCAGCACTTTGGGAGGCTGAAGGGGGCAGGTCACGAGGTCAGGAGATCGAGACCATGCTGGCTAATGCGGTGAAACCCCGTCTCTACTAAAAATATAAAAAATTAGCCAGGCATGGTGGTGGCTGCCTCTAGTCCCAGCTACTCGGGAGGCTGAGGCAGGAGAATGGCATGAACCCAGGAAGCGGAGCTTGCAGTGAGCCGAGATAGCACCACTGCACTGCAGCCTGGGCAACAGAGCGAGACTCCGTCTCAAAAAAAAAAAAAAAAAAAAATTAGCAAAGCATGGCCGGGCGTGGCAGCTAATGCCTGTAATCCCAGCACTTTGGGAGGCCAACGTGGGTGGCTGATTTGAGGTCAGGAGTTCCAGACCAGCCTGGCCAAAATGGTGAAACCCCATTTCTACTAAAAATACAAACATTAGCCAGGCATGATGGCAGGTGCCTGTAATCCCAGCTATTCGGGAGGCTGAGGCAGGAGAATTGCTCAAACCTGGGAGGTGGAGATTTCAGTGAGCTGAGATTGTACCACTGCACTTTAGCCTGGGTGACAGAGCGAGACTCCGTCTCAAAAAATAAAATTAGCCACGTGTGGTGGTGCCTGCCTGTAGTCCTAGTTACTCGAGAGGCTGAAGCAGGAGGATTGCTTGACTCCAGGAGTTCGAGGCTGCAGTGAGCTCTGACGGCGCCACTACACTCCAGCCTCGGCGACACAGTGAGTCCCTGTCTCAAAAGAAAAAAAAAAACAAAAAAAACAAGGCCTGGCTTAGCAGATCCTTGGAGACTTTGTGATATAAGCAAACAGCATGGGCAGTAGAAATGAACAGACGTTCTCATTACTTTTGTTTGACTCAGGTTTTCTCACTTGTTGGGGGTGGGGAGGGGGGCTGCCGTAAGTGGGCTGGTGGCTCTTTTTTGTGAAACGAACTGCAGCTGTCACTGGGAAAGGCTTTTACACGCTCTGTGAACAATTTCCTTTGAATTCTGATTTTTCTTTTCCAAATAAAAATCAGTGCTCTTGAGATTAGTCAGAGGTCCCAGGCAGGGGGAGAGGAGGCGGATAAATGTGATGATGCTGCTGTTTCTCCACACAGCAAGAGTGGGGTAGTGGGGAAATGTAGTGGAAAGAGTCTTGGATGCCTACGTTCAAACCCTGACTTCCACACTCATTGGCTGCACCTGTTTTTATGACTTCAGCCTTGTAAGCTGCTCCAGTTTTTATGCCTACCCCAAAATTCAGTGCCATAGAGCAACCATTTATTATGGATACAGTCGAATGGGTCAGGAATTCAGACACAGAACATCCATGATGACGGCTTGTCTCTGCTCCTTTTTGTCTGGAACCTCAGCTGGAAAGCCAGGGTCTGGATCATTCAAGGCTCCCTCCATCCCTCCGTCCCATGTGAGTAAGAGGATGCTCCTTGTAGGTGGGTCCTCGGTGCCTCTCCACATGGATCTCTTTGTGTGGCTGGCTTGGGCTTCCTCACAGCATGGCAGCTGGGTTTCAAGGCCAAGCATCTGGAAAGAAAGGGAGACAGGTGGAAATCAGATGACCTTTCACGGCTTCGTTTTGGAAGTCATTTCTCCCATATTCTGTTCACTGTGGCAGTCACAAGGTCCTGACCAAGTTCAGATGAAGAAGAAATAGATTCTGCTTCTTGATAATGAGGAATAAGGCTTTGGAAAGGCATATGGGACCATATATATATATATATATATATATATATTTGAGACAAGGTCTGGCTGTCGCCCAGGCTGGAGTGCAGTGGCATGATCTCAGCTCACTGCAACCTCCGCCTCTTGGGCTCAAGTTATCCTGCCACCTCACCCTCCCAAGTAGCTGGGATTATAGGCAAGTGCCACCACACCCAGCTAATTTTGTGTGGGTGTGTGTGTGTTTGTTGTAGAGACCAGGTTTTACCTTGTTGCCCAAGCTGGTCTTGAACTCCTGAGCTCAAGTGATCCTCCCACCTCGGCCTCCCAAAGTGATGGTATTACAGGTGTGAGCCACCATGCCCGGTCTTTTCTTTCCTTATATCTTTATTCTATAAGCTTTTTTCTATTTTTATTTACTTATTTTTTTATAGAAATGGGGTCTTGCCATGTTGCCTAGGCTGGTCTCAAACTCCTGGGCTCAAGTGAGCCTCCTGCCTCAGCCTCCCAAACTGCTGGGATTACAGGCATAAGCCACCATGCCTAGCCTTTAAGCTTTTTAATATTTTAAATAATTTGTTAATTTGTTAAAAACAAAAACACAGGCCAGGTGTGGTGGCTCACACCTGTAATCCCAGCACTTTGGGAGGCCGAGACAGGTGGATCACCTTAGGTCAAGAGTTCAAGACCAGCATGGCCAACATGGTGAAACCCCAACTCTACTAAAAACTACAAAAATTAGCCAGGCATGGTGACAGGCACCTGTAATCCCAGCCACTCAGGAGGATGAAGCAGGAGAATCGCTTGAACCTGAGAGGCAGAGGTTGCAGTGAGCTGAGATGGCACCACTGCACTCCAGCCTGGGCGACAGAAGGAGACTCCATCTCAAAAAAAAAAAAAAAAAAAAGAAGAAGAAGAAGAAGAAGAAACATATTAAATTGTGTTTACTCTTTGAACCAACAATTTTGCATCCAGGAATTTAGTCAAGAGTGTACCCAAAGACTGGGTCACAAAGATTTCTTCTGTCTTTCCTTCCTTCCTCCCTTCCTCCCTCCCTCCCTTCCTTCCCTCTTTCCTTTCTTTTTTGTGGAGATGGGAATATCCCTATGTTGCCCAGGCTGGTCTCGAACTCCTGGGCTTAAGCCATCCTCCCACCTCAGCCTCCTAAAGTGTTGGGATTACAGCCATGAGCCACCGTGCCCAGACTTCAAAGGTGCTTTCTGTCCCAGCTTTCCAGAAATGCAAAATATTGAAGCCATTCAAATATTAGCAAAAAGGGATGATTTAAGTAAACAATGGTGCATTTATGAAATTCACTGCGATGCAGCCAGAAAAAAATGTAGCAGAGCAGTTGGTTAACGACTGCCTGCAGGCTGAATGTAGCCCCCACCCCCACTGTTTTTATTCAGTCTGTGAGCTAAGAATAGTATCTACTTTTTAAAAAATGGTTAAAAAATCAAAAGACATGAAAACTATATGAAATTCCAATTTCAGGGACTGTAAATAAACTTTTATTGGAACACAGCCACACTTACTCATTTACGTATCGCCTGTGGCTGTTTTCGCACTAAAAGAGCAGGGTTGAGTAGCTGCTACAAAGAACATGTAACCTGCAAAGCCAAATGTATTTCTTTCTGGACCTTTACTGAAAAAGTTTGCCGACCCCTGCCATAGAATATCTGATGGCGTGCAAATAAAACAATATCTTATGTACAATATACTATTGCTTTGGTAATAGGAAAAGCATATATCCAGTGCCATATTGTATAGAAAAAAATGCTGGAATGAATACATGCTAACATGAACACTTATCTGTGTGAGTGGAATCACAGATTTTTTTTTTTTTTTTCGAGACAGAGTCTTTCTGTTGCCCAGGCTGGAGTGCAGTGGTGCGATCTCGGCTCACCGCAACCTCCATCTCCTGGGTTCTTCCTCTTCAGCCTCCCCAGTAGCTGGGATTACAGGTACCCGCCACCATGTCCATCTAATTTTTGCATTTTTACTAGAGACGGGGGTCTCACCAAGTTGGCCAGGTTGGTCTCAAACTCTGACCTCAGGTGATCTGCCCGCCTCAGATGATTTTTATCTCCTGATTTTTGCATGGTTGAATTTTTGTACAATTTATATACTGCAAAAGTACAGGTTTTTAATAAGGAAAAAAAAAAAAGAGTCCCGCCCCTCTCCTCTGAACTCTGCAGTTCCTTGGCCGAACTGTGTTCACTTTGTCCTTCTTTGCCTCAGCAATCTGTTCCTCCCAGCTTCATCTTGCTCTCTACCCTTTTCCACTTTTCACTCATTATCTTAATTCTTCCTTCAAAATTCAGCCCAGACCTCTTCACCTCCTCCAAGAAGCCTTCCTTGATTTCCCCAGGCCAGCTTAGGGGATCTCCTCCCCACTCTCATAGTGCCCTGGGTTATCTTGCTTGTTGCTCTCATTACACTACATTGTAATGACTTATTTAAGCATCTGTCTCCCTAACAAGGCTGCAAGTTTTTGAGGGACAGTTTCTTATTTATATTTATTTATATTAATTTATACTCAACAAAGGCCTAGAACGTGATAGGTTCTCAAATAAATAATGGATGAATGAAAGACGATTTGAATGAATGAATAAATGAATGAATGTGACTGATGCTGGAGATACAAACAGGTAGACTGGGAGAAGCTTTCTAGAAATGAGGCTTAAGCAAAGCCTCAATGGATGACCAAGAAGGCACCATGCAGATATACAAAGGAAGAAAGAACATTCTTGACAGAGCTACATTTTTATTTTTAAAATTCTTATTTTTTATTTTATTTTATTTATTTGTTTATTTTGAGACAGGGTCTCTCTCTGTTGCCCAGGCTGAGTGCTGTAGCACAATCTCAGCTTATTGGAAGCCTCTGCCTCCTGAGCTCAAGGCATCTTCCCACCTCAGCCTCCTGAGTAGCTAGAACTAGAGGCCAGCATTTTTTATGCTTGCATAAATGTCTTTGTAAATGCAAGTAAAAAGGTCTGGTGGCCGGGCGCGGTGGCTCACGCCTGTAATCCCAGCAGTTTGGGAGGCCGAGATGGGCGGATCACGAGGTCAGGAGATCGAGACCATCCTGGCTAACATGGTGAAACTCCATCTCTACTAAAAATACAAAAGGGTTCACCCCGTCTCTACTAAAAATACAAAAAAATTAGCCGGGCGTGCTGGCGGGCGCCTGTAGTCCCAGCTACTGGGGAGGCTGAGACAGGAGAATGGCGTGAACCCGGGAGGCGGAGCTTGCAGCGAGCCGAGATCGCGCCACTGCACTCCAGCCTGGGCGAGAGAGCGGGACTCCGTCTCAAAAAACAAAAAAGAAAAAGGTCTGGTGAGATACAGGTTGGAGAGGAAGCAGCATAGGAAACACGCAAGCACTCGCAGGCCATGAAGATTCAGCACTGTGGACAGGGATGTGTCTCTGTCTCTCTCTCTCTCTCTCTCTCTCTCTCTCTCTCAACCCCACTCCTGGTCATAAGTTGGTTCTGTTTATGGTAGAGACAAAGAGGCCTAAGATAGACATTACCTTCAAGGAGCCCACAGTCTTATGGGAGACCTCGCTTTGTAGTTGAATAACTTAATAATGACATATGTGAATTACATTATTAGTAAAGAAAAAAAGAATAGCAATAGGCCAGGCCTGGTAGCTTACACCTGTAATCTCAGCACTTTGGGAGGCCAAGGAGAGTGAATCACTTGAGGCCAGGGGTTCAAGACCAGCCTGGCCAACATGGGAAAACCCCATCTCTACTAAAAATGCCAAAAACTAGCCAGGAGTGGTGGCGGGTGCCTGTTGTCTCAGCTACTCAGGATGCTGAGGCAGGAGAATCCCTTGAACCCAGGAGGCAGAGGTTACAGTGAGCGAAGATTGGGCCACTGCATTCCAGCTTGGGTGACAGAGCAAGACCCTGTCTAAAAAAAGAAAGAAAGAAAGAGGAAGGAAGGAAGGAAGGAAGGAAGGAAGGAAGGAAGGAAGGAAAAAATAAAAAAGAAAGAAGAAAAGAAAGAAAAATAATAGCAATAATGGTCATCATTATCATTTGTTTATTTTTAGAAGCAAGGTCTCATTCTATCACTCAGACTGGAGTATAATGGCACAATGATAACTCACTGCAGCCTCCAGCTACTGAGTTCAAGTGAGCTTCCACTTCAGCCTCCTGAGTAGCTGGGACTATGGGTGCGCACCACCATGACTGGCTAATTATCCTTTATTTCTTTTTTTTTTTTTTTTGGAAAATGAGGGTCTTGCTATGTTGCTCAGGCTGGTCTTGAACTCCAGGCCTCAAGTGATTCTCCCACCAGAGCATCTCAGAGTGCTGAGATTACAGGTGTGAGCCACCATGCTGGCACATTAACATTTGTTTTTATTGTTTTTGGGGTTTTCTTTTTTTCTTTTCTTTTCTTTTCTTTTCTTTTTTTTTTTTTTTGACAAAGTCTCGCTCTTTTTCCAGGCTGGAGTGCAGTGGTTTGATCTTGGCTCACTGCAACCTCCACTTCCTAGGTTCAAGTGATTCTCCTGCCTCAGCTTCCCAAGTAGCTGGGACTACAGGCGCCCGCCACCACACCTGGCTAATTTTTGTATATTTAGTAGAGACAGGGTTTCACCATGTTAGCCAGGATGGTCTTGATCTCTTGACTTTGTGATCTGTCTGCCTCGGCCTCCCAAAATACTGAGATTACTGGTGTGAGCCACCACACCCGGCCATTTTTATTGTTATTTTTTGAGACGGAACCTCACTCTGTCGTCCAGGCTGGAGTGCAGTGGCTCGATCTCAGCTCACTGCAACCTCTGCCTCCCAGGTTCAAGCGATTCTTCTGCCTCAGCCTCCTAAGTAGCTGGGGTTAGAGGTGCCGGCCACTTGCCTGGCTAATTTTATGTTTTTAGTAGAGACGGGGTTTCACCATGTTGGCCATGCTGGTCTTGAACTCCTGACCTCAGGTGATCCACACACCTCAGCTTCCCAAAGTGCTGGGATTATAGGTGTGAGCTACCGCGCCTGGCCCATTAACATTTATTGAGTGCAGTATGCTAAGCACTTTGTATGCTTTGTCTCAGTTAATCTTCATAATCGTATATATATATATTTTTGAGATGGAGTTTGACTCTTGTGGCCCAAGCTGGAGTGCAATGGCGTGATCTCAGCTCACTGCAACCTCCGCCTCCCGGGTTCAAGCGATTCTCCTGCCTCAGCCTCCCAAGTAGCTGGGATTATAGGCGCATGCCACCATGCCTGGCTGAATTTTTATATTTTTAATAGAAACGGGGTTTCACCATGTTGGCCAGGCTGGTCTCAAACTCCTGACCTCAGGTGATCTGCCTGCCTCAGCCTCCCAAAATCACATTTTCATTGAGATACTCTTGTTATTCTGTTTTATAGATAGAGAAACTGAGGCTCAGCAAAGTGAATTAGCAGGAGTCAAAATTTCATGACCTTACAAGTACACATCTTGAAAACTAAGAAAAACTCTAGATGTGATATTTGGGTAGCAAATTTCCTGGGGCCAGATACCACATTCCGCCCACTGACTTTGCTCACACTGAATTTGCTTGTTGTTGGCTGTTCATTTATTCATGCCTCAGTAAGGAACTGCTACTGAAACTTACTTATCTTCTACTCATTACAGCACAGGAAAAATAAGCAGGTGCCTCCTGGTCCAATGTGGCTGTGACTTCTTAGAGGACCATGGCCACATCATTTTTTTTTTTTGAGACGGTCTCACTCCACCACCCGGTTCTAGAGTATAGTGGTGCTATCTTGGCTCAATGCAACCTCGGCCTCCTGAGTTCAAGCGATTCTCCTGCCTCAGCCTCTTGAGCACCTGGGATTACAAGCGCCCGCCACCACGTCTAGCTAATTTTTGTATTTTTTTTTTAGCAGAGATGGAGTTTCATCATGTTGGCCAGACTGGTCTCGAACTCCTGACCTCAAGTGATCTGCCCGTCTCAGCCTCCCAAAGTGCTGAGATTACAGGTGTGAGCCACCGCACCCAGCCTAATTTTATTTTTTTGAGACAGGATGTTGCCCAGGCTGGTCTTGAACTCTTGGCCTCAAGCAATCCTCCTCCCTTGGCTTCCCAAAGTGCTGGGATTACAGGCATGAGCCACCTCGAATGACCTGTACTTGGTAGGTTGTTTTTTGTTTGTTTGAGACAGAGTCTCTCTCTGTTGCCCAGGCTGGAGTGCAGTGGCACAGTCTCAGCTCACTGCAACCTCTGCCTCCCAGGTTCAGGCGATTCTTGGGCCTGAGCCTCCCTAGTAGCTGGGATTACAGGTATGTGCCACCACGTCCAGCTAATTTTTGTATTTTTAGTAGAAATGGGGTTTCACCACGTTGGCCAGGCTGGTCTTGAACTCCTGACCGCAAGTAATCCACCCACCTTGGCCTCCCAAAGTGCTGGGATTACAGGCATGAGCAACCACACCCAGCTGACCCTGTCTCTTAAACCTGTACATAGATATATGTGTGTGTGTGTGTATATATATGTATATATGTGTGTGTGTATATATATACATATACCTATACTTCTATGACATATGTATATAGCATAGAAGTTAGATCATTCTAGGCATGTGGTTCTGCAGCTTGCTATTCCAACCGGATGTATCTGGCAGACGATTCTATTTAAGGGTGTTCTGTGCCTCATTCTTTATAAAGGCAGCATGACAATCCAGCCATAGTGCAGAAGTCTCATGATTTATTTACCAAGTGTCCAACGGATGTATGTGAACATTCTTTTGGGTTTTTTGAAATGACACCACTTTGGGCACAGTCAAGCAATTGTTGGACGAGGATTGCTTGTGAGAAATGAACTGAATCACAAAAGAGCCCAGGTTTGGATTTGGACAGGTATTGCCCTGCAGAAAGAGGGTACCAAGGGACAGTGCCTTTTTCTAACACAAAGTGAGGACGGCCCTTTCCCTATAGCCCTCCTCCTGCCCCTGCACTTTGCATTATCAAAGCTTTTTATCTTTATCCATTGATATGAATTAGATTTGTGTCCCTGCCCAAATCTCAATTTTTTTTTTTTTTTTTTTTTTGAGACGCGGTCTCTCTCTGTCACCCAGGCTAGAGTGCAGTGGCGCCATCTTGGCTCACTGCAAGCTCCGCCTCCCAGGTTCATGCCATTCTCCTGCCTCAGCCTCCCGAGTAGCTGGGACTACAGGCGCCCGCCACCACGCCCGGCTAATTTTTTCTATTTTTAGTAGAGACGGGGTTTCACCGTGTTAGCCAGGATGGTCTCGATCTCCTGAGCTCGTGATCCGCCTGCCTCGGCCTCCCAATGTGTTGGGATTACAGGCGTGAGCCACTGTGCCTGGCTTTCCGTGCCCAAATCTCATGTCAAATTGTAATCCCCAGTGTTGGAGAAGGGACCTGGTGGGAGGTGATTGGATTATGGGGGTGAATTTCCCCCTTGCTGTTCTCATGATGTGAATGAGTTCTCACAAGATCTGGGTGTTTAAAAGTGTGTGGCCCCTCAGCCAGGTGCAGTGGCTCACACCTGTAATCCCAGCACTTTGGGAAGCAAAAGCGGGTGGATCACCTGAGGTTAGGAGTTCGAGACCAGCCTGGCCAACATGGTGAAACTCTGTCTGTACCAAAAATACAAAAATTAGCCTGGCATGATGGTTGGCACCTGTAATCCCAGCTACTTCAGCGGCTGAAGCAGGAGAATCACTTTAACCCAAGAGGTGGAGGCTGCAGTGAGCTGAGATCAGGCTACTGCACTAAAAAAAAAAAAAAAAAAAAAAAAGGATATGGCACCTCCCCCTTCTCTCCTCCTCCTGCCCTGGCCATGTAAGCCATGCCTCCTTCCCCTTCACCTTCTGCCATAATTGTTAAGTTTCCTGAGGCCTCCCCAGCGATACTTTCTGTACAGCCTGAAGAACTGTGAGCCAATTAAACCTCTTTTCTTATAAATGACCCAGTTTCAGGTATTCCTTTATAGCTGTGTGACAACAGACTAATACACCAATCACATAATAGGAATATGATCTCCTGTTATAATCTGTATATTTCCTTCCTTCCTTTTCTTTTTTCTTTTTTTCTTTTGGTTTGTTTGTTTGTTTGATACAGAGGCTCACTCTGTCACCTAGGCTGGAGTGCAGTGGTGCGATCTTGGCTCACTGCAACCTCCGCCTCCCAGATTCAAGCGATCCTCCTGCCTCAGCCTCCTGAGTAGCTGCGACTACAGGCATGCACCACCATGCCCAGCTAACTTTTGTATGTTTTGTAGAGATGGGATTTCACCATGTTGGCCAGGCTGGTCTTGAACTCCTGGGCTCAAACGATCCTCCCACTTCAGCCTCCCAAAGTGCTGAGATTACAGTTTTGAGTCACCATGCCTGGCCTATAATCTGTATTTTTAAAATGATGTTTGATCTTTTTTTATAATTAAACAAATCTATACACTTATAAATAGACATTTAAATAAATTACATTCAGAAGAGGAAGACTGCAGTGAGATGTTTCCTGTAGACCTACAATGGGACAGACTCACCCAGGAGCAGAGCTTCCGGTGGAAATGCAATACATTCCACGAGCGGAGGTTCTCAACCCTGGCAGCACATTCCATTTACTTGGGTTTCAGAAAATGGATGTCCTGGCTGGGCACGGTGGCTCACGCCCATAATCCTAGCACTTTAGGAGGCCAAGACAGGTGGCTTGCCTGAGCTCAGGAGTTCAAGACCAGCCTGGGCAACACGGTGAAATCCCACCTCTACTAAAATACAAAAAATTAGCCGGGCATGGTGGCAGGCACCTGTACTCCCAGCTGCTTGGGAGGCTGAGGCAGGAGAATTGCTTGAACCCTGGAGGCGGAAGTTGCAGTGAGCCGAGATCGCGCCACGGCACTCCAGCCTGGGCAACAGAGCGAGACTCCGTCAAAAAAAAAAGAAAGAAAGGGAAGGAAGGAAGGGAGGGAGGGAGGGAAGGTCCCTCCTCCACCCAGATTTGGGAAGAGGAGTTCCCACTTGAGAGATCCCAGAGGCTCCCTTTCGCCACCAGAGGGCACTTGTCTGGTCTCTTAAGCCCAAGATTCGCTTGGGAGACCAAAGACAAGGCTTCTGCAAGAAGGGAAACCAAAGGAATTCAGGTCCTAGGGTCTAAGAGTCCATAAAATCAAAAGCAAGTTAGTTACCTCATAGATACAATGGGGGTACAGACACTGGATAAATACACCCATTCCAAATGGGAGAAATTGGCTGAAACGAAAGGGCTACAGACCCCATGCAAGTCTGAAATCCAACGGGCCCATCAAATCTTAAAGCTCCAAAATAATCTCCTTTGATTCCATGACTCACATCCAGGTCACGCTGATGCAAGAGGTGGGTTCTCATGGTCTTGGGCAGCTCCGCCTCTCTGGCTTTGTGGGTACAGCCTCCCTCCCAGCTGCTTTCACGGGCTGGCGTTGAGAGCCTGCAGGTTTTCCGGGTGTGCGGTGCATGGTGGATCTACCATTCTGGTGTCTGGAGGACGATGGCTCTCTTTTCATAGCCCCACTAGACAGTGTCCCAGTGGGAGCTCTGTGTGGGGGGCTTCAACCCCACATTTCCCTTCCGCACTGCCCTGGTGAAGTCATCCCTGAGACCTGAGAATTCTGGACCCTGTGGCCACCAGGGGAGCCCATGCCTTGGCTTCCTTTTTTGTTTTTTGTTTTTTGGTTTTTTTGACAGAGCCCTGCTATGTCACCCAGGCTGGAGTGCAGTGGGGCAGTCTTGGCTTACTGCAACCTCTGCCTCTTGGGTTCAAGTGATTCTTGTGTCTCAGCCTCCCAAGTAACTGGGACTACAGGTACCCACCACCACCACCACCATGCCCAGCTCGTTTTTCGTTTTCGTTTTTGTTTTTTTGAGATGGAGTTTCACTCTTGTTGCCCAGGCTGGAGTGCAATGGCACAATCTCGGCTCACTGCAACCTCCACCTCCCAGGTTCAAGCGATTCTCCTGCCTCAGCCTCCCAGGTAGATGGGATTACAGGCATGCACCACCACGCCCAGCTAATTTTGAATTTTTAGTGGAGATGAGGTTTCTTCATGTTGGTCAGGTGGGTCACAAGCTCACAACCTCAGGTGATCCACCTGCCTTAGCCTCCCAAAGTGCTGGGATTACAGGCCTGAGCCAGCACACCTGGCCATTAATCCTTTTTTAATTAAGTTTTGCATACAATGTGAAGTAGAGATCCAACATCATTTCTTTGCATGTGGATATTCAGTTTCCCTAATATTGGCCTGTCGGTTTAACTGGTGGTTCCCCTCCTTATGTTATAGTGTGTATGTGAACTCGTTAGGTGAAAGTGCCTTTCTTAGAATTGGGATGGGAGGTGGAGATTGCAGAGCCGAGATCGTGCCATTGCACTCCAGCCTAGGCAACAAGAGCGAAACTCTGTCTCAAAAAAAAAAAAGGATTGATGGCCTAGATGTAAGAACTAAAAACATAATGCTCTTTTTTTGTTCTTGGGTTTTTTTGTTTTGTTTTGTTTTTTCTTGAGACAGAGTTTCGCTGTGTCGCCCAGGCTGGAGTGCAATGGCGCCATCTCTGCTCACTGCAGCCTCCACCTCCCAGGTTCATGCGATTCTCGTGCCTCGGCCTCCCGAGCAGCTGGGATTACAGGTGCACACAACCACGTCCAGCTGTTTTTTGTTTTTTTAGTAGAGACAGTGTTTAACCACGTTGCCCAGGCTGGTTTTGAACTGCTGACCACAGGTGATCCACCTGACTCGGCCTCCCACAGTACTGGGATTACAGGCATGAGCCTCCACGCCCAGCCAAAAACATAAAGCTCTTAGAAGAAAGTATAGACATTGGCCGGGCACAGTGGCTCACGCCTGTAATCCCAACACTTTGGGAGGCCGAGGCGGGTGGATCATTTGAAGTCAGGAATTTGAGACCAGCCTGGCCAACATGACGAAACCCCGTGTCTACTAAAAATACAAAAACTAGTTGGGTGTGGTGGTGTGCACCTGTAATCCCAGCTGCTCAGGAGGCTGAGGCAGGAGAATCGCTTCAACCTGGGAGGTGGAGGTTGCAGTGAGCCAAGATAGCGCCACTGCACTCCAGCCTGGGCGACAGAGCGAGACGATGTCTTAAAAAAAAAAAAAAAAAGAAAGAAAGAAAAAAGAATTCTTACAAGTCAACAACAAAAAGACAAACTATCTGATTTTAAAATGGTCAACAGTTGAAGAGACATTTCTCTAAGGAAAGTATACACATCTTCAACAAAGCACATGAAAATATGCTCAATATCAGTAGCCATTAGGGAAATGCAAATCTAAACCACAATGAGATACTGTTTCAAACCCACTAGAATGGTAATAATTTTAAAAATGGAAAATAGCAAGTGTGGGTGAGGATATGGACACATTTAGAACCCTCGTGCATTGCTAGTGAGAATGTAAATGGTGCAGCTGCCGTGGAAAAGTTTGGCAGGTCCTCCAAAAGTTAAACATAGAGTTACCATATGACCCAGCAATTCCACTCCTAGGTACATACCCAAAAGATTGAAAATAGGTCTTCAAACAAAAACTTGTATATGAATCTTCATAGTAGCAGTATTAATGATAGTGGATAAAAGTGGAAACAATCTTTATGTCCATCAATGGATGAATGAATAAACAAACTGTGATATACCTGTACAATGGAACATTATTCTGACATAGAAATGAGCTACTGCCAGGCACAGTGGCTCACGCCTGTAATCCCAGCACTTTGGTAGGCCAAGGCGGGCAGATCACCTGAGCTCAGGAGTTCAAGACCAGCCTGGCCAACATGGCAAAACCCTGTCTCTACTAAAAAATACAAAAATTAGCCAGGCATGGTGGCGCAAGCCTGTAGTCACAGGAAGTAGCCAGACATGAAAGGTTACATACTGTGTGATTCCATTTGACACTTTCAAAACAGGCAAATCCATAGAGATAGAAAACACAGCCAGGCACGGTGGCTCACGCCTGTACTCCCAGCGCTTTGGGAGGCTGAGGCAGGTGGACCATGAGGTCAGGAGTTCAAGACCAGCCTGGCCAAGATGGTGGAGACCCCTCTCTACTAAAAGTACAAAATATTAGCCAAGCACGGTGGCAGGTGCCTGTAATCCCAGCTACTCGGGAAGCTGAGGCAGGAGAATCGTTTGAACCCGGAATGGGCGGTCGGGGGGTGTTGCAGAGGTTGCAGTGAGCCTAGATAGCACCACTTCACTCCAGCCTGGGTGACAGAGTGAGATTCTGTCTCAAAAAAAAAACAACAACAACAACAAAAAAAAAAAAAAACAGATTGGTGGTTGTCAGGGGCTTGGAAGAGGAGGGAATGGGGAGAAACCGCTTAATAAGTAAGAGTTTTCTTCTGAGATGATGAAAATGTTTTGGAGAGATATTAGAAATATTAGGTATCTCTAGACAAACAGATATCTCAGCCAGGTAAAATGACTCACATCTGTAATCCCGGTACATTGGAAGGCTGGGCAGATGAATCCCTTGAGCCCAGGAGATAGAGAGCAGCCTGGGTAACATAGTGCAACCCCATTCCTACAACACATTTTATTTTATTTTATTTTTTTATTTTATTTTATATATTTTTTTTTAATTTTATTTTTTGAGAGGGAGTTTTGCTTTTGTTGCCCAGGCCTAGAGTGCAGCGGTGCAATCATGGCTTACTGCAACCTCTGCCTCCCGGGTTCAAGCAACTCTCCTGCCTCAGCCTCCCGAATAGCTGGGATTACAGGCATGTGCCACCACACCTGGCAATTTTTTTTGTATTTTTAGTGGAGACGGGGTTTCACCATGTTGTTCAGATTGGTCTCCAACTCCTGACCTCAGATGACCCACCTGTCTCCGCCTTCCAAAGTGCTGGGATTACAGGTGTAAGACACCACACCCGCCCCTACAAGAAATTTTAAAACTTAGTCAGGCATAGAGGCAGGCACCTGTGAGCCCAGGCACCTGGGAGGCTGAGGCCAGAGGATTGCTTGAGCCCAGGAAGTGAATGTGGCAGTGAGCTAGGATGGCACCGCTGCACTCAAGCCTGGGCAACAGAGCCAGATCCTGTCTCGAGAAAAAGAGAGAGAGATCTCTAGATAGAGGTGGTGGTTGCACAACATGATGACACACTAAATGCCACTGAATTGCTCACTTTGAAATTGTTAATTTTATGTGATATAAATTTCATTTTTACAAAAAAATAAGGAAAAACATTTTACCATATAAAGAAAAACAAAAAGATAAGGAGGCCCACAGGTAGGTAAGTACTTAGACAGCTAGGTAGACAAAGCCAGGTGCAGTTCACCTGATGTCGGGAGTTCGAGACCAGCCTGATCAACATGGAGAAACCGCATCTCTACTAAAAATACAAAATTAGCCAGGTGCGGTGGCGCATGCCTGTAATCTCAATTACTGGGGAGGCTGAGGCAGGAGAATCGCTTGAACTCAGGAGGCAGAGGTTGTAGTGAGCCGAGATCACGCCATTGCCCTCCAGCCTGGGCAACAAGAGTGAAACTCTGTCTCAAAAAAATAAAAAATCGAAAAAAATAATAAAGATAGGTAGACAGACGATGTGATCAACTGATTAGGCACAAATGTTACCCTCTTCCTATTATCCCCTTTCCAGAACTTCAACCCAACACCCAACATAGAACCTGACACCTAAATTTAAAAAGTCTGTGGCCAGGCGAGGTGTCTCATGCCTGTAATCCCAGCACTTTGGGAGGCGGAGGCGAGCAGATCACTTGAGGTGCAGAGTTCAAGACCAGCCTGGCCAACAGGGTGAAACCTCATCTCTACTAAAAATACAAAAATTGACCAGGCGCGGTGGCTCACGCCTGTGATCTCAGCACTTTGGGAGGCCGGGGCAGGCGGATCGCCTGAGGTCAGGAGTGCTTGACCAGCCTGGCCAACATGGTGAAACCTCGTCTCAACTAAAAATACAAAACAATTAGCTGGGCATGGTGGCAGGCGCCTGTAATCCCAGCTCCTCGGGGGGCCGGGACAGGAAAATCGCTTGAACCCAGGAGGCAGAGGTTGCAGTGAGCCGAGATCGCGCCATCGTACTCCAGCCTGGGGGACAAGAGCGAGACTCCGTCTCAAAAAAAAAAAAAAAAAAAGAAAGAAAAAGAAAAAGAAAAATACAAAAATTAACTGGGCTTGCTGGCAGGTGCCTGTCACAGCTACTCGGGAGGCTGAGGCAGGAGGATCGCTTGAACCCGGGAGGCAGAGGTTGCAGTGAGCCAAGACTGCACCATTGCACTCCAACCTGGGCAACAGAGTGAGACTCTGTCTCAAAAATAAATAAATAAACAAATAAAAATAATAATAAAGGAAAGAGGATTGCAAACTAAAGGTCTGAAAATCAGAATTGAGCCCAGAGATGTATTTTGTTTGGCTGACAAAATGCTTTATTTAAAAAATTGAGCCACCATTTAAAACTCAACAAACATCAAATGCAGATTTCCAATATCTCTTGAAAATTTCTAAAATGGGTGGGGCTGGTAGCTCACGCCTGTAATCCCAGCACTTTGGGAGGCAGAGGCAGGAGGATCTCTTGAGCTCAGGAGTTTGAGATCAGCCTGGGCAACATAGCAAGACCCCGTCTATTTTTTAAAAATTAATAAAAAGACAAATGAAAATTTCTGGCCAGGCATAGTGGCTCATGCCTCTAATCCCAGCACTTTGGGAGGTCGAGGAGGGTGGATCATTGAGGTCAGGAGTCGAGATAGCTGGCCAACATAGCAAGACCCCGTCTATTTTTTAAAAATTAATAAAAAGACAAATGAAAATTTCTGGCCAGGCATAGTGGCTCATGCCTCTAATCCCAGCACTTTGGGAGGTCGAGGAGGGTGGATCACTTGAGGTCAGGAGTTCGAGACTAGCCTGGCCAACATGGTGAAACCCCGTCTTCATAAAAAATACCCAAAAAATTAGCTGGGCATGGGAGGTGGAGCTTGCAGTGAGCCGAGATCGCGCCACTGCACTCCAGCCTGGGCAACAGCGCGAGACTCCCATCTCAAAAAAAAAAAAAAAAAAAAAGATTAGCTGGGCGTGGTGGTGGGCCCCTATAATCTTAGCTACTCAGGAGGCTGAGGCAGGAGAATCGGTCGAACCTGGGGGGAGGAGGATCTCGGCTCACTAGCCGAGATCGCACCACTGCACACCAGCCTGGGGTGACAAAGCAAGACTCCATCTCAAAAAAAAAATTTCTAAGATGTGGCAACACTGTGCCCACACCTCCACTGGCAACAAGCAGCCAGAATTCAATAGGAGCCACTTCTTTATAAAGGGCATGCAACCCTAGTTCGCCACAGTCTCCACCCCTCTCTACGGTTGCCCAAGGATGAGGCTGAAATTTGAATTTCAAATGGATTACCATGACATTTGAACTGCTGTTTTTCTTTCAGCAAAGCAGTATTTCTCAATATCCTCTATTTCTCAGTATCAGAATTGAAAAAGAAAGGTGGAAGGCATTTTGGCATTTGAAGAGTAACCCTAAGTACTGTATTATGCAAAGAAAGATTACTCAAGGATCCCTGGCATTTAGTTCCGGGAACATAACTTTTTGAACTTTAGATTCTTGCTGAAACCTGTCAGAAGCTGACAAGACAAGAAGGGAGGGGGCTGAGTGTAGAGGAAGGTGGAGAGAACAGGAGTTTCTAGAACTCAGTTTGCAGCGTCCTCACTACAATCTCAGCTGTTAAGGAAAGAAAGTGAATTCCTTGAGGCTCTGGGAAATTGGAGATGGACAAACTGCTGTTTTCTTATGATTCCTGAATGGGGCTATGGTTTTTGGCATGCCCTAATTATATGAGACAAGAGAAGGAATTTTTCAGCAATATGTGTTAAAAGGTGACTACAGTCATGTGCCACAGAAGGACGTTTCAGTCGACAACAGACCGCAAATACAACGGTGGTCCTATAAGATTATAATATCAGGCCAGGCACGGTGACTCACGCCTGTAATCCCAGCACTTTGGGAGGCCGAGGCAGGCGGATCACAAGGTCAGGAGATCGAGACCATCCTGGCTAACACAGTGAAACCCCATCTCTACTAAAAATACAAAAAATTAGCCTGGCATGGTGCATGGGGGTATTCCAGCACTTTCAGAGACTGAGGTGGGCAGATCACTTGAGGTCAGGAGTTTGAGACAAGCCTGGTCAACATGGTGAAACGCTGTGCCCACCAAAAATACAACAAATTAGCCAAGCACAGTGGTAGATGCCTGTAATCCCATCTACTTGGAAGGTAAGGCAGGAGAATCAGTTGAACCCAGGAGGCGGAGGCTGCAGTGAGCCAAGAGTGCACCATTGTACTGCAGCCTGGGTGACAGAGTGAGACTCCATCTCAAAATAATAATAGTGATAATAAATAAATAAATAATATTAGCAGGTTTTTACTGTACCTTTTCTATGTTTAGATGCTCAACTACTTCCCACTGCATTACAATTGCCTTTCAGCACAGTAACATGCAGTACAGGTTTGTAGCCTGGGAGTAGTAGGCTAGACCTACAGCCTAGCTGTGTAGTAGGCTAGAGCATCTAGGTTTGTGCAAGTGCACTCTATGATGCTCCCTCAGTGACAAAATTGCCTAAGGACTCCTTTCTCAGCACATGCCCCATCGTTAAGCGACGCGTGACTGTATTTGAGTAAATGCATTTTTTGCTCTTCCATAAGTAGTGTGTTACCACTCTTAAGAATTACTAGGCCAGTTGCAGTGGCTCATGTCTGTAATCCCAGCAATTTGGGAGGCTGAGGCAAGTGGATCATTTGAGGTCAGGAGTTCAAGACCAGCCTGGCCAACATACAGAGACCCCCCATCTCAACTAAAAGAAATACAAAAATTAGCCAAGTGTGGTGGTGTGTGCCTGTAATCCCAGCTATTCGGGAGGCCGAGGCAGGAGAATCACTTGAACCTGGGAGACGGAGGCTGCAGTGAGCGGAAATCGTGCCACTGCACTACAGCCTGGGCGACAGAGCGAGACTCCACCTCAAAAAAAAAAAAAAAAGGAATTACTGGCCTGTGGCTCACACCTGTAATCACAACACTTTGGGAGGCCAAGGCAGGCAGATCATTTGAGTCTAGGAGTTTGAGACCAGCCTGGGTGACATGGCGAAACCCCATCTCTACAAAAAATACAAAAAATTAGCTGGGAATCGTGGGACATGCCTATATTCCCAGCTACTCAGGAGGCTGAGGTGGGAGGATAGCTTGAGCCTGGGAGGTCGAGGCTGCAGTGAGTTGTGATCACACCACCGCCCTCCAGCCTGGGCAACAGAGAGAGACCCTGTCTCAACAACAACAAAGAAAGAATTATTAGCCGGGCGCGGTGGCTCACGCCTGTAATCCCAGCACTTTGGGAGGCCGAGGCGGGCGGATCATGAGGTCAGGAGATCGAGACAATCCTGGCTAACGTGGTGAAACCCCATCTCTACTAAAAATACAAAAAAAAAAAAAAAAAAAAAAATTAGCCGGGCTTGGTGGTGGGCGCCTGTAGTCCCAGCTACTCTGGAGGCTGAGGCAGGAGAATGGCGTGAACCAGGGAGGTGGAGCTTGCAGTGAGCGGAGATCACGCCACTGCACTCCAGCCTGGGAGACAGAGCGAGACTCCATCTCAAAAAAAAAAAAAAGACTTATTAAACTGAAAGGCATTTTTTTAAAGATATGACCAAAGAGTGAATAAGGAAGTTGGGATTATTGTTGATGCACTTCTCTAGGTAATGCGTTCAGGGATTTTCCATCTGCCGAGTATTCTCTCTGTATCTCCTCTTCCTGTCTCTGAATTCAAACATTCATTGCCTCTGGGAAGAGGTGTAGCAAAGGATCCTGTATCACACAGAAATAATCTTTTGAGCTTTTGTTTTCAAAAGTCTAAAGCACATTATATGCAATCATATCCAGGCTGTATCATTAAGTAAAGTATGAGGCAGAACAGCTTGTTTCATTTGCTAAAGTTCACGTGGAGGATAAAAAGTAAACTGTGGAGCGCCTGGACCCAAAGGGCTTTTTGGAGAAATGTTTTTGTTGCTGCTGTTGCTGTTGTTGTTTTGGTTTTGTTTTGTTGAGACACGGTCTCATTCTGTTGCCCAGGCTGGAGTGCAGTAGTGCCACCTCTGCTCACTGCAGCCTCCACCTCCCTGGTTCAAGCGATTCTCCTGCCTCAGCCTCCTAAGTAGCTGGGACTACAGGTGCACACTGCCACACCCGGCTAATTTTGTATTTTTGGTAGATGTGGGGTTTGTCCATGTTGGTCAGGCTGGTCTCGAACTCCCAGCCTGAGGTGATCCACCCGCCTTGGCCTCCCAAAGTGTTGGAACTACAGGCGTGAGCCACTGCGCCTGGCCAACTGAGGTTTTTTTGAAAGTATAATTATGAGGTCGTATGTGGTGGCTCACGCCTGTAGTCCCAGCTACTATATACTATAGACAGCATCTATATAATCCTTAGTACACTTAGCATATAGTTGGTATATAGTAGTACACATTAAGGCTATGATTAATTATATGAGGTCAGTATTATAGACCCTATTTTACAGTAAAGGAAAATATATCGTTTAGAAAACACAGTGAACTTTTTTTTTTTTCTTTTTAAGTACAACTTCCATTTTATTTTTCTCCAGAGAATAGTCTGTCTTCAGTCTTTAAGAACTCAGCTCCTTACATGGGCTTTGGTGGGGGACGTGGGGCAGCACCCGCAGGTCTAAATCGGGGTGGGGGTGTTCGGTCCTTGCGGGCTTCACGAGATCAATTCCTGACTACTTTGCTGTGAATTGCACAACTCACACAGTAATGTAGCTTCACATACAGCTTGGGAAGCACATAGGCATCGAAGACGCTCGCTTCAGAAATGTCCCTGACTGCTGCAGCCTCCACTGTGTTTCGAATGACGAATTTCTTAATGGCCTTGTCCTTGGGCACGCATCGGGCACAGTTAGTGCAGCGAATAGGCTGCACGTGGCCGCGGCCCTTTTTGGCACGACCATTGTTCCTTCTTTTCTTTGTCATTTTGGAGGCACGGACCGGAGAGAGAACACAGTGAACTTTTTAAGGTCGCCCTGCAAGTAAGTGGCAAAGCAAAGATTTTAATTTAGGATTATTGGCCTACAAAGGCCACACAACCTGTGGTGTGCTAGTAAATGTTTAAAACCAGCCCTCCAGGTATAGTTTGGATAAATTTCACTGATATTTAAATTTATATTAACAAGTGAGATGAAAGTGAAATGAAACAATGATAGTGTATATTGGAACTGTGCTTTTTCTTTTTTTTTTTTTTTTTCTTTTTTGAGACAGGGTCTTGATCTGTCACCAGGCTGGAGTGCAATGGCATAATCTCAGCTCACTGCAGCCTCAACCTCCTGGGCTCAAGTGATCCTCCCACCTCAGTCTAAAGAGTGACTGGGACTACAGGCACTCACCGCCATGTCCAGCTAATTTTTGTATTCTTTTTTAGAGACAGGGTTTTGCCATGTTGTCTAGACTGGCCTTGAACTGCTGGGCTCAAGGGATTCACCTGCCTTGGCCTTCCAAACGGCTGGGATTACAGGTGTGAGCCACTGCATTCAGCGAATTTTGCTCATTTCTCAATGTGAGCAACATGTTTGTTGAATTGGATCTTGAATATTGCAAGATTTTTCTCCAATTGTTGTACTGTTCACAATGGAGTGGTTACAGATATGACACGCTTTTGAGTTTGACCTGCCTTATTAACATTCTCTCAGGCCGGGTGCGGTGGCTCTCTCCTGTTATCCCAGCACTTTGGGAGGCCGAGGCAGGTGGATCACCTGAGGTGAGGAGTTCAAGACCAGCCCGGTAAACATGGTGAAACCCCGTCTCTACTAAAAATTAGCCGGTATGGCAGCACACGCCTGTAATCCCAGCTACATGGGAGGCTGAGGCAGGAGAATCACTTGAACCCAGGAGGTGGTGGTTGCAGTGAGCCGAGATACTGGCATTGCACTCCAGCCTGGGCGATAGAGCGAGACTCTGTCTCAAAAAAAAAAAAAAATTATCTCTATCACTTTCTCAAACCTGGACAATCAACTCAACAAATAAAGCCAGGGTTTGTAGTGTCTGCTGATGGCTCTTGCGTAAATACTCCCACTATGGTTGACTTTTTTTTTTTTGTTCAGAGACAGGGTCTTACTGTCACTCAGGCTGGAATACAGTGGCCACTATATTGCCTAGACCTGTCCTGAACTCCTGGCCTCAAGCGATGCTCCAGCCTCGGCCCCCAAAGCACTGGGATTGCAGATGTGAGTCACCATGCCTTATAGGCAGCCTTAGGTTAGTTATATCAACCTGGCAGTCTGATTCCATGCCCAGTTACTACTGTATATAGACGACAAACTCAATTGTGCAAGCACATCACTTTCTTAGATTTCTAGAGTTCAAGTTCATTTCCTTTCTTTCTTTCTTTCTTTCTTTCTTTCTTTTTTTCTTTCTTTCTTTTTTTTTTTCTTTTGTGAGACGGAGTCTTGCTCTGTTGCCCAAGCTAGAGCGCAGTGGCACAACCTCGGCTCACTGCAACCTCCACCTCCGGGGTTCAAGCGATTCTTCTGCCTCAGCCTCCTGAGTAGCTGGGACTACAGGCGTATGCCACCGCACCCAGCTAGTTTTTGTATTTTTAGTAGAGACAGGGTTTTGCCATGTTGGCCAGGATGGTCTTGAACATCAGACCTCAGGTGATCCCCCTGCCTCAGCCTCCCAAATTGCTGGGATTACAGGCGTAAGCCACTGCACCAGACCCAAGTTCATTTCTATTTGAGCCATCGTTGAGCTAGGCCAAACTCAAGCCCAAGCCCAAGTCCTTCCTGGTACTCCCACCCCTCTCCACACCTGAGCTACGGTCCTGGAGGGTGGCATGGTACCAAAGTGCCCCTCTGTCATTTATCAACACAGGTTGCCATGGAGACATCCACCATCTTGGTGCATGTGGCCTCTTAGGTTCTAGAATTCTCTGCTGATTCTATGTCCTACTCAGGGCTCCAGGAAGCCTGGGTTCCGTCTTAGCTCTGCCATTTACGAGTCCCTTCACCTCTCTCTCTCTGAGTCTTTGCCTCCTCACCTGTAAAGGGGGATGAAAGATGCTGTGGTCAAATTAGCCAGGCGTGGTGGTGCTTGCCTGTAATCCTAACTACTTGGGAGGCTGAGGCAGAAGAATCACTTGTACCTGGGAGGCAGAGGTTGCAGGGGAGCCGAGATTGCGCCACTGCACTCCAGCCTGGGTGACAGAGCAAAACTCCGTAAAAAAAAAAAAATAAAATAAAAACAACAACAAGTAATATTTGAGTAGTGCAGAGAGTGAGAAGTCTCCCTCCTTCGCCTGTCTCTCTTCCCCAGTTTCTCAGCCCAGGTGCCAACATGATTACTGGTTCCTTTTGTCCTTCCAGAAAGCATCTACATATATCCTAGCAACTAGTTCTATATATTCTCTCCCTTCCCACATGCACACTGTTTTTTAATTTTCTTGAGAAAAATTCCAAACATACGCCAAAATAGAGAGAATGCCACAACAATCCCACTTGGGGTCCCATCAGCCAGCTTCAACCACTGGCCAGTCATCACCAGTCTTGTGTCACCTCCACCTCCACCCAATTCCTACTCCCACTAGATCAATTTGAAGCAAATCTCAGACATTCTTATTATTTCAAACATAAATATTTCAGAATAGACCCCGAACAGGGCACAGTGGCTCATGCCTGTAATCCCAGCACTTTGGGAGGTCGAGGTTGGCAGATCACAAGATTAAGAGATGGAGACCATCCTGGCCAACATGGTGAAACTCTGTCTCTACCAAAAATACAAAAATTTTCTGGGCGTGGTAGTGCCCACCTGTAGTCCCAGCTACTCGGAAGGCTGAGGCAGGAGAATCGCTTGAACCCGGGAGGCGGAAGTTGCAGTGAGCGGAGATCAAGCAACTGTATTCAAGCCTGGAGACGGAGTGAGGCTCCATCTCAAAAAAAAACAAAACAAACAAAAAAGCATAGTTACCAGGGTGAGGTGGGAGGATCACTTAAGATTAGCCTGGTCGGCCGGGCGCGGTGGCTCACGCTTGTAATCCCAGCACTTTGAGAGGCCGAGGCAGGCGGATCACGAGGTCAGGAGATCGAGACCACGGTGAAACCCCGTCTCTACTAAAAATACAAAAAAAAAAAAAAAAAGATTAGCCTGGTCAACATGGAGAGACCCTGTCCCTACAGAAACAAAACAAAACCTTGTTTCCTCCAGCCCTTTTATAAGGCACTAGTCCATTCATGAGGGCAGAGAAGGCCCCATCATTTAATATTGCCACAGTAGGGATTAAGTTTAAGCAGGAATTTTGGAGGGAACACACTAAAACCATAGTTCAGTAATTCCTCAATGTAATAAAATATCCAGACCAGGCACAGTGGCTCACACCTGTAATCCCAGCACTCGGGGAGACCAAGACAGGTGGATTAACTGAGGTCAGGAGTTCGAGACCAGCCTGACCAACATGGGCAAAACCCCATCTCTACTAAAAATACAAAAATTAGCCAGGCGTGGTGGCACACACCTGTAATCCCAGCTACTCAGGAGGCCGAGGCAGGAGAATGGCTTGAACCCAGGAGGCACAGGTTGCAGTGAGCTGACATGGCACCACTGCACTCCAACCTGGGCAACAGAGTGAGACTCTGTCTGAAAATAAATAAATAAATAAATAAATAAATCAATAAATAAAGGCCAGGCGCAGTGGCTCATGCCTGTAATCCCAGCACTTTGGGAGGCCAAGGCAAACAGATCACAAGATCAGGAGTTCCAGACCAGCCTGGCCAATATGGTGAAATCTCATCTCTACTAAAAATACAAAAATTAGCTGGATGTGGTGGCAGGTGCCTGTAGTCCCAGCTACTTAGGAGGCTGAGGCAGGAGAATCGCTTGAACCTGGGAGGTGGAGGTTGCAGTGAGCCGAGATCATGACACTGCACTCCAGCCTGGGTGACAAGAGTGAGACTCTGTCTCAAATAAATAAATAAATAAATAAATAATCAATCAATCCAGTTCAGTGATCAAATCTCTGAGAATGTTTTACTGTTTATTTGGATTAAAATTCAAATAAAGGGCCAGGCACAGTGGCTCACGCCTGTAATACCAGCCCTTTGGGAGACCGAGGTGGGCAGATCATGAGGTCAGGAGTTGGAGACCATCCTAGCCAACACGGTGAAACCCCATCTCTACTAAGAATACAAAAATTAGCTGGGTGTGGTGGTGCATGCTTGTAATCCCAGCTACTCGGGAGGCTGAGGCAACAACAATCACTTGAACCTAGGAGGTGGAGGTTGCAGTGAGCTGAGATCATGCCACTGCACTGCAGCCTGGTGACAGAGTGAGACTGTGTCTCAAAACAAAAAAAAAAGTCCAAATAAGGTTCAAACATTACAATTGATTGATATTGCTAATCTGTTATTTATTTATTTATTTTTTATTTATTTGCGATGGAGTCTTGCTCTGTCGCCAGGCTGGAGTGCAGTGGCACAATCTTGGTTCACTGTAACCTCCGCCTCCTGGATTCAAGCGATTCTCCTGTCTCAGCCTCCCGAGTAGCTGGGACTACAGGCGGGCGCCACTATGCCCAGCTAATTTTTGTATTTTTAGCAGACATGGGGTTTCACCATGTTGGCCAGGATGGTCTTGATCTCCTGACCTTGTAATCCACCTGCCTCGGCCTCCCAAAGCTCTGGGATTACAGGCGTGAGCCACCATGCCTGGCCCCTCTTTTTTATTTTTTAGAGACAGGTTCTTACTGTGTCACGCCCATTGGAGTGCAATGGTGCAGTAATAGCTCACTGTAGCCTCAAACTCAAGAGCTCATTGCAATCCTCCTGCCTCGGCCTCCTGAGTAGCTGGCGCCACAGGTGTGCATCATCATGCCTGGCTAATTTTTTAAAAAATGTTTTGTAGGCCGGGCGAGGTGGCTCACGCTTGTAATCCCAGCACTCTGGGAGGCCGAGGCGGGCGGATCACGAGGTCAGGAGATCGAGACCACGGTGAAACCCCGTCTCTACTAAAAATACAAAAAAAATTAGCCGGGCGTGGTGGCCGGCGCCTGTAGTCCCAGCTACTCGGAGAGGCTGAGGCAGGAGAATGGCGTGAACCCGGGAGGCGGAGCTTGCAGTGAGCCGAGATTGCACCACTGCACTCCAGCCTGGGCGACAGAGCAAGACTCTGTCTCAAAAAAAAATAAAAAAATAAAATAAAAAAAATAAAAAATGTTTTGTAGAGATGGGGTGTTACTGTGTTGCCCAGGCTGGTCTCAAACTCCTAGCTTCAAGCCATCCTCCCACTTCAGCCTCCCAAAGTGCTGGGATTATAGGTGTGATCCACTGTGCCTGGCCACCATGGCTGGTTTTAAGTTACCAACATGAGATGATGGAAGGCTGATGATGGGAAGAGATGTACAGTGGGACACCATGATACAGTGTCCCCATCATACAGACGAAACAGGTATAAATAACTCAAACACACAGATAATGCTAAAACGTAGTAGAATAATTAGAAAGTGACGAGTTTTGAGTACTTATTATCTTCACTTTTTTTTTTTTTTTTGAGATGGTGTCTCACTCTGTCGTCCAGGCTGGAGTCCAGTGGCATGATCTCAGCTCACTGCAACCTCCACCTCCCAGGTTCAAGCAATTCTCCTGCCTCAGCCTCCCGAGTAGCTGAGATTACAGGTGCCTACCACCACACCCAGCTAATTTTTGTATTTTTGGTAGAGACGGGGTTTCAACATGTTGGCCAGGCTGGTCTCGAACTCCCAACCTCATGTGATCCACCTGCCTTGGCCTCCCAAAGTGCTGGGATTACAAGCTTGAGCCACCGCATCTGGACTGGATATGCTGTATTTTTATCCATTTACCAACTAATAGGCATTTCTTTTATTTCTATTTTTTCGCTGTTGTAAACAATACAATGAAATTTTTGAAGACTTAACAATCAGTTCTCACAAGCTGGTATGGGCTGGCTCCAGCACAACACTGCACACAGCGGCTGTTTCTGAACCAAGAAAAAACAGGCAGATTCATGCTCAGAAGAAAATGCCAAGAACAATTCCCTTTTTTTTCTTTTTTTCTGAGATGGAGTCTTGCTGTGTCCCCCAGACTGGAGTTCAGTGGCGCAATCTTGGATCACTGCGACCTCCACCTCCCGGGTTGTAGCAATTCTCCTGCCTCAGCCTCCCCAGTAGCTGGGACTACAGGCCTGCACCACCAGGCCTAGCTAATTTTTGTATTTTCAGTAGAGACAGGGTTTTGCCATGTTGGCCAGGCTGATCTACAAACTCCTAACCTCAGGTGATCCACCCACCTCAGCCTCCCGAGTAGCTGGGATTATAGGCGTGAGTCACTGCACCGGCCAAGAATATCCATGGGGGCGGGGCGGTCCAGAGGGGGGGGGGGCGGGGGGATCGAGCACGGTGAACCCGTCTACTAAAAAAAAAAATAGCCGCGGTGCGGCCGGTCCACTACGAGGCTGAGGCAGGAGAATGGCGTAAACTAGGGAGGCGGAGCTTGCAGTGAGCCGAGATTGCCCACTGCACTCCAGCCTGGGCGACAGAGCAAGACTCCATCTCAAAAAAAAAAAAAAAAAAAAAAAAAAAAAAAAAAAAAAAAAAGAATAATTCTCATGGGGCTAGAGAATCTCCCTGGCATTGAGTACCAAGCTGTTAAAACCTCGAGATTTCTCTTCCAGAGCCTCAGTGTGAATGGGCAAAAAGAGGGATCTTGAAAGGCATCCACTAAAGGCACAGAAGGGCACACACAGCAGGGCAGGCACCGGCTAGGGAGCCAGAGAGACCCAGCTCTGCCACGTTCTGGCTATGGGACTACGAGCAAGTCACTTCACCTTTCTGAGCCTCCGCTTTCTTCTCTATAAAATGAGGTTGATTGGCCAGGTGTGGTGGCTCAAGCCTATAATCCCAGCATTTTGGGAGGCCAAAGCAGATGGATCACCTGAGGTCAAGAGTTTGAGACCAGCCTAGCGACATGGCGAAACCCCGTCTCTACTAAAAATACAGAAATAGCTGGGCAAGGTGGTGCACACCTGTAATCCCAGCTATTCGGGAGGCTGGGGCAGGAGAATCACTTGAACCCAGGGGGTGGAGGTTGCAGTGAGCCAAGATCACACCACTTCACTCCAGCTTGGGTGAAAGAATGAGACTCTGTCTCAAAAAAAAAAAAAAAAAAAAAAAAAAAAACGGAAATGAGGCTGATTATACTGCCTACCCTAAAGGGTTGCTCTGAGCATTCAGTGGAATAACCATGCAGAAAGTGCTAGGCACTTGTCTGAATTAGAGGAAGCATTTGATAAATACTAACTCCTAACATGGTCCTATCCTGTCCCTCCACTGATCCAGGACAGAATGATGGGGAACAACAGTATCTCCCTTGATTGGTCCCTTTCTGTGTCATGGTACATTCTGGTGCCATCCTGACCCCACAGTGTGGCCAAAATTGGGCACTGAGTAAACAAATGCCCCAGAGGTGGTTGTTGTGCTCACTGAAGTCTCATGTCCAGGATGCCTCCGGGCTGCCAACTATGGGGAAGGAAGTGTTGAGAACACAGGCCATTCAATAGCTCCTTCACTTTGCAGACTTGCCTGCCCCATGGATAAACATGGTTGATAAAGACAAACAATGGCGATTATTGTTTGAAACATCCAAGGCAGAGAGAGCAAAACAATAATGTCTCTGAAAACTTTGAGGGTTTCTGGAAAGAGCTCTGGATTTGCAGCCAAGATTCCCTGTGACAGACCCTGGGTGACTTTGCTTTTTTTTTTTTTTTTTTTTTTTGAGACAGAGTTTCGCTCTAGTTGCCCAGGCTGGAATGCAATGGCGCGATCTTGGCTCACCGCAACCACCACCTCGGGGGTTCAAGTGATTCTCCTGCCTCAGCCTCCCTAGTAGCTGGGATTACAGGCGTGTGCCACCATGCCTGGCTAATTTTGTATTTTTAGCAGAGACGGAGTTTCTCCATGTTGGTCAGGCTGGTCTCGAACTCCCGACCTCAGGTCATCCACCCACTTTGGCCTCCCAAAGTGCTGGGATTACAGACGTGAGCCACAGCGCCAGGCCTGAGATTTACTTCTGGCCAATACACTATGATATTGTTGTTGAGTGTAATGGTTCACACCTGTAATCCCAGCGCTTTGGGAAGCCAAGGCAAGAGGATCATTTGAGGCCAGGAGTTCAAGGTTCCAGTCAGCTACTGTTGCCTCACTGCACTCTAGCCTGGGTGACAGAGTGAAACCCTGTCTCTAAAGAAAAAAAATAGAATATGATATTGCTAATATAATTAAGGTCAGAAACTGGGCTGGGCACAGTGGCTCACATCTGTAATCCTAGCACTTTGGGAAGCTGAGGCAAGTGAATCACTTGAACCCAGGAGTTTGAGACCAGCCTAGGCAATATAGCAATATCCTAGCAAGACCCCGAGTCTACAAAAAATACAAAAATTAGCCAGGTGTGGTGGTGCACACCTGTAGTCTCAGCTACTTGGGAGGCTGAGGTGGGAGGATCGCTGGAGTCCAGAAGGCAGAGGCCGCAGTTAGCCAAGGTCCCATCACTGCACTCTGGCCTGGGCAACAGAGTGAGACTCTGTTTTTTTCTTGTTTTTTTTGTTTGTTTGTTTGTTTGTTTGTTTTCAGACGAAGTTTCTTGTTGCCCAGGCTGGAGTGCAATGGCGCAATCTCGGCTCACAACCTGTGCCTCCCAGGTTCAAGCGATTCTCCTGCCTCAGCCCCCCCAGTACAGGCAGGTGCCACCACACCTGGCTAATTTTGTATTTTTAGTAGAGACGGGGTTTCTCCATGTTGGTCATGCTGGTCTCGAACTCTCGACCTCAGGTGATTCTCCCACCTTTGCCTTCCAAACTACTAGCATTACAGGCGTGAGCCACCATGCCCGGCCGAGTTATGATGCTGGTTTGGTTGCTGTGACAAAGGTCAAACTAATAGGGGCTAAAATGAGATAAAGTTTGTTTTTCTCTTAAGTCACCTCATTCCAGGGCTGATAGGCCAGCTCTGCAGTGTCAGAGATTCAGGCTGTTTTGTCCTAGTCCACAGTGGCTACTTCAGGCTACGGTGGCTCACACCTGTAATCTCAGCACTTTGGGAAGCCAAGGCAGGCCGATACTTGAGATCAGGAGTTCGGACCAGCCTGGCTAACAAGGTGAAACCCCATCTCTACTAAAAATGTAAAAAAATTAGCCTGGCGTGGTGGCAGGCACCTGCAATCCCAGATACTAGGGAGGCTGAGGCCTGAAAATTGCTTGAACCCAAGAGGTGGAGGTTGCAGTGAGCCGAGATCGTGCCACTGCACTCCAGCCTGGATGACGGAGTAAGGCTCTGTCTCAGAAAAATTTTTTTTTAAAGGGCTACTTCAGCCAGGCGCAGTGCCTCACGCCTGTAATCCCAGCACTTTGGGAGGCTGAGGCAAGCAGATCACTTGAGGTCAGGAGTTTGAGACCAGCCTGGCCAACATAGTGAAACCCGTTTCTACTAAAAATACAAAAATTAGCCGGGTGTGGTGGTGCACACCTGTAATCCCAGCTACTCAGAAGGCTGAGGCAGGAGAATGCTTGAACCAGGGAGGCAGAGATTGCAGTGAGGCAAGATTGCGCCACTGCACTCCACTCTGGATGACAGAGACTTTGTCTCCAAAAAAAAAAAGGGCTACTTCAGCACCCACCATCACACTAAGAATCCAGCCAGCAGGAAGTAAAAATGGAGAGCATGCTTGTTTAAGGCCATGACCTAAAAGTTGGACGTGTCACTTTGCTCACATTCTATGAGCCAGAGCTTAATCAAGTGGCAAACACAGTCTCCTCTGAGTGCTCAGGTAACACACAGGGACCTACTACTGAAGAAAGAAGGGGAGAATGGCTATCAGGGGACATTTAGTATTCATTGCCACAAGCTGAAGGAAGAAAATCTCAGGCATAAGAAATTGCAATTGCATGCACACAGGCTTTCAGAGCAAATGATACTTGAGCTGGGTATTAAAGATGTTTGGAGTGAGCTCGGTGGAGAGGGCAGCCTGGGAAGAACCAAGGAGACCAGAAAGATGGCAGTCTGGAGACAAGAAGCCCAGTGTGCCTGGGGCACTGATAGCAACACAAGTCTTGAGATGATGCAGCTGCCACCCTTCCTGTGTTATAGGTAAATAAAGCTCAGGGAGGTTCAGAAACTTGGCCAGGATCACAGGCTGGACTCTGCGAGACTCAGGTGAAGTCAGGACCCAACTGATGAGGTCAAGAATCAAACCCAGGCTCACAGGATGCCTACCGGCTTACATTTTTTCTCTGCTCAGTAGGATTTTGGGTTTTGTTTTGTTCTCTGCATTAAATCACTGGTTCTCAGTCCTGGCTGCACATTAGAAACACCTGAGAAGGTTTTTTGTTTTTTAGTGTCCAGTTTGGTCATAGTGGCTCATGCCTGTGATCCCAGTGCTTTGGAAGGCTGAGTTGGGGGGGACTGTTTGAGGCCAGGAGTTTGAGACCAGCCTGGGCAATACAGTGAGACCTCAGTCTCTAAAAAAAAAAAACAAACAGAAACAAAAAACAAAAACAAAAACAAAAATAGCTAGGTATGGTGGCATGCACCTGTAGTCCTAGCTACTCAGGAGACTGAGGCAAGAGGATTGCTTGAGCCCAGGACTTTGAGGCTGCAGTGAGCCATGATCTTGCCGCTGCACTTCAGCCTGGGCAACAGGATGAGACCATGTCTCAAAAAAAAGTCAGTGGGGTGGGCCACACCCCCCAGACCCATTGAACCAGGCTTTCTGGACATGGGGCCCAGCCATCAGTATTTTTTTTTAAAGTTCCCCACCTAATACCAACAAGCAGTCAGGTTTGAGATCCTCCTATATCCCAGATCATGTTCTGGTGACCCCAGATTCCTTATTCTTACTGTCCAGATGGATGTGATTTTGTCATACCTCTTAATGCGAGTACCAGAAGATTCTAGAAGTTGGGGGAGGAGGTTCACAGAATCCAAAGCAGAACAGCCCGCGTTCGCTCTGCTCCAGCACGAGGCCTGGGTGATTTATTCCCACGTCTTGCCGTCCCATTTGCAAGAAAAGGAACTCAGAGTATCTCCCTCCGCTGTTTTGCTCACTACGACTCCCACCAGGTGAGAAACAGGAGCCGGACTTGGCATGGGGGCAGGCAGGCAGCTGCTGCCGCCGCCTCCTCCCGGGAGCTGAGTCCCAAAGTGGTCCAGCCTGCTTCCCTCCCACCCCTGCAGGCGGCAGATGGAGCTCGCGTCCTCCGCACGCCCAGTCGCCCCCAGCTGGCCCTGTGCTGGCAGAGAGGGGAGAGGGGACGCCAGTGAGAAGAACAGCTCCTCCACTGCTGGGTGCGCCCGGATTAATTCTCTAGCCTGGGAAATGCAAAGGGTCCCCAGGGCTCTCCTTGCTTGGAGTCACTTTTTCCCTTTAACATCCAAATCCGGGAGCTCCAGGCCCCATCTCAGGACTCCCACCTGAAATTGAAGGCCTAGGGGGCGGTGTGGCTCATGCCTCTGATGCCAGCACTTTGGGAGGCTGAGGTGGGAAGATCGCTTGAGGCCAGGAGTTTGAGACCAGCCTAGGCAACACAGCGAGACCCATCTCTCCAAAAATACATAATTTTTTATTTTTTTATTTTTTTAGACAGAGTTTCGCTCTTGTTGCCCAGGCTGGAGTGCAATGGCATGATCTCGGCTCACCACAATCTCTGCCTCCCAGGTTCAAGCGATTCTCCTGCCTCAGCCTCCCGGGTAGGCGGGATTACAGGCATGCGCCACCACGCCCAGCTAATTTTTGTATTTTTAGTAGAGACGGGGTTTCTCCATGTTGGTCTGGCTGGTCTCAAACTCCCGACCTCAGGTGATCCACCTGCCTCGGCCTCCCACAGTGCTGGGATTACAGGCGTGAGCCACCACACCCGGCCCACAAATAAAAATTTTTTAAATGCAATTGAAAGTTTAACAGGCTGCAGCCCACTTCATCACTGTTGTCTGCTTCCGTTGTTGGTGGCTCCCGCATCTGCCGCCTTCCCACTAACCCAGGGACGCTGCTGCTCTTGCTACATTCCCACCGTAAATCCAAGGTGATAGCGTGCAGCAGAATGTCACCCCGGGCTCGCAGGTGATGAATGGCAACTGATGGCAGGAAACTTCCTAATCAACATTAGAAAGCACCCTGAAATACTCAGCACTCACTCGCTTCTGTATTTGCTGAGAAACTTTTGCTCATCGGTAAGGGAAACCGGCTGGGCGCGGTGGCTCACGCCTGTAATCCCAACACTTTGGGGGGCCAAGGCGAGCAGATCACTTGGAGTCAGGGATCAAGACCAGCCTGGCTAACATGGCGAAACCCCATGTCTACTAAACATACAGAAATTTAGCTGGGTGTGTTGGCGGGCGCCTGTAATCCCAGCCACTAGGGAGGCTGAGGCAGGAGAATCACTTGAACCAGGGAGGTGGAGGTTGCAGTGAGCTGAGGTTGTGCCACTGCACTCTAGCATGGGAAACAGAGCAAGACTCCGTCGAAAGAAAGAGAGAGAGAGACAGAGAGAGAGAGAGAGACAAAGAAAGAAAGAAAGAAAGAAAAGAAAGAAAGAAAGAAAGAAAGAAAGAAAGAAAGAAAGAGAAAGAAAGAAAGAAAGAAAGAAAGAAAGAAAGAAAGAAAGAAAGAAAGAAAGAAAGAAAGAACCCCTGAAGCTTTCTGGGGTTTTGTTTGTTTATATTTTAATGCTGTGAGAATAAAATAGATGTTTATATGAAAATTTAAATTGTTTGGTCAGGCGCAGTGGCTCACGCCTGTTATCCCAGCACTTTGGGAGGCCAAGGCGGGTGGATCACCTGAGGTCAGGAGTTGGAGATTTGGTGAAACCCCGTCTCTACTAAAAATACAAAAATTAGCTGGGTGTGGTGGCAGGTGCCTATAATCCCAGCTACTCTGGAGGCTGAGGCAGGAGAATCACTTGAACCCGGGAGGCGGAGGTTGCAGTGAGCCAAGATCACGCCATTGCACTCCACCCTGGGCGACAGAGTGAGACTCTGTCTCCAAAAAAAAAAAACCAAGAAACCCCATCTCTATTAAAATACAAAAATTAGCTGGGTGTGGTGGTGGGTGCCTGTAGCCCCAGGTACTGGGGAGGTTGAGGCAAGAGAATTGCTTGAACTTGGGAGGCAGAGGTTGCAGTGAGCCGAGATGGAGTCAGTGCACTCCAGCCTGGGCAAAAAGGCGAGACTGTGTCTCAAAAACATAAATAAATAAATAATTTTTAAAAAAGTAAAGTGTTAACACATTCCCTAGTCCATAACAAGTGTCAAAAAAAAAATAAAAATAGGCTGGGCATCGTGGCTCATGCCTGTAATCCCAACATTTTGGGAGGCTAAGGCAGGAGGATCGACTGAGCTCAGGAGTTCAAGACCAGCCTGGACAACATAGTGAAACCCAACCTCTACAGAAAAATTTAAAAATTAGCCAGGCATGGTGGCATGCATCTGTAGTCCGAGCTACTTGGGAGCCTAAGGTGGGAGGATCACTTGAGCCCAGGAAGTTGAGGCTGCAGTGAGCCATGTTCATGCCACTTCACTCCAGCGTGGGTGACACAGCAAGACGATGTCTCAAAAACATAAAATAAAATAAAAATAATAAATAAGAAAGTGTCAGCCAGGTATGGTGGCTCATGCCTGCAATCCCAGCACTTTGGAAGGCTGAACCGGGTGGATTGCTTGAGTTCAGGAGTTTGATACAAGAGTGGGCAACATAGTGAGGCCTTGTCTCAAATAATAACAATAATAAAGTGGCCAGGAGCAGTAGCTCACACCTGTAATCCCAGCACTTTGGGAGGCCGAGGCGGGCGGATCACCTGAGGTCAGGAGTTCAAGACCAGCCTGGCCAACATGGTGAAACCCCGTCTCTACTAAAAATACAACAATTAGCCAAGCATGGTGGTGGGTGCCTTGAATCCTAGCTACCTGGGAGGCTGAGGCAGGAGAATCGCTTGAACCTGGGAGGTAGATGTTGCAGTGAGCCGAGATCGTGCCACTGCACTGCAGCCCGGGCAACAGAGTGAGACTCCGTCTAAAAAAAATAAATATGATATAATAAAATAAAGTATGACGCAAAAATGATGAGTGTTTTTGAAGTGCAACAAAGCAGGTAGCATGTAGTTTCCCTTCTGAGCTGAGCGCTGCATGGCACGATCATGGATCAGGATTTGGTTGTCACCTCTGCATCAAATTAGTGGCTTCGAAAGGTGCATTAAACTGTCCCTTTGATCCAATAATTGCCTTCTGCTGTGGTGATGCCTCTCTGCTGGAACTAAAAGTCACTCACTGTTAACTCCTTCAGCCTAAAGAAAAATGTCATTTTGTCAGAACTAAAGTTCAGGAGACGATGATTCGCTGAGACTTTAAGTGCTAACTTGGACATTGTTTTCCCAGATTTGGGCTGAGGATGACATCTGGATCCCCTTCTCAACTTAGTTCCTTTTATCTGACAGCAGACAGCCTAGACTCTCGTGTTTCCACTTTCACCTTGAATTCCTAGAAACAACTAAACTCAAGTATAATGACTATCAAATGCATTGACTGGCCGGGCACGGTCCCGCACACCTGCAATCCCAGCACTTTGGGAGGCCAAGACAGGTGGATGATTTGAGGTCAGGAGTTCGAGACCAGCCTGGCGGACATGGTGAAACCCTGTCTCCATTAAAAAGACACAAATTAGCCAGGTGTGGTGGTGCATGCCTATAAGCCCAGCTACTCGGGAGGCTGAGGCAGGAGAATCATTTGAACCTGGGAGGCGGAGGTTGCAGTGAGCCGAGATCATGCCACTGCCCTCCAGCCTAGGTGACAGAACAAGATTCCATCTCGAAAACTAAAAGTAAAAACATTCAGTGACTGTCTCTTTTTTTGGCAATTGTCCTGTCTTCCTTTTAAGTGGTTTGAGGTGACTCTTTTTTATTTATTTTAACTTGCTCGCTCTAGGTCATTGTATTTCAAGAAGAAATCTCTGTGGATCCCTTTGGGGATGTGAATAAGTAAGCACATGAATTGTTGAAATTTAGGCTGAACCATATGAAACTGACTTTTTATGGATCAAAAATAGATGAATACAGCTTGGGCAACACTTCAGTGAGACCCCGTCTCTACAAAAAGTAAAAAAAATAAATAAATAAAAATAAAGCCTGAACCCAGCTCTTCCTGGCATGGTAGTGTGCACCTGTAGTCCCAGCTACTCAGGAGGCTAATGTGGAAGGATGGCTTGAGTCCAGGAGTTCAAGGCTGCAGTGAACTGTGATCATGCCACTGCACTCCAGCCTGGGTGACAAAGCAAGACTCTGCTTCAAAAAAAAAAAAAAAAAAAAGCTGATATCAGCCAGGCTCAGTGGTTCACACCTGTAATCCTAGCACTTTAGGAAGCCTAAGTGGAAGGATAACTTGAGCCCAGGAGTTGGAGACCACCCTGGGCAACATAGCAAGGTCCCATATCTTTTTTTTTTTTTTTGAGACAGAGTTTCACTCTTTTTGCCCAGGCTGGAGTGCAATGGCACGATCTCAGCTCACCATAACCTCTGCCTCCCAGGTTCAAGCCATTCTCCTGCCTCAGCCTCCCGGAGTAGCTGGGATTACAGTCACCTGCCACCACACCTGGCTAATTTTTCGTATTTTTAGTAGAGACGGGGTTTCACCATGTTGGCCAGGATGGTCTCAATCTCCTGACCTCGTGATCTGCCCGCCTCGGCCTGCCAAACTGCTGGGATTACAGGCGTGAGCCACCGCGCCTGGCCAAGGTCCCATCTCTTAAAAAATAAATAAACAAATTAGCCTGGTATGGTGGTGCTCCTGTAGTCCAGCTACTCGGGAGGCTGGGGTGGGAGGATCTAGCTCGGGAGTTAGAGGTTGCAGTGAGCTATGATCGCACCACTGCACTCCAGCCTGGGCAACAAACAAAGTGAGACCCTGTCTCAAAGAAAAAAAAAAAGAGCAAGAGAGAAAACAAGATTCCTTTTAGAGCTAATAAGGCTGGACGCATGTAATTGATTAAGATCACGGACCCCTGTGCTGCATTCAGCGCCAGCATGCTTTAGAAAGAGACGTGTGAGGGAGTCATCCAATCTTCTGGGTTCTCTCTCCTGCATGCCGGGTGGGGCGCAGTGCCCACCAGGACCCAGCTCCCGAATCTCCGCTGAGCTACTTCTTTCTCCCCCGTGGCCACTAGAGGGTGCAAGGACCGTAAGCAGGGGCTGAATCTGAGCCCAGCTGGGGTCAGGCCCCTGAGCTATGGCTGGTGATTTGGCGCTGGAAGGCCCTCCCTGCGCCCCTAGGGAAGGAACAACAGGCCCAGGAACCCGGGACTGCGGTGGACATCCCCACCTCTGAGCCAGCAGCACGTTCTGGAGTGCGAGGGTAGGATGGCAGTCCCCAGGAGTCCCGTGGGAATGAGCACACTGCGGGGGTGGGGTGGGGGGGGGCTTTGCTCCCCGTCAGTTCTGCGTTTCTGAGCCGTGACACCACTGGCCCGTTGAAACCCTCTCGACCCCTCTTCAGACAGTCTGGCTGTGTCTGAAAGTGCACAGGTACATTACTGGCTAGAATAACCCTGTAATGGATCGGGCCGTGCTTCCTGTACAAGTCTTGGTTTTCATTTACTGTAAGTAATCCTACTTCTCCGATGGGGGAAAAGGGAAGGAGCATAGCTATGAGTTCACTTAAGCCAGCACAGCGGTGGGCAAGGGAGCCAAAGCTGCGACTGGGAGCAGTCAAGGCCTCTGAGAAATGATATCATGAACCCGGTGGGGAGGTGGCAGTGGGACGTGCACAGGGCTTGGGGCTCCAGACGCAGACTTGGGCTCAAACCCAGCTCCTCCATCCACCAGCGGGCTTAGGATCTCCCCTCTCAGAGCCTCCGTTTCTTCGTCTTGATGGTACAGGCTCACACCTGTAAGCCGAGGGCTTTGCGAGGCCAAGGCAGGAGGATTGCTTGAGGCCAAGAGTTCAAGACCAGCCTGGGCAATATAGCGAGACCCTCCCCCCAACCCCACCCTTGTCTCTACAAAATATTTAAAAATTAGCCAGGTATGGTGGTGCGTGCCTGTCATCCCAGCTACTTAGGAGGCTGAGGGGGAGAATTGCTTGAGCCCAAGAGGTCCGAGGCTGAAGTGAGCTATGATTGCACCAGTGCACTCTAGCCTGAGCGACAGCCAGATCCTGACTCTAAAAAAAAGAAAAGAAATGAAAAAGTGGGGGTAATATTCAGGACAATGAGTGACTTGAATGAGACAATAGTTCCCCAGCACCCACCATGGCAGCGCTCAACTCACGGCCACTAAAATAGGACAGTGGCTTGGTTACGATGGGTGCAAAATAAATTCAGCTCCAACATGGAGTGGTTTGAAACAAGCATGTCATTACATCTCTGGTTCTGTGGGCGCACTGGGCTCAGATGAACCATTCCATTGCTGATCTCACTGGGGGTCTCTCACGCTGTCACAGCCTGACAGGCTGGAGTCCTCTGGAGCCTCCACAGGATGTTGGGAAGGCTGCCTCCTCTCACTCCCGCGCTGCTGCAGGGCACTGCCTCCACACATGGCCTCCCCAACAGGGTTGCTGAACTTCATACACTGCATTTTGGGATTCCCAAAAGTACAAAAATGGATCTGCCCCAGCCCTCTTAAATCTTGGGTCTGGAGCCCACACAGCACCACATCTGGCATCATGCATTGGTGAGTCGCAGGCAGCTCAGATTCAGTGTAGGAGGGGACAACTCCAGAGAGACAGCACCAGAGATGTAGTTCCCAGGGGCCCATTGCTAGGGACTAGACACCAGAGATGACGTTATCAGCGACCTAGGGCTGCTGTAACAGGCTACCACCAACTTGCTGGCTTAAAATAACACACATTTATCATCTTACCATTCAGGAGGTCAGAAGTTCAAAACAGGTCTCACTGGGCTGAAATCAGGGCATAGAAAGGCTGTATTTCCTTTCTGGAGGCTCTGGAAGATAATCTTTTTTTTTTTAACACTTGGTCTAGCTCTGGTGCCCAGGTTGGCATGCAGTAGCACAATCAAAGCTCACTGCAGCCTCGACATCCTGGGCTCAAGCAATCCTCCCACCTTGACCTCCCACAGTGATGGGATTACAGGGGTGAGCCACCACGCCCAGCTGGAAAATCCTTTTTCTTGCCTTTTCCAGTTTTTCTTTTTTTTTTTTTTTTTCTTTTTGAGACAGAGTCTTGCTGTGTCGCCCAGGCCAGAGTGCAGTGGTGCGATCTCAACTCACTGCAACCTCCACCTCCTGATTCAAGCGATTCTCCTGCCTCAGCCTCCTGAGTAGCTGGGATTACAGACATGCACCGTCACACCCGGCTAATTTTTTGTACTTTTAGTAGAGACGGGGTTTCACCATATTGGCCAGGCTGGTCTCAAACTCCTGACCTCGTGATCCGCCCGCCTCAGCCTCCCAAACTTCTGGGATTACAGGCGTGAGCCACTGTACCAGATCCTTTTTTCTTCTTTAAGCCTTCTGCCTCCTCTTGTAAGTACCCTTCTGATTACACTGGGCCCGCCTGGATAAGCCATCGTATTCTCCCCATCTCAGATCAACTGATTAGCAACCTTAATTCTATCTACAAACTTAATTTCTCATTGCCATGTAACATAACATATTCACAGGTCCCAGGGATTAGGACGTGGACACCTTCTGGGTCATTATTCTGCCTACCTGCCACAGGTAGAAAGAAAGTCACTTTATTGAACTTACACCATTTCCTCCTAAAACATTTTTAGAGATTAAATTTATTATGAACCATGTTTCAGGAAAAATGTTCCTTAAACTCTTTGTTTTTGTTTTTTTGAGACAGGGTTTCACTCTGTCGCCCAGGCTGGAGGGCACTGTTGCAATCATAGCTCACTGTAGCCTCAATCTCCCAGGCTCAAGTGATCCTCCCACCTCCTACTTCCAAGTAGCTGGGACCACATGCACACGCCACCACACCCGGCTAATTTTTTGTTTTGTAGAGAAAAGGTCACAGTATGTTTTCTAGGTTGCTCTCGAAATTCTGGGCTCAAGAGATCCTCCTGCCTCAGCCTCCGAAAGTGCTGGGATTACAGACGTGAGCCACTGCAGCTAAATCAAACTCTTAAATAAATTCTCTTTTGCTTTTTTTTTTTTTTTTTTTTTTTTTTGAGACAGTCTCACTCTGTCACCCAGGCTGGAGTGCAGCCCAGGCTGGTGCAATCTCGGCTCACTGCAACTGCAACCTCCGCCTCCTGGGTTTAACCCACTCTCCTGCCTCAGCCTCCCAAATAGCTGAGACTACAGGCATGAGCAACCATGCCTGGCTAATTTTTATATTTCAGTAGAGCTGCGGTTTGGCCATGTTGGCCAGGCCGGTCTCAAACTCCCAACCTCAGGTGATCCACATGCCTCGGCCTCCCATAGTGCTGGGATTACAGGGTTGAGCCACTGTTCCCGGCCTGTTTGGCTTTTTTCATTCACAAACATTGCTTGAGTTACAAGCACCATGTAGGCAAAAGGAGACACACAAAACATGGTCCCTGCCTTCGAGAAGTTCGGTGTGGTTCCCCCAGCAGCCACTTTCCCCACTTCTTGCTCACAAAATCTCAGTTTGTGCAGATGAAAATAGGCCTTGGCTGGACGCGGTGGCTCATGCCTGTAATCCCACAACTTTGGGAGGCCAAGGCAGGCAGATCACTTAAGGCCAGGAGTTCGAGACTAGCCTGGGCAACATGGTGAAACGCTGTCTCTACTAAAAATACAGAAATTAGCTGGTATGGTAGCTTGCGCCTATAATCCCAGCTACTTGGGAGGCTGAGGCAGGAGAATCGCTTGAAGCCAGGAGACGGAGGCTGCAGTGAGTCAAGATCACGCCACTGCACTCCAGCCTGAGCAACAGAGTGAGACTCTGACTCAAAAAAAAAAAAAGTTACTAGGTCTGAGGATTGTCAGCCTTATAATACTGACTACTTATTTGATGGCTCCCGCTATGTGAGTTTCTTTGGGAAATTGACATATTTGCCAACTTGAGTCAGGCTTGGTAATGCATTATAAGAATTTAAAATCATGGCCAGGTGCAGTGGCTCATGCCGGTAATCCCAGCACTTTGGGAGGCTGAGGCAGGTGGATTGCTTGAGCCCAGGAGTTCAAGACCAGCCTAGCCAACATGGCAAAACTCCGTCTCCACTAAAAATACAAAAATTAGTTGGGTGTGGTGGCATGTGCCTGTAATTCCAGCTACTTGGGAGGCTGAGCCACAGGAGGTGGAGGTTGCAGTGACCAGAGATGCCACCACTGCACTCCTGCCCAGGTGACAGTAGGAAACTCTGTCTCAAAATAATCAATAGACCAGGTGCAGTGTTGCATGCCTGTTACCTCAGCACTTTGGGAGGCCGAGGCACGTGGATGACCTGAGATCAGGAGTTCAAGACCAGCCTAGCCAACATAACAGAACGCCGTCTCTACTAAAAATACAAAAATTAGCCAGGCGTGGTGGCACATGCCTGTAGTCCCAGCTACTCGGTAGGCTGAGGTGGGAGGATCGCTTGAGACCAAGGGGAGGAGGTTGCAGTGAGCTGAGATTGTGCCACTGCACTCTGGCTTGGGCAATGAGTGAGATCTTGTCTCAAAAAAATAAAATAAAATAAAATGAAGGGGGAGGGGGGAGGGATAGCATTAGGAGATATACCTAATGTTAAATGGCGAGTTAATGGGTGCAGCACACCAACATGGCACATGAATACATATGTAACTAACCCACACATTGTGTACATGTGCCCTAAAACTTAAAGTATAATTTAAAAAAGGAAAGAAAAAAATAAAAAAATAAAAATAAAAATGAAAAATAATTAATTAATAAAATAAAATAATGCCAAGCTGGGCGTGCTCACTCCTGTAATTCCAGTGACTCTGGAAGTGGGAAAGGGAGGATCACAAGCCTGAGAGGTCGAGGCTACAATGAGCTGTGATCGCACCACTGTACTCCAGCCTGGACAACAGAGTGAGGCCCCATCTCATAAGCAAATAACATAACATAACACAATAAAATAATGCCAAGTCTTCAGGAATAAATCCTAGAAATAAAGGGTATTCCACCCTGTCCCTGCTCCCTGGAGCTGTCATGACAAATGACAATGTGCTTAGCATTATGCCTGGGACCAAGATCTACATTAGACACAGTGCCTGGGTCCCTCAATATTTTTAGGGGCCCAGGGAATTGTTTAAATTTCTTTTAATATTAGAAGTAAAAAAAAAAAAAAAATAGGCTGGGTGCAGTGGCTCACGCCTGTATTCCCAGCACTCTGAGAGGCCAAGTTGGGTGGATCACTTTAGCTCAGGAGCTCGAAACCAGCCCGGGCAACATGGTGAAACCCTGGCTCTATAAAAAAAAAATACAAAAATTAGCCAGGTGTAGTGGCTTGTGCCTGTGGTCTCACCTGCTTGGGAGGCTAAGGTAAGAGGATTGCTTGAGCCCAGGAGGCAGAGGTTGCTGTGAGCTGAGATGATGCCACTGCATTCCAGCCTGGGTAATAGACTAAGACTCTATCTCAAAAATAAGTAAATAAGAAGTGAAAAATGAATATAATCCGCTCTCCCTTATATTTCTCTTTGTACCAATACAGTCATGAACGACAATATTTTTTCATGAAGGAAGGGTCCATGGAAGTTATAGTGTGGCCCCAACGGTACCTGGCACAGAATAGACCTCAGTAGGTGTGAGTTGTTTGACTATCCTCATCCTTGTCACTATTATTGGCAAGAATGAGGCACTCCTCCTTACACTACGGTCACCAGACCAGCCTAGCCAGCTAGGAGGGTAAATAGAACCAAAGTAATTATAAGGCTGGGTGCGGTAGCTCACACCTGTAGTTCCAGCTACTCCGGAGGCTGAGACAAGGACATTGCTTGAGCGCAGGAGTTACAGGCTGCAGTGAGCTATGACTGCTGTGATTGCAACACTGCACTCCAGCCTGGGACACAGAGCAAGACCCTATCTCTTTAAAAAAAAAAAAAAAAAAAAAAAAAAGGCTGGGCGAGCTGGCTCACACCTGTAATCCTAGCACTTTAGGAGGATCATGTGAGATCAGGACTTCGAGACCAGTCTGGCCAACATGGTGAAACCTCGTCTCTACTACAAATACAGAAATTAGCCGGGCACGGTGGCCGGCGCCAGTAATCCCAGCTACTCGGGAGGCTGAGGCGAGGGAATCGCTTGAACCTGGGAGGTGGAGGTTGTGGTGAGCCGAGATCGAGCCACTGCGTTCCACCCTGGGTGACAGAGTGAGACTCTGTCTCAAAAAAAAAAAAAAAAAAAAAATTAGCACAAAGTAAGCTGGGTGTGGTGGCTCACGCCTGTAATCCCAGCACTTTGGGAGGCCAAGGTGGGTGGATCACGAGGTCAGGAGATCGAGACCATGGTGAAACACTGTCTCTACTAAAAATACAAAAAATCAGCCGGGCGTGGTGGCGGGCCCCTGTAGTCCCAGCTACTCAGGAGGCTGAGGCAGGAGAATGGCGTGAACCCGGGAAGCGGAGCTTGCAGTGAGCTGAGATCGTGCCACTGCACTCCAGCCTGGGTGACAGAACGAGACTCCATCTCAAAAAAAAAAAAAAAAGATTAGCCAGGAGTGGTGGCATACACCTGTGGTCCTAGCTCCTTGGGAGGCTGAGGCAGGAGAATCACTTAAGCCTGGGAGGCCAAGGCTGCTGCGAGCTGTATTCAAGCCATTGCACTCCAGACTGGGTGACACAGTGAGACTCTTTCTCAAAAAAAAAAAAAAAAGAAAGAAAACACCATGTAATAATAATATGGACTCACAGTGGTAAGTGCTCATTACACACTCAGCTCTGTGCTGAAGACATCATTGTCCCTACAAGGTGGATATTATCATCCCCATTCCACAGCTGAAGTAATGGAAGCCAGAACAGTGAAGTGACTTGCCCAGGATCACACACCTACCAAGAAGGGGAGGCAGGACTTGAATCCAGGTCCCTGGGATGCCACAGCCACATCCTGTATGTGCTAAGAGAGCTGATGCTAATCAGACGGTCTTGCACGAAGTCTAGAAAATTTGGACTCACTCACACAGAAGACAGTGCTGGCAGGTTTTTGGAAAGGAGCTAAGTGGTGCTTTGGGAGATGGATTTGGCAGTGGTGCTTGGAGTCTCAGCGGGTTGTCATAATTCCAGGGAATATTCCAAGAGGTGTCTAAGATTGGTAAAGGGAGGCTGGGCACAGTGGCTCATGCCTGTAATCCTAGCACTTTGGGAGGCCGAGGCGGGCAGATCACAAGGTCAGGAGGTCGAGGCCAGCCTGGCCAGCATGGTGAAACCCCATCTCTACTAAAAATACAAAAAATTAGCTGGGCGTAGTGGTGCGTGCCTGTAATGCCAGCTACTCGGGAGGCTAAGGCAGGAGAATCACTTGAACCCAGGAGGCAGAGGTTGCAGTGAGCCGAGATTGTGCCACTGTACTCCAGCCTGGGCAATAGAGCGAGACTCTGTCTCAAAAAAAAAAAAAAAAAAAGATTGGTAAAGGGGTGGGGTGCAGTGGCTCACACCTATAATCCCAGCACTTGGGAGCCTGAATCAGGTGGATCACTTGAGCCCAGGAGTTCAACACAATGTAGAAAGACCTCATCTCTACCACAAATTTTTGTTAAATAAAATTAGCCAGGTATGGTGACACTTGCCTGTGGTCCCAGGTACTTAGGAAGCTGAGGTAGAAGGATCATTTGAGCCTGGGAGGTCGAGGCTGCAGTGAGCCATGGTCCTACCACTGCACTCCAGCCTGGGTGACAGAGCAAACTCCAGCCTGTTGCAAAAAAAAAAAAGCAAGAAGAAACAGGTGAAAATAATTTTAGCGACATATTTTATTTAACCCAGTATGTGCAAAATATTATCATCACAACTTAAAAAGTATTAACTAGGCCCAGCAGGGGACTGGGGTGCTTTAACTAACATTTTGGAAGCTCCTTCCGGCCAGCCTCGGTGGCTCATCCCTGTAATCCCAGAACTTTGGGAGGCCAAGGCGGGTGGATCACCTGAGGTCAGGAGTTTGACACCAGACTGGCCAACATGTCAAAACCCCATCTCTACTCAAAATACAAAAAAAAAAAAAAAAAAAAAAAAAATTTGCCGTGCTTGGTGGCTCACATCTGTAGTCCCAGCCACTCAAGAGGCTGAGGCAGGAGAATCACTTGAACCAAGAGGCAGAGGTTGCAGTGAGCTGAGATCTCGCCAATGCGCTCCAGCCTGGGTGACAGAGGGAGACTCCATCTCCAAAACAAAAAAGCTCCTTCCTTTCTTCCCCTAGTAAGTTTAATGCTGGAGTTCACCATTGTGTGTGATTAGTCAGACTTTCCAGGTTGAAATCTCTGCTCTGTTTCGTACTGCTGTGTGACCTTAGACAAATTCCTTAATCTCTCTGTGCCTCAGGAGGCACAACTGCCTATCTATAAGGAGGAATGATAATAATATAACTTACCTTGGGAGTTGTTGCAAGGAGTACATGTTAAGCACTTAGACAAGCGGTGAGCATGCGGTTAGCATCCTTTTTTTACACTTGGAAAGGTTTTCCACTCCTAAATTAATGATATGCAAGAGGCCGGGCACAGTGGCTCAGGCCTGTAATCCCAGCACTTTGGGAGGCTGAGGTGGGCGAATCATCTGAGGTCAGGAGTTCGAGACCAGCCTGGCCAACATGGTAAAACCCCGTCTCTACTAAAAATACAAAAATTAGCTGGGTGGCACACGCCTGTAATCTCAGCTACTCAGAAGGCTGAGGCACAAGAATCGCTTGAACCTGGGTGGTGGAGGTTGCAGTGAGCCGAGATCACTCCACTGCATTCCAGCCTGGGTGACAGAGTGAAACTGTGTCTCAAAATAAATCAACAAAAAATAAGGCCAGGCAGTGGCCTTTTTGGGATTACAGTGTCTCACACCTATAACCCCAACACTTTGACACACCAAAGTGGTGAGATAGTTCAAGCCCAAGAATTCAAGACCAGCCTGGGCAACATAGTGAGACCTCATCTCTGAAAAAATTTTTTAAAGAATTGGCTGGACACAGAGGCTCAAGCCTGTAATCCCAGCACTTTGGGAGGCTAAGGCAGGTGGATCACTTGAGTCTGAAAGTTTGAGACCAGCAATGGCCAACTCCCCACTCCCAGCCTCCCAGTCCATCTCTACAAAGCAATACAAAAATTAGTCAGGCGTGGTGGTGCACACTTTTAGTCCCAGCTACCAGCTAGTAGGAAGGCTGAGTTGGAAGCATTGCTCGAGCTCAGGAGTTCAAGGCTACGGTAAGCCATGATTGTGCCACTGCACTATAGCTTGGGAAAACAGTCCCAGACCTGTTTCAAAAAAAAAAAACGCCAGACACGGTGGCTCACACCTGTAATCTCAGCACTTTGAGAGGCCGAGGCAGGCAGATCACTTGAGATCAGGAGTTTGAGACCATCCTGGCCAACATGGTGAAACCCTGTCTCTACCTCTACTAAAAATACAAAAATTAGCTGGGTATGGTGGCCTATGCCTATAATCCCAGCTACTCGGGAGGCTGAGGCAGGAGAATTGCTTGAGCCTGGGAGGCAGAGGTTCCAATGAGCCAAGATCGAGCCACTGCTCTTCAGCCTAGGCTAGAGTGAGACTCCATCTCAAAACAAATAAATAAATAAATAAGGCCAGGCGCAGGGGCTCACATCTGTAATCCCATCACTTTGGGAGGCTGAGGCGGGCGGATAACCTGAGATCAGGAGTTTGAAACCAGCGTGGCCAACATGGCAAAACCCCGTCTCTACTAAATATACAAAAATTAAACTGGCATGGTGGCAGGGGCTTGTAATCCCAGCTACTCAAGAGGCTGAGGCAGGAGAATTGCTTGAACCCGGGAGGTGGAGGTTGCAGTGAGCCGAGATCATGCTACTGCACTCCAGCCTGGGTGACAGCAAGATTCCATCTCAAAAAAAAAAAAAAAAAAGCCATGGTGGCACACTCCTGTAGTCCCAGCTATTCAGGAGGCTGAGACTGAGGGATTACTTGAGGCTGAGAGGTCAAGGCTGCAAGACTCTTGTCTCAAAAAAAAAAAAAAAGTAACTATTTTAAATAATGAATGCAGGTTAGGCCGGGCGCGGTGGCTCACGCCTGTAATCCCAGCACTTTGGGAGACCGAGGCGGGCAGATCACGAGGTCAGGAGATCGAGACCATCCTGGCTAACACGGTGAAACCCCGTCTCTACAAAAAATATAAAAAATTAGCCGGGCGTGGTGGCGGGTGCCTGTAGTCCCAGCGACTCGGGAGGCTGAGGCAGGAGAATGGCGTAAACCTGGGAGGTGGAGTTTGCAGTGAGCCGAGATGGCGCCACTGCACTGCAGCCTGGGGACAGAGCAAGACTCTGTCTCAAAAAAAATAATAAAATAAAATAAATAAATAAAAAAGAATGAATGCAGGTTAATCACTTAAAACTGTGCCTGAATGGCTGGGCAAGGTGGTTCACACCTGTAATACCAGCATGGCTGAGGCAGGTGGATCACCTGAGGGCAGGAGTTCGAGACCAGCCTGCCCAACATGGCGAAACCCCGTCTCTACTAAAAATACAAAAAATTAGCTGGACGTGGTGGCACATGCCTGTAATCCCAGCTACTCAGGAGGCTGAGGCAGGAGAATCGCTTGCACCTGGGAGGTGGAGGTTGCAGTGAGCCGAGATCACACCATTGCACTCCAGCCTAGGTGACAAGAGCGAAACTCAGTCTCAAAAAGAAACAAACAAAAAACCAAAAAAAAAGAAAAACAACAGTGCCCGATACATGATAGATATTCAACAATTATTAGCTCCCATTATTCTTGTTGTTGTTATGAGTTGTCTTGCAGAAATGGGGGTGATGGGACACGGATGCTCCAAGCTAATCCTCATACTGGTGTGATTAAGGGCATTAGCCTGGAAGCCAGATAGACCCAGCTGTGCCATTTACTAGCTGAGTGACTCATTTATATTACATAACTTCTTTGAGTTCAGTTTTCTCAAATGTGAAATGAGAGTAATATCTACATATATCCACCAGATGTTTTTGGCTGTAAGGAACAGAAATTGGTTAGAAGCATAAGAGAATACATTATCCTACATAGCAAAAATCCCAGAAGTAGGCTGGCCTTCAGAAATGGCTGATCCAGTATCCAGTGCCCGGTAAGGTGGCTGACGCCTGCAGTCCCAGCTACTCGGGAGGCTGTGGTAGGAGAATCACTTGAACCCAGGAGGCGGAGGTTGCAGTGAGCTGAGATTGCGCTACTGCCCTCCAACTTAGGGAACAAGAGCCCAACTCCGTTTAAAAAAAAAAAAAAGAAAGAAAGACAGAAAAAGAAAAAAAAGGCCAGGCGCAGTGGCCCAGGCTTGTAATCCCAGCACTTTGGGAGGCCGAGGAGGGCGGATCATGAGGTCAGGAGTTTGAGACGAGCCTGGCCAACACAGTGAAATCCCGTCTCTACTAAAAATACAAAAATTAGCTAGGCGTGGTGGCAGGCGCCTGTAGTCCCAGCTACTCCGGAGGCTGAGGCAGGAGAATTGCTTGAATCCAGGAGGCAGAGGCTGCAGTGAGGCGAGATCGTGCCACTGCACTCCAGCTAGGTGACAGAGGTAGACTCCGTCTAAAAAAAAAAAAAAAGAAAAGAAAAAAGAAATGGCTGATCAAGAAGCTGAACCTGGTCACCAAGGACCCAGAAACTTTCCATCTCTATATCTAAGATTCACCTTCAGCTTAAGGTTCATTTTGTTTTTGCTTTTGTTTTTGCTTTTGTTTAGAAACACGGTCTGGCTATGTCACCCAGGCTGGAGTGTAGTGGCACTATGATAACTCACTGCAGCCTCAAACTGCTGGGTTCATAAACCTTCAGCCTAGCTTCAAAGTTGTGGGGTTTTTTTGTTTTTGGTTTTCGTGTTTGCTAGATGGCTTCTGGTGGTAATTCAGGCCACATGCCTGTTGTTGTTCATATCCAGTGAGCAATAGATAGTCCTCCCCCATCGTGAAATAAAATTCCTTCCTTTCAATGTAATTGGTCCAATATAAGTCTCATACCCACCCATAGACTGAGAACCTATTCACGGGGTGGGATGCCTGAAGCTGATTGGCTTAGGTATGTCTACTTGAACCAATCACAGGCAGGGAAATGGGATAACCATGTTCAAACCAATCAGAGCCCATCCTTGGAGCTGGGAGTGGGGCTGGCCCCCTCCGTCACATGGGCTACATGCAGACGTTTGGTCTTAAGAAAACGCAGAGTGGATGCAGAGCTGCAATCCACAGTGTGCCTTATGCTGCCTCTCGGGTTTCTCAACAAGATTAAATATGAAAATGTCTTTAAAGCACTTAGCACAGTACCTCACACCTATTATTAAGCTTTTCTGTGTTGTTAGTGGGAGCTGAATTGAGTGCACGGAGCTGCTAAATTGGTTACTAGAGGAGAGAACAGAGAGTACCGGTGAGATTAATTTTTTTTGATACAGTTAACAGAGAAACAGTATAAATATTCTTAACCATTTGCCAGCTATCAGGAGCCTTGTAGACAGAGGCTAATGCAGTCAAGACACAATGCTTTAGCTTAATCTGACATAAGTTCAGAAGAAAGTAATAACTGAAAACAAATGAAGTGACTGATTCTGGGGTGCAAACAGAGGTGACTTCACGGTAGAGTCATGAAGCTTGAGCTTTGGGATCCTAAATTGTCCCTTCCGAAATCCTGGAATGGACCCTAGCAATTTTTGTTGTTTTTTGTTGTTTTGTTTTGTTTTGTTTCGTTTTGTTTTGAGATGGAGTCTCGCTCTGTCGCCCAGGCTACAGTGCAATGGCGTGATCTCGACTCACTGCAACCTCCATCTCCTGGGTTCAAGCGATTCCTGTGCCTCAGCCTCCAGAGTAGCTGGGACTACAGGCGTGTACCACCACACCTGGCTAATTTTTGTATTTTTAGTAGAGACCAGGTTTCACCATGTTGACCATGGCTGGTCTCAAACTCCTGACCTCAAGCCTCAGCCTCTCAAAGTGCTAGGATTACAGGCTTGAGCCACTGTGCCTGGCCAATCCTAGAGAAAATTCTGATTGGTCCAGCCTGAGTCACATGCCTGTCTATTGAGCCAATCCAGTGGCCAGGGGGGAGGAGTCAGTCTGACCAGCCTTAGGCATACCGAGAGATGAGAAGAGACAGGACCACCTGAAGTTCTCCCAGAGAAACGTAGAGAAAAGGCAATGAAAATGCACACTGTGGCCAGGCGTGGTGACTCACGCCTGTAATCCCAGTACTTTGGGAGGCTGAGGCAGGTGGATCACTTGAGGTCAGGAGTTCGAGACCAGCCTGGCCAACATAGTGAAACCCCATTTCTATTGAAAATACAAAATAGGCCGGGCGGGGTGGCTCACGCTTGTAATCCCAGCACTTTGGGAGGCTGAGGCGGGCGGATCACGAGGTCAGGAGATCAAGACCACGGTGAAACCCCGTCTCTACTAATAATACAAAAAAATTAGCCGGGCGTGGTGGCGGGCGCCTGTAGTCCCAGCTACTCGGAGAGGCTGAGGCAGGAGAATGGCGTGAACCCAAGACGCAGAGCTTGCGGTGAGCCGAGATTGCGCCACTGCACTCCAGCCTGGGCGACAGAGCGAGACTCCGTCTCAAAAAAAAAAAAAAAAAAAAAAAATACAAAATAGTCAGCCAGGTATGGTCGCGAGCGCCTGTAGTCCCAGCTACTCGGGAGGCTGAGGCATGAGAATTGCTTGAACCCAGGAGGCAGAGGTTGCAGTGAGCCAAGATAGTGCCACTGCACTCCAGGCTGGTTGACCGAGCAAGACTGTCAAGAAAGAAAGAAAGAAAGAGAGGGAGGGAGGGAGGGAGGGAAAGATGGAAGGAAGGAAGGAAGGAAGGAAGGAAGGAAGGAAGGAAGGAAGGAAGATGCACATTCAACTACAGTCCCTTAAACCAAAGGACCGCAGCCACCTATTCCAAGCACGTCGTGTTATCACTGAGGGTACTGTGACATAGCAGGCGACATTTAGATTTACGCAAGGTTGCCAGGCGTGGTGGCTCACGCCTGTAATCCCAGCAGTTTGGGAGGCTGAGGCAGGTGGATCACGAGGTCAGGAGATGGAGACCATCCTGGCTAACACGGTGAAACCCCGTCTCTACTAAAAATACAAAAAATTAGCCAGGCATGGTGGCAGGCGCCTGTAGTCCCAGCTACTCTGGAGGCTGAGGCAGGAGAATGGTGTGAACCCAGGAGGTGGAGCTTGCAGTGAGCTGAGATCGCGCTACTGCACTCCAGCCTGGGGACAGAGCGAGACTCCGTCTCAAAAAAAAAAAAAAAAGATTTACACAAGGTTATGTTATGTTTGCACAGTAGATCAATCCATATGATGAAATCATGGATCTGGCCGAGCTGGGTGGCTCGCACCTGTAATCCCAGCACTTTGGGAGGCTGACTGGCCAACATGGCAAAACCCCATCTCTACTAAAAAATACAAAAATTAGCTGGGTGGGGTGGCAGGTGTCTGTAATCCCAGCTACTCGGGAGGCTGAGGCAGGAGAATCGCTTGAGCCTGGGAAAGGGAGGTTGCAGTGAACCAAGATAGCGCCACTGCACTCCAGCCTGGGCGACAGAGTGAGACCCTGTCTCAAACAAACAAACAAACAAATCATGGATCCAATATAAAAAAATCCTACTCCTGGTGTTTTACAGAGCAGGGAGAAATCACCACATTCACCATGAAAAGGACATGGACTCACTGTCCTGGGCATTGTGACCCAGAAAAATGGGAGAGACCTGTAGTCAAACTGTCTAGCAGGACGCTTTTAGGGTTCATCAAAAGGATTTCTTTTAATATACCCACGGAGCCTTCTCCTTGTGGAAGCTACTCTCACTGATGCCAGAGCTGCTTCCTAGAATAGCTACAGTTCAGGGGGGTGGAAGTGGGTATATTCTCATCCATCAACCACAAAGAGTCAAACATCATTTTTCATCACTACCTCCAGGGACAGCCAGCATCACCACCACCAACCCTTCCTTGGTAAACTGGGTATAATCCCAATCTCACCTCGCCGGGGTATTTGGCAAGTCTCTCCCTGTTAACGCAGGAGAATGATAGCTGTAACCAAATGCTTCCTCTGTTGTTAGGCATCTGCTGAGCCAGGAATGCAGCTATCTTAAGCAAAAGGGAGGGTTTGCTATAAGGATACTGGGCATCTTGCAAAACTTAAAGGCCCCAGGAGGACCCAGAAATGGAAGCCATCAGAAACACTGGCCAGGGGTCGGGCACAGTGGCTCATGTCTGTAATCCTGGCACTTTGGGAGGCTGAGATGGATGGATCACCTGAGCTCAGGAGTTCGAGACCAGCCTGGGCAACATGTTGAAACCCCGTCTCTACTAAAAATACAAAAGTTAGCTGGGTGTGGTGGCACATGCCTGTGGTCCCAGCTACTTGGGAGGCTGAGGCAGAAGGATCACTTGAGCCTGGGAGGTGGAAATCGCACTGAGCAGAGATCATGCCACTGCACTCCAGTCTGAGCAACAGGGTGAGATAGAAAGAAAGAAAGAAGGAAAGGAAGGAAGGAAGGAAGGAAGGAAGGAAGGAAGGAAGGAAGAAAGAAAGGCCAGGTGTGGTGGCTCACGCCTGTAATCTCAGCACTTTGGGAGGCCAAGGCAGGCGGATCACTTGAGGTCAGGAGTTCGAGACCAGCCTGACCAAGATGGAGAAACCCTGTCTTTACTACAAATACAAAATTAGCCAGATGTGGTGGCGCATGCCTGTAATCACAGCTACTCGGAAGGCTGAGGCGGGAGAATTGCTTGAACCTGGGATGTGGAGGTTGCAGTGAGCTGAGATTGTGCCATTGCACTCCAGCCCAGACAATAATAGCAAAACTCCATGTCAAAAAAAAAAAAAAAAAAAAAGAAAGAAAGAAAAAAGAAAAGAAAAAGAAAAAAGAAACGCTAGCCAGGGGGAGTGTGGTGGCTGTGGCCTGTAATCTAAAAACTTTGGGAGGCCGAGGCGGGCGGATCTCTTAAGGTCAGGAGTTTCAGACCAGCCTGGTCAACGTGGTGAAATCCCGTCTCTACTAAAAAGACAAAAATTAGCTGGGCATGGTGGTACTCACTTGGAATCCCAGCTATTCGGGAGGCTAAGGCAGATGAATCTCTTGAACCCAGGAGGCGGAGGTTGCAGTGAGCCGAGATCCTGCCACTGCATTCCAGCCTGAGAGCCAGACTCCATCTCAAAAAAAATATAAAAATAAAAAATAAAGTCAGCTTGGATCAGGCGCAGTGGCTCACACCTGTAATCCCAGCACTTTAGGAGGCCAAGGCAGGAAGATAACTTGAGGCCAGAAGTTTGAGACCAGCCTGGCCAACATGGTGAAACCCCATCTTTACTAAAAAGACAAAAATTAGCTGGGTGTGCTGGTGGGCGCCTGTAATCCCAGCTACTCTGGAGGCTGAGGCAGGAGAATTGCTTGAACTCAGGAGGTGGAGGTTGCAGAGGGCCAAGATTGCGCCACTGCACTCCGGCCTAGGTGACAGAACAAGACCTTGTCTTTAAAAAGAAAATAAAAATTAAAAATAGCTGATTAGCAATCTTAATTTCTGCTTGACATGTGACGCAACATATGCACAGGTTCTGGGGATTAGGGTGTGGACATGTTTGGGGAGCCATGATTCTGCCCATCACACCACCCCTCTGAGGAAATGAGTAACTGGAGCAGCCACAAATCAGGTCTCATTTTACATCTTACATAGAATCCGGCTCTGCTGGCTGCTGCGAACCGGGGGCTACCCTGGGACGCAGAGTGCATGTGGTTCTCACAAACCGGAAGAGACAAAAATAAGCAGGGTCTCTCAGAGGCATCTCTGACCTCTGCAGAGGAGACAGGGACCACCAAGTACCATACCTGCTATCTGCTTTATCTTCCCACTGTGTTGATTTGCATAGGGATAGGGGAATAATCATCAATGTTTATAGCAATAAAATAAGAAGCAATGTTTATAGCATAAGTGGTGCCCTGCTTAAAATAAGCTTATTGTTTTGGGGGGGTGATTTTTTTTTTTTTTTTTTTTGCTGTTGTTTTGTTTTGTATTTTTGAGATGGAGTTTCACTCTTGTTGCCCAGGCTGGAGTGCAGTGGTGAGATCTTGGCTCACCGCAACCTCCACCTCCCAGGTTCAAGCAATTCTCCTGCCTCTGCCTCCCAAGTAGCTGGGACTACAGGTGTGCGCCACCACGCCTGTTTGGACTTCCTGTTCTTTCTGCTCATGGGAACCTACCATATGCGTAGGGTATCTAGTCGATGAAAGCAGCACAGCCTGGGGGTTAAACACTCAGCGTTGATTTCAAATTCCAGCTCTCCCATTTACCAGTTGGGATTGGCTGTTTCCTCTGAGAAATGGAGATGATTATTATAATACTGTCTCCTGGGAGTGTTGTGAGGGTAAAAATACAACTGCGGATGCAAATGTCATGCAAATTTGCCTAGTAGGTCCTAAATGAATGTTTGCTCTTGCTTTTACTATGATCTCAATAGGAGTGATTAGAAATTAAGAGCTCAGGCCGGGCGCGGTGGCTCACGCTTGTAATCCCAGCACTTTGGGAGGCCGAGGCGGGCGGATCACGAGATCAGGAGATCTAGACCACGGTGAAACCCCGTCTCTACTAAAAATACAAAAAATTAGCCGGGCGTGGTGGTGGGCGCCTGTAGTCCCAGCTACTCGGAGAGGCTGAGGCAGGAGAATGGCGTGAACCCGGGAGGCGGAGCTTGCAGTGAGCCGAGATTGCACCACTGCACTCCAGCCTGGGTGACAGAGCAAGACTCCATCTCAAAAAAAAAAAAAAAGAAATTAAGAGGTCAGACATTTTCCAGACCCGGGTGATTCTATCAGCTGTTACAAAGGTGTGTGAAGAGAGAAAAGACATTCACGCCCAGTTTAGCCATTCTCATGTAAAATTAAAATACCTTTCTAAAAGCTGGACATGGCTAGAACCCAGGAGTTCAAGTCCAGTCTGGGCAATGTAGGGAGACCCTGTCTCTAGAAAACATAAATTATGGGGCCGGGCGTGGTGGCTCACGCCTGTAATCCCAGCACTTTGGGAGGCCAAGGCGGGCGGATCACGAGGTCAGGAGATCGAGACCATCCTGGCTAACACGGTGAAACCCCGTCTCTACTAAAAATACACACACGAAATTAGCCGGGTGTGGTGGCGGGCGCCTGTAGTCCCAGCTCCTTGGGGGGCTGAGGCAGGAGAATGGCGTGAACCTGGAAGGTGGAGCTTGCAGTGACCTCCGATCACGCCACTGTACTCCAGCCTGGGCAACAGAGTGAGACTCTGTCTGAAAAAATTAATTAATTAATTAATTAATAAAATACCATATAGGCTGGGCATGGTGGCTCACGCCTGTAATCCCAGCAGTTTGGGAGGCCGAGGCGGGTGGATCACTTGAGGTCAGGAATTTGAGACCAGCCTGGCCAACATAGTGAAACCCTGTCTCTACTAAAAACACAAAAATTAGCCAAGTGTGGTGGTGTGTGCCTGTAGTCCCAGCTACTTGGGAAGCTGAGGCAGGAGAATTGCTTGAACCCCAGAGGAGGTTGCAGTGAGCCGAGATCACACCACTGCACTCCTGCCTGGACAACAGAACGAGACTCCGTCTAAAAATAATAATAATGATAATAAAACACCATATTGCATTCCTAGGGTTTCTCAAAGGGTAGTCCAAGAATCACCTTTATTTTTCATCTTTAATTTTTTTGAGAGTGGGTCTCACTGTGTCGTCCAGGCTGGAGTGCAGTGTCGTGATCTTGGCTCACAGCAGCCTCGACCTCCTGGGCTCCAGTGATCCTCGTTCGTCAGCTCCCCAGGTAGCCAGGACTACAAGCATGTGCCACCACGCCCCGTTAATTTTTGTAGTGTTTCTGTGAGCTCAGGCAATCTGCCTGCCTTGGCCTACCTTGGCCTCCCAATGCTGGGATTACAAACGGGAGCCACTGTGCCCAGCCCATAAGAACCACCCTTCTGATGCTGGGAGGGGAGGTGGTGAATACCGCAGAGGTAGGAGGACCGAGGAATCTGCTTTTTAAAAACTCCCCAGGGATTCTTGGATTCTTATTCTACTAAATATAAAAATGATTCTCTCTTTGTAAAGAATCTCAGCAGGAAAAGGGAAATGACTGTGTATGTGTGGTTTTTGTTTGTTTTTGAGACAGCGTCTCGCTCTGTCCCCCAGGCTGGAGTGCAGTGGCACAATCATGGCTCAGTGCAGTCCCGACCTCCCGGGCTCAAGTGATCCTCAGCACCCCAAGTAGCTGGGGCTATCAGTGTGTGCTACCACGCTGAGATAGATAGATAGATAGATAGACAGACAGACAGACAGACAGACAGACAGGCAGATAGATAGATAGATAGATTTTAATTTTAGTAGAGACGAGGTCTCACTATGTTGCCTAGGTTGGTCTGGAATTCCTTTTTTTTTTTTTTTTTTGAGACGGAGTTTTGCTCTTATCACCCAAACTGGAGTGCAATGACATGATCTCAGCTCACTGCAACCTCCACCTCCCAGATTCAAGCGATTCTCCTGCCTTAGCCTCCTAAGTAGCTGGGATTACAGGCATGCATCTCCACGCCCAGCACATGTTTGTATTTTTTTTAGTACAGACGGAGTTTCACCATGTTGGTGAAGCTGGTCTCAAACTCCTGACCTCAGGTGATCCGTCCGCTTTGACCTCCCGAAGTGCTGGGATTACAGGAGTGAGCCACCGCGTCCGGCCTGGTCTGGAACTCCTGAGCTGAAGTGATCCTTCCACCTCAGCCTCCCAAAGTACTGGGATTACAGGCGTGAGCCACTGTGCCCACCAGGTCTATGCTTGGGATGTCCTGAGCATCTGGGAGTGGCAGCTGGAGGGATGGAGCCTCTTCCTTGCCACTGTCTGGCGGTTCTTTTCCCTCTGATGGCAGACAGGCTGAGAGGAAGCTGAGTGCTGGGCCTGAATCAGCTCCCATCCTGCCCATGTCAGGACTGAAAGAGTGTTTTGTGGTTTCCATGAGGGCAGCAGAGCCGCTCACAGGTCACAGCTGGTCACAACCCCTGGGGAAAAAGGCACTCGGAAGCTCATGACCTGCTTCCCGCCCAACAAGCGACAGCCAGGCTAGAAGAGGCCACACATCAAAGAGAAGGGGCCGGGGGGAGGGGGGTGGGCAGGAGGATGCCTTCTGGGAATCCGCCCTGTTTCACTGCAAGCAGCAGGTTTGTGCCACCTACAGGTGGCGCCTGGGTTGAGTAAACCAGCCCCTGCCCCCAGCCCCCAGTTATTCCTTGGGAAGCTTTAATTTCTAACCCTGTCCTGCTTCTGGGAAAACACCAACTGCTCTGGTTTTGCCTCAGGTTGGCACTGCATGGAGGTTAAGAGTGTGGACTTTGGGCTGGGTGCGGTGGCACACGCCTGTAATCCCAGCACTTTGGAAGGCCGAGGTGGGAGGATTGCTTGAGCCCAGGAGTTCAAGACCAGCCTGGGGCAACATAGTGAGACTTTGTCTCCAAAAAAAAAAAAAAAAAAGTGGGCGTGTCTCTGGCTTGAGCCCAGGACTTTAATACCAGTCTGGGCAACAATGTGAGACCCCGTCTCAACAAAACAATAAAATGAAAATTAGGTAGGCATGGCCATGCACACCTGTAGCCCCAGCTTCTCAGGAGACTGAGGCAGGAGCATCACTTGAGCCCAGGAAGGTCAAGGCTGCAGTGAGCTATGATTGCACCACTGCACTCCAGCCTGGACAACAGAGCGAGACTGTCTCCAAGAAAAAAAAAAAAAAAAGAATGTGGACTCTGGAACCAGGCTGAATCCCCATCTCTGCTGTGTGATATTAGGCTGGTTACTGAACCCCTCTGTTATCCTCGTTACTTCATCTGTAAAATGGGGATCACATAACCTGTACCTCATTGAATTGGGAAAAGGACTGAATGAATTTACAATTGTCCAGGGGCCCAGAGCACTCACTGCTTGCGCGGACAAGTGTAAAATAAGTGTTTATTGGCATCATTGTCACACTACTACTAATAATTAGCACCGTTTTTGGCCAGGTGTGGTGGCTCACACCTGTAATCCCAGCACTTTGGGAAGCCGAGGCGGGTGGACCACAAGGTCAGGAGATCGAGACCATCCTGGCTAACACGGTGAAACCCGGCCTCTACTAAAAATACAAAAAAATTAGCTGGTGCGGTGATGGGTGCCTGTAGTCCCAGCTATTCAGGAGGCTGAGGCAGGAGAATGGCGTGAACCCGGAAGATGGAGCTTGCAGTGAGCCGAGATCATGCCACTGCACTCTAGCCTGGGCGACAGAGCAAGACTCCATCTCAAAAAAAAAAAAAAAAAACAATAATAATAACAATTAGCACCGTTTTGAAAGCATTTCTCCCATCCCTGAGCCTGGGCTGAAAACTTTAGGACCATAATGTCACCGAATTGCACACCTGAAAATGGTGAAAATGAAGCTGGGCACGGGCCTGTGGTCCCAGCTACCCAGGAGGCTGAGGTAGAAGGACTGCTTGAGCCCAGGAGTTCAAGCTTGCAGTAAGCTGTGATCCCACCACTGCAGTCCAGCATGAGTGACAGAGCGAGACCCTGTCTCTAAAAAACAAAGAAAAGAAAATGGTGAAAATAGTAATTTTTTTGTTATACATATTTTAACTCAATTTTAAAAATTCAATAGGCAATCGGGCAAGGTGGCTCACACCTGTAATCCCAGCACTTTGGGAGGCCAAGGGGGTCGGATCACTAGAGGTCAGGAGTTCAAGACCAGCCTGGCCAACATGGTGAAACCCCGTCTCTATTAAAAATACAAAAATTAGCTGAGTAAGGTGGTGCAAGCCTGTAATCCCAGCTATTCAGGAGGCTGAGGCAGGAGAATTGCTTGAACTCTGGGAGGCGGAAGTTGCAGTAAGCCGAGATCAAGCCATTGCACTCCAGCGTGTATGACAAGAGCAAAACTCTCTCTAAAAAAAAAAAAAAAAAAAAAAAAAAATCCAATAAAGCAGGAGCTACCGTGATCACTCCATGTTACAAATGACAAACAGTGAAGTTCAAAGAGCCCACACACCTCACCCAGGTTGGGCCCTGGGAGTGGCTAAGCCTGGACTTTATCCCAGTGTGCCTAACACTGTCATGAATGCAGAGACCTTTGTGCATTTATCCTTCTGTTCTTTCATTGAACAAACCTTGCCTGGGCACGGTGGCTCAAGCCTGTAATCCCAGCACTTTGGGAAGCCAAGGCAGGCAGATTGCGTGAGTCCAGGAGTTTGAGACCAGCCTGAGCAACATGGCAAAACCTCGTCTCTATCAAAAAATACAAAAGTTAGTCGGGCATGCTGGTGCGTGCCTGTAGTCCCAGCTAGTCGGAAGGCTCAGGCGGGAGGATTGCTTGAGCCTGGGAGGTCAAGGCTGCAGTGAGCTGTGGTTGCACCACTGCTCTCCAGCCTGGGCAACAGAGCGAGATCCTGTCTCAAAGACATAAAACAAAAAAACCAAGTTGCCTCCCTACTAAATGGCAGGCCCTGTATGAGATACTGAGGGTTCTGCAGACAACAAGGGAGTCGATTATTAAACACTTGCCCAAATAAACATGTATTGACAACAGGAACAAGTACTGAGGAGGAAGGTGCCCGAGGGAGATGTTGATGAGGGGTTGAACTAGTCGGGGAGTGCATGAAGGGAAGTAGGAAGCAAAGAATTTTCTGGGCAGAGGGAGCCACTTTTGCAAAGGCCCTGTGGCCTATGTGGCTGGTAAGGAAGGGTTGGGAGAGGTGGAAGCAGCCAAGGATGCAGAGAAGTGCAGAGGCCAGACCACCCCCTGGAAAGCTTCACCTTTGTCCCAAGAGTAATGGGGACCCTTGAGGGTTAGAAGCCAGGCTGGGTGTGGTGGCTCACGCCTGTAATCCCAGCCAAAGCTGGCAGATTCCTTGAGGTCAGGAATTCAAGACCAGCCTGGCCAACATGGTGAAACCCCATCTCTACTGAAAATACAAAAAATTAGCTGGGTGTGGTGGTGGGTGACTGTAATCCCAGCTACTGGGGAAGTTGAGGCAGGAGAATCGCTTGAACCCAGAGGGTGGAGGTTGCAGTGAGCCGAGATCGCACCACTGCACTCCAGCGTGGGTGACAGAGCAAGACTCTGTCTCAAAAAAAAAAAAAAAAGAAAGAAAGAAAGAAAAGAAGAAGGAAGAAGAAAAACAAAGAACCCAGGGAGCCAGAAGGAAGAAGAAGAACAAAGAGCCCAGGGAGCCAGAGAATGACACACATCTAATTCACCACCCCTAGAAAAGATCGACCACCTCTCCCTGGCCCCAGGCTTGGCATCCCATCAGCAGCAATCAGAAGTCCCAGCTGTTGGCCACTCCTGATGAGACCCCTCCTGCCACACCCTCCCCACACCCCTCCCTGCCTGGACACCACCCTGACCTCCAGAAGCCAGGGTTCTCCTGGTTCTTCGCTCTCCTCCTGCTTTCTCCCTGACCCCAGTCCACTGAGACTCCTGTGTATTTCACTTCTCGCCTAGTCTCTCTCCCTGAACTGGAATAAAAGCTCTTCAGGGTCAAAGACGTCTCGCTCCACAGTGACCACAATACCTAGGACAGGGCCTGGCATCTCATAGGGACTCAATAAAAAGGCACTGAACTGTTCAGTGGAGTCCTAACAGCCCCTGCAAATGGGAAGGGAGCAAGAGTAGCCATGGGAGGTAGAATAGGTACCAACCGCAGGAGACAGTCTCACTACGTTGCCTGAATTTTTGTTCATTTCTTTGCAGCCCTGTGTCCAAGGACCATTGCCCCCTGCACAACCATCCCAGACAGAAATGGGGTGCGGGGGAGGCAATGGTGCTTGGACACACGGCTGCAAAGAAACCAGGAGGCAGAGGTTGCAGTGAGCCAAGATCCCACCCCTGAAATCCACCCTGGGTAACAAAAATCTCTCTCAAAAAAAAAAATGGCCGGGTGCGGTGGCTCACACCTGTAATCCCAGCACTTTGGGAGGCTGAGGTGTGTGAATCACGAAGTCAGGAGATGGAGACCATCCTGGCTAACACGGTGAAACCCCGTCTCTACTAAAAATACAAAAATTGGCCGGGCACGGTGGCTCACGCTTGTAATCTCAGCACTTTGGGAGGCCGAGGCGGGCAGATCACGAGATCAGGAGATCGAGACCACAGTGAAACCCTGTCTCTACTAAAAATACAAAAAATTAGCCGGGCGTGGTGGCGGGCGCCTGTAGTTCCAGCTACTCGGAGAGGCTGAGGCAGGAGAATGGCGTGAACCCGGGAGGCGGAGCTTGCAGTGAGCCGAGATCGCGCCACTGCACTACAGCCTGGGCGACAGAGCGAGACTCCGTCTCAAAAAAAAAACAAAAAAAACACAAAAATTAGCCGGGCGTGGTGGTGGGTGCCTGTAGTCCCAGCTACTCGGGAGGCTGAGGCAGGAGAATGGGGTGAACCTGGGAGGCGGAGCTTGCAGTGAGCCGAGATGGCACCGCTGCACTGCAGCCTGGGCGACAGAGAGAAACTTCGTCTCAAAAAAAAAAAAAAGGCCAGGAGCACTGGCTCACGTCTGTAATCCCAGCACTTTGGGAGGCTGAGGCGGGCTGATCACCTGAGGTCAGGAGTTCGAGACCAGCCTGGCCAACATGGAGAAACCCCATCTCTACTACAAATACAAAATTAGCTGGGCATGGTGTCGCATGCATGTAATCCCAGCTACTCGGGAAGCTGAGGCAGGAGAATCGCTTGAATCCGGGAGGCGGAGGTTGTGATGAGCCGAGATCGCGCCATTGCACTCCAGTAGCCTGAGCAACAAGAACGGAACTCTGTCTCAAAAAAATAGAATAGGACATGGTCCAGAAATGGTCGGGAGCACCCCTAGAAGGGCTTCTAAAGGTCATCTCATGGTGGGAGATGAGCCAGTGTTTCCTTCTCAGAGGAAAGATGGCTTAAGATCAACCTGGGTGTTGGAGCATTGGAGCCGAAGGAGATGAGAAGCTAAATCTAATCTCCACTCAGGAGCCCAGGGGCTTTTTTTATTTAATTATATTTTTAGAGATAGGGGTCTTATTGTGTGGCCCAGGCTGGTCCCAAATTCCTGAGCTCAAGCCAAACTCCTGGGCTCAAGCAATCCTTCCACCTCGGCCTCCCAAAGTGCTGGAATTCCAAGGTCTTCTGAAAACCCAAGTCTGATCAAGTCGACCCAGGGAGAGCCCATCCCAGTCTTCTCACTGCTCCAGAAACAGCCAGTCACGTCCCTGCAGGCGGGACACCTGATGCCTTGGAACTTCTGTCTGTGTGGTTCTTCCCCACCATCTTTGTCTAGCCTCAAGGCTCGATTTATTTTGTTTTATTATTAGAGATGGAGTCTCACTCTGTCGCCCAGGCTGGAGCGCAGTGGTGCAATCTCAGCTCACTGCAACCTCTGCTCCCCGGGTTCAAGCGATTCTCCCGCCTCAGCCTCCCAAAAAGCTGGGATTACAGGCACCCACCACCATGCCTGGCTAATTTTTTTATTTTTATTTTTTTTATTTTATTTTATTTTTTTTTTTTTTGAGACGGAGTCTGGCTCTGTCGCCCAGGCTGGAGTGCAGTGGCGCGATCTTGGCTCACTGCAAGCTCCGCCTCCCGGGTTCACGCCATTCTCCTGCCTCAGCCTTTGGAGTAGCTGGGACTACAGGTGCCCGCCACCGCGCCCGGCTAATTTTTTGTATTTTTTTAGTAGAGACGGGGTTTCACTGTGGTCTCGATCTCCTGACCTCGTGATCCACCCGCCTTGGCCTCCCAAAGTGCTGGGATTACAGGCATGAGCCACCGCGCCCGGCCTTTTTATTTTTAGTAGAGACGAGGTTTCACCATGCTGCCCAGGCTAGTCTCAAACTCCTGACCTCGTGATCCGCCCGCCTTGGCCTCCCAAAGTGCTGGGATTACAGGCGTGAGCCACCGTGCCCGGCCTATTATGTTGAGCGTTCTGTATGGAGGTGAATGGACCCATTCCTCAGTCCCAGGCACAGCATCAGAATCAAGGCAGACGTCTTAGAAACAGGGCTTGCTGCCCGCACACTCAGGATAATAACGGCGCACACCTGGGGGCCTCTGTTTCATTTCATTGCCTCATTCCATCTTCAGAGTAACTCCAGGGGGGACCATCAGTACCTCCATTGTTACGAATTCAAACACTGAGACAGACCCAGAGGGGGGCCTCCGCCTGAGAAGCAGTGGTGCTGGCTGTCAGCGAAGCCCAGGGCTGTCTGACTCTTGGTCCCGGTCACCTCCTACAAGATTGTCTTAGGCCCCATTCTGGGAAGAGTGCCCTCCACCACTCTCTCCCCCCTCTGCCTCCTGCCGCTCACAGATGTGTTCATTTCTTGTCTCACTTTCCCACCAGAACGTAAGGTGAAAGGGACACTCAAAGATGAATTATCCCCTGCCGGTGGCATCACGGACACAGCTGAAAGTCATTTGATTTAGGGAGAAATGAGTATAACAGACTTGAATGAACCCTTTAAAATCATGCCACTTTGTGTGTTTTTTTTTTTTTTTTTTTTTTGAGACAGTCTCACCCTGTCACCCAGGCTGGAGTGCAATGGCACGATCTGAGCTTACTGCCACCTCCACCTCCCAGGTTCAAGCAATTCGCCTGCCTCAGCCTCCCAAGTAACTGGGATTACAGGCATGTACCACCATGCCCAGCTAATTTTTGTATTTTTAGTAGAGACAGGGTTTCACCATGTTAGCCAGGCTGGTCTCAAACACCTGACCTCAAGTGATCCACTGGCTTTGGCCTCCCAAATTGCTGGGATTACAGGTGTGAGCCACTGCGTCCGGCCAAACCATATCACTTCTGGCAGCTCTCATAGTTGCTGAGATGGTTGCCACACTTGTTTTGTTCACACCTGTGTTCCCAGTGCCTAGTACAACACCAGGCACACAGTACGTGCTCAGTAAATGCCTGTTGAGAGATTTAATTAATGAATGGAACGATTTCAGTCTTTTCTTTTACTGCTAAATTATATCCATGTTGTCCTCATCCCCTTCCCTCCTTCCTTCCTTTCTTCCTGCTGTTCACAGCTTTTGACCCCCTACCAGATGTCATGCACGTTTATACAGGCTGCTATAAAAAGCTAAAAGTGACATGAAGCCCATGATAGTTGCTTCAATGGGTGTTTTAAAACTCCCCCCTTCTTTTTTTATTTTTATTTATTTATTCATTTATTATTTATTTATTTTGAAATGAAGTCTCATTCTGTTGCCCAGGCTGGAGTGCACTGGCACAATCTCGGCCCCCTGCAACCTCCAGCTCAAGGGTTCAAGTGATTCTCCTGTCTCAGCCTCCTGAGTAGCTGGGATTACAGGTGTGCACCACCACGCCTGGCTAATTTTTGTATTTTTAGTTCAGACGGAGTTTCACCATGTTGGCCAGGCTTGTCTCGAACTCCTGATCTCAGATGATCTGCCTGCCTTGGCCTCCCAAAGTGCTGGGATTACAGGTGTAAGCCACCACGCCCAGCCTAAAAATTCCCTTTCATATAATCTGAAGGCTGGGCACGCTGGCTCATGCCTGTAATCCCAGCACTTTGGGAGGCTGAGGCAGGCATATCACCTGAGGTCGGGAGTTCGAGACCAGTCTGAACAATATGGAGAAACCCCATCTCTGAAAAAATACAAAATTAGCCAGGCATGGTGGCGCATGCCTATAATCACAGCTATTCAGTAGGCTGAGGCAGGAGAATCACTTGAACCTGGGAGGCGGAGGTTGCTGTGAGCTGAGGTTGCACCATTGCACTCCAGCCTGGGCAACAAGAGCGAAACTCCGTCTCAAAAAAAAAAAAAAAAAAAAAAAAAATATATATATATATATATATATATATATATATATATATATATATAAAATGTGAAAAGCACTATTTTATTTTTTCGTCACTTGTTCTTTTCTGCAGCTTTATTGTGGTATACTTATTTATTTTTTGTGGGTTTTTGTTTTTTGGAGACAGGGTCTCGCTCTTTCTTGCAGGCTGGAGTGTAGTGACACCATCACCGCTCGGTTCAGCCTTGACCTCCTGGGCTCAAGGGATCCTCCTGCCTCAGTTTCCCAAAGTGCTGGGATTAGAGGCATGAGCCCACACTTGGCCTACTCTGCCATTTGATAATGGACTTCAGCATCCTCAAATTGTGGAATCAGTGGAACCAGTCTCCTGCAGATGCAACGGTGGACTTTGTGCCTTTTTTTTTTTTTGAAACAGAGTCTCGCTCTGTCGCCAGGCTGGAGTGCAGCGGCACGATCTCGGCTCACTGCAACCTCCACCTCCCAGGCTCAAGTGATTCTCCTGCCTCAGCCTCCCAAGTAGCTGGGATTACAGGTGTGTGCCACCACGCCCGGCTAATTTTTGTATTTTTAGTAGAGACGGGGTTTTACCATCTTGGCCAGGATGGTCTTGATCTCTTAACCTCACGATCCGCCTGCCTCCACCTCCCAAAGTGTTGGGATTACAGGCATGAGCCGCCATGCCCTGCCAATTTTGTACATTTTAACAAGCTTGGACATATGCATATACCCATGATACCATCACTATAATGAAGGTAAGAGACACATCCATCATTCCCAAAATATTTGCTGGGTCCCCTTGCTTTCTTTTGTGTGGTTTTTGTGGCAAGAACACCTAATTAATATGAGATCTGCCCTCTTCACAAGATTTCCAGTGTACAACACTGTATTGTGTATTAACCGTAGACACAATGGTATCGAGCAGATCTCTAGAACTTATTCTTTTGTATTCTAAAAACAAAATTAGAGGCTGGGTTGGTGGGGGCAGGGGGTTGGTGGCTCATGCCTGTAATCCCAGCACTTTGGGACACCAAGGTGGGTGGATTACCGGAGGTCAGGAGTTGGAGACCAGCCTGGCCAATATGGCGAAACCCCGTCTCTACTAAAAATACAAAAATTAGCCAGGCATAGTAGTGGCATGCACCTGTAGTCCCAGCTACTTGGGAGGCTGAGGCAGGAGAATCACTTGAACCCAGGAGGCGGAGGTTGCAGTGAGCTGACATTGTGCCACTGCACTCCAGCCTGGGTGACAGACTGAGACTCTGTCTCCAAATAATAATAATAATAATGACGTTACCAGATTATTTCACATTAATAAACTTATGAGCAGAAGTAATGTATAAACTAAGCAACTTGGGAACTACTTGTAAAGATGTAATATAAATAAATAAGCAACAACAATATATAGTATGGCCTGCAATTGTGCTATGTTAAATTATGTTTCTGTTAACCACGCAGAGACCCTGTTCTGTAATGTAAACAATGAGATACTATGGTGAAGACGATAAGGATACTATCCAAAGTGGACCTGTCTGCATAGCCCCCCAAGGCACATGGCAGAAGCAAACACTGGGACCCGTGAAGGGCTAAATCTGGAAAACAATATGTACAATGAAATGCACAACATTTACATGGCAGACACTTATTTGGACCATTGCTAAATTTATCTGTGTATGTATGTATTATTCATCAAATTGTCCTGGCAGATATTTGGAGAGTGACAGTGTTTTTTCTTTTTACTTTATTTTTGTTTTATTTTTATTTTTTTGAGATGGAGTCTCACTCTGTCGCCCAGGCTGGAGTACAATGGCACGATCTTGGCTCACTGCCACCTTTGCCTCCTGGGTTCAAGTGATGCTCCTGCCTCTGGCTCCTGAGTAGCTGGGATTACAGGCGCCCACCACCGTGCCTGGCTAATTTTTGTATTTTTAGTAGAGACGGAGTTTCACCATGTTGGCCAGGCTGATCTCAAACTCCTGACGTCAGGTGATCCACCCACCTCAGCCTCCCAAAGTTCTGGGATTACAGGCGTGAGTCACCACTCCCAGCCTTATTTTATGTTTGAGACAGGTTCTTGCTCTGTCGCCCAGGTTGGAGTGCAGTGGTGTGATCATGGCCCATTGCAGCCTCAACTTCCTGGGCTCAAGTGATCCTCGCACCTCAATCTCCCAAGTAGCTGAAACTACAGGCATGTACCACCATCCCCAGCTAATTATTTTCTTTTTGTCTTTTTTTTGTAGAGACGGGGTTTCACTATGTTGTCCAGGCTGGTCTTGAACTTCTGGGCTCAAGCAATACTCCTGCCTCTCAGCCGAAAGTGCTAAGATTGCAGGCATGAGACATCATGCCTGGCTTTATTTTTATTTTTCATTTAATTTTTGTAGAGAGGCGGTCTTGCTATGTTGCCCAAGCTAGTCTCGAACTCCTTTGCTCAAGTGACTCTCCCACCTGCTGGGATTATAGGCTTGAGCCACCACACCAGGTCCTGTTTGTTTGTTTGTTTGTTTGTTTATTTATTGTTCTGAGACGGAGTTTCATTCTTGTGGCCCAGGCTGGAGTGCAGTGGTGCAGTATCGGCTTACTGCAACCTCTGCCTCCCGGGTTCAAGTGATTCTCCCTGAGTGGCTGGGACTACAGGCATGTGCCACGAGCACCAACTAATTTTTGTATTTTTAGGAGAGAGTTGGGTTTCACTACGTTGGCCAGGCTGGTCTCAAACTCCTGACCTCAAGTGATCCTCCTGCCTCGGCCTCCCAAACTGCTGGGATTACAGGCATGAGCAACTGCTCCCGGCCTGTTTTTACATTTTTTAGTGAGTCAAGTCTCACTCTGTCATCCAGCCTGGAGTGTGGTGGCGTGATCACAGCAATCCTCCCACCTCAGCCTCCTGAGTAGCTGCGACTATAGGTGTGAGCCACTACTCTTGGGTGATTTTTTTGTTTTTAAGTTTTTTGTAGAGATGGGGTGGCCATGTTGCCCAGGCTGGCCTTGAACTCCTGGCCTCAAGAGATCTTCCTGCCTTGGCCTTCCAAAGTGCTGGGATTATAAGTGTGAACCACCAGGACCAGTGCCTGCACCTTTTTCTAAGTACACTACAAAAATGTCTCAGGTAAAGACTTTCATTCTCTCCTTTACTTGGGAGGCTGGGGTGGGAAGATCACTTGAGCCTAGGAAGTCTAAGCTGCAGTGAGCTGTGATTGCACCACCGCACTTAGCCTGGGAGACAGAGAAAGACAATAAAGAAACAAATGAAAAGAAAATGAAGGAAGAAATGAAGGGAGGAAAGAAGGAAAGAAGAAAAAGAAAGAAAGAGAGAAGAAAGAAAGAAGTGCAGTAGTTTCTCATAGAAATTTCTGGGGCGGCACATTGCCAAGACAATCCTAAGCCAAAAGAACAAAGGTGGAGGCATCACGCTACCTGACTTCAAACTATACTAGAAGGCTACAGTAACCAAAACAGCATGGTACTGGTACCAAAACAGAGATATAGACCAATGGAACAGAACAGAGCCCTCGGAAAGAATACCACACATCTACAACCATCTGCTCTTTGACAAACCTGACAAAAACAAGAAATGGGGAAAGGATGCCCTATTTAATAAATGGTGCTGGGAAAACTGGCTAGCCATATGTAGAAAGCTGAAACTGGATCCCTTCCTTATACCTTATACAAAAATCAATTCAAGATGGATTAAAGACTTAAATGTTAGACCTAAAACCATAAAAACCCTAGTAGAAAACCTAGGCAATACCACTCAGGCCATAGGCATGGGCGAGGACATCATGACTAAAACACCAAAAGCAATGGCAACAAAAGCCAAAATTGACAGATGGGATCTAATTAAACTACAGAGCCTCTGCACAGCAAAACAAACTACCATTGGAGTGAACAGGCAACCTACAGAATGGGAGAAAATTTTTACAATCTACCCATCTGACAAAGGGCTAAGATCCAGAATCTACAAAGAACTTAAACAAATTTACAAGAAAAAATCAAACAACTCCATCAAAAGTGGGCAAAGGATATGAACAGACGCTTCTCAAAAGAAGACATTTATGCAGCCAACATACACATGAAAAAATGCTCATCATCACTGGCCATCAGATAAATGCAAATCAAAACCACAATGAGATACCATTTCACACCAGTTAGAATGGCGAACATTAAAAGTCAGGAAACAACAGGTGCTGGAGAGGATGTAGAGAAATAGGAACACTTTTACACTGTTGGTGGGACTGTAAACTAGTTCAACCATTGTGGAAGGCAGTGTGGTGATTCCTCAAGGATCTAGAACTAGAAATACCATTTGACCCAGCCATCCCATTACTGGGCATATACCCAAAGGATTATAAATCATGCTGCTATAAAGACACACGCACATGTATGTTTATTGCAGCACTATTCACAATAGCAAAGACTTGGAACCAACCCAAATGTCCATCAATGATAGACTGGATTCAGAAATGTGGCACATATACACCATGGAATACTATGCAGCCATAAAAAAAGGATGAGTTCATGTCCTTTATAGGGACATAGATGAAGCTGGAAGCCATCATTCTGAGCAAACTATTGCAAGGACAGAAAACCAAACACCGCATGTTGTCACTCACAGGTGGGAATTGAACAATGAGAACACATGGATACAGGGTGGGGAATATCACACACCGGGGCCTGCTGGGGGGTGGGGGGAAGGGGGAGGGATAGCATTAGGAGATATTCCTAAAGTAAATGACGAGTTAACGGGTGCAGCACATCAACATGGCACATGTATACATATGTAATAAACCTGCACGCTGTGCACATGTACCCTAGAACTTAAAGTAACATTTAAAAAAAAAAGGAATGTCTGGGGCTGGGCGTGGTGGCTCATGCCTGTAATCCCAGCACTTTGGGAAGCCCAAGGCTGGCGGCTCACTTGAAATCAGGAGTGTGAGACCAGCCTGGCCAACCTGGTGAAACCCTGTCTCTGCTAAAAATACAAAAAAATTAGCCAGGTGTGTGGCACGTGCCTGTAATCCCTGCTACTTGAGAGGCCGAGGCAGAAGAATCATTTTAACCCAGAAGGCAGAGGTTTCAGTGAGCTGAGATCGCACCACTGCACTCCAGCCTGGGTGACAGAGTGAGACCCTGTCTCAAAAAAAAAAATTAAAATAGAAGAAAAAGGAAAGAAAATAAAAACAAAGGTGGAGGCTTCAAAATTACTTTAGCCTGTTCTTTTGTTCTGGGACCGCCTTAAGTAAACCTTTAAGCTATGCAAATAAGGTAAGGAGTCCAGATCCAGCCCTCAGTGAACGGGGTGGGGAAGGGTGGGGAGGTGGGAGTTGAATTATAAGAAGCTGGAGGCAGAGAAGGCAGGGATCACATCACTTTCTCTTATTTCCTATTTTCATCTGAATGGGCTCAGAAAGCTCAGGAAGGCCCCAGAGAGCTTGCTTGCCGGAGATTCCCCATGCCGCTCTTAAGACCGATTCGGAAATCGAGGCATCAGCCAAGCTTCAAGGGTAGCCAGAGGCGCAAATCTCAGCCCCTCCCCAAGGCCCTGAGGTACCTTTCCCAGGAAGACCCAAGTACCAGCCACCAGTCCCTGTGGCTACTGGCTGAGTTCAGCTGCAGTGATCGCAGCACAAAACAAGGTATGTTTTGTAAAATTATATTTTCCAACTTTATTGCTGGCTATAAGAAAACTTCATGGACATAGATAATGCTGTTGGTCACTTGAGAGAAAATGTACAGTGCTTTCGATAGCTTGTGTTTCCTCTGGAGGGTTTTAGGCATGCAAGCATGACATTTCCACATCCGTGTTTGGCCTCTTCTGCTGCAGTTGAGCTTGTGTTTTCTCTTCTTGCCTTTCCTGGTGTTCCTTGGAAATGGATTGGATTGATAAAAATGGAGTTGGTCGTGTTTTTTTTATTTGTTTATTTGTTTGTTTGATTTTTGAGATAGGATCTCGCTCTGTCACCCAGGCTGGAGTGCAGTGGTGCCATCTTGGCTCATGCAGCCTCAGCCTCCCAGGCTCAAGCAATCCTCCCATCTCAGCCTCCCGAGTAGCTAGGACTATAGGCGTGCACCACCATGCCCAGCTAATTTTGTTTATTTTTTGTAGAGATGAGGTTTCACTGTGTTGCCTAGCAGAATCCCCCTCATCTTGGCATCCCACAGTGCTGACATTACAGGCATAAACCACAGTACCTGTCTAGGAGTTGGTCTCTTGAGCAACAAGTGGAAGGATGAATTTGGGACACAGGCTAGAGGCAGGGTGAAGAGCAAAGGGTGAGATGCGACCTAGGGCAGCAAGGGTAATGGCTAAGGGACTCCTGCATAGAACAGAGGTTCCGAGATTGAAACAAATGCCAAAATCAAGTAGGATCATAATTACCCTTAAATCCCTTAAATCACCTTTGTAATCTCTTCCAAACTAGAACAGATCACCTCATTGAGTGCTGCTGAATTGACTATTTAGCAATATCATTACATCTCGCCAACAAAGGTCTGCTGGCATTATCGATGTGAGCCACTGTGCCCGGCCCACACTGAACGTTTTCAATACTCAATGTACAATTCAATGGTTTTCAGTGTATTCACAAAAGTATGCAACCATCACTACCATCTAATCCCAGAACATTTTCTTTTTCTTTTTTTTTTTTTTTTCCTGAGACAAGGTTTCACTCCAGTTGCCCAGGCTGGAATGCAGTGGCACAACTTCGGCCCACTGCAGCCTCGACCTCCTGGGCTCAAGTGATGCTCCCAGCTGAGCCTCCTGAGTAGCTGGGATTACAGGCGTGCGCCACCACACCAAGCTAATTATTTGTATTTTTAGTAGAGATGGGGATTTCACCATGTTGCCCAAGCTGGTCTTTAACTCCTGGGCTCAAGTGATCTTCGCATCTCAGCCTCCCACCATGCTGGGATTACAGGCGTAAGCCATGACACCCAGTGTCCTCAGAACACTTTCATCACACCGAAAAGAAACACCATACCGGGGGTGGGCGTGGTGGCTCGTGCCTGTAATCCCAGCACTTTGGGAGGCCGAGGAGGGTGGATCACTTGAGGTCAGGAGTTCGAGACCAGCCTGGCCAACATGGTGAAATCCCGTCTCTACTAAAAACAAAAAAATTGACTGGACATGGCGGCTTGCACCTGTAGTCCCAGCTACTAGGAATGCTGAGGTGGGAGGATCACTTGAACCCAGGAGAGGGAGGTTGCAGTGAGCTGAGATCCTGATACTGTACTTGAACCTGGGCAACAAATTGAGACTCTGTCTCAAAAACAAACACCGTACCCATTAGCAGTCAGTCCGCTTTTTTCCCCCTCTTTTCAGCTCCTGGCAAAAGCTAATCTACTTTCTGTTTATAATTTGCGTAATCTGAATATTTCTTATAAGTGGAAGCATATGTGACCTTTTGTGTCTGGCTTTTTCTCTTAGCATAATGTTTTCAAGATTCATCCAAGTTGTAGTATGAATCTAGTTTATTTCATTTTATGGCTGAATAGTATTTTATTATATGGAAGATATATTTTATTTATTATTATTTTTAGAGGTCATGTCTGTGCTATGCTGCCCAGGCAGTTCTTGAACTCCTGGCCTCGAGCAACCCACCTCAGCCTCTGGAGTAGCTGGGATTACAGGCAGCTGAGAGCATAGTGCTCAGCTGTTAGATCCCATTTTATTCATCCATTCATTCTTTGATGGACATTTGGGTTGTTTCCACCTTTTGGTGACTGAATAACACTGCTATGTGTGTGTACATGTATTTGTTTGAGTCCCTGTTTTCAGTTCTCTTGGGTGTATACCTAGGAGTGGAATTCCTGGGTCCTGTGGTAACTCTTTAGCTTTTGGAGGAACTGCCTTTCACTTTGTAGAAGTTAATGTCGGGCGCAGTGGCTCATGCCTGTAATCCCAGCACTTCGGGAGGATCACGAGATCAGGAGTTCAAGACCAGCCTGGCCAAGATGGTGAAAACCCATCTCTACTAAAAATACAAAAATTAGCCGGGTGTGGTGGCAGTCGCCTGGAATCCCAGCTACTCAGGAGGGTGAGGCAGAGAATTGGTTGAACCTGGGAGGCCGAGGTTGCAGTGAGCTGAGATCTGAATTCGCGCCACTGCCCTCCAACCTGGGCAACAGAGCGAGACTCCATCTCAAAAAAAGAAAAGTGGCTGGTACAGAGTGGATAAGGGAAAACAATGGCTATTTGTATACATTCAGTGGCAGAATATTAATTTAGGGTTTTCTTTGGATGTGGGTTTTGAAAAATTGATAAGCCTGGGTGAAGACATGATAGGACTCATTAAGAACTCCAGTGGGGAGTTGAAACCTCTTAAAAATAAAAACTAACAATAACAGCTTTTTTTTTTTTTTTTTTTTTTTTTTTTTTTTTCTGAGACAGAGTCTCACTCTGTTGCCTAGGCTGGAGTTCAGTGGTACAATTTTGGCTCACTGCAACCTCCACATCACAGGTTCAAGCAATTCTCCTGCCTCAGCCTCCTGAGTAGCTGGGACTACAGGCTCCTGCCACCATGCCTGGCTAATTTTTGTATTTTTTGTAGTGACAGGGTTTCACACCATTGGCCAAGCTGGTCTTGAACTCCTGACCTCAGGTATCCACCCACCTCAGCCTCCCAAAGTGTTGGGATTACAGGTGTGAGCCCCCACTGTGCCCGGCCAATAACAGTTTTATTGAAATATAATTCACCTACTGCACAATTTATCTGTAGTAAATGTACAATGCAATGGTTTTTACTATGTTCAGAGAGTTGTACAACCATTACCACAGTCAATTTTAAGACATTGTCATTTCTCCCCCAAAATCCTATACCCATCCGCAGCCACTCCCCATTACCCACCTCCCGTGAACCGCACGCGATTGCTAGTCTGTTTTCTGTCTCTATGGATTTGGTTATCACGGGCGTTTCATAATCAATTAATCATATAATATTTCTCCTTTGTATCTACTTTCTTTCACTTAGCATCGTATTTTCAAGGTTCATCCATGTTGTAGCATGAATCAGTACTTCATTCTTATTTATGGCTGAATAATATTCCATTGTGCTGATAGATCACTGTTATTTACCCACTCACTTGTTGATGAATACTGGGGTTGTGTTCAGAGTTGACATCTTGGTGTTGCTTCTTACTGGACCAGTTTTGGGGCCATTAGCCTCTTGCTGCCTTCGTGTCCTGTTCTGTAAAATGGGAGTAATGATAGCACCTCTCATAGGCAGGGCTGGCACTAGCTTTTTTTTTTTTTTTTTTTTTTTTTTTTTGAGACAGAGTCTCACTCTGTCGCCCAGGCTGGAGTGCAGTGGTGCAATCTTGGCTCACTGCAAGCTCTGCCTCCCGGGTTCACGCCATTCTCCTGCCTCAGCCTCCTGAGTAGCTGGGACTACAGGCGCCCGCCACCGCGCCAGGCTAATTTTTTGTATTTTTAGTAGAGACGGGGTTTCAGCGTGGTCTCGATCTCCTGATCTCGTCATCCGCCCGCCTCGGCCTCCCAAAGTGCTGGGATTACAGGCTTGAGCCACCGCGCCCGGCCAGCACTAGCTTTTACAGTGCCCTTGTGCAAGCTAATGGTGCCCCTCTGGGCAGACACCTGCCTCATCCCATGGCCACGTAAGTAGGTGAAGCCTTTGGTGCCAAAAGCAATGTTGGTTGGGGATAGTTCTTGGGCTAAATTGAGTCCTACCCCTCTTTAAAACATGTAGTTTTAGGCCGGGCACAGTGGTTCACGCCTGTAATCCCAGCACTTTGGGAGGCCAAGGCCGGCAGATCAGCAGGTCAGGATGAGTCCATCCTGGCTAACACAGTGAAACCCTGCCTCCACTGAAAATACAAAAAATTAGGGGCCAGGCACGGTGGCTCACGCCTGTAATCCCAGCACTTTGGGAGGCTGAGGTGGGCGGATCATGAGGTCAGGAGATCGAGACCATCCTGGCTAACACGGTGAAACCCCGTCTCTACTAAAAAAAAAAAAAAAAAAATGCAAAAAATTAGCCAGGCATGCTGGCGGGCGCCTGTAGTCCCGGCTACTCGGGAGGCTGAGGCAGGAGAACGGCGTGAACCCGGAAGGCGGGGCTTGCAGTGAGCCGAGATCGTGCCAATGCACTCCAGCCTGGGCGACAGAGCGAGACTCCATCTCAAAAAATTAGCCAGAATGTGGTGGCATGTGCCTGTAGTCCCAGCTACTCGGGGAGGCAGAAGAATCGCTTGAACTCGGGAGGCGGAGGTTGCAGTGAGCCAGGATCGCACCACCACTCTCCAGCCTGGGCAACAGAGCAAGAGAATCTGTCTCAAAAAAAAAAAAAAAAAAAAAAAATGTAGTTTTAAGGCCGGGCATGGTGGCTCATGCCTGTAATCCCAGCACTTCGGGAGGCCGAGGCGGGAGGATCACCTAAGGTCAGGAGTTTGAGACCAGCCTAGCCAACATACAATGAAACCCTGTCTCTACTAAAAAGATACAAAAATTAGCTGGGTGTGGTGGCACACACCTGTAGTTCTAACTACTTGGGAAGCTGAGACAGGAGAATCGCTTGAACCCAGGAGACGGAGGTTGCAGTGAGCCGAGATTTGGCCACTGCACTCCAGCCTGGGCGACAGAGCAAGACTCTATCTCTTAAAAAAAAAAACAGGTAGTTTTAAATTTTAGCTTTACACTTTCCATTTAAAATGCCATTTTCTAGCCAGGAGTGGTATAATCACAGCCTATAATCCCAGCATTTTGGGAGGCTGAGGTAGGAAGATCACTTAAGGCCAGGAGTTCAAGACCAGCCTGGGCAACAGCAACATAGCAAGATCTTGTTAGTAACAATTTCACCGATTTTCCTAAAAATAAAAAATAAGAAAAGAAAAAGATGACGCTGATGCTGCCTGTCCATGTTCTCACTGACTGTCATTGCAACTTCATCTAAATGTGAGCCAACCCAGTCACTCTACCAAAGCATCTCTGTCAAGCTGTTTTCTTAAAAATGTTGGCCGGGTGTGGTGGCTCATGCCTGTAATCCCACCACTTTGGGAGGCTGAGGCGGGTGGATCACCTGAGGTTGGGAGTTCGAGACCAGCTTGACCAACATGGAGAAACCATGGGCATGGTGGGGCATGCCTGTAATCCCAGCTACTCTGGAGGCTGAGGCAGGAGAATCGCATGAACCCGGGAGGCGGAGGTTGCGGTGAGCCGAGATCGTGCCATTGTACTGCAGCCTGGGCAACAAGAGTGAAACTCCGTCTCGAAAAAAAAAAAAAAAATGAACACGACTCCAACCACTATACACACACCTGGCCAACTGGGAGCAGTCGTTTTGGCATAAAGCTTACATTTGCCTTTGGCTGTCTCTCTTCCAAAACCAATCCCAGAAGAATGCTGGTCACATGACTTCCTTTTATTTAGCCACTCTGTGGCAGTCACTTTTGCTATTCATTTAGCCTAAGGCAACAGGGTCCCTATCTCATAATAGGCACTCATCCCATAAACACATTTGAGTGAAAGGATGGTGGATTTCGGGGGTCAGGAATTGGAGGCTGGGGTCTCATTCTGTTCTTTTTTTTTTTTTTGAGAAGGGGTCTCACTCTGTTGCCCAGGCTAGAGTGCAGTGGCGCGATCTTGCCTCACTGCAACCTCTATCTCCCGGGTTCAAGCGATTCTCTTGCCTCATACTCCTGAGTAGCTGGGATTATAGGTGCCCGCCACCATACTTGGCTAATATTTTTGTATTTTCAATAGAGGCGGGGTTTCACTACATTGGCCAAGCTGGTCTCCAACTCGTGACCTCAGGTGATCTGCCCGCCTCAGCCTCCCAAAATGCTGGGATTACAGGCGTAAGCCACTGTGCCCAGCCTCATTCTTTCTGTTCTTAGAACAATGATCTCACAACCTCTGATTTTTTTCCTTTTTTCTTTTCTTTTCTTTTTTTTTTTTTTTTTTGAGGTGAAGTCTGTCTCTGTCGCCAAGGCTGAAATGTGGTGGTGAAGTCTCAGCTCACTGCAGCCTCCACCTCACAGGTTCAAGCGATTCTCCTGCCTCAGCCACCCAGGTAGCTGGGACTAAAGGAGTGCACCACCACGCCTGTTTTTTTTTTTGTTGTTGTTGTTTGTTTGTTTGTTTTTTGAGACAGGGTCTCACTCTGTTACCCTGGCTGGAGTGCAGTAGTGTGATCTTGGCTCACTGCAACTTCCACTCCTGCCGGGCGCGGTGGCTCACGCTTGTAATCCCAGCACTTTGGGAGGCCGAGGCGGGCGGATCACGAGGTCAGGAGATCGAGACCACGGTGAAACCCCGTCTCTACTAAAAATACAAAAAATTAGCCGGGCGTGGTGGCAGGCGCCTGTAGTCCCAGCTACTCGGAGAGGCTGAGGCAGGAGAATGGCGTGGAGCTTGCAGTGAGCCGAGACTGCGCCACTGCACTCCAGCCTGGGCGACAGAGCGAGACTCCGTCTCAAAAAAACAAAAAAACAAAAAAAAAACTTCCACTCCTGGTTCAAGCGATCCTTCCATCTCAGCCTCCTGAGTAGCTGGGACCATAGGCGCAAGCCACCACACACATCTAATTTTCTTTTTTTTTTCTCCCCCTGAGAAGGAGTTTCACTCTTGTCGCCCAGGCTGGAGAGCAGTGGTGCCATTTTGGCTCACTGCAACCTCCACCTCCTGGGTTCAAGCGATTCTCCTGCCTCAGCTTCCCATGTAGCTGGAATTACAGGTGCGCACCACCACACCCAGCTAATTTTTGTATTTTTAGTAGAGACAGGGTTTCACCATGTTGGCCAGGCTGGTCTCGACCTCCTGACCTCAGGTGATCCATCCACATCAGCCAACCAAAGTGCTGGGATTACAGGCATGAGCCACTGTGCCCGGCCACACCCCGCTAATTTTCTTGTATTTTTTGGTAGAGACAGGTTTTCACCATGTTACCCAGGCTGTTGTCAAACTCCTGAGCTCGAGCAATCTGCCCACCTCGGCCTCCCAAAGTGCTAGGATTACAGGCGTGAGCGAATGCACTGGCCAACCTGTGGATTTTGAAGCGTTTAATATTCTATGGTTCCAGGTAGACTGTTTTCCCATTTCCCTGATAAGAATCCAGAATTAGAAAAGGTTGGGCCGGGCACGGTGGCTCATGCCTGTAATCCTAGCACTTTGGGAGGCCGATGTGGGTGGATCACCTGAGGTCAGGAGTTTGAGATCAGCCTGACCAACATGGTGAAACCCCGTTTCTACCAAAAAGGCAAAAATTAGCCAGGTGTGGTGGTGTGCACCTGTAATCCCAGCTACTCAGGAGGCTGAGGCAAGAGAATCGCTTGAACCCAGGAGGCGGAGGTTTCAGGTAGCCGACATTGCGCCATTGCACTCCAGCCTGGGCTGGACTCCATCTCAAAAAAAAAAAAAAAAAAAAAAAGAAAGAAAAAAGAGAAAAGAAAAGGTTAAGTAAGCTTCCCAAATTCAAGTTTATAGAACCCTGTATAGAGCTGGGTTCCATCTGGTTTCTGAATCCTAAAGCCCCTTACTTTGCCACACTGCTTGACCTTGGCTAGGTCCCTTATCTTCTCTAAACCCAAATCCTCATCAGTAACCTTGTGGTATGGGATTAGGTCATCTTTCTAGGTATGGATTATTTAGGAATTTAGTTATCCCGGCAGGGCGGGGGTGGGGGCACATGAAGGCGTGGAGAGGGAGAAAGCTGGTAATCCCATTTCTTCTCTGACACTTCTATTAAATAATTTTAGACCCTGACCAACATAGCTTCCAAGTAGATAAATATTTTGGTTCTCAAGAAGAAAAACCAACCCTCTGTTTATGCCAAGTCATGGCATGGCCCTGGGAGCAGCAAAATATGTTTTGCTCCAAGTAATGATAGCGTGGCCCCTCCCTGCCCTTTACTGGCTCTAGCTAATGACAAGTCAGTTTCTCCAGCGGTTCCTGTCTCCCCGGTTTTTCATCGTCTCCTTAGTCCCCAGTTTCTGAACCACGGTAGGGGATCATGAATTTTTTTTTTTTTAAATTGGCAGTGATCAAAAATGGTGCCCTCAGTCATCTTCCCCTTCAGAGCCCTTCATGTTCTTTGGAGGCATCTTGGCATTCACCCTCCGAGGAAGCAGGCATTACTCAGCGGATTCACTTCTGCCGAGTCCTTCCAAACACACCCGTTCTGTGTGCAAATGGACTTTATAGCCAATGCAGGCTCAATTCTACCAGGGGAGGAAGAAAACAGGCCAGCCGAGCCTGCTGGAATAATCGAGTGGGGGCCTTTTTAGTGGGCCTCCAAGGGCACTGGTCTTGCTTTTCTCATAGCTGTGGTGCCCTAGAAATGAACTCTCCCTCCACCATCCACTCCTCAGTGAAAGATGTGTACCAGCCAGGAAGAAGCAAAGAAGTGCTGTTTTATTGACTCCAGATGAGAGGCCTTCCAAGCAAGCAGGCACTGTCATTCCCAGCCTGTATCCCAGAGGCTCTGAGCTCCTAGCAGGCAGTAAACAGTTGCAGGGGTGAAAGCATTCATTCGGCAAATCGGCAAATCTTCACTGAGCATCTACTATAAGCTTGGTGCTGTACTGAGGATAGAGCTGTAGACAAGACAATTTCTTCCTCAAGGTGCTTCTATAAAGAAAGATAGATATTGTTTTTTGTTTTTTTTTTGAGATAGAGTCTCGTTCTATAGCCCAGACTGGAGTACAGTGGTGCAATCTCGGCTCACTGCAACCTCCACCTCCCAGGTTCAAGCGATTCCCGTGCCTCAGCCTCCTGAGTAGCTGGGATTACAGGCGCGCGCTACCACGCCTGGCTAATTTTTGTATTTTTAGTAGAGATGTGGTTTCACCATGTTGGTCTGGCTGCGAACTCCTGACCTCATGATCCGCCCGCCTCAGCCTCCCAAAGTGCTGGGATTACAGACGTGAGCCACCGCGCCCAGCCAGATTGGTTTTGAACTCAGTGATGAGGATAAGGTTGGCCAGTGTGAACTGACAGCCATGTACATAACTTTCTGCCACCTCTTCCTCTGCCAGAAAGGCACTTTCTTCCCTCCTCCAAGCTTCTAGAATACTAGAGAGAAGGATTCTTTTGCATCTGAACACTGTTGATTAACATTTGTGAGAATCTGTGTGAATAACAATACCTCTTCTTCAGATTCTGGGGGTGACCCAAGGGATTCCTTTGAAGTGACTGGGCTCTCCCCTGCTCACCTCTGTGGTCTGGCAGGAAATATACTGGTGAGAAACCTTCAAGTGTACGAAATGCTGGTGAGGGGGATCCAGTCACGCTTGGATCATATGTTCATTCAACCAGTTGACTGATGATTGATTAATTGATTGGATGATTGAGATCAGGTTTCCCTATGTTGCCCAGGCTGGTCTCCAACTCCTGGGCTCAAGTGATTGATCCTCCCACGTCAACCTCCCAAAGTGCTGGCATAAGGGGTGTAAGCCACTGTGCCTGGCCCATTCAACCAATATTTATTTATGTATTTATTTATTTTAGATGGACTCTCGCTCTATTGCCCAGGCTGGAGTGCAGGGGTGTGATTAGCTGACTGCAGCCTCCACCTCCTGGGTTCAAGCAATTCTCCTGCCTCAGCCTCCTGAGTAGCTAGGATTACAAGCGTATGCCACCATGCCCAGCTAATTTTTGTGTGTGTATTTTTAGTAGACATGAGGTTTCACCATGTTGGCCAGGCTGGTCTCGAATTCCTGACCTCAGGTGATCCGCCCACCTCGGCCTCCCAACGTGCTGATATTACAGACGTGAGCCACCGTGCCTGGCCCAACCAAATTTTTTTTTTTTTTTTGAGAAGGAGTTTCGCTCGTTGCCCAGGCTAGGGTGCAATGGCGCGATGTCGGCTCACCGCAACCTCCACCTCCCACGTTCAAGTGATTCTCCTGCCTCGGCCTCCTGAGTAGCTGGGATTACAAGGCATGCGCCACCACGCCCTGCTAATTTTGTACTTTTAGTAGAGACGGGGTTTCTCCATGTTGGTCAGGCTTGTCTCAAACTCCCGACCTCAAGTGATCCACCCGCCTTGGCCTCCCAAAGTGCTGGGATTACAGGTGTGAGCCACCTCGCCCAGCCTGGCCCAACCAATTTTTATTGAGCACTTGCTGTGTATCCCAGGCATTTGTGATACAACAGTGAGCAAAACATTCTTTCGGGGGGCGGGGAGATGAACAGTACATAAACGGGAGAAAAATGCAGGGAAAGCTGGTATAGGGAGATGGAGAGAAGACAGGTACCACAATCTTGTGCCCTTGTTAGGGCGAAATTCTATTCTCCCCTGAGATGTGTAGAAATGTATATCGGTTTGCTCCATTTTTATTGACCCACACTGCCTTGATTAACTGGAAAAGTTGAGACCCTAATCATCAGTCTGTCAATGACTGAATGAGATAGGACAGCAGATACATTCACTGAATGTCTCCTGGAATAGGGAGGCCCCAGGTGAATGATCCCAGACTGGGTTGATAGGAAGGAAGTAAATTAATGCCAAATGTGAGGGGTAGTGGGCTTGTTTTATTTTTATATTATTATTTTATTATCATTATTAGTTGAGACAGGGTCTCATTCTGGAGACTGGAGACTCAGGCTGGAGTGCAGTGGCGCCATCTTTGATCACTGCGGCCTCAGTCAACCTCCCAAGTGAAACTCCAGCCTCAGCCTCCCAAGTAGCTGTAACTACAGGCGCGAGGCACCACACTCGGCTAATTAAAAATACATTTCAAAAATATAAAAACAAAAACCAAAAACTTTGTAGAGAGGGTGGTGGTCTCTTACTCCTGGCCTCAAGTGATTCTCCCGCCTCGGCCTCCCAAAGTGCTGGGATCACAGGTGTGAGCAGGTGCGCCCCGCTTGGGGTTGCTCTTGAGGAGCCAAACTTTGCCAGATTAGGCTGACAGTGAGAAAATAAATTCTTCCACGGTAGATATTGGGTGAAAAAGTGCAGGTCAGCGGGCGTGGGTAAATAACGACAATAACAGGAACTTCTAGGCGCTGACCCCAAGCTCCCTTCCGGGCCCTATCCCGAGCAGTCCCCGGGCAACCTCCGCCGGTCGCCACGGCACGCTAGGCTAGGACCTGAACCCCGGCTGCCGGGTGGCTTCTGGGCCCCTCCTCATTGCCGCTCCTGGGTCTTTCGGGGTGTTCGGCTCCCCAGCATGGGGAGGATTCCGCATCACCCCCGCAGGGCTAAGTCACCGGGCGGCCCGCCTGGGCCCCCAGGGCCCGGGGGCGGCGAGCGCCGAGGGTCCGCCGCGGGGCTGCGGGGCAGGCGGCGCCGGGGCGCGGCGCTGCGGGACAGGCGGGCCTCGGCGGCGGCGGCAGGCGGGTCGCTCCCTGCTCCGCCTCCCGTGCTCCGCCCTGCGCTCCCGCTCCGCCCTCCTGCTCGGCGCCCGCCCGCTTGCTCTCCTCGCTCGCTCGCTCGCTCCGCGGCCCCCCATGCGGATGTGACATTTCACGCCGCCGCCATTTTGAGAGCGAGCCGAGCCGAGCTGCCGGGCGCCGCGTCCGCTGCCGGAGCCCCGACGACGACGCCGAGGAGGCGGAGGCCGCGGCTCTCGGAACGCGGCCGGCCCGTCGCCCGCCCGCGCCGCCGCTCCCGCCTGCCCCAGGGCCCGCAGGCCCGCCGCGGCCGGCCAGGCCTCCCGTCCGCCGCGCCCGGCCCGAGGCGGGGCTGACTCCGCGGCCCCCGCCCGGCCGCCCTCCGCCCCCGGCCGGCCCGCGGCCCCGCAGCCCCGGCCCCGGCCCCGGCGGCGGGAGGCGGGCCCCGCGGCGGCGGCGGCGGCGGCCGCAGCGAGCGACGAGGCCGCCCGGCCCGGCCCGCCGGCCGCCCGCCCGCCTCGGCGCCGAGATTGGGCGAATCGCGAGCAAGTACGTGCGCGTCTCCCTGCCGCCGCCGCCGCCCGCCGCGGGCCGCCCCGGGGCCGCCGTCGCCGACGACGCGCGGGAGGAGGAGGAGGAGGCCGCCCCGCCGCCGCCGCCGCCGCCGCCGCCCCGGCTCGCCGCCGCCCGCTCGCCGGGCTCGCAGCCCCGGCCCCCGGCCGCAGGCGAGGCCCAGGCCGCGGCCGACATGAACCACCAGCAGCAGCAGCAGCAGCAGCAGAAAGCGGGCGAGCAGCAGTTGAGCGAGCCCGAGGACATGGAGATGGAAGGTGAGGCCCGCGGGCCAGCCACGGCGGGGCCGGGGGCGCCTTTCATTGTGGCCGGGGGAGCCGCGGGAGCCACGCGAGGGGCTCGCCATCTTTAACCAGGCCCCGGGCGGCCGCCGGGCCTCGGCCTGGCCTCCCGGCCCCGGCCCGGCGAGGCTGCAAAGTCATGCCGGGTCCGCGGGCGAGGGGCGGCCGCCGGGACCCCGGCCCCGTGCATTGTCCCGACCCCGCGTCCGCCGGGCCTCCCCGGCACAAAGCGCCCGGAGTTGTAAATTCGAGCGCTGTGGTAGCGGAGGGACCGGAGGTGTTTTGTCACCCAGGTTGGGAGGCGGACTCCGGGAACTGTCCCCGTTCTGGGGCGTCCGGTTGGATCTGGTGTGGCTGGGGAACTCCTGACCTCCCCGGGCGCGGGGCTCGCCCGCACCTGCTCCGGTGCGCTCCCCCGGAGGGCGCGCCGTGGCTCGGAAGCGCTCTTCCAAATCACTTTCTAACAGCACTACCTAGCGTCGTGCTTAGGTTCGAAAACACCTGCAAGGATCGCAGATGTTGTCAGGCTTTGGACTGGCCCAGAGTTCTGACCCGGGCGCTGTTGGTTTCCGAATGCACCTGTTTTTCGGGGAGTTTGTACCTGGCAGTGTGTGGTGCAGCCAGCATCCGGCCAGGTGTGCGCTTGCAACCGTGCGAAAGCCTCGCCGCACATGGCTGACTGCATCAGAATCAAACCTGACTCGAAAGGTAACTCGGTTTTCTGCTGATGTGGCAGTAATTTTCCAAGGCACTGTAGTTTGAGGTATAGAGTCTTGGTTATAAAGGTTGGATGTAAAGACACTGTAAAGAGAAGGGTGTTGGATTTACGGAGTTGGTCATTGGAAGGCACTTTTTCTCACGACCCATTCCACTGAAACAAAGCAAAGTCCAAATGGTCTTTAAAAAGTTTTCTTACCTACGTGACGAGTTCAGGCTATCGGGAGTCAAATGGAGGCCACCTGAATGAAAAGGGCGTGGAATGCTTTAGTTTTGCTTTTAGCAAGGGATCTTGGGTTGCCTCAATGAATGAAGCTCCAGGGGAGCTCAGGAAAAGCAGTATTTGTCCTGTGCGGTGGCTCCAAGTGTGGGGCGCTGCACACCGGTTGGTGGGAACACTTAAGCGTGACTGGTGTTCACCTCTGAATAACTTACTTCCAGCGATTGGATAGTCACTGAAAAAATGGCTGGCCAGGTTGCAAATGGCAGAGTGGCTGGGATTCTGCAGTAGGCACTCCCCAGTGGTATTTATCAATGGCAGTAATGGGGGACAGAAGAGCGGAGTCCACGCCAAGGACTGGGTTATCTGTTTCACTTGGCCCCAGCAAAGCAGCAACTAAGCAGAGCGCCTGGTATATGTGATTAAACCAAATAGCTGAAAAGAAGTACTTTACTGAGGGAATTTTGTGTATTCCTTTTGTGCTGTATTTTGCAGCCCATCTAAAACATAAAAAAAGGTTGCTTTTCGGTTTCCTTTTCAAATGGTACCCGGTCAAGACAAATATCCAGTAACACAAGCATATGGATTTCCCATGACATTGTCCTACCGCTTTCCAGGTGTTTGGACACTAGTGAGAATAAACAGACGTTACTGCAGAGCATGTGTGTTACAGACCTGTATCTTTGGGAAAATGAACAGGTCCACAAATTTCAAGGTTTTTGCCCCCCCGCCCCCCTTTTTTTTTTGAGACGGAGTTTTGCTCTTGTTACCCCGGCTGGAGTGCAGTGGCGCGATCTCGGGTCACTACAACCTCCGTCTCCCGGGTTCAAGCGATTTTCCTGCCTCAGCCTCCCAAGTAGCTGGGATTACAGGCATGTGCTACCACGCCTGGCTACTTTTGTATTTTTGGTAGAGCCTGGGTTTCTCCATGTTGGTCAGGCTGGTCTCGAACTCCCGACCTCAGGTCCTCTGCCCGCCCCGTCCTCCCAAACTGCCGATGTGCCCGTCTCTATCTCCCAAACTGCTGAGATGACAGGTGTGAGCCACCGCGCCTGGCTGATGTTTGCTTTTAAAAGACTAGAGGGTGTTGAATTTTTAGAAATTCAGCAGTCTCCATGCACGTTTTCAGGGCTACTTTCTTTTCTCATAAAATGAAGCTTTATTTTCATATTACAGTTTGTATTGGAAAGGTAACCCCTAGGACAGTTAATCTGTAAATTTACCAGAATGTCAAATTGGATGGCAGAGGTTTTAGTTACTAATGCTGATTCCTTAAACTTAAGAAACTCATTTCTTCTGACTGGGCCTCTGTTTCAATTTCATTACCCAGAAGGTCCCTTGTCTTGTAGTGAGCACATGAGGCTGTGGACAAATAATAGTGCCCTGTGAGTACCCACTGGTGTGTGGTTTCAAAAGCTACTTGTGTCTTAGGCCATCTATTTCAGCCTTCCCAATCCTGAAATGTGGTGCTAGCCTTACGATTAGAATGTGACTTAGGACCCGAAAGAGTGACAGAACACTTCTGTTAAAAAGCCAGAAGGGTGGAATTTAGTGGACTCTGGTTGGCTTCATGGACCAGGCTGTGAGTGGGGTGCTGGTCAGAGCTGGAGACTTGGCACCTGTTTAGTGTCTGCCTCGGTTCCTAACGAACTAGCAGCTGGAAACTGTCAGGGTCTGAACAGCTTGAGGAAGGGAAGGCTTTGTAATAAACCTGGAGCATCCTGCCTGCACCTCCTGGGCAGAGTGGTTTCGAAGGAGCCTGGGAGACTGGTTCGGTTGGTTGGTTTTTCTCTATCAGTAGGTCAGCGTGAGTTTGTTCTCCGGCCTCACATTCTTGGGGTTGCATTTGGTTTTGAGTGAACTCTGCACAGCCCTTGCATATTCACTGGAAAACAGCGGTGCTCTGGAATAGTTGTTTTTGAAATGCCCTGAGCAGTTAGGAAAGTGATGAATGGTGAAGTGCGGAGAGGGAAGAGGTGAGGGGCCTGATGCAGTTTGCTGGGGTTGCAACCACACACTCCCTGTAAGGCCTGAAGCAGCCAGTTGCACGTTTCTAGTTGGAGGGCAGATAGAGCTGTGGAGGTGGTGGCATGATTAGGTCTGGCTGGGAATAAGGTTGCTTGGCAGTGTATTATTTATTCGCCAACTTTGGTGGCCATGGAGGTCTACGGGCTGAAGGGAGTGACTTGCATGGGTCTCTGCCCACTGAATACTCAGATGGTCCGTGTAGACGCTATTGAATCAACAGGAAGTTATCCGGAGGCCTTGCTTCTGCATACAAACTGTTTTTTCCCTGGTGTGGTTCTTCTGCCCGAGTGAGCAGTCTCTGTTTCAGTGTCAGCTCTGAGACGAATGGGATAGATGTTAGACTTTTGTATGACACTTAGACTGCTGCTATTAGGAGCAAATTAATGGGTCAGCTGCAGCTTCTGATCTAGGCTTCTGTGTTTTTGTTACGGGGGTGGTGGTGGGTTTCTTCCAAACTCGTGCAGTCAGTTTTCTGCTGAAGCACGTTTGGGAGTAGAAAGTGAGTTCTCTTGAATACACCCAGCCAGATAAACTTGTGCTGTTGTAATTATAACCAATAGAAGATTCTTTCGGGCCGAGCGCGGTGGCTCACGCCTGTAATCCCAGCACTTTGGGAGGCCGAGGCGGGCGGATCACGAGTTCAGGAGATCAAGACCATCCTGGCTAACACGGTGAAACCCCGTTTCTACTAAAAATACCAAAAAAATTAGCTGGGCGTGGTGGCGGGCGCCTGTAGTCCCAGCTACTCGGGAGGCTGAGGCAGGAGAATGGCGTGACCTCTGGAGGTGGAGATCGTGCCACAGCACTCCATCCTGGGCGACAGAGCAAGACTCCGTCTCAACAAACAAACAAAAAAGGATTCTTTCAAATAGCACTGTAACAAGACAAAAGTCAAATAATTCGAGGGTGTTGATTTTCCTTACATTGGCTTATGTTGCTAAGATAATTCTTTGCAAAGTTACAAGATGAACATCAGCTCAGACAACCCAGTAGAGAAGAAATTAGGCCAAACCTAGCATCTCACTCTGATGTGAGCATGTCAGGTTTTAATGATTCAAAGCGATTCCCCAGGCTCCAGCTCTCCTGATTCTTTCAGGCTGCTGATATCCTCATTATTAATTTTTTCTCTATAATGAAATGATCGATATTAGCAAATATAGGAAGAAAGTATCCTTTTTTTTTTGAATTGGTGTTTTGGAAAAGGAAAAAGAGGTCATTAAGTTAAAATTCATGATAGAACAGACTGTGGTGGCTAAGGCAGTCTAGATTTAGAGCCATGCCTGGGTTTGAATCTGGGTTTTGCCATTTAATTGCTGTGGGACCTAATGCACATTGCTTAAGCCCTTGGTTCCTCAGTTTCTCCATCCCTTAAAGGAGGTCATTCATGCCCGTCAAGGTTGTTGTGAGACTGGAATCGCCAGGCACGTATAAAGTGCCTGGCATGGAATTTGCAGCATAGGAGGTGTTCAGCGCGTAGTGTTGCCTTGGTAGTAGGGCTTTTGCAGCCAAGAAAACGTGACGCTTATGTTAGAACTAAAGTGGGGCACACACCACAGGTGGGGCCATCGAAATGGGTGCTATGCCGAAAGGGCCCACAGTAACCATATTCGATGTGGATTAGGAAGAAGCCATCCGGCCTGTGCCTAAGCAATGCTATTCATGAAATCTTGGGCTTGATGTGCCTGAATAGGGATTTTAATATTAAATGTGTAATATTTTGAGAATAATTCACTGTATGATAAAAGTCAAGGGGATTTGGTGCCATGCGCCACTGATGCTTAACTCTAGTCAGCCTGGTGGCCTTCTGATGATTCTTGCATGAGTGCTAGAGCTCCCTGCGATGAGTGTGGGGAAGTGGAGCACTAGATAGTGGCAGGAAACCAGGTCCCTTAGTGTGCAGACGTTGGGAGTCGGCCTTGAACTCTGCCGTCTCTATCCCACATCCTGTTGCCAGGCCCGTTTGGCTTTCTCAGACATCCCCTGAAAGCAGGCCCTTGCTGCCTCATGCTGGAATTGTGGTGGTAGCCTCCCTCTTGGTCCTGCTTCCAGCCTACCCGACCCCACACATTATGAAAGCTGCTGCCCACAGGACTTCTGTCGTCACTGCCTTGCTGAAAAGGACTCCTTTTCTACAGGAGTCCTGCCTTCTCTACAGGAAGTCGCACAGCCAGAGTCTCAGGATGGCCCCAGCCTCCTTGGTGCTACTGGTTCCCAGCACACATGCACTTGTGTGGGCACAGACAGGACAGATACCCCAGGAAAGTGGTTCAGAATCTCACTCAGGGGCCACCTTTCCCCTAAGCCTTTCTGGTCGCCTCTCCCCGTTGGCTTGCATAAGACCCATGCACGTTTTGCCCCACTTGCTACTGTGCTGGTGGGATGGGCGCTCGGGTGCCTCTTCTACACCGTTAGCTTGTTTGCTCTGAAGGTGACCATCTCAGTTTCCTTTTTTGTTAAATTTATTTGCGCGAGATGCTCATTCAGGAAACACTTTTTTCAGTGTACTCTGAGAATAAACGGTAATGCAGGAGATGGCTGGCTGGCAAGTGGCTCTGAGAAAGAGACACTGAAGCCATAAAACGGTATTGCTTTGATAGACGCTCATTCAGTTTTATTGCTTTTAACGTTAATGTAATGGTGTTTTTTTGATCCTTTTGAAAGCAGAAGCCCGTTTTCCAGACAAAGACATTGATAGACTTTCATAAATAACTGAAAATTTCTTTTGGGTATTTTGTAAAGTCTATTTTTGTTATCATTTTTGTGTTTTTAAAATTTTTTTGTTTTTTTTAATTTAAGAGACAGGGTCTTGCTCTGTTGCTCTGGCTGTAGTGCAGTGGGTGATCATAGCCCACTGCAGCCTTAAACTTCCGGGCTCAGGTGATCCTCCCACCTCAGCCTTCCAAGTAGCTGGGACCACAGGGTCGGGGTGACCACATTTGGCTAATTTTTTTTTTTTTTTTGAATTTTAAGTTTTGTAGAGATGGGGCCTTGCTATGTTCAGGCTGGTCTGGAATTCCTGGCCTCAAGCAATCCTGCCTGAACCTCTCAAAGCACTGGGATTATAGGTGTGAGCCACCTCACCCAGCCTGTTTATGGTTTTTTGCATGAGTAACAAATAGCGTGGATACCCTGCTTGATTTCCAAGGCAGAGAAATTTTATCCTGGAGAACAAGAGTTGTAACAACATATTTCTTGCCATGTACCATGACAGAGTTAGATGTTAAATGTCACCTACTTTAGAAATTACTTGTTCTGAACTAATTTGGACTTAAGAAAGTTGGAGGAAGCAGGGTTTTAAGTGTCATGCGTAGGCAAGAAAGTCAGTTATGCCATTTTTCTAGTAAGTTAACACATGCCTCAGCTAATGAGAAGTCAGACGTGTTGAAATTTTTGAAGAGAGGCAGGTCTACTTCTGAGGGTTGGTAATTTTAACTTTTTATTTGGAAGTTGGAAACAATAATTAGTACGTTTCTTGTATGGGGAAATACACCAACCTGAGCCAGAGCAGGGATGCTTCCAGAATTCAGTGATGACACTCCTGAGAGAAGCTGGCAAGAACCCAGCATGGGATGGGCAGAGGGGTGTCTGGGAGAAGGCACCCTGAGAGATAGTGTCGACTTGTCTGTGTTGTGCTGCCCAGAAGAGCTGGGCATGGCTGAGGCTGCGCTGGGAGTCCTGGTGGATAATGGGGCACTGCCTGCAGGGGGGCTGGGCTCTCACTGTCCTGTGCCTGTGGCTGTGTAAAGCAAATTCAGTTTTTTTTTTTTTTTTTTTTTTTTTTTTTAATACGAAGTCTTAATTTGTTGCCCAGGCTGGAGTGCAGTGGGACGATCTCAGCTCACTGCAACCTCTGACCCCTGGGTTTAAGCCATTCTCCTGCCTCAGCCTTCTCAGTAGCTGGACTATAGGCACACGCTTACCACGCCCGGCTAATTTTTGTATTTTAGTAGAGATGGGCTTTCACCATGTTGCCCAGGATAGTCTTGACCTCCTGAGCTCAGGCAATCTGCCCGCCTCGGCCTCCCAAAGTGTTGGGATTACAGGCATGGGCCACCGCACCTGGCCCGAATTCAGTTCTTAGCATGCCCCTTGAGGGGTGGAGACACTGTTGTGAGGTCACAGCTGTTCATAGTTGCAGAGATGCCCATGTGTCCTTGGAAAGAGCCCATGTTATCTGCCAGGAGCTTTAACTTCATGAATGTTTGAAACCTGAGAGCAAGCATTGTGGCCCATTCTCAAGGTGGTGATCATTCTCTTTGGGTCATTGAGAATCTAAAAGCTATGTAGAAGGAAGGAGGCTCCCTTGTGAAACCAGGACAGGTCATGTGATTTTCCTGCCTGCCATAGAAGATTAAAAAATCCAGGCCCCTCTGTTTTGATTACATGTCAGTAACTAAGGTTTCCTGACATCCCGATACTGGGAGGACAGCGTCCTGTGTTATGTACTAACCTCCAGCTCTCGCGATAAATTGTTAAACTGGCATCTGGTTTGGAAAGTGTGCTGTGTGAGTTTGGTAGGGTGACTTGTATTGCGGAACGTGGTCCCATCCCAGGGTGGGGCTGCAGGTGTCTGGGTGGTAATCTAACTTCTGGCTGTCTCTCTTGCCACCCCATTCACAGTACTTCAGAAAAAGTTGAGAGGAGTGTTTCCAGGGGACACCATGTGGCATTGCTCTGAATGTGTAGGCTGAGCAAACCTTTCTACTGCACAGCCCCTTCAAAAAGCTGTAAGCCATTGATCTCAAGTTGCAAGCACAGTTCATCAATAAGACTTTGGGGAATAAATTATATTTCATGACTCTTAATTGACCCTGTGCAATGTCTTTTTTTTTTGAGATGGAATCTCGCTCTGTTGCCAGGCTGGAGTGCAGTGGCGTGATCTCTGCTCGCTGCAACCTCCTCCTCCCAGGTTCAAGCGATTCCCCTGCCTCAGCCTCCCAAGTAGCTGGGACTACAGGTGCGTGCCGCCACACCCGGCTAATTTTTTGTATTTTAGTAGAGACAGGGTTTCCCCATGTTGGCCAGGCCTGACCTCGTGATCTGCCCACCTCAGCCTCCCAAAGTGCTGGGATTACAGGTGTGAGCCACTGCACCTGGCCATGCAATTGCTATTTTAAAACAAGCTTGTGAGCCTGGGCATGGTGGCTTATGCCTGTAATCCCAGCACTTTGGGAGGCCAAGTGGGGGAGGATCACTTGAGCCTTGGAGGTCGAGGCCACAGTGAGCCAAGAGTGCATCACTGCACTCTAGCCTGGGGTGAGACACTGGCCCCAGTACTGTCCATCATATGGAAATGAAATGCAAACAGATTAATAAGAAGTAAAAAAAAACAGCCTTACAGAAAGAGAAACCCCAGTTTATTAAATACAACAAATGTAAAATTACATTTCAGCAGTTATTCTTAGAACAAGCATACGTGGGAAGAAATAAAAGAATTGCAGAAACTGCAGATTCATAGAAAGTGGGTATAGGTGGTTAATTGAGTGACTCGTCCACACATCACTGTCATTCATCCTGTGGTAGCTGAACAGAATGTTGTGTGAAACAGCAATTGCTGTTACTGTTTTTTTATTTTGTTTTTATTTTTTGAGATGGAGTCTCGCTCTGTTGTCAGGCTGGAGTGCAGTGGCACTATCTTGGCTCACTGCAACCTCTGCCTCCCAGGTTCACGCCATTCTCCTGCCTCAGCCTCCTGAGTAGCTGGGACTACAGGCGCCTGTCACTGCCCTGGCTAATTTTTTTGTATCTTTAGTAGAGGCGGGGTTTCACCACGGATGGTCTCGATCTCCTGACCTCGTGATCCACCCGCCTCAGCCCCCCAAAGTGCTGGGATTACAGGCGTGAGCCACCGTGCCAGGCCCGCAATTGCTGTTATTAAACTACGAAAACCTCAAATGAATACATATCTTCATATTTAGTTAGTAAAGTTTTTGGCAAGTCTTCATCTCTGTAGAAAGCTTCCAGAATACATCCTATAAACTTATAGCTAAATTGTCTTCCTTTGCAAAAAATAGATTCTGGATTTGACTTTTTGAATTGTGGTTAACAGGGCAATCCTAAAATCTCACAAGCTGTAATGTGGTCCCGTTGCACGTGACCTGAATGCAGTCATGCCTCATGTGATGAGTTTGAGAACACCCGAGCTACCTCATGCTCTGTTTAGAGAGATGAGCAAGCCCACTGAACACGTTTGGATGTTGCAGCAGAGTCAGATTTCTTAAAAAGGTATCTAAGGCTCAATCTCCATTTCCTTTAGTTTCCCAGGGGCACCTGTTCGAAGCCTCTGCTTCCAGTGGCACTGCATGGGGCATGTGTCTTCTCCCCAACCCCCGTTTCTTACTGTCTCTGTTTCCCCTTGGATCGTAGCTCAGACTTGACTTAGTGGCAGCAGGGGTGTCCTTGGTGTCCTGTAGTGTCTACAGAGGCTGGTGTAGGCTTTCATTCATCAAACATCTCCTGACTGGCAGGAACGGGTCTGGCTGCTGGGCTATGGTCCCAGCTCTGCCCCCGATGGGACTGCCTCCGAAAGTGAAGGAGCCCTGAAGACGTGTGCAGGGGAGGGCTTCAGCAAAGTAGCTGTGGCATAGGAGAGACAAGAGTGGCTTACCACGGGGAGGGGGAGCCTCAGGGTAGGCCTCACAGAGAAGGCGACACAGCTGATTGTGAAAAGAGGAGGTGAGGCCAGGCATAGTGGCTCACGCCTGTAATCCCAGCATTTTGGGAGGCCAGGGCGACAGATTACGAGGTCAGGGGTTCAAGACCAGCCTGACCAACATGGTGAAACCCCATCTCTACTAAAAATACAAAAAAATAGCCTGGCATGGTGGCACGCGACTGTAACCCCAGCTACTTGGGAGGCTGAGGCGGGAGAATCGCTTGAACCCAGGAAGCAGAGGTTGCAGTGAGCTGAGATTGAGCCACTGCACTCCAGCCTGGGCGACAAGAATGAGACTCCATCTTAAAAAAAAAAAACGAATGTGGTCACAGGCGGGAGGGGTGGAATAGCAGGATGAGTTTGGGAACTGCCACACTCTGTGACTAGAGGTTTAGGGTCTGTGGTTGGCAGAATGATGCTCCTGTCCCCGAAAAGTGTCCATGTCCTAATCGCTGAAACCTGCAAATGTTACGTTACGTGGCAAAGGGATTTTGCAGACCTGATTGAATTCAGGATCCCTAGTGAGGAGGTGGGCCTGCATGCCCCAGGTGGGCCCAGTGTACTCAGCGTCATCAGTGCCAGAGTGAGGGGACCTGAGAAGACAGGTGCAAGGGGGAGCCCAGGAATGGGGTGGCTCTAGGACCTGGAAGCGGCAGGGAAACTTTTCCCCCTAGAGCCTCCAGAAGGAATGCGGCCCTGCTGGCACCTTGGTTTTAGCCCAGTGAGACTCATTTCAGACTTCTGACTTTCAGAGCTGTGAAAGAACAAGGTGTGTCAACTTACGGTCCCTCCAGGCGAGTGCATGCGCATCTCCCCCCCCCCCCCCCCCCCCCCCCCCCCCCCCCCCCCCCCCCCCCTATTTTAGAGACCTCCCTTCCAGACTCTCCCTGACCTTTCCCCCCCCCCCCAAGCTGGAACAGCACCACCGCCCGCTGTGTCAACTTACCTGGGTCACCCAGAGCAAGTGGCAGAGCTGGGATTGTAACCCATGTGGTCTGGCTTCACCATAGCCAGTACGTGCTATTGGTCATAAAGTAGTGGTTACTGATTTTTAATTAATTAATAATTAAATTTTAATTATTATTTTTTTTGGAGTCAGGGTCTCCCTCTTGCCGAGGCTGGAATGCAATGGTGCAATCACCGTTAACTATAGCCTCAAACTTCTGGAGCTCAGGAGTCCTCCCACCTCAGCCTCTCTAGTGACCGGGACTACAGGCACACCACCCCCAGCCAGTTTTTTTTTTCTTTTTTGTATAGCTGGGGGTCTACTTTTTGATTTAAACACCCTCCTGCGTTCATCCATTTTCGTACCTCACCACCCAAAAGTCATGAACTGCAGTTGGGCTTCCCAGTCTGAAGGTTGTGGTGTGGTTCCCCACATGCTTTGAATATAGAAAGTAGCCCACTGCCTGAAGTAGGCCAGGGCCACTGATACGCTGCAGGTGGCATTTGGTGGCATCAAAAGAGATGAAGCAAAATAACGCACGTTGGTAGATTTCTTCCTTCGTGAATCAGGTGTTCAGTAACAAGTTTTAATGAGATCCTGAGCTGAATGAATTGTTCCTAAAGCAAACCATCCTGAGCTGTATGTGTCTGAGTGTATGGAGAGATTTAAATGTGAAAAGGCCTGAGTCTTGTCTGCCAGGGCTCAGGGTGCAGGTGCACAGCGTCTCAGCATACCCAGGTCTCTAGATGTACAGAGTTAGATATTACAGCATTTTACACCTAAGTATAGCCTCATGCGCTCAGGTCCTCAGTCATCCTCATGCCCACAAGCCCTCTGCATTTACAGATGAGCAAATAGGATATCCAGGCGCTCTCTCCAAGCCAGCAGAGCTCATCACATGAATCCGGCTGGCTCCGGGCCAGGTGGGTAAGTCCCCTGCTCCGCGGGCCGTGTTCTCTGTGGAGCCTTGGCCAGTTGGGGTGGTGTCCTTCCTGTTGCCTAAATCACCTGGTTTCTTTAAGATGGCAGCTTTCCCAAGGTGGAAGAAAAACTGGGTCAGGGCTACCAGAGGCTCAGGATTCCTTAACTGAGCAGAGGTTGAAGGAAATTAGGTGACTTAAGAGGCCAGTCTCCTTGCTTCATTAACTTGTAGCTAGCTGTGTGGTATTTATTGTTTTTGTGGCATATTTTGAATATTTTCCATGTGGGCCTCATTCCCTGACAGTAGATTTTAAAGATTAAATATATATATATGATGTACATCTTCATAGGCAACTTTGGAAACAATATTTAGTTTGTAAAGTGACTGTAGCAGTCAAACAGTGGCAAGACTACAATTTTAAATACAGAAATCCTTACTTGGTTTGACTTTAAGTCTTGCCTGTTGAGTCACTGAAGAAAGCCGAAATAAACGTGGCTTTTTAATCTTAGTTTTCTGCATGTCGCTGCTGCTTACACAATGCACAAGAGCTGTGAATTCTTGGGACGTTGCATCAGATCAGTTTTTTCAGTCCGTGCCCAGATAATAGCTTGAATGGTTACTTACTGGTCACCAATTGTACATGAGGTTCTCTTGGGAAAAATAAGACAGGAGACCCAAGTTCTGGCTCCAGTGAACTTGGTCAGGAGTGACTGTGTGCGCAGAAACAAATGACACATAGTGCCCGCTCAGATCACTGTCGTGCGCTCGTCAGTGCCTGGGGAAGACATGCATGTAAGCCAGGTAACCCTTGGGTCCCTCGCCAGTAGGATGTGGCCCTCCAGGTGAGTGGTTGAGCTTCAGGATGCAGGGCAGCCAGGCACATAGCTTCTGAATCTTGGACAATTAGCAGTGGCATATTCGTGGCAGACAGGGCTGGGGTGGTAACTGAGACTGTTGTCTCTGTCAGCGCCCAGTCCTCTGGGAAATGTGCTGCTGAAAGCTTTGTCTCAGCCCAAGTGATCAAAGTCTTCAGTGTTCTCAAGTTGGGGTTAATTGCCTTGGGGTAAGGGGTCTGGAGAGGAAGAACTTGCACCACACTTATTCTTAATGATCACACTTTACTCTTAATGATCAGTATTTCCTTTGGAAATCAGAAGCTGTTACTTAAAATCGAATTCTTTTTTGATGACATTAAAGGGCTTTTATTTTTCTTAAAATACTGTTTTAATCTTGAGTGTTTATCAGAGAGCACTGGGTCCCATCTTTTTTTAGAGCAGAAAATGTCTGTTGTGTCCTCTACTCTACAAGCCTAGAAAGCAAGGCTCTGAGTGATAAAATTATTTCTAGACCTTCGCTGTCCACTGTGGCAGCCACTAGCCACATGTGGTTGATTAAATTAAATACATAAATATTTGATTTTTTGGTCTCCATGGCCATATTTCATGTGCTCAGTAAGCACATGTGGCTATTTAAATAAAATTAAATTGAATAAGATTAATAATACCAATTCCTCTGTCACAACAGCCATGTTTCAAGTGCTCAGTTGCCACAGGTAGCTCCTGGCTTCTGTGGTTGATGGGACAGCGCTGCTGTTTAGACAGAGCCTGTGAATGGGGGTTTTCATTTGCTATTCTAGGGAATAGCAACCGTTAGACCTCCTTGACCAGGATGGTTTAGAATATGGAAAGCCAGGCATTTTCATGTAATAACTTCTTAGAAGGAGCTTCCTCAAGCTCAGCTTAGGGCATACTTGCTGGTAATCACTGCTTCAGGCCCTGGGGGCTTGGAGGGGAAGCAAAGATGAAGTGATAAGGTGTCTCTGCCTAAGGAAAGCCAGCATGGTTCAGATAGGTCATATGAGCAAATAATGAGGGCAGAAGGTGATGAATGCCCAGAGGTGAGCAGATAGGGGCCTGGAAATTGAAGAGTAGGATTGCACTCTGAGAGCAGGAAGGCATGGTGAAGAGGTGGTGTTGTGGTGGGCCTTAAAGTAGGGTTAGGACTTGAGCTTGGGGAATTGGAGGTAAGGATGGCAGCAGCAAGGTTTCTGGGTGGATGAAAATAGAAGCACCGGCTGTCCTGGGCATGTCCATTGTATTGGAATTGCCACGTTGTGTTGTGTTACTTTGCTTTTTTTCTCCACTAGACTTTGAGGTTGTAAAGTTCAGGGACTGTTCCCTGGGCATTTTCAATGCCTCAAACAGTAGTTTCTCCCTCCATAGTACCCAATAATCATTTGCATTGCATTTTTATGTCTTAGTTTCAATCCGAGTGGAATGTGCCATGATGTTAAATGCCAGTTAACCTTAATTTTACCTGGTTTGGTAACAGTTGTAAAGGATTAGATTTGCATCTGTGCTTTTTGATAAAGTTCGCTAACAATCATGATTTTTAAAATAACTTCTTTGAGAGATAATTCACATACCACAATTCACTCATTTAAAGTGGGTTCAGTGGTTTTTAGTATTCACAATTGTGTGACTATCAGCATTCAATTTGAGCACATTTTCATCACCACAAAAGGAAATCCTGTACCCATTAGCAGTCACCACTAATCTATGGATTTGCTTATTCTAGACATTTCTTTTTTTTTTTTTTTTCTTTTTTTTTTTGAGACGGAGTCTCGCTCTGTCGCCCAGGCTGGAGTGCAGTGGCGCAATCGCAGCTCACTGCAAGCTCCGCCTCCCGAGTGTGCGCCATTCTCCTGCCTCAGCCTCTCCGAGCAGCTGGGAGTACAGGCGCCCGCCACCATGCCCAGCTAATTTTTTTTTTTTTTTTTGTATTTTTAGTAGAGACAGGGTTTCACGGTGGTCTCGATCTCCTGACCTTGTGATCCGCCCGCCTCGGCCTCCCAAAGTGCTGGGATTACAAGCGTGAGCCACCGCGCCCGGCCTATTCTAGACATTTCATAGACTGTAAGCTTTTTTTTCCCCCTTGGGAGACAAGATCTTGCCACCCAGGCTGGAGTGCCGTGGTTTGATCATAGCTCACTGCAGCGTTAAGCTCCTGGGCCAAAGCCATCCTCTCCCATCAGCCTCCCGAGAAGCCAGAACTACAGGCACACGCCACCACGCCTGGCTAATTTTTGTATTTTTTTCTAGAGACGGGGTCTTGCCATGTTGTCCATGCGTATTTTTGGCTGCTCTTACTTAGCTTAATATTCTCAAGGTTCATCCACATCGTTGCCAGTAGTCGTTCCCTTTTCTTGCAGAATAGTATTTCATCGTGTGGAACTTCACCATGATTTAGCAAAGAGATATGCAGGTTCCTAGGATTGTGTCATCTGTAATAGGCTTTAGTCAGTATTTTTAAAGGGATTTGAACTTTTTTTGTAGTTAGGAATATGCTTCACTTACTAAGTTGAGTTAACTGGGGGCCAGGTGTGGCAGTTTATACCTGTAATCCCAGCACTTTGGGAGGCTGAGGCTGAGTGGATAGCTTGAGCCCAGGGGTTTGAGACCAGCCTGGGCAACACGGTGAAAGCTCGTCTCTACAAAAAATGCCAAAAATTAGTCAGCCATGATGGCGTGTGCTTGTAGTTCCAGCTACTCCAGAGGCTGTGGTGGGAGGATTGCTTGAGCCCAGGAAGTTGAGGCTGCAGTGAGCTGAGATGGTGCCACTCATATTCCAGCCTGGGCTGGTGGGAGGGAGGAACCAAGGTCAGTTGAGGGTTCCATCAGGGGAGCAGAACCGTGGGAAAGGGATACGGGGATTTATTACTGGGATTTTACCGGACACAGTAGTGGGTGCATCTGGGTCTGGTGCTAGAGCTGACTGACGTCTACAGGGCATGCAGTCTTCGAGAGGTGGTAGGTGGGAGAGGGGAGCCAGGCAGTGCTGTACTCCAAAGTGCCTGTCACCATGTCCAAGCCTCCAGGGCAGTAATGGAGCCTAAAGACCCTGGAGGCAGAGAAACCCCCAGGCATAAGGGCATGTGGCAGCTGCTTTACTCTCATGTTCCAGATTGCACACTGAGGGTTTCAAAAGTGGGAGCTATGCAGGGAGGGGCATGGCATGCCCACCTAGTTGAGGCAGCGTGGCACAAACCCATCACGCAGTCCCACATCTGGAATAGCTAAGCATTTGATGGCAGGATCCTGTCCTACTGTTATTTACCATATAGAAATTAAGGCCAACCTTAAATATTTATTGACTGAAAAACAATAAGCGCACACTGGTAATCCCAGCATTTTGGGAGGCCGAGGTGGGTGGATCACTTGAGGCCGAAAGTTCGAGACCAGCCTGGGCAACATGGTGAAACCCAGTCTCTTCTAACAATACAAAAATTAGCTGGGTGTGGTGGTGCATGCCTGTAGTCCAGCTAATCAGGAGGCTGATGTGGAACAGTCGCTTGAACCTGGGAGGTGGAGGTTGCAGTAAGCCGAGATGGCACCACTGTACTTCAGCCTGGGTGATAGAGTGAGACCCTGTGTGTGTGTGTTGGGGGGCGGGGGGGGGCGCTGTGGAACAACAATAAACCAGCACATGGTAATGTTGTATAAAAGATAATTATTTTCCAAAAGTGTATTGAGAGGAATGGCATTGCTTTACATTTTTGTGAATTTCTTTATTGTCTGTCGCAATAGAAGACTTCTTTTTTTTTTTTTTGAGACGGAGTCTTGCTCTGTCACCCAGGCTGGAGTGCAGTGGCGCAATCTCGGCTCACTGCAAGCTCCGCCTCCCGGGTTCACGCCATTCTCCTGCCTCAGCCGCTCCGAGTAGCTGGGACTACAGGCGCCCGCCACCACGCCCGGCTAATTTTTTTTGTATTTTTTAGTAGAGACGGGGTTTCACCGTGGTCTCGATCTCCTGACCTCGTGATCCGCCCGCCTCGGCCTCCCAAAGTGCTGGGATTACAAGCGTGAGCCACCGCGCCCGGCAATAGAAGACTTCTTACCTGCCTGTGCGTTCAGTCAGCTGCAGTGTAATTTTAATTAAAATATGAAAAAAACCCAATCTTACAGACATATACCGAAAAAAACAGGAGGAATGCTTTAGTAGCCTTTTTGGATGACTGGCTATTCTCAGATACTACAGCAAAGCAAAACAAGTGGTGACTTAATGGAGGTTAACTACCCCCCTCCCCGTTACCTGAAGTTCGTCATGCACTTTCAGTGGATTTTTTCCAGTTGCATTAATTGGCCATTTGGAAAATACGGATTCATCAAGTTATAGAGGTCTGCTCAATGTTGATACATTTTATTATACAGTTATATTAAAAAGTTGAGTTTATATGCCCAGACATCTGCATTGTTGGAAACCGTGCTGCTGTTTGCTCTGTAGGTGGAGCCTTTTGTGTGCTGGCAGTTGGTTGAGTGGTGGAGCGTGGGTGGCTGTGTGGAGGCTGCCTTTGCATCTGCCGGCGTGTGGGGCTGGGGTACAGGCCAGTGACCAGACTATCGGAGGTGTGCATTTGCCATGCCTGTGTGCTCTTCAGAGTGCCAGTTCAGGTGTTCTGACTTTTTAGTTGGGTTGTGTCCAGCTGTTGAGTTTTGTGAACTGTTCATATATTTGAGATTTGAGTCTTTGTAAGATATGCGATTTGCAGATATTTTCTGCTGGTCTGTAGCTTGTGTGTATTCTCTTAACAGCTTCTTTCTGGAGCAGAAGTCTTTCTGGAGTGCAGTTGATCAGCAGTTTTTTTTTTTTTTTTTTTGAGACGGAGTCTCGCTCAGGCGCCCAGGCCTAGAGTGCAGTGGCGCGATCTCGGCTCACTGCAAGCTCCGCCTCCCGGGGTCACGCCATTCTCCTGCCTCAGCCTCTCCGAGTAGCTGGGACTACAGGCGCCCACCAGCACGCCTGGCTAATTTTTTGTATTTTTAGTAGAGACGGGGTTTCACCGTGGTCTCGATCTCCTGACCTCGTGATCCGCCCGCCTCGGCCTCCCAAAGTGCTGGGATTACAAGTGTAAGCCACTGGGCCCAGCCTAGTTTTTTTCTTTTTAGAGATGCGGTTTCACCATGTTGGCCAGGCTGGTCTTGAACTCCTGGCCGCAAGTAATCCTCCTGCCTCAGCCTCTCAAAGTGCTGGGGTTACCGGCGTGAGCCGCTGCCGTCTGCCGTTTTTTTTTTTGTTTTTTTGAATCTTGCTTTTGGTATTATGTCCAAATATTTGCCCCACCTATCATGACAGATGTTTTCCTGTGTTTTCTTACAGTCTTATGGTTTTACATTTCATCGTGAGCTACGTTTTGTATAAGGTGTGAGGTTTAGGTTGAGAGTCTTGTGGGGGAGGGGCTATAGAGTCCAGTTGTTCCATGGTTCCATGACTTTTGTTAGAGACTGTCTTTGTCCATTGAATTGCTTTTGTACCTTTGTCAAAAATCAAATGGGATCTGTTTCTGGACTCTTCCATTCTCCCCTGTCCGTTCCTTTGCCAGCAGTGCTGCCTTGATTATGGAAGCTTCACAATCGGGTAATGTGATTTCTCAATCTGTGCTGTTGTTTTTTAATTTTTACTTTTTTTTTTTTTTGGAAATGGGGTCTCGCTGTGTTGCCCAGGCTGGTTTCTGACTCCTGGCATCAAGCAGTCTTCTTGCCTTGGCTTCCCAAAGTGCTGGCATTATAGGGTATGAGCCACCACACCCGGTGGATCTGTGTTATTCAAAATTGTTTCACCTACTCAATCTTTTATTGTTCCATATAAATATTAGAATCAGCTTGTCCATAGCTATTAAAAATCCTGCTTTTTAATTGGACTGTGTTTAAATGTATGGATTAATTTGGGGAGACTATCTTTACTGTGCTGTCTCCCACTCCACGGGCACGGTATGTCCCCAGTCTCAGTGATTTTACCTCTTACGAATGGCTAGTATTCACAGTACATCACTAGTGCACAGAAATGTTCAAGGTGTCTGTTGGTTTATAGGTTGAACTGTTCCCCAAGCCCCCACTACCCCATGAACAAATAAAACAAGATTTCCTTTGCTACTCTCTGGACAACTAGTCATCCCAGGAACTTTTTGTTTGTTTGTTTGAGACAGCAACTTGCTGTGTTGCCCAAGCTGGAGTACAGTGGCATGGTCTTGGCTTACTGCAATGTCCACCTCCCAGGTACAAACGATTCTTGTGCCTCAGCCTCCCGAGTAGCTGGGATTACAGGTGTGCACCACCACACCTGGCTATTTTTTTTTTTTTTTTTGAGGATGGAATTTCGCTCTTGTTGCCCAGGCTGGCGTGCAATGGCAGGATCTCGGCTCACTGCAACCTCTGCCTCCCGAGTAGCTGAGATTACAGGCGCCCGCCACCACGCCCAGCTAATTTCTGTATTTTTAGTAGAGATGGGGTTTCATCATCTTGGTCAGGCTGGTCTTGAACTCCTGACCTCAGGTCATCTACCTGCCTTGGCCTCCCAAAGTGCTGGGATTACCGGCGTGAGCCACTGCGTCCGGCCCACCCGGCTGATTTTTGTATTTTTAGTAGAGGCAAGGTTTTGCCATATTGGCCAGGCTGATCTTGAACTTCTGACCTTATTCCATCTGCCTCCCGCCCCCCGAGCCTCCCAAGTGCTGGGATTACAGGCATGAGCCACCGTGTGCAGCCGCCAGGAACTTTTCAAAATACCTTTGACGCTAGTTTTTCAAAAGATCTGACAGCCCTTGAATTGCAGGTGTTCCATGAGAGTCTGCGTAGGTCTCCTCTGAAGGAGATTAAAATCTGAATGGTGTTCTGTGACTCCGGTGGCCTACAGTAGACTGGCAGCCTGTGACATGGTGCAAAAGAAAAGAAGTAGTTTTCTTTCTGTACTAGGTTGTTCCCATTTGTGGTTTTATTCAAATAAAGGCAACTGTTTGAAGTTGGTTATGTTTGACTATTTTTAAAGGACTTAAATTAGCGCAACCAACAGTTTGTATAAAAATCTCCTTTCTACCTCTGACCTCATCCCCAGTCCCCAAACTGGCCTGTCTTTTCAAATAATTTTTAGGGAAAAACAGACATTTAAGAGAGGAAGCTGCTAGTTAGTTGCCAAGGTGTAAATGGACCTTCCAGGCCACAAATAGCCCAGGCAATTCCTTTGTTCCGGGACACTGGCCTCCTCCTGACTCCACGAGGGCAGCTGTTGCACCCCCTCTCTCAGCTGCCAAGGGGGTGTCAAGCCTCAGCCAGTATTTTGGCTGTGCTTTTTTTGCACCTCTGTTGCTCTGCGTATTTTTGCTTTTGTTTTAAGAATAATGCATATTCCCAGAAACATTCAAACATGCAAGCAAAAAGGCAAGAAGGAGAGTTTCTGTTCCTCAGAGGGAACTACCATTATATACTTGATGTATTATGGATACCATCCCAGTTCATTCTTTTTTGTTTGTTTTTAATTTTAGAGATGGGGGTCTCCCTGTGTTTGCCCAGGCTGGTCTTGAACTCCTGGATACTGCCTCCCCTGCACCTTACAGTTTTGCCTTAAAACCCAATTATTGTAGAATAAGCAATAAAATAAATTTAATAGAGAAATGAAATTTTAAAAACCAAAATGTTTTCCTGTAAAAAATTAAACTTATGTTTAATTTAAAGTTGTGTGTCAGTGCAGGAAGCACTGTTTGTGTTTATCCCCGGGTATGAATGCTCATTTTCTTGGGGAATGGGTTTTTGTGGTGACATTTCAAAATGAGTGAAAGGACATTCACCATTTTGGTTTTGATACATATTGCCTTTGGGAAGGACAGTTTAACTCTAGAAAAGTGTGTTCCCGCCAGCCATTTGACGCTACCCATATGCTAGAC